>NC_064617.1:405118667-406318667 GCF_023898315.1 Schistocerca nitens
CTACTATTCGGTCGAGTAGCTCCTCAATTGGCATCACGAGGCTGAGTGCACTCCGAAAAATGGCAACAGCTCATGACGACCCAGATGGTCACCCATCCAAGTACCGGCCACGCCCGACAGCGCTTAACGTCGGTGATCTGACGGGAACCGGTGTATCCACTGCGGCAAGGCCGTTGCCCATCTTAGCCTGCGCCTCACCTTGTTGCAGGATGGTGTGATAGTGTGGCAATGACGACGGCCAGTGCCAGGTTTGACAATTCTGTGTTGAAAATTATTTCTTCAGATCCATTACATATGTGTTGCAGGTAATGACAAGAGGCCTATATCGTCATTGTGAGCTTGAGCCCATAGGGCTACAGTTCCATAGTGTACAATATGAAATATGTCACATTAACGTACATAGTGGTTGGGCAAAAATATCGAGATAAATCCACGCTTGAAAATAAATGTAGATGCTAGCCACTCCTGCTGGTTGCGCTGTTGTATTTCACCGAGGACGACATGTGTGCTACGTCGTGAACACGTTGCTGTCGTCAGTAGTAGTCAGGATAGTGTTCCGTGTAGTTTTCATTGTATTATGTCGGAGCCAAATTAATTCGAATGTGGGAAAACTGTTGGTACTCCTATGGTTGGTGCATCCTAACCGAGGGAACCGACGTATTTGGTGTTGCAAGAGACACTACATCGAAGATTGTAAGTTGCATAACTGGAAAGCAGAAAAAAAAATCATCCGCTAACTCACAATGCGGACGAAAACGTTCATTGAATGATCTTGACGCACGGACACTGAAGAGGATTGCGACGATAAATAAGACTATAGCTTGCAAAAGTCACTACAGAACTGAATGTCACACTCATGCTTCCTCTCAGCCCCACATACATACGAAGGGAGCTCCTTAAGCTGGGAATTGCAGGGGCGAGCTGAAATCCCTAAATGCCTCATCAGTGATGCAGATACTCGTAACAGGAAAATGTGCTACCGAAATCATAAAACCTGGACTAGGGAGCAATGGAAGACAGTCATTTGGTCGGATGAGTCTTGTTTCACACTTTTTCCAACTTTCGAGTTTACGCCCCAAGACCGAACATGGCAGGAGTTCGGCGATTACTTCGGCAGCCAAGTCCTGGTACTCCATGGTCCCCTTGGGTTCTCTGCAAGGTCACATTACTGATAATGGTTACGTCACCATTTTGGCTGACCGGGTCCATTCCAATGTACAAAGTTTATTCCCCAGTAGTGATGCTGTGTTGGAACACGACAGAGCTCGTGTTCAAGCAACTGATATCGTCGAGGACTCGTCTTGTGAATTATCGCGTCTAACCTGGGCAGCACCGCCTCCAAGATCTCAATATTACTTAGCCTTTGCAGTCTACTTAGGAGAGAAGGGTTCTGGATCACTATCCACCTCCATCATTGTTATCTGAACTTGACACTATTTTGCAGAAAGAACGGTATAAAATACTCTTGGAAGCCAAACAGGAACTGCAGTTTGCCCCTCCGAGACGACTGGAGACTGTTTTCAATGCTAACGGGTTTCCAACATCGTATTGGGCATGGTAATGTTTCGGGTTCTTGGTGTTTCCATATTTTTGTCACCCTTTCATTTACGGATTATATTCGTCTATACAATGTGCTACTCTGTGGCACCTGCGAAACATTTCCAGGTCAAATGACTGATACGTCTTACTTCAAGGTTTGTTCTCATAAAAGGAATTTTGGAAATGTTCACACCTGATATCTTCTACACGTATGGATTCGCCAGTGCCCCACTGATATGTGTCCATTATATATTGCGGAAACTTAGTTCATCCATAAATAAAAGCGCAGCGCACGGGTCACAGATCATTCAACATTAATTGCCTTCTTCCTGCATTTGACACACAATAAGGAACACACCACCTGCACCGTCACGTCAGTCAACGTTTCTCTTCCGTCACCTTTCTACCATTTGATTCCTCAGTCTAGATAGTCGAGAAAAACATACGTTGAACAACGACATCTCCTTCATGTAAAATGAAAGCAGTACATTACACTGTTTTTGAGATGCGGACGATTTAATGTTTCATGGAATTTTTTATCAACTGTAGTAACTTCAGAAATTATTTAAGACTTTTACCACCCTTGGGAGGGGAAAGATGTTGACTGCACAGTAGTTTTTCTGGAATCATCAATACGTTGTGAATTTTCGCATGTGTAGGCCTACTACAAATACACTGCGGAACAGAATTAATGATTCACTTTTCGAAACCACGTAATCGGTCTCCCGCTGCGATGTAGAAGATCGAAATTCGGCTCAAAGGTGCCTACAACCTTGCTCTATAATGGTACACAAATGTGGCACACGGGGACATCAACATCGCGCTCGCCGACGCTCCCAACAGCCAGGTGTCGACACATCTCAAAAAAGCCCGAAGCTCAGAAGTTCATGTGAGGTGTAAGATGGGTTAGTGTTGTCACACTGGCACCAATTCCACCACATTTCTGTCTGACGCCACATTCCACATGAAGGGAAGTTCGTCACATCCCCGTTTACCCAATCTGACACACAGTTTGCTATTCCTTTTGATACCTCAGCGATGGTGGTCAGCAAAGCGACGCCCATAGTAGAAATCGTTCGGTTTTGCTTATGGGTACAAGATGAAAACGTTTCAAACCCCCAGCGCTTAGAATCGTCAAAAAATTGACATAAACATCGTTAATAAACCACCCGTTCCCTCGGGGCGTTGATTCCCACACATTTCATGATCTAAAACAACAGTTCGAAAATTCAACTCTTCTTTAAGGACTTAACGTAATCGTTACCCTTTTCAGTGCAATGGGACTGCAATTTTTGCTCTGTTGCACAGAATGCAACCGCTAGGGACCGTTCAAAACCATTCGAGAAAATTTCAACGTGATCCGAAGTAGACGAGGGTGCTTTGCTTTTTCAGCCCTCCTTTATTCCCCTCAAACGGTGTGAAATTGTTGGAGGGGGGGGGAGGTTGGAGGGGGAAGAAGGGCTTGCGACATTGACCACCCATTTCGTCAACATCCTTGGTGCCACCTGCCCTCTTCGTTGAGCACTTTCATAATGTAGAGCGACCGAACCCAGTTCCCTCTGAGCAGCCTTAGCGTACGGATCTCCGTGCCGGCACGTTCACAGGAGCTCAGTCCGTCAGTTCACCTGATGATGGCGACATGTATGATCGCCGAAATATTGTGCCCGTTGGACACTATAGACCGGCAGCACACCCGTGGATATTTTGATCACTTTATAACTGTTTGGAAAATATCATGTGCAATATCAGCCGTTCCATTCTCTCTAACGTGATTTGTAATAAGACTGAATCGTCTACCAATTCTACTTGTTGAATGTTAAGTGAAGGTCATTCACAAACATAAGGAATTGAGGAACTGAAGTGGTCCCAAAGTTGAAGCCTCTGGATACTTCCTCTGCGCCTTCTCCGTTGTCACTAAATTTTCTACCCATCCAATATTGTTTAAATCATTTAGCACAACATTTTGCATTCGGTTGGTTAAACACGATTCAGACCAGTTGTGTGTAAAGCCATCAACTCTATAAGACTTCAGGTTTTGGTTTTGTAAGGGACTAACATGACCCATACAATCAAACACCTGGTGATTTAGTTTTATTTAAGGCTGTTATTATTTGATGAGTGAATGTATATATAGCATTCTCAATCGAGAAAGCTATATAGAATGCAAACTATGATACACACAGCAAATTGTTTCCACTTAAGTGTGAGATTACTCTTGAGTACATTACTTTTTCGATTTTTTTAAAAGGAAATTGAACGAAAAATCTTTACGTCTGCTTTGTCTCCTTTCCTATAAAGAGGTGTAACAATTACACATCTTTAAACTGTCTGGAAAAATTCCCTGTAGCAGTGTTGCATTGCGTATTATCACCAAGGACTTTAGTTTTTAAGTTCGAACAACTCTTCAAAACTCTCTTTGAAAATACATCAAGCTTTTGTATTTTAAAATATTTATAATTCGATTAATTTCAGTGAAGGATGTTGACGCTGCTTCTAATTGCTTAAAGTTTTGTGGAATGACATTTTAAATATATTCTCTTACTTCTTCAACTAAACCATTTAATCCTATTTTTGCTGCTACATTTAGAAAGCGATTATTAAAAGTATTTACAGCTTAGTGTCATTCATCTTAAATGTTACGATATTTTATACACTGACTGATTGTCCTGCCTCTCATTTCGTAATTTGCCACGTAGTTTTAATTTCATCACCTGAATTATTGATTTCTGCCAGGACATATATACTTCTTGACATTTTAATGGCTTTCAATAAGGTAATGCAGTGTTCAAAAAGATTTCGGGCTTGCAGCCGGTCGTCGTAAACTTCATTGCACGATATTCCGGCTGGACAACTGCCAGCCATCTTCAGGTGAGCCGAACGAGGACTGACGAACACGTTCTCCGCTCCAGCTTATATAGTGCGCTGATAGTACTGCCGCGCATGCGTTGCAATTGCGGAGACAGAAGGGCCACACCGCCCAGCGGCAGCGCCCTCGCTGGTGGAACTGCAGTACTCAGCTGCCGCCGGCATTCTCGCTGGCCGCAGCTATCGAAGTCTTCTGGCGTCTTCGTCTCGAGCAAATTTCGGAGATGACGGGATTCTAGGCGTTATTCAATTGGTAACCACTGTCACGGTTTATTAGATTTCCCGCAATACGTATTTCAACTGATTCTTTGATAATGGAGTCCCGAAAAGTTGTTGCAGTGGCCAGAATCGAAGTTTTGTCGTACTCCATTGAATGTCCGTTAGAAATACAATGTTCCGCAACTGCAAACTTACTGAGTTGCAGTAGGCGAGTGCAACGTTGATGTTCTCTACAATGCTCTTCCACTGTACGCATTGTCTGTCCTATATAGGCCATACCACACTGACACGGTATTTTGTAAATTCCCACCTTCCGCAGTAACAAATCATCTTTCACCGTTCCCAGCAAATCCGAAATCTTAGAAGGCGGACGAAAAACCACTTTCACATTAAAATGATTAAGAATCCTTGCTATCTTTAAGGAGATATTTCCGACAAAGGGAAGAAAAGCTAGGGACTTGACTGGCGCGTCCTCTTCTTTATCCACTTCCAGGTTCCTGGCTCTAGTTGAGAAGGCCCTGTTAATTTGCCGGGTCGAGTACCCATTGTCTCTGAATACCGTCCTCAAATGTGTCAGTTCCTTAGGCAATTTCTCAGCATCCGACACTGTGTGTGCTCTGTGTACAAGGGTTTTAAGTACACTCATGGTCTGGGATGGGTGATGGCAACTTGAAGAATGCAAATACAAATCAGTGTGAGTGGGCTTGCGATAGACAGAATGCCCCACAGTGCTGTCACTCTTCCGTTTAAGCAAAACATCCAGGAATGGAAGGCAGCCATCTTTCTCTAGTTCCATAGTAAATCGAATATTCTCATGGATCGAGTTAAGATGATGAAAAAACTCCATTAACTTTTCTTCTTCGTGGCGCCACACTATCAAAGTGTCATCGACGTATCTCCAAAAAACAGTTGGTTTACAGACCGCTGATTCAAGTGCTCTCTCCTCAAAGAGGTTAGCCACCGGAGGAGACAGACAGCTGCCCATGGCGACACTGTCAGACTGTTCAAAATATTCCTGGTTAAACATAAAATAAGTTTAGGAAAGAGTATGTCGAAACAAAGCAGTAATGTCCGATTCAAACTGTTGACCAATTAGAGTCAAGGAATCCGCAAGAGGTACTTTCGTGAAAAGGGAAACTACATCAAAACTCACTAGAATATCCGAACTACTTAAGTGGAGAACCCCCAGTCTGTTAATAAAATCAGCAGAGTTCCGTATATGGTGTGAACATTTGCCAACAAATGGTCTCAACAAAGAAGCTAGATATTTGGCTAAATCATATGCGGGTGCATCAGTATTACTCACTATAGGCCGTAAACGCAGACCTTCTTTATGCACTTTAGGTAGACCATACATTCTCGGTGGTACGCTACCATGTGGTCTTAACCGCTTGATGGGCTCTGGAGCTAGCGAGGAAGAGTTCAAAAGAGCACAAGTCTTCCGTTGCACACGTGCTGTTGGCTCTTGATCAATTCTCCGATACATAGTATTATTAAGCAGACTACTCCAAATACAACCAACGAGGTAACAAAACGGTACAGTTACCTTTATCAGCCTTAAGCACCACTGTTTCCGGATCTTCTCGAAGGTGCCGTAGTGCAGCCCTTTCTTCAGCGGTAATATTACTGCGTTGAGGAGGAGCTTTCAGAAGAACCCGACCAGTTTCCCTTCTCATTTCTTCAGCAGCGTCCACAGGAAGGCGACGTACAGCTTGTTCAACACACTTACGAAACTTATAAGAGGTACTGCACTTGGTGTAGGTGCAAAGTTAAGACCTTTGCCCAAATCCGACAGCGTCGCTTCGTCTAAAATCTTCTCCGTGAAATTAACCACGGAACGTCGTGCAATGAAGTTTACGACGACCGGCTGCAAGCCCGAAATCTTTTTGAACAGTTGATTCGCCGGGAAAATTTCAAATTTTACATCAAAGTAATGCAGTATTTTCTGTAGTACGCCAGTACTGTCGAATACTGACTTATTATGGCCTTTATATATATTTTCCTCTTCCTTTTATATGATATTTTAATTCCGTTAGTTATCCATAGTTTACTTTTTTTTAATGGATTTTTGTGATAACATTTTAGGAAAGCTGCCTTCAAATATTGACACAGTTACCACGGAATAAATTGAATTTGGCATTCGCATCTCTTTCTTTATGTATCTCATCACACTTTGCCTCATTTAACTTAGTCTTAAAACATTGTATACTGTTCTCATTCATAAGCCTCACTCCTTTTTATGAAACTGCCTCAGGAGTGATGAGTGCCAAACAGTTTATTTTCATTAACTGTGCATCATTACCAGATAGTCCATTAACAGTTTCAGCCTGAGCATTGCCTACAAAAATGTTATCTATGAGTGTCCTCTTGCTGCACATGAGTTAGAAAATGGGCTACTGGATTTAAACATCCAAATCATGATTCTAGTTTATTTTTCCTGTCGAGATCTTTTAAGGCATCTGCACTGAATCTCTACAAACTGTTAGCTGTTTCTTTTTGTCTGAGAGGTAGCTCAATAATGCATCTTAATTTTCCAAAGATGATTGAAAGATTCCTAGAGGGAATCTGTAGGCTGTTACAATTATCAGAGAATTATTCTGCAGTAACAATTCATAAGCAATATTTTTGTCTTTGTGACCAACTTTTACATATTTTGCGACTCCTCCTTTTTCCATTTTAGATCTATATGAAAATGATGCTAGTCTATAATACCTGATATTTAACTTCTCCGTCCTTGTGTTTATATGCTATTTAGAGAGACACAGAACATCCACCACTTCAGAATTTTCCACATTTTCCAGGAATACAAGAAGCTTAATTATCTTGTTTTTCAATCCTCTAACGTTCTGATGAAACAAATTCAATCCTATAACGTTCTGATGAAACAAATTGATTTCATTTTTTCTGAAACTGTTGCATATACTATGGTTCAGTTCTTTTCTAATTTATTTCAATACTCTCTGTCCACAGTTTGGCTCTAAACTTAAAAAATCACAGGGATTTTGTCTTGTGAAAGATATTCAGCTAACGTTTCTTTCTGCCTCCCATTCCGGCGCAGGCCATGACTTGTGTATTCCCATCTCCGAAGTACAGTGACGTCGTAGATACGAGACCTTGTTTCAGTCACAATCAATCCGCACAACTCTTTGTTAACGCCGCTTACAGCCATGTCAACGCAGAGCTGGTTATGGCGCTGTAAAACCTCTACAAACCTCACACGTGTGTGTACAGTTGCTGCACTTATTTCCTCTAGGTCACTTTTAATGCCATATTCAAAGTTGCTCGCCAGACTGTTTCCTGCTCCTCCTACAGCAAGTACCCGATCATCTTCATCAAAATCTCTGCACAAGGCCCCTATGTTATCTGTCATCTGGCTAAGCTTGTCACTGCGTTTTACGATACTTGTGGCCTTATAATCTACACCTAACTCTTCCTGTAGCATTTGGGTTACACCTCACCCGTGACTGCTACTCTAGCAACAATAATCTTTTGTTTCTACGTGAATTTGCTACATTCCTAGTCACAAGGTCGTGTTTATGATTCTGCTGCACTCTACTTAGCTTAAAAATTTATTGAGGCTCTTAGCTTGTTTCAGAAAACTGATTACTAACGGGAATCTGAAATGTTATTTCTCAGGCTTCATCCCTTTGCCAATTACTTGTTACCTTATCCCAGATCCCATTGCCTCTTTCCCCTTCAACCAGTCTATTATAATTCTGCCTGAAGGGCAAAATCTTTCTTCCTAGTTCTACGACTTTCTGGTCTCGGCTACATAATCTATAACTCCATGGAAGTGCCTAAACTGACACTTTATTGACTTCCTCACTGCATTCACGCCAATGAAACACTAACATATTTTTCCTATACAAATTAAGCTACGACTACATCCACATTTGTCACACAAGGCGCTCCTTTTACAGTAAACTAAAAGCACTGCAAAATACTTATAAGTGTTAAAAGGTGATTTACACAGCTAGCTTCTAGATGGTAGCAAGATGTGTAAAACACGAGAATGTAAACAACACAAAAATGTTCGCTGAACGTAAGTTTTAGTTAGTAGGAGACACGATGTGATGGAAATTGAAAAGCACGCTATTTTCGAATAACAGTCTTAAACAGACGCTATCAATAAGTTATGCAAAACACTGTCATGAGAACAAAACAACACCTAATCCTTAGAGTGCCGGCTAATGTTAACGTAAGCTTTAAAGACACCACGGAACGTCAGTTTTAAAACACAGAAGACACAAAACGAAAGCATACTAGATGAAACAAATTTCTTACAACAATATTACACAGGCACTATCCGGAATTTACGGGAAGCACTGCAGTGTATCCTAAATCTCACAAACATATTTAGTAATGCTGCAGTATATCGTTCATAGGGGCTCGGTGGATATAGTTAACCTTAGGCATTCAAGTGTAGTCATTATTAAGTAACGCTTGTGGACATTTTAGAAATAGGAGCGTAATTTCAGTTTTATTTCGTACCGACAGATTACAAGTCAATGTTATCGTTTAGTAACAGATGTAAATTTTGTTTCAGAGTTGCTGAGTTAGGCTGCCACTGACGCTTGACGCAGCTCATAGACGAGGTATGCCGCAGAAGTTAATTAACATCTCGACCTGTGGCGGTCAACCACGAATGTTTGTTCCTTTGAAGAGAGGCTCCAGAACACCTCCAAAGGGCAGACGGTGTTCCCATGTTATCCAAACATCTGTCAAGTGTCTAGGAAAAATACTTTACATTTTATTTCACTTTAAGGCTTCTTTGATATACTAGTGGAATTTGAGCGTCTTCATTTCTTATAAAACACGGCGACAGCAGGTATTATTCATATTTTAATTTCATTGTTCCTGAGGGAACGATAAGGAATATGGTGCAGTCTGAGACTGTGGAGACAGGTTATATTAGTAATACAGGGTGATTCAAAAAGAATACCACAACTTTAAAAATGTGTATTTAATGAAAGAAACATAATATAACCTTCTGTTATACATCATTACAAAGAGTATTTAAAAAGGTTTTTTTCACTCAAAAACAAGTTCAGAGATGTTCAATATGGCCCCCTCCAGACACTCGAGCAATATCAACCCGATACTTCAACTCGTTCCACACTCTCTGTAGCATATCAGGCGTAACAGTTTGGATAGCTGCTGTTATTTCTCGTTTCAAATCATCAATGGTGGCTGGGAGAGGTGGCCGAAACACCATATCCTTAACATACCCCCATAAGAAAAAAATCGCAGGGGGTAAGACCAGGGCTTCTTGGAGGCCAGTGATGAAGTGCTCTGTCACGGGCTGCCTGGCGGCCGATCCATCGCCTCGGGAATTTGACGTTCAGGTTTATACCAACGTTTAATACACCACCTATCAGGAGGTTTAACACCATACTTCGTTCGAAATGCACGCTGAACAACTGTCGTCTATTCACTTCTGCCGTACTCAATAACACAAAAAGCTTTCTGTTGAGCGGTCGCCATCTTAGCATCAACTGACGCTGACGCCTAGTCAACAGCGCCTCAAGCGAACAAATGTACAACTAAATGAAACTTTATAGCTCCCTTAATTCGCCGACAGATAGTGCTTAGCTCTGCCTTTTGTCGTTGCAGAGTTTTAAATTCCTAAAGTTGTGGTATTCTTTTTGAATCACCCTGTAGATCACACTGTATATGAGACGAAGTATTACAGAACACTAAATTCCGTCCCACGCGTAGGCTTTTACTAACAGTGCAACACTAACGACGACGTCTAGAGTCAGGCCGCGCCCGGGAATCATAGACTGCTGATGAATGGTCACGACCGCTAGTGACCGAGAGAGCTCTGATGACAGAACGATACATCATGGACGGCCAGATTCCCCACGTGTTACCTTTCACGCGAATGTATGGTAATGTGAATTTTTCAACAAGACAATGTTCGTCTACAGGTCCTACCTGTCTGTGTGAACTGTCTGAATGATGTTGAGGAACACTCGTGGCCGGCAAGAACCCCAGTGCTGGTATCAAGGATATCAAGCACCAGATACAGTAGATGTGGGTTAGTTTACCTCATAAGAGGATAGATACAAAGGCTTTATAACACCGTTTCCAGCGGAATCACTGCACGCCTCTTGGCCAGGGAGAGGGGGAGTGTGCAACGTCATACTGATAAGTACTCTCATATCCAAGTGATTCACAAATTTGACAATTTTATAACGCTGATATACACTGAACTGCCGAAGAAAGTGGTATGGGTATGCGTATTCAAATATAGAGATATGTAAACAGGCAGAATACAGCGCTGCGTCGGCAACGCCTACTTAAGACAACAAGTGTCTGGCACATTTGTTAGATCGGTTACTGCTGCTGCAATGGCAAGTTGTCAAGATTTAAGTGAGTTTGAACGTGGTGGCATAGTCGGCGCACGAGCGATGGGACAGAGCATCTCCGAGGTAGCGGTGAAGTGGGGATTTTCCCGAACACCCATTTCACGAGTGTACCGTAAATATCACGAACCGGTAAAACATCAAATCTCCGACATCGCTACGGCCGAAGAAAGATCCTGCAAGAACAGGACCAACGACGACTGAAGAGTATCGTTCAACGTGACAGAAGTGCAACCCTTCCTTGTTTCAGATTTCAGTGCTGGGCCATCAACAAGTGCCAGCATGCGAACCACTGAACGAAATATCGTCAATATGAGCTTTCGGAGCCAAAGGCCCGCTCGTGTACTCTTGATGACTGCACGATACAAAGCTTTACGCCTCGCCTGGGACTTGGACTGTTGACAACCGGAAACATGTTGCCTGGTAGGACGAGTCTCGTTTCAAATTGTATCGAGCGGATGGACGTGTACGGGTATGGAGACAACCTCATGAATCTGGGGACACTGCATGTTAGCAAGGGATTTTTCAAGCTGGTGGAGGCTCTGTAATGGTGTGGTGCGTGTGCAGTTAGAGTGATATCGGACCCCCGATACGTCCACATACTACTCTGACAGGTGACACGTGCGAAAGCATCCTGTCTGATCACCTGCATCCATTCACATCCATTGTGCATTCTGACAGACTTGGAGAATTCCAGCAGGACAATGCGACACCCCAAACCTCCAGAACTGCTACAGATGCGCTCCAGGAACATCCTTCTAAGGTTAAAAGCTGCTCAGAAGAGACCTCCACCCCCTCGTACTCTTACGGATTTATGGACAGCCCTGCAGGATTCATGGTGTCATTTTCCTCCAGTACTATTTTAGACATTAATTGAGTCCGGCACTTCTGAGTGCTCGCGGGGGCTGGTTCAAATGGCTCTGAGCACTATGGGACTTAACATCTATGGTCATCAGTCCCCTATAACTTAGAACTACTTAAACCTAACTAACCTAAGGACAGCACACAACACCCAGCCATCACGAGGCAGAGAAAATCCCTGATCCCGCCGGGAATCGAACCCGGGAACCCTGGCGTGGGAAGCGAGAACGCTACCGCACGACCACGAGATGCGGGCTCGCGGGGGCCCCACACGATATTAGGCAGGTGTAACAGTTTCTTTGTCTCTTCAGTGTAACATCACACACATTCTCTTCACGTGAACAGTCATTTCGTTTCCTCTTCGATGTCTGTATGCAGTGTATATGCAGTGACGTGGTAGAGAGGTATTCTATTCTCTTTCGATTTACTACGTTATTCATGCTTCTGAATGGCTATATACTCACTCCAGCCGCTTATACCCGGAAGATGACGGAATGTTGTACAGTGCGATTCCGTGGTGATGTAACGAACTTTCATGGATGATGGAAAAGGGAAAATCTATCAATGTGAGGTAAAGGACCATGGTCTGCAAACGACTGAGTCGAAAGCTATAAATAAAAATTCTTCTGATACCTCTGACAGTGAAATACATGTGGTAGTACTGTTATTATTAAGACTGTAAGTTAGGCAACTTTCAGAGGTTTCAGTGTGGAGCAAAACATGATAACAAATTCCAGTAAATATAGTCTCTAAAATGCATACCTTAATAGCTATAAGCACTTGTATGGTGGAAGAAATATGTTTCACAGCAGCAAAGAGAACAGGTGCTCATAGCTCCTGAGATATGTATTTTACGACCTATGCTTACTAGATTTTTTCTACCTTCCTTTGGTCCATGCTACCACCTCTGAAAGTTGCCTAACCTACAGTTTTGGTGATAACAGCTACGGTAGATGTATTCCACTATCAGAGGTACGAGAACAATTTTCGCTTACAACTTTCGACTTGTTCGTTTCCGGGGCAGGGTCCCTTACCTCAAATTGATATCTTTACCTTTCTCCTGCATTCTTGAAAGTAGTAACATAATGATGGAATCAGCCTATATGTGGACAAGATGTAAGAAGAGAAAATATTTGTATTACGTTGGAAAAACACCGCGGTGGTAACGCAGTGTGTCAGAAATAGTCAGTTTCTCGGTAAGGAACAGTAAACCGCAAGGAAAATTTTCTGCTAGTTGCGATTATTAGTACAAGCTGATCCTCAAGACATAAACGTTTCGCCTCAAAAAAATCTGAGTGGAAAAGGATCGTCAACTGACTACTTGGAGATCAGCAGTTAACCAACAAAAATGATTATCAAGCTTTTCATTTACGTAGCCTACATATTTCAAGAATAATTTAAGCACACAGCCACCACTCAGAGAGATGAACGCCAGTCTCAGCATCGGATATCCACTGAGAGAAGTAAACACAGGATTCCAAATCATTCTGCGCAGTTATGTGACAGAGGTTCAGTTATTGCATCATCAGTTCTCTGCACACAAAATACTTTGAAGAGTACACTTCTTGGGCAAATGATGAATATTCCCCCATGCGATCCAAACCTATCTTCTTAAATCCTACTGTACGAGCACCTCAGCCGACCGCCTGCATCTCACGAGACCCATTTTCTTGTAGATATCTATGCACAGGGAGAAATTTCTCCCAAATAGTATGGCAGCTGCAGTGAAACTTTTCTCTGTATACACATTCGTCTGTCTCGATCCTACACCGTACGTTACAAGCACGTCTGTAACCAGTCATGAACAGTAATCAGCTTCACTAAGAACACTCCACACATTCCGATTCAGCAGGAAGATGTTCATTATGTGACATAAAATGTTTACAGCAGCTGTTTCGTACTCACTCCTAATTCCACGACCTCATTTCACGTGAAACATTCATTTAAAACGGTGGGTTCATATCACCAGAGACGTTAGAAACACCGTCCGTATAATTTGAGTCACACTGTACACTGTATTCATTAGAAAATATTTGTTTAGTGTCTCAAAATATGTCAAACAGGAGACTTACCAAGAAAAATGAAGTAATTTCTCCGACTGCGGAAGCAAATCAGCCACCCATGGGGTGTCCAACGGCTCCACCCTGAAATAGAAGGAAACGAGCTGAGAGTTTACCGTCTGGTCGACGTAATGGTCATTAGAGTTCTGACGGGGGGGGGGGGGGGGGGGGAGAGCAGGGAAGCAAATTTTCGGTGACATTTTTCGTAGAACCATCCCCATCTCAATATGTACCTTACGTTACTGCTGATTAGCCGGGGATTTGAACACTGTCCTGCAGAAAGCAAGTCCAATGTCTTGATTACTGATCCCGTTCCCTTTGTGGATCTGCTCGAGCTTTCCCCTTACGTGGCTCTGGCAAATCTGACAACTACTTTGTATTCCGGGCAATCTCAGCTGTTGAGATCCACGATGTTAGGAAGAACTCCGCTAACAGCTCGTAAAATAGTTGTTTGTTAAAACACAACCGGTTTCGCGACGTAAAGCCGCATCATCATCAGGTGCAATCCACACTGTAAAAAGCAAAGTACAGTGTCATCACATTTTGCGTCTATTCAAATTAATAAAGGAATGTCCAAAATATACTCGTAACGTGAAAATAGCGTAAGCATACATATTGCTCCTAGTCAAAACTTACTATCCAGTGAATATCATGGCGAGCGAAATATAACGAAAACGTGATCCATTCTTTAAAATTTGCCTGCATCTAAAAAGAAAAAAGAAAAATATTTTGTAGTGAGCGGACACTAAAAGTCTTTAAATACGAACCGGATTGGCGATAAAAAATTGTCACTGCAAACATGATCAGTCGTGGCACTAAGCAAGTTTCAGATAATGTAAGCCTGTCCAGGAAGCGACCATGATCTGGCACTTACTAGGATCAAAGAGAAAATGCGCATTTAGTGCTTTTATGGACTTACGTGATAGCAGAATGTAAGCTAACGTCGTCGAATCTCTGAGAAGAACGGGAATACATTATCAACGTAGAACGTAGATGCACGATAAGAAGTATAAAGAAAATTAAAAACGAAAAACCAACATATTAATGTTTTCAGTACAAGGCTTGTTTTAAGCGATCAACGCTGTTGCTTAACTTTTATGTCTAAAAAGCAATGAATGACGCGAAAGATTATTTTAGATTAGGGACTGTGAGGTAACCATATCTTCAGAAACCTTCGATGTCACCTTACATTTTACTAATTTAAAACTAATTAAAACTTCGTATAGGTAAAAGGAAAATAAATTCATCCCGAGCTCAGTCTCAGTTATAGGTGGTAGTCTAATGAGAGAAAGAACCGACGCGACTCATAAATTCTTTGGTAGAATATTGTTCTCGTCGGCAAATAACATTAAGCCATATGGTGCAACCGGTGAAAAGCATAGCCTGCGAAGCAAGGGCTTGAAACTGGTAGTTGGAGCGCTAAGCTAGCGTCACAACATAACAGAAGCAGAATGGCCTTGGATGTTCGGAGTGGCGTACAAAAGAGTGAATCGTGACGAAAGATATGGGAGTGCTGAGGAAATGCTGAGAAAAATAACAATTTTCAAAACAGAATACTGAGGGCATAGCATCGGCTTGATTACGGAATAAAAAAGTTAACGAACAAGTCTAATTTCAACAAACTGCTGAAAATGGTGAAATAATGTGGTGCAATCAATGGTAATGTTGTCTGATAGCAGGTGGAGCAGAAAAACAAATTGCGGAAAGTGATAATGTAGGTCTGTTACTTCATTTAATCACCTGCCTACGTTTTATCTTGAGAAAAGGTCTGGTCTATGCACTCCAGTGGAGCTCAACATCATCTTGAAGATCAGATTATATGTATGTGTAGAGCAAAACTTATTCAAAGAAGAATAGACACCAGAACACTTTTCAAGATAATGCTGACAGAATTTCATAGATCAAGATTTTTGTGCGATTTTTTTTTCTATTTAGTCAGAATACACCATATGTACAATTATGAAAATACGTTGCGCAGATAAGAATGTAAAAAACCAGCACTTAAAAAATCAAAACCACGAATAACAGAAGAGTAGACGCATTACACTTGGCATCCATTGCCAGGGCTTTAACAGACAGAAACGGTCGAAAAGGTTATAACGAAAGCGCACACTAACAGAACACACTCGGATTAGCCGAAACATCACGGCCACGGCCCTTATTCAGTGACAATTGGCAGCACTGCAGGCTCGTGGAGCTGTAAGAATACTATATAACCGCAGCAGAACGAATAGGATATCATTCCAGCTACGATATGGAGCCTAGTTGATCAAGACCAAAAGGATCGAATAAGAGAAAAATTTCTGCACTCGCAAATTTTGTACCGTACTAGGAAGGAAGGCAATAAACAACATACTAAATTTCCTGACCGGTGGTGTGTAAGTGTTAGGGGTGAGTTGGGGGGGGGGGGCTGAAACATCACTTTTAACTTGTATTCAGTTTAACTCGACCTGTGTTAATGCGTCACGGATGTCTACCTCACGTCGACCACGCTAAATTGGAGGGGGACTATGTCCCCATAGTCTGGGAGCGACCTCTTGAAGCTAGGCTTCAAGGTGCAGGAACTCGCCATCATCTCATCTCCCCCAGGATACTATCTTCGACTTGTAGATCGTTCAGGATTCTCGAGGGGATAACGGCACAGCGCACGATGCACAGGGTCGGCGTTGAGTAGACTGCTGGTCTTTTCTCCCTGACTCCTGGGGACTCTATTGCAGGAGCAATTCCGTTTTTATTCCATCTTTTCTTTGATAATTTGAATACCGCGACTTCTAGCGAAGATGGTAAAAAATTAAACTATATTAAATTTCCTACAGAAAAAGTTCCTATTCATTTTGTCTCTGGACTTATAGTTTACGCGTTGCAGGGGATGAAAAAATAGCAAATAATTAGTTTCAACGGTAGGAAATTAATGTTCAATCCTAAATAACGAGGTTTAAAAGCAAATATTACATGTTTGCAACACATCTAAGTGCAGTAGAGCCGTATTAAGATATAAACTATGTTATGGGGATGCAAAAGGTTGGGGTGGATGGGAGGAGGGGGTCGTGAGCGGGAAGGCATGTCCTCGGTTGCGTTCATGCATTGTCCTCCTTCATAGATCTGAAAACTAAGGAGCGAGTAGACAAGACCCCACTTTCTTTACTTCAAGTACAAGGTGATTCACGAACTTATACCGACTCGTCCGCTTCTCGTCTTATGAATCACCAGCGACGCAGTAAGCGTGAGGGTGTTTATTTTCCAATAAGTGCGTTAACTCGAACACAAGTATGAGTTACTAACAATACTGACGTATATGGACAGACTCTACGTAAATCTCTGAACACTTCTATACTGCTAAATGTGGCTCAAATGGCTCTGAGCACTATGGGACTTAACAGCGGAGGTCATCAGTCTCCTAGAACGTAGAACTACTTAAACCTAACTAACCTAAGGACCTCACACACATCCATGCCCGAGGCAGGATTCGAACCTGCGACCGTAGCGGTAGCGCAGTTCCACACTGAAGCGCCTAGAACCGCTCGGCCACTCAGGCCGGCTGCTAGATGTGGAATGGATGATTCATGCTGTACTGCAGTTGTAGCGTTCTTCTGGGATAGGTCACTTCCCTACCGTAGATGTACCTCCTCTTTCTGTTTACAGAGATACCTGCCCGGCATTCCCTATCCCGTTCTCTGACGTGATGAGACGAAACTTCACTGAGATGTTTACACCGTTGCGTTATTTTTAACTTTTTAACTGATTAGTGTTAAGAAAGTTTTAATGTAAAATACGGTCCCATAAACAGTGGCTGAGAAGTTTTCAAGCTGTAAGTATTATGTTGTCAGTTACTTAGAATGAGGTGACGAAAGTCACGGTATAGTGATATGCACAAATACAGATGGAGTTAGTATCGCGCACGCAAGTTATAAAAGCCCAGTGCATTGGCTAGGTGACTCATATGGAAAGATGTCCTATGCGATTATGGCCGCACAACGGGAATCAATAAACTTTGAACGCGGGATGGTGCAATTCAGAGCTAGCAGACAAGGAACACTGCGTGCAACAGCCGCAGAGATCAATGTGGAACATAAGACGAACGTATCCGTTAGGACAGGGAGGTAAAAAATGGCGTTAATGGGCTATAGCAGTGACGACCGACGCAAGTGCCTTTTCTAACAGCACGACATGGACTGCAGCGCCTCTCCTGGCCTCGTGACCCTATCGATTGGACTCTAAGCTACTGGACAACCGTCGTCTTGCCAGATGAGTCACAATTTGAAATGGTAAGAGTTGATTGTAGGCTTCGAGTGTGGCGTAGACCCCACGAAGCCATGGACCCAAGTTGTTACTAGAGCACTGTACAACCTGGTGGTGGCTGTACAATGGTTTGGGTTATGTTTACATGGAATGGACTTAGTTCGCTGGTCCATCTGTACCGATCATTGACTCGAAATGGCTATGTCCGGCTACTTGGAGACAATTCGGAGCCATTCTACGATGGAATTTTTATGGATGACAGCGCACTCTATCACTGGGCCACTATTGTTCAAGATTGATTTGAACAACACTCTGGACGATTCAAGGAAGTGATTTGGCCACGCAGATCACCAGACATGAATCGCATCTAAACATTATGGGATCATCGAGAGGGCAGCTAGTGCACAAAATGTGGCACCGGCAACTCTTTTGCAGTTATGGACGGCTATAGAGGCAGCCAGGCTCAATATTTTTGCAGGGGACTTCCAACGACTTGTTGAATGCGTGGCACGTCTAGTTGCTGCATTATGCCGGGTAAAAAGCGGTGCGACGCTATATTCGGAGGTATTCCATGGCTCTCAGTGTATATACTTATGAGGTTGTACTGGTCCGTGACTGGCAGTACCCAAGATCGATTGACAACGACAAGGGATCGTACTGTACCAACGTCTCTATGTCGTTATTGCAGAGTATCCTGTTGCGCAAAGTACTTAGGCCACCAGTCGACCATCACACCTTTAATTAGGTACAGTTTCTTATTTTTAAATACACTCCTGGAAATTGAAATAAGAACGCCGTGAATTCATTGTCCCAGGAAGGGGAAACTTTATTGACACATTCCTGGGGTCAGATACATCACATGATCACACTGACAGAACCACAGGCACATAGATACAGGCAACAGAGCATGCACAATGTCGGCACTAGTGCAGTGTATATCCACCTTTCGCAGCAATGCAGGCTGCTATTCTCCCATGGAGACGATCGTAGAGATGCTGGATGTAGTCCTATGGAACGGCTTGCCATGCCATTTCCACCTGGCGCCTCAGTTGGACCAGCGTTCGTGCTGGACGTGCAGACCGCGTGAGACGACGCTTCATCCAGTCCCAAACATCCTCAATGGGGGACAGATCCGGAGATCTTGCTGGCCAGGGTAGTTGACTTACACCTTCTAGAGCACGTTGGGTGGCACGGGATACATGCGGACGTGCATTGTCCTGTTGGAACAGCAAGTTCCCTTGCCGGTCTAGGAATGGTAGAACGATGGGTTCGATGACGGTTTGGATGTACCGTGCACTATTCAGTGTCCCCTCGACGATCACCAGTGGTGTACGGCCAGTGTAGGAGATCGCTCCCCACACCATGATGCCGGGTGTTGGCCCTGTGTGCCTCGGTCGTATGCAGTCCTGATTGTGGCGCTCACCTGCACGGCGCCAAACACGCATACGACCATCACTGGCACCAAGGCAGAAGCGACTCTCATCGCTGAAGACGACACGTCTCCATTCGTCCCTCCATTCACGCCTGTCGCGACACCACTGGAGGCGGGCTGCACGATGTTGGGGCGTGAGCGGAAGACGGCCTAACGGTGTGCGGGACCGTAGCCCAGCTTCATGGAGACGGTTGCGAATGGTCCTCGCCGATACCCCAGGAGCAACAGTGTCCCTAATTTGCTGGGAAGTGGCGGTGCGGTCCCCTACGACACTGCGTAGGATCCTACGGTCTTGGCGTGCATCCGTGCGTCGCTGCGGTCCGGTCCCAGGTCGACGGGCACGTGCACCTTCCGCCGACCACTGGCGACAACATCGATGTACTGTGGAGACCTCACGCCCCACGTGTTGAGCAATTCGGCGGTACGTCCACCCGGCCTCCCGCATGCCCACTATACGCCCTCGCTCAAAGTCCGTCAACTGTACATACGGTTCACGTCCACGCTGTCGCGGCATGCTACCAGTGTTAAAGACTGCGATGGAGCTCCGTATGCCACGGCAAACTGGCTGACACTGACGGCGGCGGTGCACAAATACTGCGCAGCTAGCGCCATTCGACGGCCAACACCGCGGTTCCTGGTGTGTCCGCTGTGCCGTGCGTGTGATCATTGCTTGTACAGCCCTCTCGCAGTGTCCGGAGCAAGTATGGTGGGTCTGACACACCGGTGTCAATGTGTTCTTTTTTCCATTTCCAGGAGTGTAGATGTTAAGACTGCAGGACGCTATCTAATTGCAGAAGATTCCAGTTGGAGAGGAGCCTCTGATGACGACAAGAATCTAGCCCGCGCCGCAGTCACACTGGCAATGAACTAATCGGACACGAAATCAGCCTTAGTACAATTAATATTGCAGCCACCTCAACCGGTGACCATGCAAACAGCCTGTCTGCCAACTGCCTAGACACGACGCTGAAATCGTACCAAGCCACGATAGAACTACGAATAATCACTTAACAATATTCACACACCAATGATTACTGAAGTTAAGCAGTAGTAAATAAATGGGACTATTTAATGAACCACTCTCGTTGTCTACGATACTGATCTCGTCAGAGCAACAAATTACTTTAATTTCAGTACCTGATTATCTTGCGTGATGATAAATGCGACATCCAACTAGCAATTGTTATCTTTCGCAACGAGCTTTTCACAACACACGACGTACTTTCTGACATAAACTCGGAACTATTTTATTACTTGTACTAAAATACCAATCTGTCTACCGTTTTGAAATGATTATTCTGTTTGTGGACACTTCCATCATAACTGTTAGGAATTAAAGCACTTTTAATTTTCCCTTAAATATTTTTCCAACTCGACGCAGCGATAATATGTAAGTGATGAGACTTCACATGCGTAATAGAATAACGAATTTTTGTGAGTAGCAAAATCTTTGGCCTTTCTGTAAATAATTCAATTACTTCAATTAAACGTATTCATCATTTAGAAAACTTTTTCCCGTAGTTGAAATTTTTTCTTTAATATTGAGAAGATCTACTTTCAGTAGATTATTTATAATTTCATTCGTTCAAGAACCTTTCACCAAGCACAATTAAAAACACCACATTATACGTGATATCGACTCCACTGTATCAATATCTCTGAATTACACTCTTTTATACTTCCGAAAATGATATAGATATATTCACACTAGATACCAATTAAATAGACTGGAAGGTTTCATTTAACCCCAATAAAATCGGATTTATTTTCCTTCTAGGTATCTCAATACACGTTGGTTATCACCAGTGAACGGCTGCCAGCAAATATATTATCATTCCCCACAATACGGAAACAGGTAATAAAAAAATCAAATGCAAAAATCCTAAATATCACCGCCACTTTTCAAGTAACCTTAAGTTACAATTTAAAAGCAAATCTTGACCTCTTCAGGAGTTGACCACACGCGATCCGCTAAGTTCCCTTACATTTAAATCGGCCACTCTTCACCTTGATGAACCAAGTTTTGGTTTAGCTACGTATAGCTCGTTAAATGGTTCCTTCAATTTACTATCGCTTGTCTACTCAGTGATACGAGCACACCATCGCCGTATGAAACAGTTCGTCGTTCTATGAGCCAATTCGCTGTCTGCTGCAAGCTAGTAGTCTTGAAAATACAACTACCAACACGTGTTCGAGGCTTTCCCTTCTCGATACACACACGCATAATACCCAAACCACCTCAATACAAACGACAAGCAACCCAATTACCTCTGGGCGCGTCGCGACCACTCAACATAAAATGCAGACAGGATATCGGTCACACCGATTCCACAAAACTCAGCACCTAACAAATCAATCTCTCAATTAAATCAGGCTCACGCGGGACTCACCCCAGCAAATTTTACGAACGAAAATGCTCCCACAACTATAATCAACAAAATTCCGTGCACTCTCCCGAGACTTAGGTTGTCAACTGAGTAGCCTCACTACGCCACGCAGTGAAACGCTATAAGATGAGACCTGATATACACCACTACGACCACTTGGTCGGTGAGAGGTCTATCCGGGAACTAACTAACCCTTTTCGTTGTACAACAGGAACCATTTAAAACGAACAAACACGCAACGCCACGTCAACTTTTAACAATTAATGTAATAATCATCGATGCTGTCGATTCTTCGCAATAGCGGCCGGCTGCTGCGCGTCGCTCAGGCGGCATCTCTGGACGCAGCGAGGGCGATATGGTATATCGCTGCAGTCGCGCATGCTCGCCACCTGCTATTCCGTAGGGCGTAGACGCTCTCATATCATCTAGAACACAATTGGATTTTGGTTTTACCACATCATACACGTATATTATCGTGACCACCAGGTGTTATCATTGATTTATCACGCAGGACGCTCGGCACCAGTAAGGGCGAACGTACCCCGTGCGTTTTGACACAGCACAAGGTCCAACAGAAAGTTAATATGGTGTCCCACGACTCTGTACTGAAGAGAGATGGCGTGTATATGACGTAGGTGGCATTCTTCTACTTTACTCGTCTACGTTCAAAAACACGTTCAGCAAATGTTACATGCTAGATATTGCTCTGAAAAGTTGTAAATGCTTACCAATCATTTTTTTCCGCGCTATGACGTCGGAAACACGGCACGCTCGATGCTCAACATCCGAATGCACGGTCCGTGTGCCGACAGCTTAAGGCCTGCAAGGGTATGTGATCAGTTATTCATTTGTTACCCCGGTACACGCATAACTACATGACTCTCTTTCCGCCGGACGCGCATTTCGTGTGCCAGTACCATCTCTTGCAACAGACAATAACGCGAGAGTCCGACCAACAAAGTGAGCCATGTCACGAGACGGAACGGCTGTTTGCTTCCGTTCTGCGGCATTGGTCCAACCAGCAGTGTTTAACATTCGTGACGCACCTGGGAGCGCGGCGCGGCAGGGGGTTATGCCGTTCCCGCTGGTGACTCGGCGCGGCGATAGCGGCGGCAGGTTATCACGGCGGGCGTGTTTGTTGGCTGCGGGGCGACCCCACGACCTCTCGCTATCGGAACCTCGCGGCGCCGGGCCGCCACGGCCTGTTTACTACTGCTCGGGCGAGCACTGCAAATACTGCCGCGAGTGCCGAGGAGGGCCTAATGTTCCGGCGCATGGCCGAACTGCGTGCGCGACTGTCAACCAAAAATATCGTTCCACGCCCTGCGACAGCGTCTAAAGCCGTCGGCACACGGACCGTGGTGTCGAACGTTAACGTTGAGCGTGCCAAGTTCAACGTGCTGCTGAACGCTCAGGAACGATGTGACTTGTGCATACGGTACGTGGGCCCCAATGTGGTATACGCGATTGCAACGCACTCCAGCGGCAGCTAAGGGATGTTGCTAGTTCGTAAATCACATTGTTTACTCAACGGGCGCGCTAAAATTCCCACGTTAGCCCTATTGAAATGCACATTTCCTCCATCACCCACGAAAAGCAAAGTACCATGTCCAATCAATAAGGACACAGGCTTATAAAAGTTCGATTACAAACAGTTGCGGTACAAATTTGGAATACTTCTCCAGATAAGATAAACATTATTTCATCTTTCCCACATTTTAGTAAAACCCCAAGGTCAGTCTTACTCGATCACTGTTTCTACCCAGTAGCAGAATCTTTACAACATATGAATTACGAAGCATAAAAGAAAAAGGAGCAAAATATCTTTATACAAGGGGCGCAAGCTGTCCGGTAGATTAAGCCAATCGAACAAACTTACCCCTCGATAAAAGGTGAACTTATATTTACATAGCCACAAATATTATATTATATACTTATATTAAACTAATAATAAGGTATCAGAACCTAATAAAACCGCGAATGTTAGGGAAAACAAAAATAGGAAGTGACAAGACGCGAACTACCGCCCCAAAACACAACTCACTAGAGGACAGTGAGGCTAGTCATTACGCTGCACCAACAACATGCCGTATGTTTCTAATCATAGTATGTTACCCAGTGCTGAAAACCTTAATCGTATATATGTTACTAATTGAAATTTAATTATAACAAATTGTACCAAGAACAATACGTTCTGGGTGGATCTTCAGTGCTTCGCTGCCTTTAAATGGCCTACTCTCATAATACGCAAGTTACAATAAATCTTTTGCCACGAATATGATATTTCTCATTACTTTATTGGAACGAATCACACAGTTAACAACGGGTTTTCCAGTGATTCTCAATGTGCTGGTGCTCAGAAACAGCATATATACATATAGGTTTGAAATGAGTGCCAACATGGCGCCTCACAACTCTGTACTGAAGGGAAACGGCGTGCGTGTGACGTAGATGGCGTTGTGTCATCTCATTGGTCAACGCTCAGACGCACGCTCAGAATATCTGACATGCCAGATATTGCTCTGCACGTTCGGAAAGAGTCCTGACCCTGCTGTTCCACGCTATGACGTCATCAACTCGGCACGCTCAACGCTCAACGTTCGGATGCAAGGTCCGTGTGCCGACGGCTTAAGGAAGCCGTGGAAAACTCTGAGTCTTCCGAGTCTCATGTGCTGGTGACTGGTCCATTACGATAGTCGTTCGTAGTCTTACTTCGATGCCTGTTATTAGGTGCTGTTGCGGCACTAAATAATGTGGCAAAGTGGTTGGCAATTAGAATCGTATTCTCTAGAAGAGGAGACTAAAGCCATCGGCACACGGACCATGCATTCGAACATCTACGTTGAGCATGCCGAGTTCAGTGTTCTGTTGAACGCTGAGGAACGATGCAACTTATACATGCGGTACTTGTTCTCAACGCTGTTTACGCCATCGCAGCGACGTCCAGTGGCGGTGGTCGGCTGCATCTGGTTCGCACATCACACTTTTTAAGAAGTGGACGGACGTACGAAACCTATGTTGACTCTATTAAAGCCACACAGTCCATGACTGCAGCGCCGAGGCCGCTCGGCTAAGCCCGCTCGGCAAAACATTTAATCATTCTCACTTTTTAGTAAAGTCCTAAGGTCATTCTTACTTGATCAGTGTTCCTGTTCACAGTACAGTCCTTACAGTATGTGAAACACAAAACTTAAAACAAGAACGTGCAAAATATCTTACTCCAAGTAGTGCAAGCTGTCTTACAGCTAAAGACACTCGAAAACTTGCTCCTCAGAAAGAGCGCCATTATATCCATTGATTATTACAGGATATTCTTCTGTTATACTAATATGGAAGTATGAAACAGGAACGGCAGAGGCTGGTAAGGAAATGTTTCGACGTAGTGAGAAGCGAATCAGTTACACATTATATGTAACACAGCTAAACATATGTAACACCACTAATCTGAGTCTATTCATTACGCTACACCAACCACGATAGTTTTACGACCATATTTTGGTTCTTTCCATGTCCTGAAAGCTTTAATCGTATGTATATTATTAACTAACGTTTAATTATAGTAAATTGTACCGGTAACATTGCATTTATGAAGGATCTTCAATATTTTATTGCCTTGAAACGGCATAATACCATAGTAAGCAAGTTACAATAAATCTTTAATCACGAGTATGACGTTTACCGTCACTTTATTACCACGAATCGTACAATTGAAGACGGGTTTTGGAGATATCCGCAATTTTTTGGTGCTAAGCTTTCAACTGAAAGCCAAAATTGCGTCTCGCGACTCTCTACTGAAGACAGATGGCATCATATGGCGTAGATGGCGTTCTGATATGTGTTCGTCCAAATGCACGTGCAGAACTTCTAATATGCTAGATGTTACTCTACACGTTCGGAAACACTCCCCAAAGTTTTTTTTTTCACGCTGTGACGTCAGAAACACCGGACGCTCAACACTCAGCCTTCGACTGCATGTTCCGTGTACCGATGGCGTAAGTCCAGTATTACACTATCAAATTTTGTTGACTAAGTTGGTTTGTCAAATATATTTGATGTAGTGTAATAGGGAACTTTTTCAAATATTACCTTTCGGCAAATTTGTTTGATCAAATATAGCGCCTCGTATTTCTGAGCTTGTGGTGCCGCTACAAATATGGAAATGCGTTTTATAATCTGGAATGAAATAACATGTTTTTCTTATTTTAGGTAGGGAGACTGAAACTAACTTTCTTTCTTGAAACGAAATTAAAATAGTCTGCACTGACAGATTTATCTAAGAAGTCAAAACCGGGAAAGACATAAGTTAAATTCGTTGTCACCACTGATATTTATTTGTTGTCTAAAACGGGAACTAAAGAACTGTTGTTGTTTGTCAAAGACAGATATTAAGCACAGTGCGACTCACTGATGATGCAACAGGGTAGCTGAAAGTGAATAGGAACTGACTTTTGCGTTAAATGTAATGGAACGTGTGATGCCTGTAGTTAAGGATATGCACATAAAGAGGAAAGCGTCACAAGCACACCGACTATAGGACTGAAAGTTGCAACCAGGAAACACAAAAATTCATATATACATGCAAGACACAGAAGCAAGGACAAGGCCAAAAGGTTTTTTATAAGACTAAACAACACGTAATTTCCAAGAATGAAAAAATTTTGCCTATTTTTGAATCGGCGTATAGCGTCAAGAATTACTTGGCAAAAATGCGGATATAATCATAATGTTTTTTCTTTTTAACTTAAACGCATCAGGTCACGAGTTATTTCTCATGTTAAAGGATTTTGAATGGTGCGATTACGACTCAGCTGCAGTGAACTGTATACATTACATTGCATTCAGATTTTACTATTATATGTTACCATTAGCAGGAGGTGGGACATTAGTTTAATTAAATTTCGTATTCCTACTGGAAAAAGCACTGTTCATTCACTGACTGAACTACGGAACCAACACTAATAAGAACAGTAATTTTTCAGTTGATGTTATGCGGTTGCTCTGTTAATACATTCCAACCTTCTGCGGGAATTATGACGAAATATTTTACGACACTGTATGACCCCTTATAAAATTTGATTTCTTTGTAAAAGAAATTTGATAGTGTAATACCGGCCTACTTAAAAAGAGCTACATTCAAGGCAGGACGCAAGTACAAAGCTAAGCAGTTGCATGACATTCCGGTTTGAAATCTAAAGTTGAATGAGACAGCGTTGTCTTTCACTAACTCTGTCTACAATATATATCGAAGACTTGTTAATAAAACACTGGAAGTACAGAATCAAGTACTAAGAATATGAGGCTGAAAGATCAACTGCATCAGATTTTCTGATGACATGGTACCGAGGGGGATTGCTAGAGTATAGAATGAAAATTAACTCATGGATAACTTAGATGATGAAAGAAAGTGGCGAAGCAGCTATGAAAGTGAAAGCAACACGAGGTCACATTGAGCAGTGTAGATAGTTCAGATTTTCGTGGAGCAATTGACGACTGGATGACTGAAAAAGATATAAAATTAAGAACTCTAGTGGCAAAGCAAACTTTCCATAACAGGTTAACTGTTTCTTATGGATTTTCTTTCAGTGCGACTGTGAAAGCTGGTCTTTGAAAAATAATGAAGGAGAGAAAACTGGAACATTGGAGATGTGGACTTGGAGGAGGTCGGCCGGGGTCGCCGAGCGGTTCTAGACGCTACAGTCGCTGGTTCGAATCCTGCCTCGGGCATGGATATGTGTTATGTCCTTAGGTTAGTTAGGTTTGAGTAGTTCTAAGTTCTAGGGGACTGATGACCTCAGAAGTTAAGTCCCATAGTGCTCAGAGCCATTTGAACCATTTCTTGAACTTGGAGGAGAATGCAGAAATTCAGTGGGTCGATCAAATGGGAAACAACGAAGTACTGAAAAGGGTAAGAAAACAAAGAACTTGCAACACACCTGCTTAAATGCGGACGTAAGAGTGTGGCTTGTTGTAACAACCTAACAGTTCCTATTAGAGTTGCAGACAGACTAGTACTGTGTCAGGCACACGACGCCGAAGTCTGATACCTCAACTTGCGTCTTGTACAACTTGATTCCTAGTCGCAGAAGATCGTCCCGTGGACAACGAGTTCATTAGAGAGGCGACAAAAGCTCGGATTGTTTGAAAGATGGCTCAAATGGCTCTGATCACTATGGGACTTAACATCTGAGGTCATCAGTCCCCTAGAACTTAGAACTACTTAAACCTAACTAACCTACGGACATCACACATATCCATGCGCGAGGCAGGATTCGAACCTGCGACCGTACCGGTCGCGCGGCTCTGCTGAAGCGCCTAGAACCGCTTGGCCACACCGGCCGGCTGTTTGAAAGATGGGAAAGGAAATTGGCCATGCCCTTTCGAAAGAACTGCTCCAGCAGAGACTTTTATTTAGCCTACCATAAGGTGTGGAGTAGGAACGACTGCCGCCCCGTCCAGACTTTCTGACAAGGAGAGTAGCGTAACGAAATTCATTTTATTTTTATGACAGGAGATTCAGACTATACGCAAATGCACGAAGCATTTTGTAAATCACAACGATTGATCCGATTACTAAGCAGAAGCCGCTTGGGGTAGCCGTGCGGTCATTTGCGCCTATCTACGGTTTGCGCGGCTACCCTCGTCGGAGGTTCGAGTCCTCCCTCAGGCATGGGTGTGTGTGTTGTCCTTAGCATAAGTTAGTTTAAGTTAGATTAAGTAGCGCAAAAGCCTAAGGACCGATGACCTTAGCACTTTGGTCCCGTAGGAACTTACCACAAATTTCAAAAATTTTACTATTCAGAAACCCGATGAAAGCAATCGTCAATTAAAGACTATCAAACAAATTTCCCACGGCAGTCAGATGTCACCGTGACATTGTCTAACCAGAGGACTGTGGTCTCGTGTGAGCTGAGTAATTTTCCAAGATTTGATTGAAATATTCCTAATAATTTGCAATATGGCGAACACCCGGAAACATTGTTTAGCCTTTATTTTGAATTTAAGACCACGGCTTCTTCGTGGCAGAGGGACACCAGTCTGTCCCTCCACTTTCGACGAGTTCCCGCCATTCCAGAGAACCCAACTTCGGAACCGTGAAAGCACGTCTTGCCTGCTGGAACCAAACTCAGCCGTCAGTCCGGTTAGGTTGGCTACGGCGTTTTGTTTCTGCCGGTGGACGCTTACTGAGTTACGATTCTGTCGCCAACAAAACTGGCGGGAGAGGCTCTCTTGTTCGCAGTTGCTCGCAGTGCTTAGTTGGAGCAGATCCATGGAGTACAGAAGCAATGAAGTTACCGCCATCTGTACGTCTTTATGCTTGCCTGCTGTTCTCGGTAGCAGCCATGGACCTCATAACTATGGTTCCAACTGTTTCACATTAAAGGTAATGCAACTACGATTATTTCGATCGTGAACCATCACAAATGCACCGATTTGCTAATCGATCGGTAGACGCGAAGAAACTATTCATGTTTGCTCGATAGTACTTTGCACTGCACCATCCTGGGCTTCAGTTTAAGTTATTCTTTCATGTGGATAATAATCAATACTCTTTTTCTCTTAGTTTATACACTCTCTACCTCTCCCTTTTCAGG
This sequence comes from Schistocerca nitens, assembly GCF_023898315.1. Taxonomy (NCBI): domain Eukaryota; kingdom Metazoa; phylum Arthropoda; class Insecta; order Orthoptera; family Acrididae; genus Schistocerca; species Schistocerca nitens. The sequence continues at coordinate 405,148,230 of NC_064617.1, forward strand.
TGTTGGACGAGTTAACAGAACGCTCGTTTGTATTCCAGATTGTTCCCTTTGTCTTGTTCTGTAGCAAGACATTCTCTGTATCAGCTTTGTGCTATTTCTACGTGTGTAGTATGCGATATTTTAACTTAACAGCCTCACGTTACCATGTGTTTCTTCGTGGAACTACAAGCAGTATTTTATCCTATCTGTCCCATTTTTATCCGTTGAATTAGCGTGTTGCTACCTATATCCCTGTAATTAACTATCAGAAACCCCTGCCAGGAGAGATGAGGTCCGAAGCTGGCCGCGGTCAAGGCAGCAGAAGAGTAGCAGGTAAGGTCAAACGTACCTGTTAATTGGGAATTGTAAGTCTGGCAGCCATTTTAATTTCTACCACCCCTATTGCCACGTTCGTTTTTTTTAACGACAACCGGCGGAAGCCGTAACATCTACACCATGCCGGCTTTCGCCTCTAGCGATTTACAGAAATCAAGGAAATGTAATTCTGGATGGCTAGACGCACGGTTGTGCTTCCGTTGATCATCTGGCTCTGTGAAACTGTTGGAGGAATATACAGGTCTACTTTCCAGTAATGAGTACGTAAAATTTTATGAGATGACACGAGAACCAACGTTACCAAATAAGGTCATGAAATGATCAGCTAATAGCCACGCCTTAGCTCATGAGCACGATACAAAATGCTACACATTAGTAGGATTTAAGCCATAACTCACACGATTACTTTTTCCACCAGCCCATTTCGCTATAGATGTTACAAACTCTCTTAAACCTGGTCAACAATAGGAAGCATGCTGGATGCAACGTATATTGAGAGGAGAAAGAATCTTGTCAAGTGGTACCTAAGGTATGATGGAAAGACAGCAGAAAATTCGAAGGAGAAGAACGAAAATGCTAAGTGAAGTGAAAAGAGGAAGACTCCAAACTACGAAGCAGTTTACCTGGAGCAGGATCAGATGGAGACGGCATCTGTGTCAAGAACCTGACAATGGACAGAACATCATAAGATGATGACGATAAGATTTCAGATTCTTGTCGTCACCCCCGTTTTATGTGTACCGAATTTCCCTAGATAGCTAAAAGCGAAGCGCAGAATATTTAATTATTGCAGCACTGCACCTATTACCTGCTGTGACGTCACTTAGGAGATAGCCTTCCATGCGAGTGAGCAATTTTTATATATATATATATGTATATATATATATATATATATATATATATATATATATATATATATATATATATGTAAATGCTGAACACGAGTAACACGATTACATACAGCTACCTAACAATATGTAGTACAAACGTAAGTTCTAGTAACGTCAGTAACGCTTCGTGACTTGGATACTACGAGACAACAGATGTATTGAGGTACAGTCTGAGACACAACCATTCAATGTCAGCTCACTAATCACGTACACTAGTGACTGTATTCAAAACAAGCTCATCTCGTTGAATGGCGTCCCAGAGGTTCTCAGTATGACTTAGGTTCAGTCTAACGTACCGTGGGGGCAGGTAAAGGCACAGACTTATCTCCATAGCATTGGAATGTTCCTCAATCCATTCTGACACAATTCGGCTGGCCCAGTTTAAAGTCTCGCTACGTGCTCTCTGAGCACTATGGGACTCAACTGCTGTGGTTATCAGTCCGCTACGTGCTCTTTTTATTTTAAATATATTTTACTTCCATGTAAGATGTGAAGGTAAAGCTTAGTAAAATGTTGTTTCACTAATTTAAGCACTGACATATGATATACGCCTTGGCTTTTTCGAAGCTACAGCCTCCCCGTAAAATAAACAGTAGCTAAAACGTTAACAATGCCCATCGTAGTTGACTTTTGCCATGTTTGCTTTGTATACAATTTTAATAAGAAAATGGTTAATAAGCCGAGGTAGCTGATGTGTTAAAATTGTGTGGGAGCGTAGTGGTGAATGTTGCGTCCATTCAAACCCACTTCGTTCCGAATCGTCTCCACCGGCCAGTTTCCATGTGATTTTCACGGTTTCACCAGCGCTCTAATTATCAGCGTACTGAACTAACAGCTGCTGGCCTTTGCCCGTCGCTGATCTGTATGGACTGTCTTAAGACTAATTATAAATTATAACAGCTCACGTTAGAAAGTGATATTAGTTTCGTTATAAAGTTTATTTTTCTGGTAAGAATAAAATATCGCGACAAACTCCACTGGGCTATGCCACAGGCCAAACATCGCGACACACCATTATTAAATCCAACAGTGTTGGATGACAACCGAACACTGCATCATTCGGCGGGAGAGGACGAGAACATTGGCGTATCTCACTATGTTAAACGTTAAAGCATTCTTGAAAACCTTATAAAAACGCGTTGAAACCTACTAAAAAAAATATTGTAAAGATGTGCTGCGGCTGAACTCAAACTTAGTTAAAACAACGTAAAACGGTAAATGCAGAAAAAGCGCGGATTGAGCAACATGGTCACTACCCTTAATTAAAACGAATAGTGATTACACTTTTCGAGTATTGTGGTTGTTAGCCTGTTTTACTCATCAGTCCGAGTCGTTTTGTCCTACAGTATATCAGCAAAAACTTTTTCCTCCAAAGACCGGACAGTGCGGCTATGGAGCCCCCGACATCGCAGAGCCGCTACCGTGCGCTTCTTGCGCTACGTGAAAGAACCGCCTCTGCAGCTCTGGACTGACGAGGCGGACCTTGATCTTGCTCGAAGTGCAGAGTGCAAACGGAAATCGCGATCCTGTATCTTTTGCCGGAGAGAGACGATGACATATGAAATGCCACGACAGAAGTCCGTGGCACTTCTATCCACTATTGCAGTCTACAATAGTGATGCTGACCCTCGTCGTCAACAGTGCCCACAGAAGTTGAGAGTCACTGTACACTGGTAGTTAACAGTCGCAGACGCAACTTCACAGGTGCTACATTCTACGGAAGTATATTCATAGATGTTGGCCACTGATGGGATCGTGTATACTATACGATTGGAGTTGATCCCCTCAGTGTCAGTTAAGGCCTGAAGATGGTGTAGTGAGTCACCGAAACTGGTTGATACACAATAAATAACTTCAAACGGACGGCTGTAGATGTTTCATTGTATTGCGTCATTGATTGATAAGGTGGTGGTGTCAATTCCGGGATCTGACTGTATCAGATGCGCTAATAATGCCCCATTTTGCTGTCGACAGAACTCACCAGGTGGTCAGCACGTGGTGTGACGGCAACCCAGCCACGTCACGCGCCGTTCAGCTCACATCGGCACACATACTTGGCAGTATTTTCTAATTGATTTTCTTGCGAGTGTACTATCCCAAAGAACAACCATGTGCGCGGGATGGATATCTAAGCTGCCTAATTATAGCAAGGGGTGTTGACATAGGTGCTGATTATTGTTATAATAACAGAATTTCTCTGACTATATTAATATCAGATGTTGCACATCTATGAATTTTCTAATTGATTTTCTTGCGAGTGTACTATCCCAAAGAACAACCATGTGCGCGGGATGGATATCTAAGCTGCCTAATTACAGCAAGGGGTGTTGACATAGGTGCTGATTATTGTTATAATAACAGAATTTCTCTGACTATATTAATATCAGATGTTGCACATCTTTGAATTTAAAATTTGAATAGAATTTGGCTGTACAGCGATCATGGTACACGTAATTTATTTAATGGCCTTTGATCGTACAGCTTTTTGCGGCTATCAAATAGTCATCTTCATACTCTACAATAGAAGTGACAGAATATACCGGTACATTACTAGTTGCTGCAGTAAGAGATTACAAACAGATGACATAAGTTATAAAAAAGACTACACACTTCTCACTCTGCTGCATTGGACCAAATCATAACGTGTAAAAATATTACAGTCAGAACTGCCATCCATCCATCAAACATTTATGTATAGGATGCAGAACGATCGTAGAAGTCGTTGATGCATTCACGACCTACAAATAAATATGAAAGTTCCCTTAGTAGTACAGTTCCTTAAAATATCATTTGCACTATATGAAAGCAAGTTTTTTAAAATGTTTAATCATATGAACAATGTATCCGTCTCCTTACAGTTTAAACTGGTCAGCACTTAACAAAATGTTCAAAAAATAAACTGTCTGAAGACGAACACATTTTACAAATGAGAAAATTTTTTTAGTCATGCTTTCTTATATGCAACTGAGAACAATTTAAATAACTGCACTTTTAAACGAATGTCATTTGAATTACTTTTTATGTTTATTTGTACGGTATGCATGCATCAAAGACGTCTAGGATCGCTTTGCATCCTATGTATTAGCGGCTGAATCATGTATGACAGTTTTTACTTATGTTATTTTTACGTGTTATGACTTCTTGTAGTGTAACAAAATGAGATGGTCCAACGGGTTTTATAACTTCTGTAATTTGTTTTTAATCTCTTAATGTAGTGGCTGGTAATGTGCATTCTTTTACTTCTATTGCAGAGTTTGGTGACGGATACTGCACATCCGAAACCGGTAATTCTATTCAAAAACCAGTGCGATCAAGACAATAAATGGAATAACTTTGCACAATTATAATTCTCCGTACAATTTACATACAAAAAGCCATATTATGGATGTAATTGAACTGGTACGGTCGCCAGAAACAGTAACACAGATGAGGACAGCGCAAGCTCTACGACAACTGACATGAAGATAGTAACACTTCGATTTCTTAGTACGGGACGCGTCCATTGGCTAGAAGCCGACTACGGCGTGCCTAAAGACAACAAGAGATTCCTTTGCGAGTGATGTGCATGACATTATCACTCCAGATGCGACTTGTTCACGAAAATTTGCAACACACTGAAATGCATGGGAAGAGATAAGGAATGTAGAGTGAGGAGTTACAGACTCACCATCGCCCTAGCCCAACTAGGCGCGATGCTAGGAAATTGCCTATCCGACACCACCAAATCATCCAGTAGCGCTACAAGCGAACAATAAATTCTCCAGTTCCACCTCTCCCCTCAGCCCCCCCCCCCCCTAGTTTCCCTATGGTAACGAGTTAATCAGAAGTGGGTGAATCTGCTTTAAATGTTCCAGGGTGTTCACCACCCAGACTCAAGAAATTTCCAACTGCTGTTGTCACCGAGAACCTGCAAGAAAAGCAGCGCCGAGCAAATATCGCCGGACCCATCTCACTGGTCAGCGACACCTGTGATGCCATATAGGAATATATCACATCATGCTCCAGTTGGCTTTAAGTCACCCCTCTCCATCTAGCCCTGCTAATATTTTTATCACAATAATTTCAATAAACGTTCACTAAACGTGATGCCATTAAACATTTGTTGTTCTACTTTCTAGCAGCCGAGTCTAACCCTAATGCCAGCTGTCCCTAGCCAGTGAAATATTTTCGCTCGCCGCACCGAGCTTGCCCATCCCATTGCAGTAGGATAATAAGTCAAGGACGGAGCATAGGCGACGCCAGCGTGCGGTAAACGCCAGCAGTCTGCTACTTCCAGCAGCTAATACTGAAGAATACTGTTATTTTGTGACGTACCAACACAGTGATCTTAATATCTGTTTATTGCTCAGAAGAAGCTACATACATTACCTACTCCTATAATGAAAGGGAAATTGGAATGTCGGTATCAATATTATTTGAGAATGAACATCAGTTCAGCTGTGTAACGATGGCAAGGAAATCGACAGTATTATTCACGAAACTAGAAAAACCTGAGTCATGACAACAAAACAGAGATTGTAGATCCTATCCTCCTGAGAATCAGTTGAATCGTTTGAAAGGAACGACAGACAACTGTTTCTGCGAAGTGGAGAATTTCATTCGCCCTCGCAACCTGCTGCAGACTTTTACCTTCTACACTACGATTATCCATGCAAGAGAGGTTCCTTTAAGAAATAAAAATGATAGAAGAGAGGTAAATCTGAATGGCCGGCTGGTGTGGCCGAGCGGTTCTGGGCGCTTCAGTCTGGAACCGCGCGACCGCTACGGTTGCAGGTTCGAATCCTGCCTCGGGCATGGATGTGTGTGATGTCCTTAGGTTAGTTAGGTTTAGGTAGTTCTAAGTTTCAGGGGACTGATGACCTCGGATGTTAAGTCCCATTGTGCTCAGAGCCATTTGAACCAAATCTGAATGTTTATGAAGCGAGGTTTTCTCCTTCTCATCATCTTCTCGGCCTTTGATGAGGATATTTGCATAAGTTGTCGTGACTTAGGCACATTTTGTTAAATTTTATACATTCAGTACATTTTAGCAACTTACATTGTCGCGGCTATACCTCAGGAAAGAGTTATGAGTCTCGGTAGATTCCAGAAAAGATTTTATTGACCCTTCAAAAGCGCATATAATAATGTCTTCGACGTACCTAAGGCTGCTATAAGTACGAGATGGCCCATCCGCCATTTTGTTTCCCAGAGCTCTGAAGTGTAAACGTTCTGCGGGGCTATATAATTTGCGTCACGGCACTTTAACACGACATTATAGGTGGTTGTGCTGCCATAAACTGTTCTAACCATTCTAGAAGTGGATTTAGAGTGGTTCGTTTCCCAGCTAGTTACAGTATATTACGTAGCTCCATACAGTAATGCAAAACAGTCCTCCAAAACAGTGCACTCAATTAATGATTTAATTGTTGCATATTTTAGGGAAAGCTTGCAACAGTTAGACTGGGATGAAGTGTACAGGGAGCCTAATGCTAATTAACCTAACCTAACATGTTTCATGATATCTTTGTGAGTATATATGAAAACTATTTCCCTAAGAAAACAGTGAAACATAGTTATAAGAAAACATCTAAAAATCCTTGGCTTGCTAAATGAATAATAATATGTTGTAAACAGAAAAGGGAACGTATCTTTTAGCTAGGAGGAATAATGATCCAGAAACAGTCAAACATAGTAAAAACTACTACACTGCATTAAGAAAAGTTGTTAAAAATTCCAGAAGTATGCGCATTATGTCTGAGATTAGCACCTCTGATAATAAAATTAAAACAATCTGGAATATTGATAAAAGGGAAACTGGGCAACCGAGAGCACAGGATGACTGTATTTCTGTCAAACTCAATGAAAAGTTTGTTAACAAAAAGTCAGAGGCAGAAAATGTTTTTAAGAATCATTTTTAACTGTTGTAGAGAAAATAGGATCCAGCTGTTCATTACTAAATGCTAGGCTGTATTTGGAGGAGTCAGTACCTATGCAGTTTTCATAAAACCGAAATTCAACCAACCTCTCTTACTGAAATTAGGAATATAATAAATTCACTCATAATTAAAAGCTCTCATAGAATTGATGGCATTTCCAACAGAGTACTAAAGGCTTGTTCCCAAGAGATAAGGAGAATTCTCAGCCACATATGTAGTAGCTAACTGAAACATGCCATTTTTCTAGATAGACTGGAATATGCTGTTGTCAAATCATTGCGGGAAAAGGGGATATGTCTGACGCTAACAACTACCGCCCAGTCTCACTTCTGACCACTTTATCCAAAATTCTTGAGGTAGTAATGTATTCAAGAGTAGCTTCATATATTTGTAAAAATGAAGTACTAACAAAATGTCAGTTTGGTTTTCAGAAAGGCTTCTCAGCAGAAAATGCTATATATGCTTTCACTAAACAAATATTTCATGCTCTGAATAACCGGACATCACCCATTGGGAGTTTTGGTGAAATCTCAAAGGTTTTTAACTGTATAATGATGAAATTATTCTAGATAAGCTTAAATATTGTGGTATGAGTGGGTAAGTGCACAAATGGTTTACTTCATATTTCACTTTAAGAATGCAGAAGGCTGAAATTAACATTACAGATCCAGAATGAGAATTTCACTCTGCAGCGGAGTGTGCGCTGATATGAAACTTCCTGGCAGATTAAAACTGTGTGCCCGACCGAGACTCGAACTCGGGACCTTTGCCTTTCGCGGGCAAGTGCTCTACCAACTGAGCTACCGAAGCACGACTCACGCCCCGTACTCACAGCTTTACTTCTGCCAGTACCTCGTCTCCTACCTTCCAAACTTTACAGAAGCTCTCCCACGAACCTTGCAGAACTAAGGTCCCGAGTTCGAGTCTCGGTCGGGCACACAGTTTTAATCTGCCAGGAAGTTTCTTTAACATTACAGATAGACGGCCATCTGTCAACTTTAGTCATTTTCCATATTTACACATAACTTGTCATTTACCTTGGAGAAGGAATCGTGTAGTGTGTAAGTGTTAAGTGTGTTCTTGTATGTCCTGGAAATTTAACGAAGCAAGCCTTCATTCGATTAGAAGTACCGTGTTTGGTGAGTTTCATATACACACTTGGTTAATGCGCAAGTATGCACTTTACATGCAGCTCGCCAACTCGTACTCACAGGAGCCTGGTACATGTTTTAATAATCGTCATTTAATTTGAATTCCACGAAGAAAATAAAACATAACCATAGTACGTGATTCTATCACAGAAATATACCTGTTTCTTGCACCTCTGTTCTTCATTCGGACTGCAAATAAAAGCAGCAATAATCAAATAAAATGCGAGAATTTTGTTTCTAATACACGTATTGATGTAAACATGAGCAGAATGAAAGCTCAAAATAGCACGATCTAAGGCTCTGTGCACTACACTTCTAAAATACTTCAGAAAACTTGAAAAAGCAAAACAGTTCGCATAAGCTACGTGCTGCGTAGCGTTCACTGGTGAAACGAAATGGCGGATGCGCCAGCCTGTGTCTTTAGGAGCTCAAGACGTACTAGTCGAAGTTTCTGTTGAGGTAATTGCTACATGACTGGATTTAGTCCGTTGTTTGCTGTAGTACGATGTAAGTTAAAAAGCACTCAGTATATAAAATTCAAGAATGTCTAATGTTGGAAGTGATACCAAAGTTTCCGAAATACCAGCACACTAGTAAGGTACTACATTAACAACAGTCTGTGACGAGATTTCCCGCACATTATAATCAACAAACAAAAGTAGTTGTCAGGTATTCGATCATGCCAAAAGGAACACGTGTTTCCTAAGAGAAGAACATTTCAAATTTGAGTGCAACCACTAAGCACATCTCACACCACAATACAGTATTGCGTAAGTTCTCTTTGTTCAGGAGTTTCGTGAAGGTGGCACTTTCTTCATACGCCGCCATTAGTGGAAGAATATGTTTCGCTTACTCCACTCCACTGTATGCTTCTAGTCTATTGTTCTGTCTATCGCTGAAGGAACAAAATTCTATTGTTGTGTGAAAGCATATGAAACTTAGAAGCTTTACTACCAGATCTTCAGTCAGGTGTATGGGTTCATTTTACGCATAATACAGGATGTTTCACGAGGAACACTAAATCTTTTAGGGTCTGTTAGTCCGGACTAATGCGAATAAAACTTTCCACATAATATGTACCTAATTTTACAGGTGAACAGCTGTTAGATCGCAACCCCCACAAATACTCAAAGCAGGCGTTACTCCAATACAAATCAAATCATTAAGTTCCAAGTTGACTTTCATGAATTCCGTATCCACCTTGAATGCAGTTTGAAATTCTCTTGACAACATCTTCCAAGGTCGACTTGCCGTTCCTTTTTTTTAGGTATAAGTATTCATAAACGGAACGACCACTTAGTCTCTTGTGTTTATTTTGCAAATTTCGCATTTCGACCATCATCACAGGCTAAAATCTGAAGGGGTTATATTCGGTGATCTTGATGGCCAAGAAACCTAATCATTTCTGCCGATGTATTTTTCGAGAAAAGTTTGGTTTATATGACGTGATTATTGGAGATTAGAACGTGCTGGGACCCCGTCATACGGGATGAACAAGAACATCCTTGTACCCAAAGAACCCTGTTACAGTAATACAGAAGCTCGTTATCAAGGATGACTAGATAACGGGGTTCCGTAAGACGATGCTCCAACACAACAGGGTCAGTGCCCTGCCTGTCATACGACACCACGCGTTAACAGAGTAGCGTTCTTCCAAAGTTCTACACAAATGCAAATCTGCTTTGGTCCGGTCACCGATTTTAGTTAAGGGTGTTACTCATTCCGTCAGGAGTAAAAGTGGCTACATCATCAAACAACACTTGTGGGATTATTCGACGATATGCTATTACCCAACAAAAATATCCCAATTGACGGCCTTTATATTGTTCGCGAAAGTGTTAAATTTGCTGTAAATGATAAGGATGGAGGCCGTACGTACTTAATTTCTCCCTTGTTCTTACGTTAGGAACACCGATGCATGCAGACACTCTGCATGTGTTTGTTGCAGGGCTATATTCTAATACGTAATTAAAATACCCACACTGTTCATTTGCTCGTTCAGATGAATGTATGACTGTTGGGCACTGCACTAGAGTCAAACAGTTTAGTGAAAAGACGAGTAAACATTCATGAATCTGGCACGCATTATAATGTCGTTTATAGCATTCCCTACACACAGCAGCAATGTTTCCCTTACGAAACCCGTACACCATTAGCACATTGCCGCACTTATCACATGTGGAATTCTTAAACGATACAGTGAATTTGGCCAAAAATCAAAATCATCATTACAATTGAAAAATGCAGTCATGTAAATCCAATAATAACTTCACAATTTTAACTTGAAAACAAAAATGACACTCGATAATTAAAGACATAGGAAGTGGAGGATTAACACGCAAATTGGAAACTTACCTCCGCGACCAACTGTACCTCTAAACCCAATAAAATTTAGACACGTGTTACATGGGAAGTTTTATATAAATTACTACAATATCCTAAACTATTTATAATTCCTCCTGCAACCCCTGCATTTCGACAAACGTGATCCTCGTCGGAAACTGCAAGAGAGATCTTCAGCAAGCTCGCTGCGTAGACTCCAACTGGATATTTTATATCGTTAGTCGCAACTCCAATCGAAACACATTGTGTTAATCGCCAAAGTGTTGCCAACGCTGCTGCTGGCTTCTAAGTGAGAAAATCATAGAAATTAAAAAAGAATTTTTCATATTCTTAGTTAGAAGGTCGTCAGCATATATTCTCCAACTACTTTAGAATCGTTCTGTAGATTTATAGCCGGCCGCGGTGGTCTCGCGGTTCTAGGCGCGCAGTCCGGAACCGTGCGACTGCTACGGTCGCAGGTTCGAATCCTGCCTCGGGCATGGATGTGTGTGATGTCCTTAGGTTAGTTAGGTTTAAGTAGTTCTAAGTTCTAGGGGACTTATGACCACAGCAGTTGAGTCCCATAGTGCTCAGAGCCATTTTTGTAGATTTATATTTAGAATATGTATATATACACGCATATATTATTCATTATAAAATGGTTGTTGAAAACTTGACAAAAGTATCAATGCCTTGGACCTTCAAAATTTATAAGAAAGCTACAATGACCAACACTACAATTCCTGCAACATCGTGGCATCTATCCATTAGTAAACAAACAACATACGCGTCAGTATTGCTTCCGACGAAAGAATCCTAGATCCAAGTATAAGTGCAACATGCCATTGTTAAACCACTGCATAGAAAAGGGGATACGTCTGATGTCAACAACTACCGCCTGATCTCTCTTCCGACTGCCTTATCCAAAATTCTTGAAGAAGTAATGTATTGTAGAGTAGCTTCACACCTTTGTAAAAATAAAGTTTTAACAAAATGTCAGTTTGGTTTTCAGAAAGGTTTTTCAACGGAAAATGCTATGTATACGTTCCCTAATGAAATATTAAATGCTCTGAGTAAGCGGAAGTCACCCGTTTGGATTTTTTGTGATCTCTCAAAGGCTTTTGATTGTGTAAATCATGGAATACTTCTAGATAATCTCAATTGCAGTGGTACGAATGGGACAGCGCTCAAATGGTTTAAATCATACCTAACTGGAAGAGTGCAGAAAGTTGAAATAAGCAGTTCACATTATATGCAAAAGAATGGGTGATTTCTCAAACTGGGAAACAATCAAGAATGTGGCGCCGCAAGGTTCGGTCTTGGGTCCTCTGCAGTTCTTAATATATATAAATGACTTGCCATTCTATATTCACGAAGATAAAAAGCTGGTACTTTTTGCCGATGATACAAGAATAGCTATCACACCCAACAGACAAGAATTAACTGGTGAAATTGTAAACGATGTTTTTCAGAAAATCATTAAGTGGTTCTCTGCAAATGGGCTCTCATTAAACTTTGACAAAACACAGTACATGCACTTCCACACAGTAAATGGAATGATACCATTAATAAATATAGTCTTCGATCAGAAATCGGTAGCTAAGGTAGAATATTCAAAATTTCTAGGTGTATGCATTGATGAGGGGCTGAACTGGAAAAAACACCCTGATGATCTGTTAAAACGTTTGAGTTCAATTACTTATGCTATAGGGTCATTGAAAATTTAGGCGATATACATCTCAGTAAATTAGCTTACCACGCCTATTTTCATTCTCTGCTTCCGTATGTCATCATATTCTGGGGTAACGCATCATTGAGTAAAAGAGTGTTCACTGCACAAAAGCGTGTAATCAGAATAATTGCTGGAGCTCATCCAAGATCATCCTGCAGACACTTATTTAAAGAGCTACGGATCTTCACTGTAGCGGCACAATATATACATTCCACTTACGAAATTAGTTATTAACAATCCGAACGAATTCAAAAGTAATAGCAGTGTACATGGCTACAACACTAGGAGAAAGGATGATCTTCACTACTGAACGTTAAATCTAACATTGGCTCTGAAGGGGGTAAATTATGCTGCCACAAAAGTCTTTGGTCACTTACCTAATAGCATCAAAAGTCTGACAGATAGCCATACAGCATTATAAAGGAAATTAAAAGAATTTCTTAATGGTAACTCCTTCTACTCATTAGAGGAATTTTTGGATATAGTAAGTGGGTAATTTCCCCACCCTACACAAAGAAACAAAAAAAAAATATTAAGTGTCATGTAATATTGTGTGTAATGTAATACCTTGTATAGACACCTTTCGTTAACCTGACGCGTTCCACATCATTACGAAGTGTCGTATTCGTGATCTAGGGAACAAGTACTAACCTAATCTAATATACTCTAAACTTAAAATAAATATAGTGAAACTGGTAGCAACTGCCAGTGGTTGAGTCAATACTGTGAAAAGAAAAAAGAGAATAAAATACAAAGAGGAGAAAGATGCAGGAACAGAGAAAAAAATGGAAGTACATCTATATCTAGCATCCGTACACTGAAAATATGTCGCAAATCACTGCAAATTACTTCAGAACAGTTGCAGTTTTTGTATTAATAAACTTGCTGACACATGTTGGGAACCGTGATCCTTATCCAATTCCATATTCTATAATAGCAAAATAACATATATCTAAGCCTAAAAGGCTGAGGTCTGCATTCCGGCTTTACAGAGAGCGCAAGAGCTTACAGTCACATCAGAATCACTTGAGTAATAGGCTTATACATACGCAACATACATCACCCAATGGAAAAAAAGAGCACAGAGTGTAGAAACGGTTGTCAAAAGCTCTAGGATCAAATCACGGGCAAAAAGAATAACAGTAAGCAAAATTTCCGCAAGTTCTCCAAAATGTCATGAGTCCATTCCCCTCTTGCATAGACATACATCGACTATAGAGAAGGGATAGGAAAACTCTCTACTTTATGCAGTTTTATGTGGTTTGCCACTGTGCACAATATTGCCAAATCCCAAGTTGAAACACCTCTAAGAAGGTACAGAGCGCTCCTATCTACAGCGAATGGCTTATGCAGCCAATCCCATAAATTCAAAGTGTTTCTTCCGAAAGTGCTGACAGGTTTTCCTCGCCGATAGTAACAACAGGCCTGTCTCCACCTCGTTCCTCGCCCTGCTTAAAATACAGCACATCACCCAAATAAGCTTTACGCAACCAGCCACCTCAACTTTGCTGAAAGGCTGTTCGCGATTTTCTCTGCCTAGATCGATCGTATTCACTTATTAGCAGAATAACTTTGTGTGTCAACTGAACATGTATCCGATAGTACCACTGTACGCGGATGTAAACGACTCCACAAAACTTGTCTGTTTTCCTAGCGGCTATCAACAAGCCTCGTACTTTAAAACTACAGTAAAATATCTATCTGCTACGCATCATTCAAATCGAATTCGATGTTAGTCTGAGTAAACAGAAGATGCGACTCGCGTTGCATTTAACCTACTAATTTCTAATTTGTTCAAGTTCCTTCCTTTCAGTATAGTGTAGATACAGATCTTGAATCATCTGTCATTTACAAAATTATCTGCAACCAATGAAAATTTAAGCTCAAACAGGCAGATATGTCAGAATTTGATTTATAGAATATTTAGACTGCTGCAGACTGGATAAATGTATCAATTCAGATGTGGCTACACACATTAAAGACAAAGGTCATCTTTCGGAAGTCGAAGAAAATCTTGCAATTTTGCAAGCGAGAAAATGGATATCATCAAAGAAATTAAAATTTTTATTCGTAATACAAATTATGGACATAATTTTCTTAATGAAAAACCGAATTCAAGAACATAAAATTCTTCAGCAGTATTAGCCAGTTCAGTAGTCTTAAGCCAGTTCTAATGCAACAAGTTAAAGATACGCCAATGTGAAACAAACTATTAATGTAGGTTAATTCTTAAAAAGAAGAAAACAGCAACCAGCCACTATTAATACTGCTAATTATTTAGGTAAATAGCGCCGTTACCGTTTTCTAACTGGCAAGTTCATCATCAGACGGCTGTTCACATGGTTTTCAAGACAGTTCGAAACCGGTAACGGCGCTATTTACCTAAATAAATAGCAATATTAATAGTGACTGGTTGCTGTCTTCTTCTTTGTAAGAATTAACCTACATTAATTGTACACAGCCACGGTCTCACCATATCAGTTTTAGACAAAATAGCATGAAACAAACGACTAGCAGACTGTCAATATCGCGATTATTTACACGCTAGGAGTCTACCACATTGTATTAGGTATATGGTGTTCATATATCTGTAGAAAAATTGGTGCAGTGACTTACATCGCAAAATAGTGCCAAAATGAATAGTGCAGTAGTGCGATGTCCCACAACAGCTTCGCTAGTACACCAAAAATATAAACAAAGCTCTGGAACGCCAAAGCCGTAAATGAAAAACTGTCAAACGAAATGGTGTATTAGATGGTTTTCGCACCATAATAACTAATGAAAAACTATCTGCACGGCGCCGGCGGGGTGGCCGAGTGGTTCTAGACGCTACAATCGGGAACCGCGCGACCGCTACGGTCGTAGGTTCGAATCCTGCCTCGGGCATGGATGTGTGTAATGTCCTTTGGTTAGTTAGGTTTAAGTAGTTCTATGTTCTAGAGGACTGATGACCTCAGAAGTTAAGTCCCATAGTGCTCAGAGCCATTTAAACCATTTTATGTGCACGACGCACAGGCTGTGGTGTCATTGGTAATAAGCAACAAGACAGCTCCATACCAGCAGAAGCCATTACTGGACAGCCACTGTTCTCGCCCTTCCTTCCTCCAAATACCTCAATAGCCACACTGGCAGCGAACATTAAACGAAAATTCTGGATGTTCATTCCAACAGCGTCGGTGACCAAACTCTGCCCTTTCTCTTATATCGCTACTTCTCCACCCAGTCTTCTGGTCGGACAACACAGTTGTTTTCACTGCCCAGCACGCATACGAGGAGTGTTCAGTAAATAGTGTCAGTAAATAGTGCAACACTTTTTCTTCTGACAGCAGGTTGGTTTTATTCAGGAGTCCAATACGTCATATTATTCCCCACCCTTTTGGCTCCAAAACCCTATTTTTCAACATACTCTCCGTTTAATGCAAAGGCCTAGGGCCACCTTACTGGGAGGGTCTTATGCCTGCAGAGTACCACTCTACTGGTCGACGTCGGAGCCAACGTGCTTTTTCACTGCCACGTCTCCATAGATATTCTGCATGCGCCTATGACTACAGCGGGGTTGGTAGTTAATATCTTTGGAACAAATTGACATATTGTAGTAATTTTGGGCGATAACGTAACCCATTGTTTTCTCAACAATCTTCGAGCGCGTTTTCAAGCATATAACAGTGCGGCAGTGAATGAAGTAAGATAGTCATTTGAGCAACGCAAGGTCGTATGGATGTGCTACTGGAAGTGCGAAAACATGATGGAGGTACAACGGCAATGGTGTAATGTGTGCGGATCTCAGCCACCAACACTTATAAAAATTTATCGTATTCGGGGTAAGTTTGCAGCCGGCGGTACTGTTCAGGATGTGCATAAAGACAGGTCTGGCAGACGGGGTACATTCCAGGATCGCTGCACGCTATGAACGAGGATAACCCTAATCGAAGGGTTAAGTACTACGAGTGGTTTGGAGGCATACTTCGCGAGGATGGACGGTTTGCAGGGATGGTCTGGTCTGACGAAGGAATGATACAGTTAACTGCCACAACTGCGTGTAACGGGCTCCTGAAAATCGTCACGTTCCTGTGCACAAACATGTTAATCTACCTGGTGTCAATGTGTGGTGTGGTCTGTCATCACGCAGTTTTATTGGCCCATTCTTCTTTGAAGGTACCTTAACTGGTAAGGTGTATCTTCATATGCTGCAAACATTGATTTTACCTGCCATCTGAGAGGCGTTTGGAAATGAAAGATTTTACCTACATCAAGATGGCGCTCCGCCTCACTACCACAGAGATGTCAGAGCCTACTTGCATGAAAATGTACCAGGGCGATGAATAGGTCGACGAGAGCTGTTGAGTACCCACCACTGTCTCTAGTCCCACCACTGACTTCTACGTACGGGGGATCTCGAGAAATGAAATTTATTAACAGAAGCCAGCTACACTGAATCAGCTATGTGAAACTATCGAGGCATCCTGTGCGGTTATCACACGGGCAACACTGACAGTAGTAGTTCGGTCAACTGTTGTTTGTTTGCTAATGGGTGTCGTTTTTAACACACAAAACAACCTTCCCCCCGTGCAAGAACTGCAGCGATATGTCATTTTGTTCCATTAGTATTGACTATTCAAGAGTATCTACATTTTTCTGGGACCCTCTGTACCTGCAGTGCTCTGGTTATACTCGAAAAGAAACTCAGTCACACCTCTCTGCTTGGAACGTACTTCTGTATAGCGCCAGTACCTGTTGGAACACCATGACAGTATAGGAGCTGAAGCATGAATATTCCACGATGTCCCACAGCAAAATTCGAAATTTGTCAAGTTAAATTGTCTGAGAAAAAGATGTATTGCTTTACTTACTGGACGCCCCTCGTACATTCCTGGTTTGACGAATACCGCACCTCGACTGGATGGCTAAATCAGCAGAGTTTAATGCCATAGGAAATACCTGAGAGTGTTTGGAACAGCGAGAGAAACACAGGCACTGACAACCCAGTAATTTGTTGCGTCTGCCGGATCTACCATGAGTGGCTGCAGCTGCATGTGGCATATCTGAATGAACTTATCAACTCTTTTCCTCTCCAAATTCAAAGCACTATGAAGCCTAGAGGCAACGTTACAACTTATTAGTGCAATGTCACCTGCCCGTGAGTAATTCTTTTCTATTCAGTGCACTATATCCCAAACAAGAGCAGCACTATCACACAGCTTTTGTGATATACTGTTTTACCCATGCGCTTTTGACGAATCCTAGCAGTTAAGAACATATTACTTGTTTCACTTTCATATGAAGTCCTTAGATAAATCTGTCATATCTGTCAGCGTATCACCTATGCGCCTGCGTTCTTAACTAGGCGAAGGTGCAGAAATGTAAAAGTGACATTCGTATCTTTAGTAAGTGCGTGCGGTAAATGCGAAAAAGTTTGCTGTGGAGATGCTATTGCCAAATGCTTCCAAACAGGACCGATGTGCTGTTATTCTTTTCTGCTAAAGGGCAAATACGGAACACCCGTCGGAGAATGAAGAATGTGTATGGGGCAGCATGTCTGTCGAAAACCACCGTTGTCAAATGGTGCTCCAAGTATCGTGCTGGCTGCGGTTCGACACAGAATTCCAGTCGATCTGGGAGGCCAGCTTCATCCATTACTGACAATAAACTAAGTGGGTGACGCTCGAGCACCCGCCCCATATTACTGATGTCGCCTCATCCCATTATCATGTCTCTGGTACTTAAAAAGGACCTTCAAGCGTCGACGACTCTGTCGGACGAGGATGTGCAGTAGGCGTTTACGGACTTCTTCAGCAGCATGACACGGTGTTTTACCAAATGGTTATCTTCCGTCTGGTGCGTCGTTGGGATAATTGCCTCAAGCCTGAAGGCTATATTGCCTGATTGGCATACCGATGCACTTTAGGGCCTTGGAACGGAAACTTTTCGTTCGCTTTTTAGATATCAATGTAACTGCGTACACAGTTTAATTTTAAGTGTCGCTTAATGTTGGTCCTCTTTGTCTAAGAAGTTGGCTGTAGCTCACAAAGCTGTGGTACACCATGAGCGTCGTAAGGAGAGCTTTCGTGCTTCTTTGTTTTCTGGACCATGCACATTATAGTCTAGTGGTGGGCTTTACAAGCATTAACTTGCTGTATTTTAGTTGCCAGCAGTTTTATTTCCGCTGGGTGTATGGCGCTAAATACAACACTTATTATATAAGAGACAGTTTAAGTAATTCTCTGTGTCATTGCTAGGATATTTAGTCTCACACAGCTGATACGGTAGCAGAGGACCTAGTAGGTAATAAGACGAGGGCTAGTAGAAATCCTTGGGTAACAGAAGAAATACTGAATTGAATTGATGAAAGGAGAAAATATAAAAATGCAGTAAATGAAGCAAGCAAAAAGGAATACAAACGTCTCAAAAACGAGATCGACAGGAAGTGCAAAATGGCTAAGCAGGGATGGCTAGAGGACAAATGTAAGGAAGTAGAGGGTTATCTCACTAGGGGTAAGATAGATACTGCCTACAGGAAAATTAAAGAGACCTTTGGAGAAAAGAGAACCACTTGTATGAATATCAAGAGCTCAGATGGAAACCCAGTTCTAAGCAAAGAGGGGAAAGCAGAAAGGTGGAGGGAGTATATAGAGGGCCTATACAAGGGCAATGTACTTGAGGACAATATTATGGAAATGGAAGAGGATGTAGATGAAGATGAAATGGGAGATACGATACTGCGTGAAGACTTTGACAGAGCACTGAAAGACCTGAGTCGAAACAAGGCCCCGGGAGTAGACAACATTCCATTAGAACTACTGACGGCCTTGGGAGAGCCGGTCCCGACAAAACTCTACCATCTAGTGAGCAAGATGTATGAGACAGGCGAAATACCCTCAGCCTACTAGAAGAATATAATAAATCCGATCCCAAAGAAAGCAGGTGCTGACAGATGTGAAAATTACCGAACAATCAGTTTAATAAGTCACGGATGCAAAATACTAACGCGTATTCTTTAGAGGCGAATGAAAAAACTGGTAGAAGCTGAGCTCGGGGAAGATCAGTTTGGATTCCGTAGAAATATTGGAACACGTGAGGCAATACTGACCCTACGAATTATCTTAGAAGCTAGATTAAGGAAAGGCAAACCTACGTTTATAGCATTTGTAGACATAGAGAAAGCTTTTGACAATGTTGACTGGAATACTCTCTTTCAAATTCTGAAGGTGGCAGGGGTAAAATACAGGGAGCGAAAGGCTATTTACAATTTGTACAGAAACCAGATGGCAGTTATAAGAGTCGAGGGGCACGAAAGGGAAGCAGTGTTTGGGAAGGGAGTGAGACAGGATTGTAGCCTATCCCCGATGTTATTCAATCTGTGTATTGAGCAAGCAGTGAAGGAAACAAAAGAAAAATTCGGAGTAGGTATTGAAATCCATGGAGAGGAAATAAAAACTTTGAGGTTCGCCGATGACATTGTAATTCTGTCAGAGGCAGCAAAGGACTTGGAAGAGCAGTTGAACGGAATGGACAGTGTCATGAAAGGAGGGTATAAGATGAACATCAACAAAAGCAAAACGAGGATAATGGAATGTAGTCGAATTAAGTCGGGTGATGCTGAGGGAATTAGATTAGGAAATGAGACACTTAAAGTAGTAAAGGAGTTTTGCTTTTTGGGGAGCAAACTAACTGATGATGGTCGAAGTAGAGAGGATATAAAATGTAGACTGGAAATGGCAAGGAAATCGTTTCTGAAGAAGAGAAATTTGTTAACATTGAGTATTGATTGAAGTGTAAGGAAGTCGTTTCTGAAAGTATTTGTATGGAGCGTAGACATGTATGGAAGTGAAACATGGACGATAAATAGTTTGGACAAGAAGAGAATTGAAGCTTTCGAAATGTGGTGCTACAGAAGAATGCTGAAGATTAGATGGGTAGATCATATAACTAATGAGGAGGTATTGAATAGGATGGGGGGGGGGGGGGGAAGAGAAGTTTGTGGCACAACTTAACTAGAAGAAGGGATCGGTTGGTAGGACATATTCTGAGGCATCAAGGGATCACCAATTTAGTGTTGGAGGGCAGCGTGGAGGGTAAAAATCGTAGAGAGAGACCAAGAGATGAATACACTAAACAGATTCAGAAGGATGTAGGTTGCAGTAGGTACTGGGAGATGAAGAAGCTTGCACAGGATAGAGTAGCATGGAGAGCTGCATCAAACCAGTCTCAGGACTGAAGACCACAACAATAACAACTACTCAGTAAATGCAATTTAAAATCCTTGCTAATGATTTAGGCAATGTCTAGGATTATGTTGTGACTGTGCATGACATTAACATGTCCTTGAGACAAACACTGTCACTCAAACTATTTTGAACATTAGTGATTTTGAGGAAAAAATGTAGCTTGGAAGTATAAATGTTGGAAATGCTCATAAGTCAGATTTGGAATAATATTTTATTTAAACTAACTACACGCAGTCAAATTTTACTCTCCTCAGTGTATCCTCCTTTAGCTTTAATCGCTGCTCTGCATACGCGAGGCATTCGTGTAGTCAGCTTCATCAGGGTTTCCTCGATGACATTCCGCCTTCCTCTTGTAGTCTGGTCCAGAGGTGATGAACGTTGGTAATAATCCTTGGTTTAACTGCAGTAGCCAAGTGATCCCAAAGCAGTTCAGTAGGATTACAGTCGGGGGATTGGGGCAGCCAGATCACATTTTTCAGTTCCTTGTTTTTTTCTAAATTATTTACACAGTTTTGGAGTGTGTTTATGGCCGTTATCTTGCAGTAGAACGAATCCCTTGCCAATCAAACGTCTTCCACGTGGCTTTACATGATACTGTAGAATGCGATGGTAATCTTATTTCTCAAATTTGGATTCGTCAGTGAAAAGCACGTTTTTCCACTGATTTACTGCCCAGCCTTGATGTTGCCTTGCCCAGTGTAGCGTCTCCTGCCTATTAACAGCCGTCAGTAATGGTTGCTTAACCGCCACACGCTCGTTAAGGTTCACGGTCTGAAGACATCTTTTCACAGTACCTACACTCACCGGCGTTTCCCTATTATGGTGGAGTTCTGCTGCTAAAAATGGAACTGTTTTGAAGCGATCACGTTTCCTTGTGAGTACTATACATTTGTCATCACATTTTGATGTGACTTTTCACCTACCCTTTCGAGGTCGGTCTATATTCTGGCCAGTATCCGCATGCCTCTGCAAGGTATAATGGACACATCCCAAGGCAATATAGTCTTGACGTGTTACTTGTCGCATAGTAATTGCACGTAAAGGCACAACTACAGAACATTATTTTGTTGAAAGTTCGTTTCTTCGTCCAATTATTGATGTTTACACTGGGCACTCTCTGATGTTCAATCTTTGATATCTCGCTCGTAACTACATGCCCCTTACGTACCTACTGACGTCCTATGAACGTCATCTAGTTAGCAAAGATTATATTATGCCACCACAATACAAAATTTGCGGCATGCAATGCTTGGAACCTGAACAACGTAACAACGGAAAGTTATGTTTTAAATGATTTCATTTATAAAAACGTGGAACACTAGTGTTATACGTTACATTTATCTGACACTGGGGAAACAATATAGCTGATTCGTATCTGAATCTGATAACTAGCTTTATTTATTTTACTTTCAGGGTGTTCGAAAACATTTGTGAGATAGTGTATAGTGTCTGAAAATTCACAGCTGTCTCCCTATATGGGAATCATAAACTGCGAGCATAGAGGATAAGGACTATGTACGACATTTGGAGCTTTGGGTTGGTACGGGAGACGTGCATGGTTAGCTGAAGTGGTTGAGGCGACCGGTCATGATAAGTGGGTAATCCGGGTTCGAGTTCCAACCCAGCACAAAGTTTCATGTGTCACTAATAAAACATAAAGTTGATGTCAAACCGAATTCTCAATTTGCTGATCCATTTCGTAAAATTTTTGGCCTATAACAGAATCCAACAGACCAAATCCATCAAACAAAAAATTACGTTAAGTACCTCTATTAAAGATTTTTTAAGTCCCTGATCTCTCGGTACGTTCGAACAATCCTGCAATTGCACTTCGACAATCTGGCTTAGACTTACCGCAACATATCTAAGTCATTGACAGCGATTTTCAGAACTGTCGTTAATCAGTTCGCGTTCAGGCATCCTACTCCACAGAAGCAAGTACTCGGTTGTGAACAGTTTCGGCGATTTTTTCGCTAAAGGCTCGCACAATTTCTGGATACAAATAGCGTATCAAGTAAGACTGGAAGGGAAGGTAAGGTAAGGGAAGGGAAGGGAAGGGAAGGGAAGGGAAGGGAAGGGAAGGGAAGGGAAGGGAAGGGAAGGGAAGGGAAGGGAAGGGAAGGGAAGGGAAGGGAAGGGAAGGGAAGGGAATGAGAGGGGAGGGAAGGAAAGGGAAGGGAAGGGAATATCAACGTTTAACGTACTGTCGATGATGTCATTAGGGCAGCTCAAGTTAGGATAAGGGATGGAAGGAGTAACAAATGGCAACTCAGTTTCAGTGGAATTAACCAACTGTTTCCTTTGAGCGATAAAGGGAAACATAGAAACGTAAATCAGGATGGCCAAAAGAAGAATTATATCACTGTCCTTTGAAATGCGAGTGTAATATCGCAACCAACGGTCCACCTCGCTCAGTAAATGAGCAGGGTTTTCTACCATGTTTGGAATAGGAATAATCTACTTTATGCGCCCATGTATCGTTTTCAAGTGTCCTGTTATCTCGTCGTCCACGACGTTTTTTTTTATAACGAGAAATGCAATAACGAATTTCTTTAATCAATGTTCCAGCAGTTCGCATTGTTTCATGAACAAGTCATCTCCTTTCCTTAAATTCAGCACACGCCTTTGCCATTTCACTCACAGTGTTTGGATGATTCCCACATTTAACTTCCGTTTTCCACAGTCAGATTTTGAAAATAAATCTTCCGATTTTTTAAATTCTGTTTATATTTTCCGTTGACAATTCACTTGTCTTAAATTGCATAAGTATACTAATTTGTTGATTGTTTCTGTAGTTAAATTTCAGTCCTACTAGAAAACTCGCACTATTTTCGTATGGACTTTATTCTTCTGCAGACGAGTCAAACAAAATGTATATGGAAATAGATTCCCATGTGTATAGGTTAGGTGTTCGTTTTCTCATTATTTCTACGAAGGTCACAGAAATTAATTTTCTCGAAATGGAGTTGTAGCCCGCGTTTCAGAACTGAACTGACTACGTGTTTTTCAAGTCCGAAGTGTCGTTGAATCACGACTATATCCTGGACTTCGTGGATATACCAGATACCGTTAAATTCTTATCTCATTTATACCTACAGTCAGATTCAGCAGTCTGTTTCGTGCATCGAGCTGCAAGGTTGACGCAATCTACACATCAGAGTATAAACTGCCTCCTCCGTAGCCAGCCTACTGCATCAGAGAAGTTTGAGAACTCACAATCAACTATGGTCGAAACAGACTGAGAGGCAGGATGTCGTAAATGTCTTACCCACTACTTTCGTTTAATATTTTAATTAAAGGATGTTTTAGTTAATGTTTCAGATTTGTGAACACAAACCACCATATCCTTTGTCTACTTATTAACTATTAGCCAATAATCCCCACAAAAACGATTTATTATGATAACCTTTAAGTAGAAAACTGGTGCTGCCCGCATTGTTCTCAGAATATAGCCTTATACACAAATGAGCCAAAACATTATGACCATCATCTTATTACCGCGTTGGTTTATCTATGGAGCGCAGCACAACACCTACTCTGCGTTACATGGACTCGACAAGTCCTTGCTAGGTTTCTAGAAGTGTGAGACACAAAATGTCAACCCATAGGTCATACAAATCCCATAAATTACGAGCTGACGGTTTGTGGATACTGAGCTAGTGTCCAGTATCGTCCCAGACGTGTTCAGTTGAGGTGCGTTCACCATCAAGCTCTTCAACTGTAGCGTGATGTCGGGCTTGCGACGTGGACCGTTGTCCTGCTGGAACACACGATCACTATACAGGGACACAGAGATGTTCAGGCTGCCACAGCTATCACTGTGCCTCCGATTACTACTAAATGTCCTATGGAACCGTGCCTTAATGTCCTCATAGCAAATATTGCTCCCAGTGTCCTTTGTCCATGGCGCGTTGTATGTTTCGAGCAACAATTCGCCTGTATGACGTCATATGCTGTCACGTTTTTCTATCTACTGAAACGTGATCCAGACGACCAGGTCACTAGTTTCCACTGATCCACTGTCCAATCTCGATGATACCGTGTTCTTTGCAGTCGTAATTGATTATGTCATTTGGTCAACAAGAGAGAAGTTAGCGATCGTGTGCTGCAGAGACCAATCTTCAACAATGACTGCTGACATATGTTCTGCGAAACACTTGAACCTGCGCCAGCATTGTACTCTGTCATGAGACTTGCCACAGATCGCAGCCTTTCCTGTTTTACAGAGCGAGTAAGACTGGACCTCCACGTTCTGTGATGCACCGTGTATGCATAACAACCGTGTTCTCGCCGGCCTTCAACCTCTCTCCATATACGCTAACGACAGAACGAAGCAAACGGTGGTTACCGAACTGCAAGGTCCTAGACGGCGGGCCGTAACAACCTGCCCTTTGTCACAGCCGCTTATGTAAGTGGTTTCCACATTTGCGGCCCGTATCCTATCTACAGTGACTACCCATTCGTCTCCGCTCTCCTAAATGCGTCGCTTGCCCGAGGCCACTAGCCAGTCTCGACGCTGTAGTTATATCAAAATTTTGATCACTCATTATTGATAATGTCACTAATTATTTTGCACTTAATTGGTACAAGCCCACATAGCTTAAAAGGAGTAATCAAATGATAATCGCCCGCCCGCCACTATGGCATTACGTAATGGTTCCATTCAAAATTAATCACCACACGAGTTAAGATACAGGGTTTTTATGAATGAACATCGGGGATTTAACGCTTTATAATATTTATTATATTAAACTTACAGTTATACATGATATGTCAAACGAAAGGGCATCTCAAACATTTTTACCAAGAACCTTATAAATGTTCAATATGAGCACCATTTTTCACACAGCACACATTGAGTCTATGGCTGAGTTCTTCCCAAATGTTGATAAGTGTGTCTTCAGTGATTGTAGCAACAGCTGCTTCAAACCAGTTTCTTAATTCAGGGAGGTCTCCTGGTAGCGGAGGCACGTACACACGATCCTTGATGAAGCCCCAAAGGAAAAATCGCTTGGCGTTAGGTCGGGTGAACGTGGAGGCCATGTAAAGCAAGCCCTGTCATTGGGCCCCTTGCAGCCTGTCCAGCGTTTGGGTACAGTGAAGTTCAACCAATCGTGTACTTCGCTATGCCAGTGAGGTGGCGCACAATCTTGCTGGAAAATGAAGTTTTCTGGCTCATCTTCTTCCAACTGAGGGAAGAGCTATTGCTCTAGTGTATCAAGGTAAGAAGTGCCAGTTACAGTAAGTACACCAAAAAAGAAAGGCCCATAAACTTTCCGCCGGGATACGGTACAAAAAACAGTCACTTTAGGGGAATCTCGTTGCATTTGTACCACCTCGTGAGGATTTTCTGAGCCTCAGATGCGCACATTGTGAGTGTTGACATGTCCACTTAAGTGAAGGGTCTATTCATCACTGAAGACAACATGATCCAGAAAATCTTTATCGTCATGAAACAACATTTCGTTTGCGAAGTTGGAACGTAATCTATGGCCTGGCAGCTTTAGAGCCTGTAATAACTGTAAACGGTAATGACGTAGTTGTATGCGTTTTCTTAAATCTTTCCAAACAGTCGACACGGGAACTTGTAATTCACGACTAGCCTTCCGGACTGATTTCTTTGGGCTACGAGTGAACGATTCTCTCACTCGCTCAACGTCCTCTTCACTAACTCTTGGTCGTCCTGTGCTCTTCCATTTACAAAGGTAGCCGGTATCTTCAAATACCATCTATGAATGTTATTATCACTTGGAGGATCACAACCGAACTTTAGGCAGAACGCATGTTGCCCAGTAACTATAGATTCGGTCTTTGAAAACTACAAAACACAAAACACTTTCTCATCACTAATCGCCATCTTGGCTATTACCTCTGTCTAGTGGATTGCGGCGGAAAAATTGCACGCTGCGCATGCGCACTGGTGCCAAACACAGCTGTCTGAATTGCTCTTTCACTTGTATCATTTATAGCTGTAGGTTTAATGTAATAAATATTATAAAGCGTTAAAACCCGATATTCATTTATAAACACCCTGTATTTATCTCACTGTCTCTGTAAGCCCATCTTCAGTGCAGATGGTTGCAGGATCTCGGCTGTTGAATACAAAATTCATTTCGCCGCCCTTCAACCTCCTTCCACATATGCTCACGACAGAACGACGCGAACTGTGGTTACGAAACTGCTAGGTTCATTTCACCTGTCTAAAATTCCAGTTGTTATTTTATTTGAGCAACCAAATTCGGCACTACATTACGCTACTTTCTGGCCCCCAGAAAGAGTGGAGGAAGAATCCCATCTCTGGTCCACTCAAAATAGGGGTGGACATTCAGTGGCTGGTATTCGTGCATTTGCACTTAACGCAGCGATCCCTTGGATCATCAGTTGTCAGCTAGTAATGATCGAAGGGATCACTGTGTCAAGTACGAACCTACGAATACCAGTCACTGAATGCCCGCCCCTATTTTTAGTGGACCAGGGTTGGGACTCTTCTTCCATATTTCTCAGGGGCTTTGAAGATCGCTTAATGCGAAACTGGTTGCTCAAATAAAATAACAATTGGAAATTTAGACGGCTGAAAGGTGTTTTGTTTCTACATTTTTCTTTTTTATTTACCCCACTGGGACATGAGACGACCAGTTCCTCTTTCGTATAAAGTGGTCAGCCGCGGACGGATCCGCAATCACATCCATTCTAGCAGTTCCTCATCCAACTGAAACCGACGCCCACTTTTTTCAGGTCGCCAAGAATGTAAAAATCACTCGGTGAAAGATCCAGGCTGTACGGTGGATGGTGCAGTTTATCCCAACCAAGTGGCTGAAGTGAAGTTTCGTCCGATAGGCAGGGTGGGGGCTGGCGTTATCGTGTAACAATATGATTCCATCCGACAGCATCCCTGGCTTTCGTCTTAATGGTGCGTTGCAATTTCTGCAGAATATCTTCAAAGCTCTGCGCACTGATTGTGGTTCCACGCTCGAGGAACTCTACGAGCACACATCTCCTGCAGTCCAAAGAGGAGGTCATCACGACATTTCCGGAACTTGTACGAGCAATTTTGGACTCCTCTGGCATGGTAGACGTGGGATGTTTCCATTGTTGGCTATGCCGTTTGTCCTCCAGCGTCCACTCTGAGCGTGACACGACAAGCTGCCGACCGATCTGTGCTTCACCCTGTGTCAAAGCCGACATCATATGTGGGATACCGTGTGCAGGGGCATGTGGTCAAAACACCGCTCTCCTGTCTTTTTTGCAGAGTTTCCAGATGGTGGAGCCGTTACTACTCGGTAAGTGGCCCCTCAATTAGCACAACGAGGCTGAATGCACCCCGTACTTTTCCTCATACCGAGGAAAATTCCTTGGCAGCACCGGGAATCGAACCCGGGACCTCCGCATGGCAGGCATGTACGCTGAACACGCAGCAACGGAGTCGGACTGTAATACTAGTAGTAGCAGTAGTAGTAGTACAAAGAAATAGTCTTTTGTAACTGTAGTATGTCTTCAGTTGTAACAATATTTACGTAATCAATATGCAACAATGTAGGGGATTACATGATTTTAGTTTTCAGGTTCTTTATCGTATCAACATCATCTTCTGTTCACATTACACTGAACATTCCATTCAGCTGCTCCCAAAATTCGTCTTCGACTTCACTGAGAATAGCAATGCCATCAGTCAATTTCATTGTTGATATCTTTTGATAAAATTTCCTTTATTTCCGTATTTGCTTCTTCGTTGTAAGAATCGAACATTGGTGGGGAGGGTAGTACCCTTGTCTCAGACGCTTGTACGCATCTTACACCCTTTTTCAGCATACCTTCATGGTCTACCATTCTTATTCTTCCCTCTTAATTCTTGTACCATTGAATATTACTCGCTTTTCTCCATAGCTTACTTACTTCTGTTTTCCTGATAATTTCGAACATCTTGCACCAGTTTACCATGTCAAATGAGTTTTCTAATCGTCGTTACATTGTCTAGCGCATCGTCAGAATTGTATCTCTTATGCCTTCATCTTTCCGAAACCCAAAATGACCATCGTCTAACACACACAAAATTTATTTTCCGTATTCTAGTGAGCAACTTGTATGCATAACATGTTAAGGTGTTGCGCAATAGTTCTCACAGT
Source organism: Schistocerca nitens (assembly GCF_023898315.1). Taxonomy (NCBI): domain Eukaryota; kingdom Metazoa; phylum Arthropoda; class Insecta; order Orthoptera; family Acrididae; genus Schistocerca; species Schistocerca nitens. The sequence continues at coordinate 405,176,906 of NC_064617.1, forward strand.
TATCTGCCCTTGCTGTCTATGGTATTGCATGGATATTTTTTCGAAATTGAGAGGTTATCTGTCTACTCTCATACGTTCTACACACCATCTTTTGCAGTCGTTTGGTTGCCATTTCCCGCAATGAGTGTATACTATCTGATGGAGTTTTATTTACCCCTTCTGATTTATTTAATCGCAAGTCTTCCAAAATATAGTTAACCTCTAGCTATATTATCGGATGCCATATGTCTGCAAGATCGACTACCATTAATTCTTCTGTTACGTCATCAGACACTTATTTCTCCTGGTAGTTGCCTTATATGGATTTCCGCTCTCTCCTCTGCACTGAACAATGGAATTACCACTTGCTTTTAGTTTCAATGATTGTTCTTTTGAATTTTCTGTATGTTCAGTCACTCCCTCCAACGATCATTTCTTTTCTACACATTTCCCCCGCACGCCTTGACTTAACCTGGACTTGATATTAATTTAATTTCTAAGTGATTTATATTGTGGCATTCCTTTTTCTTTCCCTCGAAATTTTTTTACTTACTTCTTTCGTCGGTCATTTCACGTATTTATTCTGTTAGCAAAGGTCTCTTCACAGTTACATTCCGTATAACAGTGATTGTCTGTCCGACATCTGTGATCGCCGTTTTTAGAGATGTCCCTTCCTCTTCAACTGAAGTTCCTTCCGTGGTACAAATTATCGCGGTAACTACAGCCTTAACAGGAAAGGAAACCTCATCGTTCCTTAATCCTTTACTATCGCATTTATTTCGACATCGATTCTTCCGGGTGGTTCTCTTAAACTTCAGCCTACTCTACTAAATTACGTTTGAAGTGTATACTTTCTCCTAGGTACATTTTAACAGTCTTACAAATCATTTCGGAACCACTGTCTGACCATGATATAATCTAACTGGAATCCTTCCGTATCTCCAGGCCTTTTCCAAGTACACCTCCTCCTCTTGTAATTTCTGAACAGTTTACTGGCTATTATTGGCTGAAATTTACTGCAGAAATTAGCCTCTCTCGTATTTCATTCCTACTGTCAAAGCCCATATTCTCTCTTTACTGTCTCTCCTGTTCCTTCCCGTTCCTGTCCTCCATGATTATTTACTTGTAAGATGCCTTTACATACTGCATCTTCTCAAATATTCTCTCTAGGGTCTTCATCTTCTGCTTGTGACGTCTGCAGATATACTGTTTTTCCCATCGGTTCGATATCGTTACTGATCAGAACAACTCCATCGCTGAACTCTTCACTACTCTCTGCCCAGTCCTTTTATTCATAACGAATCCAACCCTCGTTTCTGCCACTGTTGACGTTACCGCATACCTTCTGGCCAGAAATTCGTCTCTTCTACTTATCTCAATGACCCCACTATATCTAGACTGAGCATTAGCATTTATCGTTTCAAATTTTCGAGCTTCTCTGTCACGTCATGTTTCTGACATTCCACGTTCCGACTGGTCGAATGTTACCCTTTGTTGGTTACTATCTGTCCAATGTTACGTGAATATGCATCACGAGTCACTGATGCCTTCGGCATCATCATGCCGTTGGCCGTTGGTCACTACTGATTCTTCCACCTTTTAAGGGCAGTTTTCCACCCCACTGGCAAGAGATTATTTATTTATTTATTTATTCCACTGTAGCCTGTTACCTATAATTTAAACACAAACTGTATTGATTTTTACAAAAATTATGGAATATAAGTTAATATTATCCTACACGATACTATCTCCCATCATCCGCATTATTTCCACTATTAATAATAATAATAATTAAAAAAACACTATTTCTAGTACAAATAAAAATTACACCTATTGCCAAATCCATGTCTACTGCTATTACAACAACTTCAGTTCATGTCTCTCATTTTTAACAACGCACTCCATCATTCCCTGGTCCACAAGCAAGCCCAGCCGGTTCCCTGGGCACTTGGCGAGCCTTGTATTTGCCTCTGTCTCTTGGGCAAGAGGCTGCCCTGAACCTCTGTCCGCTCTTTCACCCTCATTGACAAGTTCGTTAGCTGAATGAGCTGACTTCCAATGTCTGGATTCTTCGTTTGCCATTGCAGAAAATATTTGATCTAAATTAAAGAACTGTCTCTGATCGCGAACGTGTCTATCCCTTTAGACATTTCAGCTGATTGCTGTCCTCGTGATGCTCGTCCTTGTTGATCCTGTTAAACTGGGCGATAAAAAGTATCCGGACACGTGTCTGAAAATGACTTAGAAGTACGTGGTGCCCTCCATCGGTAATGTTGGAATTCAATATGGTGTTGCCCCCCCCCCCCTCCCCCCTTAGTTTCCACTCTCGCAGGCATACGTTCAATCAGGTACTGGGAGGTTTCTTGGGGATTGGCAGCCCATTCATCACGGAGTGCTGCACTGAGGAGAGGTATCGATATGGATAGGTGCGGCCTGGCACGAAGTCGGCGTTCCAAAATATACCAAAGGTGTTCTATAGGATTCAGGTCAGGAAGAGTGGGAAGCAAGAAGGTGCTTAAAACATCAATGTAGACCTGTGATATGATAGTGCCACGCAAAACAACAAGGGGTGCAAGCCCCCTCCATGAAAAACACGACCCCACCATAACACCACCGCCTCCGAACTTTACTGCTGGCACTACACACGGTGGCAGATGACTTTCACCGGGCATTCGCCATACCCACACGCTGACATCGGATCGCCACATTGTCTACCGTGATTCGTCACTCCGCACACCGTTTTTCCACTGTGTCAGTCAACAGACGTTGTCTGCCTGTACGCTTTTGTGATGTGCGTGTCCCTTGATGTTTCCAGTTCACTATCGCATCGGAAACAGTGGACCTAAAGCTGTTTAGGAGTGTGGAAATCTCGCGTACAGACGTATGACACAAGTGGCACCCAATTACCTGACCACTTTCGAAGTCCATGAGTTCCTAGGAGCGCCCCATTGTGCTCTCTCACGATGTCTAATGACTACTGAGGTCGCTGATCTGGAGTACCTGGCAGTAGGTGGCAGCACAATGCACCTAATATGAGTAAAGTATATTTTTGGGGGTGTCCGGATACTTTTGATCACATAGTGTATTTTCTAAAATGTTCTATCTATCTATTTTCTAATGTCTTCTATCTTTCTGGCGTTTCCTTATCTCTTGGAATGAAAAAAAAATTGTTTCATCTGTCTTCCATCAATGAATCTGCATAACGCATAAGTGTGTAAGTCACTTAAATTTGATGTTCATTATAGTCAAGCTGTTCGTTGATGCATTCCTTTCTCTGTTCCTGCCATTGTTAGTTTGGCATGTTTTGGTTTTTGTATCAAAGAGCAGTCCATCACGCCATATATCAAATATAGGAATACATAACGACTCTAAAACTTGCTTTTTCAGACCTACCAGAACCTTAGAAACCAAATCACTCCTGATAGCTGTTTCTTTCGGCCTATCTTATTTGTTGTATTTCTTGCGTAAATACTACATAACAGTAGCATTAGTCGGAGATTTTGTCCGCTCAGGGACTGGGTGTTGTGTTGTCCTGCTCATCATCATTTCATCCCCATCGACGCGCAAGTCGCCGAAATGGCGTCAAATCGAAAGACTTGTACCCAGCGAACGGTCTACCCAACGGGAGGCCCTACTCAGACGACATTTATTTTTAGTAGTATCAGTACAATAATAGTAATCCACCTAACTGATGGTAACTGTGAAATAATAAATAAATAATCCTCCAGTATGTTTATTTCACATGGATAAAACTCATATAGAGGACCAGAGTTGAAACCCGAATTCTCTATTTGACAGCCAAACTGCTCAATTACAGTAGGTAAAACTACACGCAGATATCTGCTGTTGGGTATGCAGTGAAGCCATATCATTCCAGCAGCCTAGCCGATATCAAAGATCATTAAAATCCGCGAGATACAAAGAGCCGTTGATATTGCTAATTTACGTAATTGTAATGGCTGGTACGGTGTCTAGGAAGATAGTAAAACGGAGGGTTGGTGTTGGAGGAGGTCTGGTGGTCCACTGGCCGTGAGAAGTGTGTCAAGTAATATACACTCCTCTAGCGGTTAATGAGAAGGGTCTGGCGGCGATGGAACATAGGGCGCTCATAAAATGTCGGAGTAATTCAACAATTCAGTGGCGTCATCCGGACGAGGGTACGGCACTCGACTTGCGCTGGTCTTGCCCCGGGGTCTGCAGACGGGGGCAGTGAAAACTTTGGGTCGTAAACGTCGCCAGCGCGGGCTGGTTTATCGAATCAGGCCGTGGCACGGCACTAAGTAACTCTGACTTACTTGCACGTGCAGCTACCCAACCAGCCATTCAGTCGGAAATGACATGCTCCGAGAGGCAAGAGGGCTTTCCCCGGGCGCCACAAAATGCGGGACGAGACGTAAAACCGAATTACCGATGCAGCCTCGCACTCCCGCTGTAATTAGTTCCTTTCGCCGGCGCCCTCTCTTTTTCTTCCGTCCGCCGTCGCAGCCGTGAGACGAATCCTGCTCGAGCAGGAGGCGGCGTACCCTTCTCTGCAACCGGCTGGACAGCGGGCTGGGGTAGGGGACGTCACCGACAGACGGCGGAATTAAATTAGAACTCCGCAGGGGGGTTCGGCTCTGCTCGGTGCTACTCGGCTCGGCTCGGCTCGGCTCGTCTTTAAACTGTTGTTTGCAGTTGGCGTTTCGCGGCCTCCGCTATTTGTTTGCGCCTTCGCCTCGTTTAGTGGCAACAGATGCGTGCTGCGTACTCGCTGCGTATCTCGTTCCCACGGACTTGGCCTCTAAACGGCCAAGCGATAAAGGAGAAGGAAACAAACAGCACGGCAGAAAAAGAAGAAACAGAAGCACCACGCCACGGTGAAAACTAGACGGTCCGGCAGTGAAAAATGCGCTTACGTAACGACGTACTCGCCCAGTAGGTACCGAAAGGTGTGACTGTATTATATGCTGGACGACGGCGGTTCGAACCTGCATCTGACCATGCTGAGTGAGGCTTTCTGTGATTTCCGTAATGCACTTAAGGGGAATTTCTCTGTCTCGGAGCCCTATTTCATACTCACGTTCAACATTTATTTCCTGCAAAAAAAATTTTATTGTACAAAAATTTCTTAAGAAACAAAAGCACGTCCTTGCATACTAGACCTATGTAAAATTTTTTGACCGGTAAGTGGATGGGCGCATGTAGCACAAAATAGGGGCCAAAATACAACTATGCGTATTGCGCTATTAAATGCTACCCAAGATTAACGTTAAGTATAGGTCTGCAAAAAAATTAAACAAATAAACATTTCAGAATTACATTCTCTTGGCTGTGAACCTCTAAAATCAAATTTCCGGAAGTGAATTTCAAAATGGCGGCCGTTTGAAAACGTTGGTGGTGAAAATATACATTTTTTTGCCTTTAAATGTAGATAAATAACAAGCATTATGAACAACGCATTGCTTTTTGAGGTTCACGCCAAAATTACAAGTGGCTATTATTTATTTATTTATTTATTTGTTTTTGAATCATCTACGCTTCCGACTTGTATGACGCAGCCTGCCACGAATCTCTCTCCTGTGCCAACCATTTCATCTCAAATAAGCACTTGCCAATTACGTCCTCAATTATTTGCTGGATATATTCAGATTTCCGTCTTCCTCTGCAGTCTTCACCCTCTACAGCTGTTTCTAGTACCATGGTAGTTATTCCCTGATATTTAACCGACGCACTACCATTCAGTTCCTTCTTCTTGTCAGCGTTTTCCATATAACCATTTCCTCGTCGATTTTGTGTAAAACCTGCTCATTCCGTACCTTATCAGTCCACCTAATTTTCAACATTCTCCTTTAACACCACATCTCACAAGCTTCAATTCTCTTCTGTTCCGGTTTCCCAACAATCCATATTTCACTGACATAGAATCCTGTACGTTCTCAGAAATTTCTTCGTCAAATTAAAGCCTATGTTTGATACTAGTGGACTTCTCTTGGTTAGTAATGACCTTTTCTGTCAGTGCTAGTCTGTTTTTTATGTCCTTGTTCCGTCTGTCATGCGCTATTTTGCTGCCTAGGAAGCAGAATATTTTAACTCTGAAACTTCCTGGCAGATTAAAACCTTCCAAACTTTACAGAAGGTAGGAGACGAGATACTGCCAGAAGTAAAGCTGTGAGGAGCGGCTGTGAGTCGTGCTTCGGTAGCTCAGATGGTAGAGCACTTGCCCGCGAAAGGCAAAGATCCCGAGTTCGAGTCTCGGTCGGGCACACAGTTGTAATCTGCCAGGAAGTTTCATATCAGCGCTCAGTCCGCTGCAGAGTGAAAATCCCATTCTGGAAACTTAACTCTATCTACTTTCTGATCATCAATTCAGATATTTTCTCGCTGTTCTTGTTTCTGCTTTTACTCATTACTTCCGTCTTTCCTCGATTACTCTCAATGTCAGACCATTTTACGGAGCTGATTTTCTTCCGATGCGAAACTAGAGACGAGACGTTGTCTCGAGAAATACCTATTTAAAATTTTGATTTGTATTTATGCGTAAATAATTTAAAAATTTTTCTTGTCCCAATTAATCTGCTATTCCTATCTCAGACTGTAAATCTTCCACTTTTTCTAAGATTAAATTTTCTAAAGTGAGTATTTCTATTCGTAATTGTTGCCTGGACGCTTTTCTGGAACGAGAGCCTGTTAGAACCCTTGAGGTGTTTCTCGTCGCTTTTCGTGGCGAATGAGCAAACAGAGGTGCCGTTATCGACTCCCATGACTTCCATCTAATGAAGAACACCCTTAAAAATGACTCACGCCAGATTGTTAGCAATTTGGATGACTTTTACACTCGGAAAAATGTGTTTTGGAGCATCCTCGTAAGCCAAAATTAATGAAATCACTGCTTGATTTTTATTCTGTGTATAGGCTGCAAGACAGCTCTCTATCAATCTGTCTTCAGTAAGCTGTTTGTACACATCAGCAGTAGCTTCAATAATTTCACTCGTCAGTGGTGGCTCGTGATCAAAAGTATCAAACGTCCCGTTCATCTCATCTTGCTTTAACTTACACCAACTTTCAGAACAGTAATCGTATTGGAGGTTGCCATTCATTGAACGTCTATCATGAAGCGTCGCCACAACAGCTTTTCACGTCGCACTTTTGTAGAAAGCATTTACCTGAAACATCTGGCGTGCAAGCACAACACCTATATCGATATTTTCCAAGACCTAGAATGTTACAATAGCTTTACAGAGAATCAGATATCGATCGGAGTCGCAAATGGCCCAAGCGCCGAGAGCCGCTACAGTGGGCGTGTGCGCGCCTCCAATAAAACGTGATTTTCAGGTGTAAAGAATAATTTATCGACAAAATCCTTTAGATCACCTATTATTATGACCGTAAGGAGGCGAAATAAGCAATTTTTTTTATCCTCGAAGCCAGAAAAACTCCTTAAGGTGAATCCAGAGATGTTGTAAACGTAAACGGATGCCGACAGCCACTTCCCTTCTCCATCTACATTACTAAACAATGATTATTCCGGAACCCGGTGCAAGTTACAGTTTCTGGTTGCCTGTCTAACGACTTCCAAAGGCAACAGTATTTCGCGTAATTATCTGCTGAATTCAAAAATTTTAAACGCTGTCATAATCTACTCATTAGGCGATAAAATCTTATGTTTAACGTTTAACACAAAAAGGCAAGTACTACAGCTAGAAACTTTGTGTTTGTCCCGAGGCACCGTAACTGACAGCGCGCTGACACTCGGACTTCATTCACGCAGTGTTTGAGTCTGACAGCTCTTAGGGACTTCCAATAAATTTTAGACATAATTTCAAACCATACGCTTTTCTTTTCTCGCTGACACCGAACGTAAAATGAGGGGAAAGAAGTTTATCTCTTACTACGTTTTCGCTGTTCGGCATGAGGCATTCCGCATTTAGCGCTTTCTTAAGCACAATAGGGAGACCAAGCCCTAACGAAGAAAAACACCCGCATTATGAACCACTACATTGTCCCTACTGCACTGTTCGCACTGCACATGAGAGAGGTAAAGTTCACCAGGCATTTGCCGTACCTAAGCCCTTCCATCGGACAGCGACAGGCATTCACTCGAAATCACTCATTTGCAGTACAGTACCCCATTGTCGAGTGGCGTCGATCTCTACACCTCACCCGCCGCTTACTATTGACTACAGAAATGTGTAGCTTACGAGCAGCTGCTCGTCCACTGTACCCTACTCTTTTTAACCCCTGCGCGCAGTCACAGTGATAAACGGACTGCTGTTAGTGATTTGTAACTCACGAGTGATTACTTCCGCTGGTTTCGTGCGAGTTTTACAACCACCTTCCGCAGTGCCTGCCTGGTATTGGTTTAGCTGTATTTACTCCTTCGCGCCCACATCTCGCGGTCGTGCGGTAGCGTTCTCGCTTCCCACGCCCGGGTTCCTGGGTTCGATTCCCGGCGGGATCAGGGATTTTCTCTGACTCGTGATGGCTGGGTGTTGTGTGCTGTCCTTAGGTTAGTTAGGTTTAAGTAGTTCTAAGTTCTAGGGGACTGATGACCTTAGCTGTTAAGTCCCACAGTGCTCAGAGCCATTTGAACCATTTGTTTACTCCTTCACGTTTCTGGTTCACTGTCGCACCGTCTTGGGAAACTTTAAATGGTTGACTTGTCGCTGATGGATTCATCACTCGGATCACATCCATTGACAAATTACGTTCGTTGTCACTGCGCTTTCCTGAATCGATACATCCATCTGTTACTGCCGTTCTGCTGACAACACAGTACTTCCCTCCTCCGTTTATACTGGCGGGTCCACCTAACGTGATATCTCGTGTTCAATTCGGCATTGTGTAAGGTTGTCCGGATGCTTTTGACCAGATTTAGATACAGTGATAAACAACCTTCGTAATTCGGAGGTTGTTCAGGTATACTTTTACGATTTCCCTATAAGAGACCCGTACGTCTCAATACAGGGGAGTAGTGCATGACTTATTCTAATGTAACTGCTCAGTATTTCGCGGCTAATCTCCTCTGTAATATTGCTCACGGGTGTGCCGCCAGCTTTGTATATCCTTCGAGGCAACCTATGGACATCGTTGAATAGTTTCTGCTGATTACTGCTGGTTGCTACATGGCAGCAGTAACCGGCAGAAACCACCTTAAGACTTCGTGCAGTTGTTTTCGAAGATATATTGTGAGATTTACAAAACGTGATTTGGTGGCAGACTCAAGTGTCATATATTATGTTTGTTATCGCAGTTATCTTTGTTTCCGTAATTATATCTACACAACATCGCAGAAGCATGTAAAGTGCAATCTTCCTAACACGGGGCGGCATATATTCAGATTCAAAAGTACTGTGATGTGGGTGCCGTCGCTGCAGTAACAGATTTACATGGCGTCATTTGGCCACTGTCACTATTAATGTACAGCTAAAACTATGAGTGCGTGCTGAAATCTAATGACCCCCGAATTTTTATGCGAAAACCCCTACAGCTTCTTTTTTTAAAGAAAAAGTCGACGTTATGAACAATCTACAAGTTTATTCTTCATGTCTACATACGACGGATATTCAGAAAGTAAGTAAGTTCCGACAGTCACGAAATGGAAACCACTGTAAAAATTCGATGACGCTTAGCACATATGTGCTGGGTAGCGTCTCTAGTATGCTCGCCGATCGCGTCATGTCTCTCTTTCCAGTTCTGAGCGTAGAATGAGCACGTAAAGATGCCTAGAAAATACTGTATCCCGCCAAGTATTGGTGTCCGCTCAGAGATTTCGCCTAATTTCATACAGCCCACACAGCATAATTGTCATACAGTTCCTCCTCCTTGACAATTCTCGGCCGCACTCTTCAAGTGTAATGAAAATACTTCTGCAGCTTTTTCGCTGTGAAGTGTTTGATCACCTACAATTCAGCCAATAATGGGCTCGCTCTGAGTTTCATCTCTGCTCACATGAACTGCTGGCTGTGAAGACAAACCACAGACAAAGAGCTGCAGATCAGCGCAGAGAATTGGCGGAAAGCACAGGCTGTTGGCTTCTGTGACAAGGGTATTCGAAATTTTGTACAAAGCTACGACAGGAAAACTACAACGCTACTACAGGAAAGCTAAGTCGAAGCGGTGACTATGTAGAGAAGTGGCTGTATGGCATAGATGAATGTTGCCAATAAAACATTTTTGATTTTCACAGTGGTTTCCATTTCACGACCGACCGAAACTTACTTTCCGAATAGTATTTATGTGTCAACATCGTTACTACGTTGACAAATAAATTTCTCCCAACAAGAGACCAGTTTCTTGATACCGGCACTCTGCAATTTTCGGCTTCGTTGACGAGCCACAATCTCATTTCTGCTAGCACTGCTTCATCACTGTCGAAGGTGTTCTCTATGTTCTGGAAATATATAAAAATCAGATGGGAACAAGTAAGGACTATATGGAGGATGATTGATGACAGTGAAATCATGGCAGTGGAATGTTTAAAAATGTCGCAGCGCTCGTGTGTGTTCTGACACTGTCGTGCTGAAGGGATTGTGCTCCATTTGTAGACGAACTGACGAACTCTTCTAATTCAAAACTCGATTACAGCACGCTGTTTCTCATATACCGACAGTTAATTTACACACCGTATTGTTAGACAATAGAGCTCTGAGTGATCTTGCACCAGATGCCTGCCAATATACACAGATGAAGAAAGATGCGGAACTTTAACAACGTAAGAATTTTCACACATAAAATTAGAAGGCCCCCATACATCTGCATTTGCAGCTACAGCTCTACTCTGAAGCCACCTAACGGCGTGTGGCGGAGGATACGTATGTTGTCTCTGTCATTTTCCCCCTTTCCTGTTCCATTCGCGATTGGTCGGCAGCAATAATGACTGTAGATAAACTTCTGTATTACCTCTACTTTTTCTGACTTTCTCTTCGTGATCATTTCACGAGAAATAATATCCTAACCTACACTTTTCGAACGCATACTCTCAGAATTTCAACTTTAACTCTCTTCATGAAGCACAGTGCCTCTTGCAGTACGTATATCTACATCTACATTTATACTCCGCAAGCCACCCAACTGTGTGTGGCGGAGGGCACTTTACGTGCCACTGTCATTACCTCCCTTTCCTGTTCCAGTCGCGTATGGTTCGCGGGAAGAACGACTGCCAGAAAGCCTCCGTGCCCGCTCGAATCTCTCTAATTTTACATTCGTGATCTCCTCGGAAGGTATAAGTAGGGGGAAGCAATATATTCGATACGCCATCCAGAAACGCACCCTCTCGAAACCTGGCGAGCAAGCTACACCGCGATGCAAAGCGCCTCTCTTGCAGAGTCTGCCAAACATCTCCGTAACGCTATCACGCTTACCAAATAACCCTGTGACGAAATGCGCCGCTCTTCTTTGGATCTTCTCTATCTCCTCCGTCAACCCGACCTGGTACGGATCCCACACTGATGAGCAATACTCAAGTATAGGTCGAACGAGTGTTTTGTAAGCCACCATCTTTGTTGATGGACTACATTTTCTAAGGACTTTCCTAATGAATCTCAACCTGGTACCCGCCTTACCAACAATTAATTTTATATGATCATTCCACTTCAAATCGTTCCGTACGCATACTCCCAGATATTTTACAGAAGTAACTGCTACCAGTGTTTGTTCCGCTATCATATAATCATACAATAAAGGATCCTTCTTTCTATGTATTCGCAATACATTACATTTGTCGATGTTAAGGGGCAGTTGCCACTCCCTGCACCAAGTGCCTATCCGCTGCAGAACTTCCTGCATTTCGCTGCAATTTTCTAATGCTGCAACTTCTCTGTATACTACATCATCATCCGCGAAAAGCCGCATGGAACTTCTGACACTGTCTACTACGTCATTTATATATATTGTGAAAAGCAATGGTTCCATAACACTCCCCTGTGGCACGCCAGAGGTTATTGTAAAGTCTGTACACGTCTCTCCAATGAGAACAACATGCTGTGTTCTGAAACTTCCTGGCAGATTAAAACTGTGTGCCCGACCGAGACTCGAACTCGGGACCTTTGCCTTTCGCGGGCAAGTGAAAATTTCATTCTGATACTGTGTTCTGTTTGATAAAAACTCTTCAATCCAGCCACACAGCTGGTCTGATATTCCACAGGCTCTTACTGTGCTTATCAGGCGACAGTGCGGAACTGTATCGAACGCCTTCCGGAAGTCAAGGAAAATGGCATCTACCTGGGAGCCTGTACCTAATATTTTCTGGGTCTCAAGAACAAATAAAGCGAGTTGGGTTTCACACGATCGCTGTTTCCGGAATCCATGTTGATTCCTACAGAGTGGCTTCCACTGGAGTTCAACGTCTCCGTAAGGCTCTCGTGCTTACGAAACGATCCCGTCACGATATGTATCGTTCTTCGTTATATCTTCTCTATCTTCTCTGTTTATAATGCTTCATAAGGGCCCCCAGACTGATGAACAATACTGGAGAATTGGTGCAACAAGTCATTTGCAATCCACTTCTTCCGTCGATGAGTTACATTTCCTTAAGATTCTCCTAACGAATCTAAGCCTGCTATAAGATTTTTGTATTTGTTTTATGAGGTCATTCCACTTGAGGTCACTCAGGGCGGGTTCTCCTAGGTATTTTAAGTTTGTTGCTGTTTCCAGCGATTTTCCACCAATAGAATAGCAATGAATCTCTTCACCTGGCTGATTGAAAAATCTTTTGATTTACTTACGTTCAGGGCCAACTGCCAGTTCCCGCGTAAATAATCGATCCTTCGCCGGTCTTCCTGCATTTCTACACAGCATCTGGCGTTGCGTTGCGATCTTCCTATAGACAACTGCATCGGATGCAAAAAGCTTCATGGAGCTTCCGATGCTACATAGTAAATCATTTATATACCTATATATTGGAAACTGTAACGGCACCATAATACTCCCTTGCGATACTCCAGAAATGCTTTGCATCTGTCGATTGTTTCCAGTTCAGAATAATATACTGAGTTCTACCTCCTAGAAAATCCATAAATCAGTCCTAAACCTGACCCGATCCGGCACCTCAGAGAAACAAACCCGAGCTGGAACGGAGCAATTTGGAATGCAAGCTTGAGCCCGAAGATTAGATTTGTCATTACTGTTGTCAGCAGTGGAGTAACGATTATTCCTAACAGTAACTGCACGTGTAAATCCCTCAGAACATGTCAATCAGAGAGTGTTATTCTGCCCCAGTGCTTGAATTTCTACGAAACTGAGGTGAATAATATGCAATCTCGTTTGATACGAAGTCGTTAAGAGTTACATTACTATTACAATTTATTTATTTAACTTTAAGGTCCAATTGAATGTAGCCTGTGAATTCATGCCGGGAACGCCAGCTTGGCTTGACTGTTCAGCCGCTGATCCTCACATCCCTGGGGTCAAGTCGGGAGCGCGAGGACGGCCCGGACATCCCATCGGCTGAGGACACAATGCGCGCTCGGACAGGTTAGCAGAACCGCTCCTGTCCGAAGCAAAGCTCGCATACCCAGTAAACCAGTTTACTGTAAGGAAATGCCCGAGCCGGAAGACTGTCAGACGTGTACACTTGACGCCCCTTGAAAGAGCAGGTTGCCCGCAAAATATAGGTTTTTTCCACTTTAAGCCGCGTTATAGGGAAATCAGAATCCGGGAATTTTTCCCCAATTGAAATGCAAGCTTCGCATTCGTCAACAGCAAGAAACTGTCGCGCAGAGAGCGATTGATACAGTCAGAGGGAGAAGAAAATAGTTGTAACTGAGTAGACTGGTCGTAAGGAGGAAAGTCGATGTTAAAACTTGAAACTAGCCCCGCCATATGATGTAACAGCAAACTGGGAGTCGAGAGAACATTTCCACGCCCTGGAAAACTAGTGGCTAACCACAATAAACAAAAGCACAGAAGAGAAAAGTTTGTGAAAGTAGGAACAATTATGATTCGCTAAAGCCCAACCCACCTAACTGGAGAGGCAGCAAGCCCCCCTAACCCGAACCGGAAAGGTAAATCTCTTGTTGCTACCGTCGATGATGATGATGTTGATGATGTTTGGTTTGTGGGGCGCTCCACTGCGCGGTCATCAGCGCCCGTACAAATTCCCAATTTTTCAACAATCCAATCTAGCCACTGTCATGAATGATGAGGATGATGATGAAATGATGAGGACAACACAAACACCCAGTTCCCGGGCAGAGAAAAGCCCCAACGCGGCCGGGAATCGCACCCGGGACCCCGCGATCCGGAAATAGCAACGCTAGCCACTAGACCACGAGCTGCGGACGCTATCGTCGAGAAAGACAGTTGTTGATGACGTCGTCCGAGAAGCACTACCCTGCGACACCGGGCGTAGCTGTCTACCGCCGCGATCCAGTGCGTCCCCCGTGCGATTATAAATTCATACCACACGATGTATTACTCCACAACTTGCACCCATCTCGCACTTCCACAGCTCAAGAGATAACATGGTCACACACAACCAGCAACAATTAGGGTGTAGGGGATTTTACTGGGCGAGCAATGCTCCATAAGCGTCACTTATTCCAGTTGAGAATCCAGACTTAAAACTTGATCTCACCTCTAGTTTGCTCGATGCATTTTCATCAGATTCATCTCTGTGTAGCCGGCCGGAATGGCCGTGCGGTTCTAGGCGCTTCAGTCTGGAACCGAGCGACCGCTACGGTCGCAGGTTCGAATCCTGCCTCGGGCATGGATGTGTGTGATGTCCTTAGGTTAGTTAGGTTTAATTAGTTCTAAGTTCTAGGCGACTGATGACCTGAGAAGTTAAGTCGCATAGTGCTCAGAGCCATTTGAGCCATCTCTGTGTAGCGCATTAAATTCAATTAATTACTTCCCACTGTTCTCTTTGTCAATCACAGATGCCCATTTAACTTTAGAGTTGAGTGTTTGATTTACTCTGAAGTCAGACTGCACTTCGAGGATCTTTGACGTTTCCATGTTAGATTGCATACCAAGAACCATTAATTCTGATCTGCGATCAGATTGCATATTAGATGCCACGACCCTTATTCCAAACACATCTGAACACTTTGATACTAAGATATTATGCAGTTGTGTTCTTGAATGCAATTAATGAATAAGTTACACTGTGTAAGCGTAGGCTTCCGCGGCCGTTGTCTTCTTCAATAAAATTCTTCAGGGTATCAGACCGCATCGTCATGATTTAAAATGCGCCAACGACACGGTTTTCTCGTGCAGCTATTTAAGGAACCAAGTGTGTTCATTTAGCAGTTAACGTAAGGCCCTGATGAAGGCTAGCTGCAACGCTGGCCGAAACGTTGGCGCATTTTAAATCATGACGATGCGGTCTGATACCCTGAAGAATTTTATTGAAGAAGTTACACTATGTATCAGTTTAAAGCTATGCTCCCCATTCATTTACCAAACAAACATTCCTACACAGTAAATTAGCGGACCGAGAGACTCAGCATATACCTCTGACATTTGCACTGTTCTGCGCTTATTTCAGTGCAATACACATACAAAACCGAATATGGGTAAAGAAAAGAAAAGGATTCATCGAGACCACTGGTCCCTTGCATCTAAAGAGATAGAATGCCTTAGACAGGCAATACCGCGACCAGAGTGAAGCAAACTGACCAACCCGTTGCCATGTTTTCGGATGCCAAAACAAAGGGACATGGTATGTAATAGTGTGTAATGGAATTACGAAACCTTGGGTAAAACAATAAACTCATATATTCACGTAAAGTTAAACATGTGAAAGATTGTTCTATACTGGTGCAGAACCCCAATGTACAAAACCATTAACTGGTAATATTTTTAAACAGTACTCATTTGAAATATTATAAATTCGTAGTTTTATTCCTTTTGAGCATTCGGTCAAACGCTGTGGAAATGTTAGGCATTATTTCGAAAAGAAATTAGGCAGTTGTTTACCTCACACACGTTAGCACACGTAGTATTTCGCTTCCACAACAACCAGACAAATTATGACGCATAACTGTGTAGCGTGGCACAGCAAGGAGCTCTAAATAACTTGCCACAGTCTCCCGACGTATACTCTATCTCTTCTTTTGCACGAAGTATATATAAAAAATAGTCCAAAAAAATTTTGTTTGTAGAGTTTGGGTTCACATATATAAGAAAGTTGCAAAGCAAAAAATTGTAGCGAAACTCTGACGACCTCCAGAGAATCGACTCAGGTTGTGGAAATTTTCATTTGACCTTCAACATAAATAAGGGTATCGCACTGTGCATAGACAAGTAAGTACATCAAAAACTGGCTGGAAATAATAAATTATCTAGGAATACGAGTAGGAGACGACCTAAACAGCCTCCAAAAGTAACTAGTTGTAGGATATACAGGGTGATTATAATTAAAGTTAAACTTTCAAAACATTGTAGAAATAACACCAATTGTGAGAATGACGTCAAATTGCAACGAAATATTATCAGAGGAGAGGTAAAACGTATGGCAAAAGAAAAAACGAAGTGCGAAAATTGATCAATAGATGGCGCTGTATGTGTCAGAATACGTAAATGAAAACACCTGTCATGCGCAGGACCTATTGAAGTTGGTATAAACACGCCGGGCACACGGCGTTTCCCTTTCGCGTCTACGACGTTCGCCATGACTGTCTCAATGCAGGAACACGCTCTGCTTGTAAAGCTGTATTACAAGAACGATGACTATGCACACGTTGCTCTGCAGAAGTTGCGGACACTGAAGGGTTTGAAAAAAGGCGTTGGTCCGATGACTGCCATGGGTCTGGAGAAAATGATTCGGAAATTCGAAAAGACGGGTTATTTTGGTGAGCAACTTGGTAGAGGTAAGAAACTAGTTGATTCGACGTCAGTGGAAGCAGTCTCCACAGCAATACAGGAGGAGGCGAGTGGTGGTGTACAAACGTGTAGTGCACGGAGAATTGCCCGAACATCGGACATACCCGTGAGCAGGGTGTGTAAAATCCTACGAAACATCCTTTGCTATCCATTCAAAATTACCCATGTGCACACGAGGTGCTTCCTGTTGGCCTGCCAGCAAGAGATACCTTTGCTTTAGAATTTCTTGCTCGCATGGAATTGGACAATGATTGGCTGTGGGAGAGTTTGTGGACAGACAAAGCCCACAGGATGTGTCAATACAGAGAATTGTCGGAATATGGGCAACGGGAAATCCATACATAAATCAGCTAGTACCACTTCATCCTGAAAAGGTCATTATGCGGTGCGGGTTTACGGCATTATTTCTCATAGAGCCATATTTTTTCGAAAAGGCATGTGCTTCTGGTACTATTACCTGTACCGTCACTGGTAGGCGCTATGAGTGTCTCTTGCGCAGTCACGTCATTCCAGCTCTCCAACAGCGTGAACGTGTGGATGAGGTCATTATTACGCAAGATGGTTCGCCTCTGCACGTTGAAAATCCAGTTAAGCAGCTGCTGAAGCGCCATTTCGGAAATTCTAGAATTATCAGCCGCCAGTTCCCTAGGGCCTGGCCGTCTCGATCACCTGATCTTCATCAGTGTGACTTCTGGTTGTGGGGCTATCTGAAAGATGTGTTCAGTGTTCCGACGGCAAACTTATCTGCATTGAAGGCACGCATTGCGCAACACATTCTGAACGTGACCGCGGAAACACTTGGATCATTGGTGGAACATGATGTTTCTCGATTTCACGTTGTTGCAGAAAACGGTGGACAGCATACTGAACATGTCCTGCGCCAGTCAGGCGGAAATTAATAACCCGATTTGATTTTGATTGTTGCTTTTTATGCTGTTTTTCGCCACAGGATGATTAAAAACCGATGTGATTGATGCTTTTTATGCAGTTTTTGGCCTCAAGACAATTAAAAGCCTATTTTTCCCATCCGATGTGATATAACCTTACCGTAGTGGATTGACTGACGTAACTAACAGTGTCACACATGTACTCTTATGCACACTGAATAGTACAGTTTAACGTCAATCGAATACCTTAGGCATTGTTGTATGATTCATTTGTCGTTTGTAGTCGACCACTATTAAATTATGATGCTTACGGCGCCATCTATTGCTACATTTTGTAACTATTTATTTTTCTTCCGCCATACGTTTTCCCTCTTCTCCGATAATATTCCGTTGCAATTTGACGTCATTCTTACCAGTGATGTTATTTCTTCAGCGGTTTGAAAGTTTAACTTTAATTATAATCTCCCAGTGCAATTAATCGACGATACAATGGCTTACGAAATCCTCACTCAATCACCTCTTGAAGGATTCTAGGCAGTCTGCGGCCCTAACCTGATCGGATTAGGAAGAGAGATAGAGAAGATGAATGAAGAGCAGCGTGTTTCATCATACTTTATTTTCGTAAGTGTGACCGTGTTGCGGAGAAACTCACTAAGCTCTAATGGTGAATGTTGTAAAAGAGGCGTTATGCGTGATTTTCGATAGAGTGTCAGCAAACATATTAATTCTCCTCACACAGATCTCGAGAAATTACAATTTCGGGGAAATCAGAGAAATTAGACCATATAAAGAAGCTTATCGATAACTGTTCATCCCACGCATCGTTTTCGAATGGAACTGAAATGGAGGACATGATAGGAGTAACCGAAGCATCTTTCACTACACGCCATTAGGTGACATCACAGGGTGAAGATTTAAATACAAACAATGTACTTAGCGGCCTTTGTAGACAATCCAATCTCGACGCACATTGTCCCTGATGAGGGACAACAACTATTTTGGAAGGGAATCCGAGACATTTCAGTAAGATTGTAGTCAACGGAAGCAGCCGGCCGCGGTGGCCGTGTGGTTCTAGGCACTTCAGTCCGGAACCGCGTGACTGCTACGGTCGCAGGTTCGAATCCTGCCTCGGGCATGGATGTGTGTGATGTCCTTAGGTTAGTTAGGTTTAAGTAGTTCTAAGTTGTAGGCGACTGATGACCTCAGTAGTTAAGTCGCGTAGTGCTCAGAGCCATTTGAACAATTTTGAGTACATTCACTTCGCAATGTCTCATACTCCAGGATCATCAAGATATCCCACATAATAGAAGTACGCACCAATAGCACAAGAAAATGAAAGGCTGAATAGTAGCGTGATAATTACGCCATCGAATCCTTTAGTTGATGCAGAGGCTGATTGGTGATGATCCTTTTGGCGTCTGAGTCCAAGTTTCGTCGACATGAAGTCTGTAAGATATTCCCTGACTAAACGTGCACCAAATAACTTTTCATACCTCTATGTTATGTGAAATTGGAGTAAATAACTAGCTTAGCGATACTGCCTTATCAACATGCGCCATTAGTCGTAATAAATCGGTAACGGCGCTTAGAAAAGCACAGAGTCAGACTGTTGCTGCGTGGACAAACAGCACAGCTGTTGGTGACTCACTGGTTTCTTTGTGTCTGACACTGTATTATCTCTTATTTATTACCGACAATAGAAAAATGAGGATAATTAGGGTAGCGAAATGCAAATAAAAGGACTATAAGTACGATAACAGCTCATTAATAGTGATCTTTTTTTTCCTTTATATCAGTGACAGATCACGAATGAGTCATTCTAATCAGATACATGAGACAGACGTGTAACGACCTTAAACCTTACATCGATTCTTATATCCTGTACCGCCGCCGTTGCTACTCTTAACAAACGTAGCATAAGAAATAAATACAAATTCTTAGCCAGTACAGGTCCCTTCCACACTCACTCAAACAAGCACACAAACTCGTAAGTATGCAAACACACTACTGTAAGAACACAGACGTCCACAAGATCGCTAAGAGTCTGCAAGAACATTTATTTGTAAGACTGAAAGCAAACGAAAATATCCCACACAAATAGGGTCACGAACAAGAAAATGATTTTAACATACGCACACAACGGTGAAGTTTACTGAGCAAAGTATTGTCTTGAAGAAGAAGCCTGATCTAAGCAGAACTAGGAAAGTAGGATTATTTGGTGCACGTTCAGTCAGAGAATGTCTTACATACTTCCGGACCGAGCGAGGTGGCGCAGTGGTTAGACACTGGACTCGCATTCGGGAGGACGACGGTTCAATCCCGCGTCCAGCCATCCTGATTTAGGTTTTCCGTGATTTCCCTAAATCGCTCCAGGTAAATGCCGGGATGGTTCCTTTCAAAGGGCACGGCCGACTTCCTTCCCCATCCTTCCCTAATTCGATGAGACCGATGACCTCGCTGTTTGGTCTCCTTCCCGAAACCAACCAACCAACATACTTCCGGCCGATGAAACTTGATTCAGGCGCCAATCGAATCATTACCGATCACTCTCTGTATCAACTGAAGGGTTCCATGGCTCAAATATCCCGCTATCTTTCAGTCTTTCATTTTCTTGTGCTATTGGTGCGTATTTCTGTTCGATGGAATACGAGATTTTACGTGATTTAGAACTGTTCATGACCATGCTCGAAACTAGTGCCTTCCTTTTACAAAACTAATTTTAACTGTTTCATATTAGTTCAGAAGAATATCGTGCACATAATACCGAAAATAAGAACCGCCTATCATTCAGCCAAATCGTACACAAAGCAATAGAAAACAAATTTAAGAATCTGTTAAATTACGATTAGTTTGGTCGTTATAAATGTTAAGGCATAATAGAAACAGTTCTGACGTTGCATTTAATAATGGAAATAAAGAAAAGTGATCACATTTCATAGAATTTGTTGTCCAGATGAAATGTTTGATGAGGTGGTGTAAGATATTTGAAATCTTCAGAAAAATATGTGTCTAGTGTTAGAGAAGGATCCTGAAAAGTAAATAGGCTGGATAGACAAGAAACGAGGACTTCCTCCGTAAAATCGGTGAGGAAGAATACCTAGAAAAACTTTACGGATTCTGAGCAAACATCTTGTCAAGAGAGAAGCACCTTCTCAACTCGAGTTAGAAAATAACAGCACCGTCAGAGAATACTTAAACATTACGC
The DNA here is from genome assembly GCF_023898315.1 of Schistocerca nitens. Classification (NCBI taxonomy): domain Eukaryota; kingdom Metazoa; phylum Arthropoda; class Insecta; order Orthoptera; family Acrididae; genus Schistocerca; species Schistocerca nitens. Next base: position 405,197,777 of record NC_064617.1, read on the forward strand.
GAATATCTAAAACTAATTTGAGTTCCTCCATTTAACGTCATACCTAGAGGGGCCATTCAGAGCAGTCATTTGACACAGCCTAATTACAGTTAAACTATACGGTGAATACCATGACGTGTAACGTACGGGACTGTATCTGATTTCACAGCGTCGGGCAGAAGCTACACACACTGCGGGGGGATAATTATTTTGCGAATCCCCCGACAGTTCAACATGACTGCCGTTGATTATTGTGTACTAAACAGACTAAACATTATTAGAAAGAAAACAAGCATGCCTACACAATCCAGAAGGCAAAATAGATCAAATAAAATACTGTGAAACAATGTGAAAATCCTCTAACCAGCGAACTGAAAGATTAAGAATAAGAGTAAGCATAGCTACTAGAAACTTCCCAACAGACTCAAACTGTTTGCGGGACAGGGTCACGAACCTGGTACCTGGATCCCGGTCCAGCACACAGTTTTAATCTGCCAGGAAGTTTCAAACCAGCGCACATTTCGCTATCGAGTGAAAATATATTCTAGATAAAATAGCTTTGGTTAAATATTTTCGGAATTAATAATTTCCATTAAATTTACGTTCTAGGAAACTAAATGTAAAATAATTAAAAAACGCAAGCTCTAATTTAAGAATAGTCTTATATAAACCTTGAAACCAATAGCATTAACAACAAACGACGTTCCATCTCTGTGGCAACAAAGGCAGATGGTATACCACCTCACTGAAACTTCTTCTGGATAACAATTTGATGATTTGATGCAATGCTTGATAGAGTGAGGTGCACAAGTAAAATTGTATGACAGAAGTTAACAAGTGTTTTATTTCGTAACAGTCATGCAATTCTGTCATCGATTACAGCCAAAATAGTCTTGAGCTCATTTATCTTACGTGGTTTAGGAATTGAAAAATCAGTCAGTCGCACCTTTTCTCAAGCTCTTGAATTTTACAGGGTCATTTTCATCTCTGATGGAGCCATATCAGTCATTCCCATCTCCCCCTTTAGTTTCTGTGCGCCTTACTCTCTTCGCATCACGTTCAAGAAGGAATGCGTAGCGCTGCTATTAAAACAGTTTATCGTTTACAGATCGTCCATTTGTTTCTGCGAGACGTGACCACAACCTTGGACCACTCTGTCGTCCGAGTTCGAAGTTTTATGTTTTATTCATAGTGCAGGAGATATAAATCAACAAGTTACAGTGAAGTCGGAACATTATCAGTCGCTTCTTACTTTGCTGTTTACGACACCGGTATCTGCGGGATAATAGAGTTGAGACTGAGAAGTACGTTGTTGACAGCGACACACTCGTTCTGCTGCCCCAAGATGGGATCATAGTTGAAATGGCTCATAAAACAAATCTTTATGTTTGTGATATCTGTCGCGCGCACACTTGCCTACGTTGGTGTGTGTGTTGTGTGTGTGTTTGTGTGTGTGTGTGTGTGTGTGTGTGTGTGTGTGTGTCACATAACTAAAGTTAAATGCTACTCTTTGCAGCCACGAAATTATAAATCATTAAAACTAATTGTTCATTTGCTAATTGTCTAATCCCCATTAACAGTTCATACTATCACCATTTAAGTAAACGTTATTTCTACAAGTCATGAAAAATATCAAACTTAACTTCTTAAAGCTGATTACAGTTCTAAAAAGTTAATACCTTTTCCAGCTATATCTACGATGTGTTGCAGTGACATGTATAACGCGTTTATCTTTCGCTAAAATCTGTTAACCAAATCACTATATATTTAGAGCAAAACATGAATTTCATTTTTTCAGTACTCCAAGTTTCGGATAGAAATTGAACGAAAATTGATGCATTTCATATAACTTAAATGAATATCACGAAGTAACATGAAACAGAATGATTGCAAAATAACGTTAGGGAGTGAAAAATAATGAATATCTATCACACGGAATTTTCTTCAATCGCTAAACTACAATCTTAATGCGCGTCTTGGGTAACATATGGTCGTCTAATTTCGTTATGCTCCACGGATTTCTCAATTTTCATTTTCGCATTAAGGGTGATATTAGTTCTGCGCTCTCACATGGCTCCCGTGGCCATCTGCTTATTTTACCACATACAAAAAAAAAAAGAAAGAAAAAGACGCATCATGTAGGAAATATCCGAATTAGAATCAGATGTGATATACATGTACAGACAAACAAGTAACTACAACTTCCGAAAAATTGGATCATTTATTGAAGAAAAAGAGCTTCACAAATTGAGCAGTTCATTAACGCTCTGGTCCACCTCTTGCTCTCATGCAAGCAGTATTCCGGTTGTCGCTCATTGATGCAGTTCTTGAACGTGTAAGTAGGCTGTTTAGGTTTTTTTTATTGGTAACGCCACCTCTGTATGAAAATCACTGGCTGTGCTGTGTGCAGTCTGTGGCTGCTTTGCATTGTTGTAATACTCGCCATTGTAGTGTTAGGCAGCTGGCTGTGAACAGAGCATAGCGTTGCGCAGTTGGAGGTGAGCCGCCAGCAGTGGTGGATGTGGGGAGAGAGATGGCGGAGTTTTGAAATTTGTCATGAATTGCTATATATATTATGACTATTAAGGTAAATACATTGTTTGTTCTCTATTAAAATCTTTCATTTGCTAACTATGCCTATCAGTAGTTAGTGCCTTCCGTAGTTTGAATCTTTTATTTAGCTGACAGTAGTGGCGCTCGCTGTATTGCAGTAGCTTGAGTAGCGAAGATTTTTGTGAGGTAAGTGATTTGTGAAAGGTATAGTTTAATGTTAGTCAGGGCCCATTCTTTTGTAGGGATTATTGAAAGTCAGATTGCGTTGCGCTAAAAAAAAAAAAATGTGTATCAGTTAAAGGACAGTCTTGTGTATAATTGTTCTAAGGGGACGTTTCATAAACGTCCTCCTGAGTGATATCGTGCCAAATTCTGTCCAACTGGCGTGTTAAAACATCAAAATCCAGAGTTGGCTGGGGGGACCAACCCATAATGCTCCAAAAGTTCTCAACTGGCAGAGATCTGGTGGCCTTGCCGGCAAAGGCTGAGCTTGGCAAGCACGAAGACAGGCTGTAGAAACTTTCGCGTGCGTCGGTGGGCATTATCTTGCTGAAATGTAAGCCCCGGACGGTTTGCATCAAGGGCAACAAAATGGGGCATACAGTACCGTCGACGTACCGCTATGCTGCAAGGGGTCCTGCTAGAAATGAAATGACACCCTAGACCATCACTTCAGGTTGTCAGGCGGTATGGTGGGTGGTAATCGGGTTTGTACCCCAGTGCTGTCCAGGGCGTCTACAGATACGTATTCGGCCTGGAATGTGTCATTCACTGGAGTAGAACTGTCCTCACTGATGAGTCCCACTTCGAACTGAGCCCCTGTGAGCAGGAGACTTGTCTGGAGACGCATTGGACAGCTGTGGGATACCATCCTGACTGATGCCCACCAAATGGCAGGACAACCTGTTCTGATGGTCGAGGGCGCCAATTCTTTTCATAGCAGGTCCTCTTCAGCTGTCATCTGCGGCGCCCTTAGAGCACAGCGGTACGTCGGCAATATTTTACTCCCAGTTTTGTTCTCCTCCATGGGAAACCATCCTTGGGTGACACTTCAGGAAGATACTGCCCGCCCGCAGACGGTGATAATTCTTACAGCTTGGCTTCGCGTTTGCCAAACCCTACCTTGGCCAGCAAGGCCGCTGGATCTCTCCCCAGTTGAGATCGTTTGGGGCAGTGTGGTCAGGGCCCTTCAACCAGCTCAGGATTTTGAGGATATTACGTCCCAATTGCACAGAATTTTCCACAATATCCCTCAAAAATATATCCAACAACTCTATCAATCAATGCCAAGGAGCTTCAGTCTGGAACCGCGCGACCGCTACGGTCGCAGGTTCGAATCCTGCCTCGGGTATGGATGTTTGTGATGTCCTTAGGTTGGTTAGGTTTACGTAGTTCTAAGTTCTAGGGGACTGATGACCACAGATGTTAAGTCCCATAGTGCTCAGAGCCATTTCAACCGTTTTTGTTAAGTCCTATAGTGCACAGAGCCATTTGAACCATTTTTTTTTACCCCGCTTGCCCTTGTTTCTCTGAAAATACCTGCGCAACAATGAAAGGAATCTTTAACTGTTAATCGGCAACAATTACGGGACAAAACATAGAGTACGACTCTCAAAAGAGTGCTTTGGTGTATATGCAACGCGTCAGTTCCTGCAGGCGCGATTGCCTCTTTCAGATCGCGTGTCGTGGCACATCTCGCGCAACCATTATCTACAGTTCTACGAGTAACACAGACGGATCTGGTTTCTCTTAGGCGCCTATGAACACATAAAAAAGTTTTGTGTTGTGGTTGCCGTCGCTGTAGGAACAGCTCAGCGTTGCCTCGGTGCATGGCAGCCAACTTTCCACAACCGAACCCACCCACACTGCTGTGTATCACTGTTAGTGCACAACTGACACAGCCGGAAAAAAGAACCTGAAACGGAACGGAGCAGTACTGCATGCAGACAACAAGTGGTGTGAGTGCACGGAACAAGTTTGTTTCCAAACAAGTGACGCTGCATATAACGCCGAAGTTTGCACTTTTGTGTTGATATTTTCAAAAAATACAAATACGGTGGTAGACAGGCTAGAGAAATCAGCCGATTTACAACAACATTGTACCGAAATTACTTCATTGTCGTTCAAGTTCATTAGCTGATCTTTAAGAAAATCAGCGCAATGACCAAATTATATATATTCTTCGTTGATATGTATTCATCTTCTTACAAGGTCAAATTGAAAGACAGTAGCAGCTAACTGAGATAAAAAGTTGTCGCCAAGCGGCACACAGACACTTTATCTACGCCAACCTCATACTTCGTTCACTTTATTTTGATTTTCCCTGTGCGTTTGCCCCGATCTGATGACAGCGATTGCCGGCAGGCGTTGTAAGGAAAACTGAATAACAAAATAGTTCGCGAACGAGCCAAAATTCATTGTAAGTGTTAAAGTTCTTACTGAACTGTTTACGGATTTCCTGTCCTATATGCAAATGGTATACGTGTATTTTCGTAGTATGATGTCCCTCGATAGGTTTGCTAGTCTGTCAGACGTCATGGCCACGCTTAGAAGTTTCTTCCAATACATGGGATCATTCTACTGCGCCTTTACTTCTCTACACATTACACCTTATTTTCTACAAGATGTCTAGAAGCAGTCAGTTCCATCTCAAGGTCATATTCCAGTCCGTCTTCTAACTCACTGCTTTTCTTTCTTTTTATGCAGTAACAATACCTGTCTTTTCTGCAGTGCCGCTTTAACTATCATGAAATATGCTTCTACGTCACCGGTAAAGGCCACAGAAACCCTTTTATGTTGGGCTTGATAGTGAATCTATCTCCTTATCTTCATTCCTAACAAAGATATTAATTCATTTGCACTGAAAATCTTGCAGAGTAATGACAGGCAATAACTGAGGCGGTACATATCATTGGCGGACTTATTACTCAGGAGCTCTCTGAGAACGAACATCGAAACTGGAATGTTCTCTCATTCAAAGCTCCTTTCACCGAGACCACATTTTAGAAGTAAGCCTAAAAAAATAGTCCTGTCTGCAGACGTCAGTGAAACATAGAAGAGTCACCATCTTTACAAATTTACGAAATTTATCATGAAGATACAGACATAATCTGCCTCCGAGTGGAAATTACTTCGAAAAGTTGAACGCTCACCAGCTACAAGGAGCAGTTGGAGAAGAGACATAGTATCTTATCTCACACGTGAATCCCCGCTCAAGGACGCTGTCACAAACAGCTACAAAAGTAAGGTAGTCCAAAGTAAACAACTGCACGATTTCATCCGCGAATCTCAACACTCTGATGGCATTGTCACGAAAACTAAGACATATCTTACACGTTGTGACGCCATCGTACAACTGCCTGCTGAATCGGTACTGAGAATGTTACGCCATCAATTGTCAAATGTGTGATATCTTTAACACAACATGGTTGGGGACTAAGTTATCCCATTGTCTAATGCTATAAAACAAGCAAACGAATCAATAAATTACAAAACTACATTTACTAATAGTAATATAATATATTTAAGTCGTCGTGTTCTATAACATACCTCAAAGCTTCAGTGCCATTACGCACATATAAAAGTTAAAACCCAGCAGGAAACATGCACTGTCACGCACAAATCTCTTCTTTTAACATTTCTTCTTAGCGTCTTATATTCTCGGGCAGAACTGCAAACTAAAGGCACCCGCTTTCACTTACCAAAGGTAGTACTTTCCTTCAGCTCCTACTTCATGGCGCACCATTCGACGAGATTGATATCTGACAAATCTGGAGTCCACACCATTAAGTGGAACTCATTTCAATCCTCCAAAAATTATTGCAGCACAGCTTTGGTCTGCTGGGAGGAGCACATTGCCTGTCTGAAAAACATGATGTGCTCCAAGTAGCACATCAGCCATTTATTCATACTAGCGCGAGTTGTCATTCAGATTGAGACGTAGGCCACTTTCCTAAGCAGATCATACCATAATATATATGAGTTTACTTCTCACATTGCAGTATCAGGTGAAGCTAATCTAACATCCAATGTATTACAACATGGCATGATGTGACAACGTGGGAAGCTTTTTTCGGTGTTCCTTGGTTAAACGTTTTCGGCACAAGTGCGGAACTTAGTTGCAGAGTCGCGTTCTAATTACCTGTCAATCACTTCCTGGCTGGAGTGACATTCCCCACCACTAATACATCGTGGAAGTAAAAGCAACCTGAGGTGGCGGGCGTATCGCGATTTTTAGTTTTCTATCAGTTTTAACGTCACACGTTCAATATGTACTGTAATACATATATTCAGAAATTCTATGCCATTATGTCATCAATTGCATACTTCTACGAGGGCGTACTGAAAAGAAATGATCCGAATTTTTTACGTGGAAACTATTAAAGCTTTATAAATAAAGCAAATATTATTAACATTCCATTTCTCAACACATTTCTCCCAGGAAGAGACCAGTTCCTTGATATCGCCACGGTATAAAGTTTGACTCTGTTGGCGGAGCCACAACCTCACCTCTGCTTGAACCGCGTCATCAATACAAAGTGAACTCATCGAAAGTGTTCTTTAAGGAAACATACGAATATTGGCCAGGGCCTAGACGGGACTGTATGGTGGGTAACCGAGGACAGTGAACCCGAGGCCTCAGATCGTTGCGTATACCGCAGCACTCGTGTGTGACTTTGCATTGTCACGATGAAGGAGGCTATTTTTAGACGAACTCTTAGAATTCCAAACTCTGTTGCAGTACGCTCGTCACATACCGCCATGTTACACGCTACAATTCGGAGCACTCTGACGGCAGATGGCTGCAGATACGTAGACATGAGGAATAAAGGTGTAGTATCTTAACAACGTTTGTAGTTTTTAAAAAGATTCGAGAGGTTTCACATACAAAATTCGGAGACATTACTTTTCAGCAGCCCCTCGGATGTAGATCACTTAAAAAAAAAAAGCCCGCATCTCGTGGTCGTGCGGTAGCGTTCTCGCTTCCCACGCCCGGGATCCCGGGTTCGATTCCCGGCGGGGTCAGGGATTTTCTCTGCCTCGTGATGGCTGGGTGTTGTGTGCTGTCCTTAGGTTAGTTAGGTTTAAGTAGTTCTAAGTTCTAGCGGACTGATGACCATAGATGTTAAGTCCCATAGTGCTCAGAGCCATTTGAACCATTTGAACTTAAAAAAAAAAACTTTTTTTTCTCAACGCTGGATTAAAATAACAGGCAGTAATTGTTCGCAGAAATATCAGGCTTCAGTCATCGATGGCTCACCTCCAGGTGGTAGGCAGGTGTCCATTCGAACTACCGTGAAGTGTAGGTGAGAATTCTCTGCCTCGTGATGACTGGGTGTTGTGTGATGTCCTTAGGTTAGTTTGGTTTAAGTAGTTCTAAGTTCTAGGGGACTGATGACCATAGATGTTAAGTCCCATAGTGCTCAGAGCGATTTGAACCATTTTTGTAGGTGACGACAGTCAGCTGCAAGCCCGAAATTTCTTCAAACATTCAATTCACAGGGTAAATTTTAAATTTCGCAAGTAATTATTGGTCTATAAATGCTATTTAAAGAATTTAAATTCAAGTGCTATATTTCCATAGTTGCTTGCACAATACCAAGGTAATGTTGAGAGCTGAAAATCTGGAAAGCAGACTATCACATAACGACAAGGATTTCGTGACAAATTTAAGAATTTTTATTTACTTGTTAAGGTTTAGTGAGTCTACTGACACTGTTCAGATGCCAGCAGGGGAAGTTTGGAAATTTTCTGCTTCTCAGCCTATTGGTAGCATCTTTTGTGTGAATACGTGTACTTCCTAGACCGGTTTCTGTTTCATTATTATCCTTTAGCGTGTACTTAGTGTCGTCTAATAAACTGCTCAAAGAAACAAGGTTTCGCCGGTGCAACGCACTAATTATGATTATAATTTTAATTTTATTTTTCTTTCAAGGCTGCTACATAATATCGTCAGTAAGTACTGTTAGTAATAAGTATACTGTTAGTCGAAACTGAATGAAATTAATTATTTGAACTAGGCTCACACTGATATGATGTTGCCATTGATCTTGGACACATTCGTATTATAGGCATTACACTGCTTTGTTTCATACTGTTGTTTATAACGTCTGCGAAATAAAATTGTGTTCTTAGTTTTAATGATAGCAGTAGGTTTCCATTATCAAAAATGTGTAAAGAGAAACATTGGGAAGCTATCAAGAGATGATTTTTATATTTCATGTTCGTCATTTGCTGACCGTCGTACTGCACAGAGAAATAGTAATACCAAATGATGAAAAGTGAATGTGTGCGAAATGCATTTCCAGCATTTCTTCAAGTGCTGCAACCAAACCAAGAGTTACGGTTGAAAATTGAATATCCTACAGACTTTATTCAAATATTTTAAAGGTAATTTACAGAAACGGACGAACAGTTTACGATAACTATCAAAAGAAAACTACGATAGTTACGAGTGGCAATTTTAAGGAGGAGCAGTTCCTACTTTAAGGTACGTAAACGACATTACAGGTCCAGCGAAAAAATATTTTTCACTACTATGATGTAGATACAACGTATTGTCTTAAACATTAGCCGGCCGCTGTGGCCGAGGGGTTCTAGTCACTTCAGTCCGGAACCGTGCGACTGCCACGGTCGTAGGTTCGAATCCTGCACACACAAAAATGTGTGTGATATTCTTAGGTTAGTTAGATTTAAGTATTTCTAAGTTCTATGGGACTGATAACATCAGACGTTAAGTCCCATAGTTCTCAGAGCCATTTGAACCATTTTTTTCTTAAACGGTAGTGTCACAACTTAAGGCGAAACATCATGTCTGAACTGTGCAAGTTCAGGGAGGGACCTTTCCAGACATTTTGTAAGTAGGCTGTTTAGGTTTTCTTATTGGTAACGCCACGTAGCGCTCTGTGTGAAAAATCACTGGCTGTGCTGTGTGCAGTCTGTGGGGAGTTTGCATTGTTGTCTGCCATTGTAGTGTTGGGCAGCGGCAGCTGGATGTGAACAGTGCGTAGCGTTGCGCAGTTGGAGGTGAGCCGCCAGCAGTGGTGGATGTGGGGAGAGAGATGGCGGAGTTTTGTAATTTGTCATGAACTGCTATATATATTATGACTATTAAGGTAAATACATTGTTTGTTCTCTATTAAAATCTTTCATTTGCTAACTATCCCTATCAGTAGTTAGTGCCTTCCATAGTTTGAATCTTTTATTTAGCTGGCAGTAGTGGCGCTCGCTGTATTGCAGTAGTTCGAGTAACCAAGATTTTTGTGAGGTAAGCGATTTGTGAAATGCATAGGTTAATGTTAATCAGGGCCATTCTTTTGTAGGGATTTCTGAAAGTCAGATTGTGTTGCGCTAAAAATATTGTGTGTCAGGTTAAGCACAGTCATGTAATAATTGTTCAAAGGGGACGTTTCATAAGTGTGAAGTTATCCAACTGTGTAATTGCGTAAACATCTGTCACTGATGTAGTAAAAAGAATGTTTGTTTCTCTGTCAAATAATCAGATAGCTGTGTAATTTATGTGTTAGAGAAATATGGTACCGATGTGTAAAGTTGTATAAGCAAATACCATATTAGCTAGGGCTCCTTGTGCTTGCCAAACACATTGTACACAAAGTAAGCGTGTACCCCCCTGAGGATTAATGTAATTATACCCTCAGGTGTTACAGATTACAGCAATGGAATGAAATGTATCACGGAAAAACTTCGTATCATTGTACTTCAAATATCTTTAAAAATAAATGTTTTAAGTACAAAATTAATCGCGCAAATCCGTGTACTATAGCGCTAAACTGTGCGTCTTGCTGTAAGATAATCTCTGTGGAAGTGTCGTAGTTATTGTCCTCCAAAAGCTAAGTTCTGCAGAAGTCAATGTACTTACCTCATGATAAACAAAAGTGAAATGCTTTGTGTATAGATATCGTAGTTATAATGCTTATTGGCGTGATGAAGAAAGTACTGTACAGTAACGTATTGTTGTGCCACGAAAAAGGCTGTCTCATTGTTGCTATGCCACAAAAGTTACTACTAAAACATGTTTTACTTTCCAGAATAATTCAGAAAAACTGTGCAGATATAAAACAGAAACACTGCAAAAGCAACATTGTAAATTGTCACTCATTAGTAGCGTCGTGATAAAACCGTGTAGTTGGCACATAAACTAACCACTGTGTCGTCTGGTATCTCACAGAAAGTACTTTAAATCCAGAATGTATTTTCAAGTAAGCCAAAATGATGCATGAAAATCTCATTAGCAGTACCGGTATATGTTCTAAGTATGTGAGCCTGATAGTTGTTACATAATCGAGCAACTAACAAGCAAGAATGTACACACACAATAACACTGTGTCGTCTGTTCACAATAACAATGCAATCGTAATTTCTGTTTAAAAATGTTCCCTAGGTTCTAGACTGGATATTTAACTTCAAACATTGTTGCATGTTAACAGTTTCTTAAGTCTTACAAAGCATACTAGTAATCTAAAGTGAAAAGTTACATGGCAAAGACAAAGTTAAAAAGCAGATTATTTTTCAATAAACGGTTTTACATGTGAAATGTGGTGTAAACCTTTACTCTTCCTAGTACTCAGAGTTTGAACTTGAATGCAATTATCATGCGGTATACGTCGGTAAAGAATACTGGAATTTTTCTCAAGGTTAGCGCATGTGTTATTTTTCTCAAGCCAGCCGGCGCACCTGGCTGCCTGCGGTGCGAGTCATTGTCTGTTCCTTTGTTGGCGCGCGTCGTTATTGGGATTAGGAGACCTAGCTTCTACAATTTCACGTTGTCGAAAGTGGCCTGCTCCGTTTGAATCCCGCCAGTTCTGATGAAATTCAGGTCTGTAGTTATGATTATCTCGTCTGTCGTCATGTCGGTAGATTTCATAATTTCTTTCTTGTCGGTCATGTGGTGGAGAATTTCTCTCTGAATCGTAACTGCGCGCTGAACTGTTGCGTCTGAAAGTATTCTGTCTCCCCTGATAATAATTGTTTTGGTTCCCATATTGTCTGTTTCTATGGTTATCTCTGTCATATTCATTACTACGGAAATGTGATCTTTCTCTGTAACTATTATTACTCTGCCAGTGGTTGTCATATGGGTGGTGTCTGTTTTGTTCACGATTTGCGTTGTAAGAATAGCCTTGTCGTGTCCAGTTATTATTTTTTTCATCGCGGAATTGCGACGGATGTGACCTGTAATTGTTGTGTTCCTGTTTTCGCGTTCCGCGATTGTTAGTGTCAATTTCTAATTCTTGTAAGAGTCCTTGAAAAGCTTCAATGTCGTCTTTGCAACGTCCTGCCAAAATAATATGTCGTAAATGTTCAGGCAGTTTGATTAAGCAAATGCGGATGAGTTCTGAGGGGCTGTATGGGTTTGACAGGTACTGATTCTTGTGCAACATGTCTTCAAAATATTTCACAAGACTGGAAAATTCAGATTGTTCGAAATGTTTCATCATTATGATGCTATGTTTTACTCGGTCTTGTGTAGCTTGAGACCAATATGCTGAGAGGAAGGCATGATAAAAATCTCCTTCACTGTGACAATCGTGAATGACCGATCGCATTCTTACAGCTGGTTCATTCTCCAAGTAGCCACACATAAATTCTAACCTGTGCTCCAATGACCAGTTGGGAGGAAAACAATGAGAGAATTGATGGAGCCACGCTTGTGGATGAATGTCGTTGGAAGAATTCTTAAATGTTTTGAATTTACGTGTAGTAATAAACAGCTTATAGTCAAAATCATCGTGTCGGCGAGTAGCATATCTGTCATTGTTACGTCGTGTCGGCGGTTCCATCTCAAAATTCGGTGCACCTTGCCAATTTCTTTCATAATTTCCGAAGTGTTCTGTGTTATTATCTTGTGGGTGTTCCGTATTTCTAAGTACCTCTTCCCGTGTTGGGGCGCGAGTGTCCTCTGAAATACGTAATTCTTGTATTACCTGTGTCAGCTGATCTTGTACTTCCCGGATTTCTCTTTCGTGTTGCGTATTAATTTGATTCAGATTTTGTTTCAGTTTCCTAATTTGTTCGCACTCTTCTGTCTCATTAAAGACTACCGGTTTTGTGTCATTCAGATTATCATCTACCTTTGTAGATAAGTTAGTGAACTGATCTGAAAGTTCGGCTACTTTATCCGATAGTGAAATTATTTCCTCTGTATGTTTTTCTGAACCAAGTTTCAGAGTGTCCATTTGTGTTGAAATCGAATCTACTGTGTCCTTTAAGTTTTCTTGAGTTTTAGCAAGTTGCGTAACCGAATCGGTGGATGCAACTGAGTCAATTTTAGCCGACAAGGTCTCATGATTTTCATGAACAATGGTTTGCAGTTCTTTTATGGCTGCTTCGTGATTCTGTAATGCATTTTCATGCCGCGAAAAAATAGGTTGAAAATGCTCACAAATTTGTGTTTTTACGTCATTACAGACTTTTTGACATTTCGATTCAATGTTATGTAACTCAGTAGTTAAATCTTCACGTGTTTTTTCAAGTGTGGTGTCTAACTTTTGAAGCTTTTGCTGTGTTAGTCTCTGATTTTGTTCCATTGTGTCTAACTTTTGAAGACTTTGTCCCATTTATCTCTGATTTTGTTCCATTTGTTGCATTAATTGCAATAATAATGTATTAGTGTCTGGAATCTGTTTCTGTATGGTTTTGGCAGTGCATTTTCACCGGCAACATTCACATTTTGACAAGCAGAAAATGTGTCTTGACTCATTTGAGAAAACGGTGAGGACCCAAAACCTAAGTCTACAGTATTTGCAAAATTGTGTCCTGTCATTCCCGACCGATCGATCGATAATGCTTCCCTCTTCACTAATTGTTTCACTGTCCACGCCATTGTTTGCCGCCCGCTCCATTTCCCTATGCACAATTACCAAATTACTACTTTGAACGTCTGTTAATTCATTACACAGTGGTGCTGGCAAGCGATGCTCGTCGTCACTATTATTTCTCAGTTTACTTTGGAGCCTAGTGTTACGTTTTTCACACGCCATTATTTTCACAATATTTCACACGACAACACAGAAAAGCACAATTTGAAGAGAAAAAATAAGAGAACACATTAACATAACACTGAAAATAATATCTAGTTAATTGCAGCTGCGAAATACTTTGTGCAAATCTACATGCATGCCACAACTGTTTTACTGTACAACAATGAAAGACTGCAGCTACAAAGGAGATTTTCTCTACAATTACGCGCTAGCAATAAACAAAAGCTACACTAATTACACAAACTACAAGAAAAAATTCAGAAGATTCCAGTGAGGTATCCTCGGCTAAGGGTCGACATATGAAACGTCCCCTTTGAACAATTATTACATGACTGTGCTTAACCTGACACACAATATTTTTAGCGCAACGCAATCTGACTTTCAGAAATCCCTACAAAAGAATGGCCCTGATTAACATTAACCTATGCATTTCACAAATCGCTTACCTCACAAAAATCTTGGTTACTCGAACTACTGCAATACAGCGAGCGCCACTACTGCCAGCTAATTAAAAGATTCAAACTATGGAAGGCACTAACTACTGATAGGGATAGTTAGCAAATGAAAGATTTTAATAGAGAACAAACAATGCATTTACCTTAATAGTCATAATATATATATAGCAGTTCATGACAAATTACAAAACTCCGCCATCTCTCTCCCCACATCCACCACTGCTGGCGGCTCACCTCCAACTGCGCAACGCTACGCGCTGTTCACATCCAGCTGCCGCTGTCCAACACTACAATGGCAGACAACAATGCAAACTACCCACAGACTGCACACAGCACAGCCAGTGATTTTTCACACAGAGCGCTACGTGGCGTTACCAATAAGAAAACCTAAACAGCCTACTTACAATTTCATGACATGTTGTTCTCTTGCCCACATCTACAATCAGATAGTGGTGAATTAGAAAGACTACGTATGTAGATCGTTTCTCAAAGTAATAGAAGAATTTTTGAGGCGAAGGTGGTCAGCTGTTTGCGTGCTACTTTCGCGGTTATGTGCGGATAGTGACAAGTATGGTACGGTGAATCCATAACTAAGTAACAAGGTGTTGGACATATACGCCCTGTCACACAACATGGAGGTCGCAGGACGGCCGCTCTCTGCAGCAGAATAGGCAGCGATCTGCAGAAGATCTAGCGACAGAGTAAAATGCTGTTTCGGAACACGTCGTTCTTGGAACGTTATTGAACTAGGGAACAAGCAGCCAACGCAGCAGATGACCCCTACGTGTTGATACAAGTGATGGAACTTAAATAGTGGCAACTATTTATTCACAACTGATACACAAGAGTTACATGTTTGCACCTATTACTGTCCTTCAAACTAGTTAAAAAAATGTTCAAATGTATGTGAAATCTTATGAGGCTTAACTGCCAAAGTCATCAGTCCCTAAGCTTGCACACTATTTAACCTAAATTATCCCAAGGACAAACATACACACACCCATGCACGGGGGAGGACTCGAACCTCCGCCGGGACCAGCCTTCAAACTAGTCACCAGATTTGTGTAGAACCCGTTGCCAGTGATGTGGAAGCCGTACTATACCGTCAGCAGAGCCTGTTCTGTTGATGGTACGGATGGATCGGTCTACTACCTGTCGAATTTCTGGAACAGTGCTGAAGCGAATGCTAGAAGTGGTTCCTTCATCTTCCTAATCAAATGAGAGTCACAAGGTGTTGAGTCCGGGGAGTATAGTGGGTGGTACAGTACTTCCCAGTCCCATCGACCGAACAGAGCAGCCACAGCTTGCGCTGTATGCGCCCGCGCATTGTCGTGCAAAATGATGGGTGGGTTGCGCAGAAAGTGTCTACGCTTCTTTCGCAAAGCTGGTCGCAGGTGATGCTCCAAAACGAAGAGTAATAATGTGCATTGACGGTCTGCCGTGGAGGAACGGAATGCGTCAGGCTAATACCATCACAGTCGTACAAGAGAATCACACACTTTAGACCGCTCCCTGCGCACCATCAACAGAACAGGCTATGCTAACGGTATACTCCGCCTTCCACATCGCTGGAAATGGGTCCTACACAACGCTGGTGACTATTCTGAAGGACAGTAACAGGTGCAAACATGCAACTCTTTCGTATCGATTGTGAATAAATAGTTGCCGCTATTTAAGCTCCAACCCTCCTATGTTGACACAACGACATCGTCAGTTATAATTGCAGTGGGTTCAGAATCACAGATATTTGACCGTGGATTACTGGGAACGCATCACCTGTTGGCACTGTCAAGTCTGTATATGTCATCTTCCAGGCAAGCGGCTGCTCGAAACATGTCCAGCGCCACGCAAGCTGGCCGCTGGAGGCAGTATTACGCATCGGAGGATATTTATCCGAGCGTCCGTGGGATCTGTGATAATAAACCAACGTACCAGGACAGCTGTGGACTACGTGAACACAGTTCCAGACCAGCTGCATCCCTTTATCCTTGATGTCATCTCCGACGGCAGTGTCACCTCTCAGCAAGATAACTGTCCATGACACCATGGCAATATGTGCCACAGTGGTTTGAAGAGCGTTATAGTGAACTCGCGATGCCTTGTCAGTGAAACTCTCCTGTTCTGAATCTGATGGAACACGTCTGAGACGTTATCGTATTTCAGCTCCACTCCCAGTAACCGGCGGCCCGTAACTCACAGGATTTACGTAACCTGTGCGTAGACATCTTTTGCTGTTACCTCCAGAATGCTGCCAAGGACTTGTCGGATCCGTGCCACGTGGAATCACTGCTGTATTTGGTGCCAAAACTTGACCAATACACTACTAATCAGGTGGTCATAATGTTTTGGCTCAGAAACAACTTATTTTACATGTACGTAGCTCACAAATTATAGCTAGGCCTGTGTTTTACTGACTTTCATATCACTAAGGGTCGTGGATGTTGCCTTGTAGTGTACTTTCTTTACGTGGCCCTGGACGTTATGGAAGCACAAAAATGGAATTTTTTATTTAATAAAATTCTGTGATCCTTTCTGATTCAAAAAATTTGATCTTTATGTATAGTACCTCATCATTTTCGTTTTTAAACACCTTTTTAAAGCAGACACGACGCGCAAGTTATTAGCAGTCACACTAGCGCTAAACACATAACGTCACCTACAATGTATCGTTATTTAGTTTTGGCACCGTTATTTCCATAATAGCTCGCTTGTGTAGTATCGTTAAAGAAAATATCGACTGTACTGTGACCAGGGATTTATTGCATTCGATCTTTCTATCCACACCCGTAGATTACTTGTGGTTACTTACGTTTTTCGTGTGCCTTCGTGTCGTAAATGTGGTGTTGTGCCTGCGTATTTCAACCATTTTTACATCGTATAATGCCAAAACGTAGCAGCTTAACTGCAATCGTAAATTTTACGGTAATCAACACAAGCGTGTTCTTGGAAATCGTAGAACGAAGAAACTGTTAGACTGCAGCGAAGTGAAGTGAAGCCTAAAAGTTGGTCAGGCAGTGCTTCAAAACGCAGATTGATACATCTTACCGAAAATGAACACAATGTTGATGCTGCAAACAGCGAAAATAACGGCTGCTTTTTAATTAGTATGTGCAAGCTTTCAGAACTGTTTTTGTCAGTTGCTAAATGTAAATGCTATAATAGTGAAATATCTCTTACGTTTAGTGACGACATAAGTAAGACAAGAGGCCTATCCTGCAAAAATGTAGTTGAATGTGTGTAATATGCACAAAATGTAGTGAAGTGAATATTCGCCTTACTTATGCCACGACGTGTACTTGGAAGGGAAGAAAAGCAGCCCACATAGTCTGTACTATGATGTGTCTCCCACCACCACCTGTTAAATTTGCGAGGTATTACGAACGTTTGCATAATGCCCTAACAGAAGTCAGTGAAGCATCTATGCAGAGGGAAGCGAAAGAAACTGCTGGTCTATGAATGTCTGTCAAAACATTCCATGGTTGTGCCAACAGAGTAAATGGACACAAATGTGATAAAATTTTGAAGGTTTCAGGGGTGGTATGGAAAGCAAGGGGCTGTCTCTGTTTCTAGGAGGTCTACTGTGACACGTGGTGTGTGTACACTCACTACCTTGGTGAAGCTGACTCTAAAGAATTCAATAGCTCTACGGCTGCTAAACTAAATTGTGAAACAAATTTAAAACATGGAATTCACTGGACTTATGCAGGAAAGAATGGGTGCAAGATCTAGGAAATTTTGCAAGGACATGACAGGAAACAACCTCTCTGAAGACAAAGCAATTATTAGACAAGGCAGACTCACCAAATGAGAAATAGAAACCTTCGCCCAATATTATGGTCAAGCCACCAGGAAAAACGGCGGAAACATCGTTGAGATGAGGAAAGCAATTTGGAAAACTCTATTTCAAAAAATATCCACTGCTGAGTATCCACAGAATGGCCTCTGCCCAAAAGGAATCACTTCATGGTTATAGTATAAGACATGTAAAGCAAATGGTACCAAAAACATGCTCATGCACATCCCATGCCACAAACAGTTATGGTAGAACTAAAGCCACTATATAGACATCTTTCAGATTCTAAACCCCTTGAAAAACGTTTACATAGAAAAACACAGAATCCGAATGGAAGTTTCGGTAGCTGAATTCGGGATCATTTGCCAAAAACTGTTGTTCCGTATGTCAGCTTTTCACATTGGTGTGATGACGCAATAATATGTTGTAATGATGTATTAAGCAGATGATGTATCAAGCATATTGAAAACCATGAGCAGACTAGTCAAAACTGGGGACAACATGAAAAGTAGGATGCTACAAGTGGACAGGCAACGTGTCGCGGAAGTTGAAAAAGCTGCTGAAAGCATGGCAAAGGAGGCCACAATAATAAAGAAAAGAAAGAAAACTGAAGAAGACAAAAAGGACACTGAGAATCAACAAGATTATGGAGCTGGACTGTTTTGACATGCTGTCATTGAGAAGAAAATGAAATGCAAATCTTTAGTTTCAATAACCCGTAATCGAAGTTTTTACTTGCTTAAGATATCATTATTTCATCCAACATTGAATCTTCAAAAACAAAATTTTTCATGAGTAATAATATAGTACTTGCTTGCACAGTGACCCACATCATTCGACAATGTACGAGATATTTTAGGCTGGAGCATATCATATGTTCTTAAATTAATAGGGGGAAAAACTGACTGCTGTAAAAAAAAATTTAATACACATAACGACAAATTCCTGGTTTACTGTTTAAAGAAGTTAGTAATTAAAGGAATAAAATTTTTTGACGTTTTATTTTGAATATTGTGGAAGTACAGAGTACTACAATAAAAATTACACTTAATTCAGAACGTAAGATAAATATCAATATTCACTCCACTATATATTCCACATTTTTAAATCATTTTCACGTAGAGGCTACAATATACTAATTACTTGATTAAAGACGTAATGAAATTAAACGTTCCAAAACTAGCTGCAATAAGATAATATATCTTATTACTACTACTATTATTATTATTATTTAATATTTTATACGAGAGGCCTGTTTCGGCTTATTGACATTCTGAAGTGACATCTACTTGGAAGTGACGACCATATTGCATCTATAGTAAATTTTATTTCTATCATGTAAGTATAACACTTTGTAGTTACGAGACGTAAAAATAAGTTTTGTCAGATATTTTGACAGTTCAGTTTCGACAATTCTTTACTATGATGCTACATACAATAAGCCGAAACTGGCCTGTCGTGTAATTTAAAAAGTAATAAATATACTGCCTTATTGCAGCTAATTTTGGAGCATTTATTTTCATTATGTCTTATACTGAGGTATACTGTACTGCAAGCCGAACTGAAAGTAAAATATTTGATGAAAGTTTCACTCTAATAACTACTAAAAATTTTGAGTTATTAGATTTCAAGTGCCAGTAAAAACTACAGGCCATGACGTACAGGTCAGCTTAATCTTCTCCACATGTAGAAGTCCACAAGCGCTACACCCAGGGAGCGTGTAGCCCGTGTTATGTTTTCCTGGCGAGCGATTCAACGATCTCCAAATCTTGTTTTTGGACTGTAACTATCTGTGCAAAATGTGCAAGACATCCGTCATGTTAGTACCACATTGACTGCCTCATGTCCAGTGAGCTGTCATCCAATAACTACGGCAGCAGGCAGTGTAGGTACTTGTGGCATCCATAAAACAAGGAACAATACTGCGATTCTTGAAAGACAGGGCCACTCGTGACAGAACAGTGTCGTTGTGCATTCACTTATATATTCGAGAGTGGATTTTCAACGGAGGCC
The DNA here is from genome assembly GCF_023898315.1 of Schistocerca nitens. Lineage (NCBI taxonomy): Eukaryota > Metazoa > Arthropoda > Insecta > Orthoptera > Acrididae > Schistocerca > Schistocerca nitens. The sequence continues at coordinate 405,217,570 of NC_064617.1, forward strand.
ACTAATATTCAGGTACACAAAGGCTTCGCTGGGGCTCGGTGGTTGGTTGGTTGATTTGAGGGAGGGGAACAAACAGCGAGGTCATCGGTCCCAGTGGATTAGGGAAGGATGGGGAAGGAAGTAGGCCTTGCCCTTTCAAAGGAACCATCCCAACATTTGTCTGAAGTGATTTAGGGCTCGGTGGGGTCGCCCGATTTACCGTCAGTAGCTACGAGTTGACTGATCCACATTGCCCTTCACTGCGACCGCTCTTGGTGGAGCAGATGCTGGTGTTGGCTATCCGAGTCGACATTTGTATCGAATGCGTGAATATTCGCGCCGTTATCGCTCTTCAGCTCAACACCCGTATCTGGAGTGTCAGATGCCACTTGACGTCCTTTGGATCACAAGACTATCAGATAAAATTATGTCGGATTGGACAAGAGTGGAGTTGGATATCCCTTCTGTTCTATACAGACGAACCATCCTGAAATTCGACTTACGTTATCTAGAGCAATAAGTCGATAACCTAAATGTGAACAGTTGGTCATGAATTTGAACCCACTCTTCCGGATTGGGGATATGAGTGCCGTAACAGAGTGCTGCTTCGCGTTAAGAGTACAAAGTTATTATAAATGACTGAAGTGATTTCACAGATTTACTGTAATTACGTTATTTGACACATTCTCACAGGACTTCGCACCCATGTAAAACATTCAAAAAAATTTTAGTTTTACTTATAACAAGTGCTCCTTTCATGTCCTCCTACCATTTCTGCGGACATCAAATCGATAATCAAGTTCTTCTCATATTCAGCGCACCATGTCCCTACCAATCTATTAAAAATTACTGTTGATGCGAGCTCGCAGTTCTGGTAGATTTGTTGGCAGAGGAGGCGTAAACACTGAATCTTTCGCATAACCCCACTCAAAGAATCGGATGGGGTTAGGTCAGGAGCGCGTGGAGGCCATGACACGAATTGCTGGTCATTACGCCTACAACGACCGATCCATCGGTTTCTCAACTTCCTGTGTAAACATCGCGGTGTAAGTGGGGTGGAGCTCCATCCTGTTGTTAGATGATGGCCATACTGTCGGTCCCTAGTTGGGTTATGAGCCAATTTTCCAGCATGTCCAAATACAAGTTCATGTAACTGCCTTTTCACGGAAGAAAAAGGGACCGAAAACTTTAAGCCATGGGACTGCACAGTAAACATTAATTTTTGGCGAATCTCGAATGTTCTGCACGACAGCTCCAGATTCACACACTTTGCGTATTCACTGTGCCATTCATAAAAAATGTTGCTACCTCACTGAAGATGAGTTTCTCACAAAACCTATTTTCTTCCATAAGCTGTTGCAACTCAGCCAAGAATTTAAAGCATTTGGCTTTTTCATCGCAAGTCAGGGCTCATAGCAACCGAAAGCGGTAAGGTCGCAGCTTCAGTCGTTTCACTAAGATCTTCCCAACGGTCGATCGTGGTACAGCTCATCTCTCTACTTGCACTGTTCGTGAACCTCGTTCGGCTATGTACGAAACTCGCCCGCACGCGATCTGACCGCTTCTTCACTCACTGCAGGCCGACCCGTTGATGTCCCCTTGCAGAGGCATCTTGAAGCTTTAAACTGCGCATGGCTTCGCCGTTCTTTACTGAGTTTCGTTCTGAAGTGTCGCTGCACTGTTACAGCAGGCTGGTGTGATTGCAGTTCATGCACAACATACGCTTTCTCTGCGCCCAACATCGTCTTGTCTAACTGCTAATTTCTGCACTCTCGTCGCAGAAATTTGAAGTGCGGCTGCAGCAGTATAAATCATTTTGAATTTTTCTATATCTCTGTTGAGTTCTGTGACGACACGTAATGTTTGTCAATTAAAGTAGCTACACTGAATTTATGAAATCGCTCCATGCGTTTACAGTAACCTTGTATGTGCTGATATTGTCCTGAAGAATTACTCACGTCTCCTTTCCACGTGCAATGAAAATGTGACGCAGGGCTTGCCACCACCACGGCAGCGGAGTTGAGACGCAGAGTGGTTCCGGGTTCCCGGCTTGTATACCGACGGGCGCGCCTTATCTGCAAGTGCGGAGCTTAGCTGCGAGACGCGACGGCGACAAAAGCCGGGACCTGCAGCGCGCGCGCTCCTGCTTCTTTAGAATATCCGGCGGTTCCCGGGAGGGCAGCGGCCTTCGTGGACGTCCTGCCGCTTTCGGTTTCAACGCAAACGCACGAGAAACGTCTTTTACAATTATACACACTGTCACCAGGTGCCGGTAGTTTCTCATATGACACTGCTGTTTACTGTAAAGCTTAGCTCAGTCGATGCTCTCACTATATACACTCCTGGAAATGGAAAAAAGAACACATTGACACCGGTGTGTCAGACCCACCATACTTGCTCCGGACACTGCGAGAGGGCTGTACAAGCAATGATCACACGCACGGCACAGCGGACACACCAGGAACCGCGGTGTTGGCCGTCGAATGGCGCTAGCTGCGCAGCATTTGTGCACCGCCGCCGTCAGTGTCAGTCAGTTTGCCGTGGCATACGGAGCTCCATCGCAGTCTTTAACACTGGTAGCATGCCGCGACAGCGTGGACGTGAACCGTATGTGCAGTTGACGGACTTTGAGCGAGGGCGTATAGTGGGCATGCGGGAGGCCGGGTGGACGTACCGCCGAATTGCTCAACACGTGGGGCGTGAGGTCTCCACAGTACATCGATGTTGCCGCCAGTGGTCGGCGGAAGGTGCACGTGCCCGTCGACCTGGGACCGGACCGCAGCGACGCACGGATGCACGCCAAGACCGTAGGATCCTACGCAGTGCCGTAGGGGACCGCACCGCCACTTCCCAGCAAATTAGGGACACTGTTGCTCCTGGGGTATCGGCGAGGACCATTCGCAACCGTCTCCATGAAGCTGGGCTACGGTCCCGCACACCGTTAGGCCGTCTTCCGCTCACGCCCCAACATCGTGCAGCCCGCCTCCAGTGGTGTCGCGACAGGCGTGAATGGAGGGACGAATGGAGACGTGTCGTCTTCAGCGATGAGAGTCGCTTCTGCCTTGGTGCCAATGATGGTCGTATGCGTGTTTGGCGCCGTGCAGGTGAGCGCCACAATCAGGACTGCATACGACCGAGGCACACAGGGCCAACACCCGGCATCATGGTGTGGGGAGCGATCTCCTACATTGGCCGTACACCACTGTTGATCGTCGAGGGGACACTGAATAGTGCACGGTACATCCAAACCGTCATCGAACCCATCGTTCTACCATTCCTAGACCGGCAAGGGAACTTGCTGTTCCAACAGGACAATGTACGTCCGCATGTATCCCATGCCACACAACGTGCTCTAGAAGGTGTAAGTCAACTACCCTGGCCAGCAAGATCTCCGGATCTGTCCCCCATTGAGCATGTTTGGGACTGGATGAAGCGTCGTCTCACGCGGTCTGCACGTCCAGCACGAACGCTGGTCCAACTGAGGCGCCAGGTGGAAATGGCATGGCAAGCCGTTCCACAGGACTACATCCAGCATCTCTACGATCGTCTCCATGGGAGAATAGCAGCCTGCATTGCTGCGAAAGGTGGATATACACTGTACTAGTGCCGACATTGTGCATGCTCTGTTGCCTGTATCTATGTGCCTGTGGTTCTGTCGGTGTGATCATGTGATGTATCTGACCCCAGGAATGTGTCAATAAAGTTTCCCCTTCCTGGGACAATGAATTCACGGTGTTCTTATTTCAATTTCCAGGAGTGTATTTGTTTAATGGCTGTAGCAGTTTCGTCTATTCGGTCAGTATTATCAGCCAATAATGTTTCTTGGCCGGTGGCTGCGTCAGAGTGCGGTAGTAGTGAACATGTCCTCAAGGATCCTACTAGGTCTACCAAAATCTTTGTTCCATCAATTTTGTACGCGACCTGACTGGACAGAATAGCAACGCGGCTTTCTGTGAAACAGAGATATCCTTGGGCATGTCGAAGACTGTAGCACATTAGATTCTGAGTGAACATTTATCAGTGAATACAGGGTGGTCCATTGATAGTGACCGGGCCAAATATCTCACGAAATAAACATCAAACGAAAAAACTACGAAGAACGAAACTCGTCTAGCTTGAAGGGAGAATCCAGATAGTGCTATGGTTAGCCACTGTAGATGGCGCTGCCATAGGTCAAACGGATATCAGCTGCGTTTTTTTTAGATAGCACTCCGTCTTCAGGCCACGAGTGGCCTACCGGGACCATCCGACCTCAGTGTGATCCTCGGAGGAGGAAGCGGATAGGAGGGGCGTGGGGTCAGCACACCGCTCTCCCGGTCGTTATGATGGTATTCTTGACCAAAGCCGCTACTATTCTGTCGAGTAGCTCCTCAATTGGCATCACGAGGCTGAGTGCACCCCGAAAAATGGCAACAGCGCATGGCGGCTGGATGGTCACCCATCGAAGTACAGGCCACGCCCAACAGCGCTTAACTTCGGTGATCTCACGGGAACCGGTGTATCCACTGCGGCAAGGCGGTTGCCTTTTTAGATAGGAACCCCCATTTTTTATTAGATATTCGTATAGTACGTAAAGAAATATGAATGTTTTAGTTGGACCACTTTTTTCGCTTTGTGATAGATGGCGCTGTAGTAGTCACAAACGTATAAGAACGTGGTGTCACGTAACATTCCGCCAGTGCGGACGGTATTTGCTTCGTGATACATTACCCGTGTTAAAATGGACCGTTTACCAATTGCCGAAAAGGTCGATATCGTGTTGATGTATGGCTGTTGTGATCAAAATGCCTAACGGGCGTGTGCTATGTATGCTGCTCGGTAGCCCACAATTTATCGATGGCAATCTAAATGGTGCAATGTATCCTGAGTTCCTACGTAATGTTTTACGGATGTTACTACAATATGTTTCCCTGCATGACAGAATGACGATGTACGTCCAACATGATGGATGTCCGGCACATAGCTCGCGTGCGGTTGAAGCGGTATTGGATAGCATATTTCATGAGAGGTGGATTGGTCGTCGAAGCACCATACCATGGCCCGCACGTTCACCGGATCTGACGTCCCCGGATTTCTTTCTGTGGGTAAAGTTGAAGGATATTTGCCATCATCATCCACCGACAACGCCTGACAACATGCGTCAGCGCATTGTCAATGCATGTGCGAACATTAAGGAAGACGAACTACTCGCTGTTGAGAGGAGTGTCGTTACACGTACTGTCAAATGCATTGAGGTTGACGGACATCATTTTGAGCATTTATTGCATTAATGCGGTATTTACAGTTAATCACGCTGTAACAGCATGTGTTCTCAGAAATGATAAGTTTACAAAGGTGCATGTATCACATTGGAACAAACGAAATAAAATGTTCAAACGTACCTACGTTCTGCATTTTAATTTAAAAAACCTACCTGTTACCAACCGTTCGTCTAAAATTGTGAGCCATATGTTTGTGACTATTACAGCGCCATCTATCACAAAGCGGAAAAAGTGGTCCGGCCAAAACATTCATATTTCTTTACGTACTACACGAATATGTAATAGAAAATGGGGGTTCCTATTTAAAAAACGCAGTTGATATCCGTTTGACCTATGGCAGCGCCTTCTAGCGGGCCAACCATAGTGCCATCTGGTGTTCCCCTTCAAAGCTAGACAATTTTCATTCTTTGTAGTTTTTTCGTTTGACGCTTATTTCGTGAGGTATTTGGCCCGGACCACGATCAATGGACCACCGTGTATATGTGTTGCGGATGGATTTCGCGCAATTTGACCGAAACTCAGTGTTAACTAGTGTGAGGAAATTCTCAAAAAACGTTGACTGAGAAAATCCAGAGTCCTTATGCAGTATTGTAACGTTAGTATAAAGAATTCAATCTGCGTAAGAGACAGAATTTAACATCATTCAACTGAGTGAGTGTTCCAAGATGAACAGTCACCAACAAAAGTTGCTCATTCGCGAAGCACTTCAACGAGCATGATCGTTCATTTCTTTGATTATACTGGACATGTCACGAGGATTGCTCTAGAGCAACGATGAAAAAGACATGAAAAATCGTGTAAATGAATTCATGGTGAACGAAACAAGTATAATGTTACCAGTCACTGTTGATTTATTGCTACAGCGCATTTCATAGGTTCAGATCGCCACCATCTCGTGTATTTATGTGTATGACGGAATGTGTCTGTTATGTTACGACTTTGGGGTAGCCATTGACTGTTTACAGTGATCACAGTCTCCTTTCTCTCTCATAATATGTCACGTTTATAAAAAAATGGTTCAAATGGCTCTGAGCACTATGGGACTTACCATCTGAGGTCATCAGTCCCCTAGAACTTAGAACTACTTAAACCTAACTAACCTAAGAACATCACACACATCCATGACCGTGGCAGGATTCGAACCTGCGACCGCAGCGGTCGCGCGGTTCCAGACTGTAGCGCCTAGAACCGCTCACGTTTATACTTTCATACTTTGTAAACAAGGATGGTATTTATAAACAAAGATGGTGTTTACAAAGTGGGACAGTTTGTATGTGATTTATTATTTAGAGAAAGGAGCCTGGGTCACTGAATACACTACAAACGTCGAAGCACAACACACGAGTCAAAAACCACATAAATCCATCTGACGTTGGAGGTCTAAACCTTTGAAACGCATTGTGGTAATAAATAAAAGTGACCGGTAGAAGCAAACTTGATGTTTCATGCAGTATCAGTAACAGTCACGCTAAAGATTAATTTAAGATGATTGCATTTAAAATTAGTCTATCTGCTACAAATAAAGAGGATCAGCCGCAAACTTTGCATCATTGTCATGATGAAGAACGTCAGATTTTACACAGTACATCAAGCAGTTGTTTATTTGACGGAGAAAAAGAAGGAATTAGTATCTCTCTGCACATTCTCTCCTAATTTATTGAGGGAATTGTGGCGCGTAACTTGCCTATGGCGGACAGACTAAAATTTCCCTGAAAACCACATAGAGAGACCAGATGATCTTGCAGCCAAGCAAATTTTATTGCCTTTGATAATCATCTTTTGCTTAGGAACACATCGGTAATTTATGAAGGTGACTGCATATGCAGTGACTGCTGTTGTTCCATCTTTTCTAATCCATCCCTAGAATCTATGTTTGAGGGGATTTTTTTAAAATTGCTGATATATTATTATGAGCAGCTGCATAATTTCTTATTCAAATTCAAATGGCTCTAAGCACTATGGGACTCAACTGCTGAGGTCATCAGTCCCCTAGACTTAGAACTACTTAAACCAAACCAACCTAAGGGCATCACACACATCCATGCACGAGGAAGGATTCGAATCTGTAACCGTAGCAGCAGCGCGGTTCCGGACTGAAGGGCCTAGAACCGCTCCGCCACAGTGCCCGGCAATTTCTTATTGCCAAGGTCTCTTAGCCACTGCGACTGATACTGTAAATGATTCCCATGAGTGCAAGGTCGGAAGTTCAGTCTTCAGTAAGGCTAATTTGAAAATTGTATTAATAATTTTCACAGGAAAAATATCAGCTACTAATGACTCAATGGGTGCATCAGGAAGATATCCAGGAAGTGTAGAGATCAACCTTCTATGGGATGTATGTATTGTACTTCACAAAATGGAGATCACTGCCATTTAAGGAATGTTAAAACAAGCCATTAATTTTCACCATGAACACCGAATGAAAAATGGTGCGCCACAGTGTGGAGTTACAAACCGTGTAGGACGTTCAACTAGGTATCCACTCCTAAACAATGCAACTAGAATCATGTTGATGTAACAGGGTGATGAGAATGCGAAATACTCTGTCGTGGAGCTATCCTTTAAGGCGTAGCTGCAAACAGTGCGATATTTTATAGACTCGGAAGAAACAAGCATCCGGAGGCTGAAATTGTCCAGTGGCTCCAGGCGGTATGGATTGCAATGTTACACACCTTTCAGGAGGGATACTTTGCTTTACAGTAGTATGATTTTCATACGCAGACCAGGAATCAAGCCGAAACAAGTTATTTTGATCTGCTATTGGCCAAAAGCGTTGCTCATACCATATTTGTAGTAATCTTACGCTCATTTTCCCACTCTGCCTTTCTATGACGTAAATACTCCATACTGCCTTTGCAAGATCGCGCACACGAGAAAGGATCGTAGGGAACAGAGCACCTCCAGCTTCTCGCAACACAATAAATAACTTTCTAGCCAATTTACCATCCAGATTAACAGTCAGCACAATTGTACACGAATGTGGTAAGGCGTTGATGTCAGTTGACCTTGATACAATTCTCTTGTAAATTTAATTTCCAGGGTGCCTTTCCTGTGCATTTCCTCTTCGAATCCAGATTGGTCGAAGTTGAAAACAAATTGCTTATTGAACGATAGGATAAGGTCGTTTACCTCATCTACAAATATGTTCGATTCCACAGTTTGAAATTTCTTTATCTTACGTCTTCCAGTTCTGCAGCATTGTTTGAAGTTATGCATCCATTCACTGCTTCTCTTGAAATCACTGTAATCTACGCGACGTGCAGTTTGATGAGCATAACGCAGTATGTTACTATCATGAACATCCTGTAAATTCTATCGGGCATCCCTGAAACTCGTATACACCAGAATTTGTAAAAACTAGCCTTGCGCTTTATACGTTTCACTGGAGACGGGGTTTGTGGCGGCCTGTCCGACAACGATGCTGAACTACATGGCGCGACACCTGTTTCGATATCACCTTCACTTTTAAAACACTTATCGTCATCACCGTACTCCTCATGTACCTCTTCCGCAAAGTCGAGCGTATACGACACCACATACTCGACTGACTCATTTTGTAGATACTCTAATACGGGGTGATTAAAAAATAAAAACGTTTACAAACTGACACTGCACATCGCGTATGCAACAATGGTTAGTAGTCACATATGATCCGGGGGTCGCAAACGCCACCAGAGGGCGTTACGTTCATGAGATGGCTTTGCAATACAAACACGGGAGGAGCGCATAGAGACCGTCGCCAGTCAGGCCGTGGAAGCATTGGGAGTAACAGAACTAGCTACACGTAGAGCGAAATGGCTGAGATGCATTTGATTTATCGCACGGCCAACTGGAATGAGCGGTAAGCCGTGCGATCGTATCGTGCGAAATATCCCGGTAGAAAGGTGCCCTGCCACACGTTATTCGCTACCGGGTCGTTTCATGCGTACAAGCCGGGTGCTGGTCCCCAACGAACAACACGGACAGTTGCAGTACGAGGTGCATTCAAGTTCTAAGGCCTCCGATTTTTTTTCTAATTAACTACTCACCCGAAATCGATGAAACTTGCGTTACTTCTCGACGTAATCACCCTGCAGACGTACACATTTTTCACAATGCTGACGCCATGATTCCACGGCAGCGGCGAAGGCTTCTTTAGGAGTCTGTTTTGACCACTGGAAAATCGCTGAGGCAATAGCACCACGTCTGGTGAATGTGCGACCACGGAGAGTGTCTTTCATTGTTGGAAAAAGCCAAAAGTCATTAGGAGGAGCCAGGTCAGGTGAGTAGGGAGCATGAGGAATCACTTCGAAGTTGTTATTACGAAGAAACTGTTGCGTAACGTTAGCTCGATGTGCGGGTGCGTTGTCTTGGTGAAAAAGCACATGCACAGCCCTTTCCGGACGTTTTTGTTGCAGTGCAGGAAGGAATTTGTTCTTCAAAACATTTTCGTAGGATGCACCTGTTACCGTAGTGCCCTTTGGAACGCAATGGGTAAGGATTACGCCCTCGCTGTCCCAGAACATGGACACCATCATTTTTTCAGCACTGGCGGTTACCCGAAATTTTTTGGTGGCGGTGAATCTGTGTGCTTCCATTGAGCTGACTGGCGCTTTGTTTCTGGATTGAAAAATGGCATCCACGTCTCATCCATTGTCACAACCGACGAAAAGAAAGTCCCATTCATGCTGTCATTGCGCGTCAACATTGCTTGGCAACATGCCACACGGGCAGCATTCGTGGCACCCACCTGGATGACACTTTTCGCATTTTCAGGTCGTCATGCAGGATTGTGTGCACAGAACCCACAGAAATGCCAACTCTGGAGGCAATCTGTTCAACAGTCATTCGGCGGTCCCCCAAAAAAATTCTCTCCACTTTCTCGATCATGTCGTCAGACCGGCTTTTGCGAGCCCGAGGTTGTTTCGGTTTGTTGTCACACGATGTTCGGCCTTCATTAAACTGTCGCACCCACGAACGCACTTTCGACACATCCATAACTCCATCACCACATGTCTCCTCCAACTGTCGGTGAATTTCAATTGGTTTCACACCACGCAAATTCAGAAAACGAATGATTGCACGCAGTTCAAGTAAGGAAAACGTCGCCATTTTAAGTATTTAAAACAGTTCTCATTCTCGCCGCTGGCGGTAAAATTCCATCTGCCGTACGGTGCTGCCATCTCTGGGACGTATTGACAATGAACGCGGCCTCATTTTAAAACAATGCGCATGTTTCTATCTCTTTGCAGTCTGGAGAAAAAAAATCGGAGGCCTCAGAACTTGAATGCACCTCGTAGAAGAAATCATTCTCGAAAGAGCGCAGCGTACGCCGTCAACAAGTACACGAACGCTCCACTGAATCCCCAAACCCTCCGTGAGGCGCATTGTACACGACTAAGGACTGCATCCGTTTCATTTCAAACGCTTCGAAGCATTGCAACTGGGGGACTACAAGCCCATGGGATTTTAGCGATGGTTTCTGCAGGAATCCGCTGCAGACCGAAGCTACACAACGAGAGTCCTCTTCACCTATGAGGCAGCGTTCTCACTCGAGGGTGTGATGGACGTTCACTATCTGCAAACGTGGGCGAATGTTAACGCACATGCTACACGTGCGCATTCCTCACAACGCAGATTTACCCTTAAAGTGTGGGCCGTCATCGTCGGGAACTGTTTAATTAGGCAGTACATTCTCCCGGCCCTCCCCGCCTGACCTGATGATCCGAGGCATCTCGTATTCCTGTGATATATTCTGTCGGACGTGCTGAATGATGTTTCCATGCCTACTCATCGCCGAATTCAGCACGAGAGAGCCCCCCCTGCGTTTCAGCAGAGAAGTGAAGGCACACCTGGAGGCAACCTTTACCGGCCACTGTATTGGTTGTGGGGAGCCAGTCGCATGACCACCACTCTCACCCTATCTATCCGCAATGTAATTTTTCCTTTCGGGGGTAGCTAAAGGGTTCAAATGGATCTGAGCATATGGGACTTAACTTCTAAGGTCATCAGTCCCCTAGAACTTAGAACTACTTAACCTAACTAACCTAAGGACATCACACACATCCATGCCCGAGGCGGTCGCGCGGTTCCAGACTGTAGCGCCTAGAACCGCTCGGCCACGCCGGCCGGCGTAGCTAAAGGGCCTTGCGTATGAAACATCTGTTATAATTCCGAAGGACCTAGTGGGCAGCATTGTTGCGGCAGCACGATGTCTTCGAGATGTTGGAAATACACACGGTATCTTAGAGAGGATGCTCCATTCAATGCAGGCGTGTCTCGATGCATCTGGACAAAACTTTGAGAATCTCTTGTAGTGGGCGTTTATTTTTAGCATGTGACTAAATAACTGGCACGCCATTTAGTAGCCTTTCTGATCCCTGGTTCCTATGTGACTACTGGTCCTTGTTGTATGCCCGATGCGCCACGTCAAATGTAAATCTTGTTTTCAATTTCCTTGTACTTCATCTGCCGCTTCTTTCTCACTCTGTGAAGGCCCTCTGGTTCCTTTCTGACGAAATGTCAACTTCAACAACTGTTGTTGTAGATATATTGTAATGATTGCTTTGTTTATCTTTGTCATTGCTCTGCTTTGTCTCAACACTACTAGCGCTGTAGCACTTTAGTGATTTACTCGTCGACTAAGCAGTTCAGCTACACTCCGTAGCCTCATGCTGTACTCATCATTGGATACCTCCAGTCCAGCCCCCAATTGCCTTTAGCAGCCTACACTGTAGTTGGCTGGTAGAAAATCTGTGGGGCGTCGAATGCCGTAAACATCATTTGACTTTTTCGACCTCGCCTTCAAGAGGTTCCTTGTGAAGACGGAGATTACCAAGAGTTCATCCCGATCCCAAATACATACGCACCTCATTACCCATCTCTTCTGGTCATGTGGAGGCGGACCTTTTTATTTCTCTTATTATGCACCCACTTTAGTGTGTTAGCTATTTTTTCTGTGTCTAACATCTTGCCGCAAACACATCACATTTTTCTACCTCATGTTTTCTACATGCTCGACTGCACCACTAACGTAGACTTTGCCTGTCAATATAGACTAGCTTTTTTGCCACCTCACGTTCACTTTTCAACACCTAACCTATTGCCCATAGGAAAATAAGCATTAACGGCTTGCTCTTGCCACATGTAGGAGTGCTTGGAGATATAAGCAAACTAAGACCATGCTACTCGTAATAGCCATAATGGTTAGTCTCTAAATGAAATAAGTACTGATGTAATGTTTTTCAGTATCTATATATACAGGGTGACAATTATTAAACTATATGATAAAAAAACGTAAATCAGCTACAAATTAAATCGTGCACACACTTTGTTCAACACGTAAAAGTAACTACAGATATTTAAGTAATGACATATTCTATACGCCTGCCATCATTGGCGATGATGAGGCGCAGACGAATAGTGAAATTCTGCATGATCCGCTGAAGTGTCAGAACATCGACGCTGCCGATGACCTCTGGAATGGCTACTTTCAGCTCAGCAATGGTTTTGGAGTTACTGTCGTACACCTTATACTTAATATAGCCCCACAAAAAGGAGTCGCATGTGCTCCGATGGGGAGAAAATGGCGGCCAATCGAGGCCCATGCAGTGGCCTCTGGGTACCCCAGAGCCCGAATGCGATCCCCATATTGCTCCGCCAGGATATCAGAAAGTCTTTTGCTTCGATGGGTCGAGCTCTGTCTTGTCGAAATCAGCGTCACTTTGGATAACGTGGATGAAATCATCTTTCAAATCCTTCACATAAAGTTCGGTAGTCACCATGCCACCAAGGAATATTCCGAGCCGGCCGAAGTGGCCGAGCGGTTCTAGGCGCCGCAGTCTGGAACCGCACGACCGCTATGGTCGCGGTTTCGAATCCTGCCTCGGGCATGGATGTGTGTGGTGTCCTTAGGCTAGTTAGGTTTAAGTAGTTCTAAGTTCTAGGGGACTGATGACCTCAGAAGTTAAGTCCCATAGTGCTCAGAGCCATTTGAATACTCCGATTATTCCATGACTAGACACTGGACATCACACAGTCACACCGGTTGAGTGTGAAGAGACTTCTCGATCGCGAAATGCGGATTCTCAGTCTCCCAAATGCGCCAATTTTGCTTATTGACGAACATATCCAAATGAAAGTGGACTTCGTCGCTAAACCAAACCATACTAATTCCCCTCATGCCCAGCGGCCAAGAGTGCAGTTTGTACGTCCTAACACAAACCGTTAAGAAGTTATGACTATTTTATCTCATATAGTTCAATAACTTTCACCCTGTATATTGATTACATACATGAATTTGGGAATAGTAAATCATAATAGGACCGTTGGGACCGTTAAAAATCTTTATTTAAAGATGCGGCCAGTTTACTGACAAAAGATACGCTTCCTCCGGAGTTTGTCTACATTGGAGATTTCGGGATGGCCTTAGTCCCTGCTTTCTATTTACGGACTTTCGCACACTTGCAAGTTATAAATTTTAAATACCTTGATGAGAAATTTGGGTAATGTGTTTTCCCTGGCCTTTAAGGAGATCGCTTCTATGGATTGACTATAAACAACTGATGAAGCAAATATAGTTTGCAGAGCCGGTTGTGTCTTCGAATATGTATTTTTAACAGTCGCGGCGGTCCTTCTTATTCTGTGTTGATTTGCTTAGGTTTATAATTTCGTGGTTGTAGTAAATTTCAAAGAAATCCATCTAAATGTGTGACCGCGACATGATGTAAAATTACCAACATACAGCTCGTATTACTGGCTGCAAGGAATAATAGTCGATACATCGATAGTGTTATCACACACTCGGAAAAAAATAAACCTACGCCATACCCTTACTTTTTTTCCAGATGAACCATTGTTTAGATTATGTTACCACAACAATCCGGAAACATTTTACGGGACAGTTTTATTTTGGCCACTATTGTTTTGGGCCACGTGTCAACAATTACAGTTAGTATCACCTGTAACTTTTTTGAAGAAAATTCTGCCGAAGTTCCAATCTCTCACATTCTCCTTAGCCACTTCACTGTCATTCATGCCAAACAACTTCGTTATCTACAACAATTAACCGTTCTCTTCCGACATTCTTGGCTTTTTTTTACGTGTCAGCTTCCTCCGCAGTTCCGCTCTCGCTGTCTCAAGTGGCTTCTCTTGGGGCTCTACCATTGCTGAGGAACTTGCCCATGTGATAAGGGACACTACCCTGTTTCACTTTTAGTTTCTCTTAGCTGGAAGCCTCATATTGAGAGTGGTGTTGTTCTGGCTAGGTATTTAGCCTAGGTTACAGTCTGCTTGCAATCATCTTACAAGTTCCGTTGAGGCTGTAGTTAAAGGTATGGCATGAAATAACTTATACAAGACTGGATAAGCATATTCAGTGACAGAAATACTCATTCCATTTGACAATAAGATAAATTGAACCTCCACACATGAAGCTGAATAAGAAACTGGGAAGGTCGCAGTGGAGTTCACATACTTGACCAGTTTCCTACTCAGTTTCGTGTGTGGAGCTTGATTTTATCACTCCTGCAGTGATTCCTGAAATTTCATTGTCTTTCAAGCTCTAATCTTAGGTCACGGCCCACTAGGATAATCTGCCTTAGCTGCTAAATAGTAAGTCTTAACCGATAACATTGTAAGACATTTCCAATTTGTACAGAAACCAGATGGCAGTTATAAGAGTCGAGGGGCATGAAAGGGAAGCAGTGGTTAGGAAAGGAGTGAGACAGGGTTGTAGCCTCTCCCCGATGTTATTCAATCTGTATATTGAGCAAGCAGTAAAGGAAACAAAAGAAAAATTCGGAGTAGGTATTAAAATTCATGGAGAAGAAGTAAAAACTTTGAGGTTCACCGATGACATTGTAATTCTGTCAGTGACAGCAAAGGACTTGGAAGAGCAGTTGAACGGAATGGACAGTGTCTTGAAAGCAGGATATAAGATGAACATCAACAAAAGCAAAACGAGGATAATGGAATGTAGTCAAATTAAATCGGGTGATGCTGAGGGAATTAGATTAGGAAATGAGACACTTAAAGTAGTAAAGGAGTTTTGCTATTTAGGGAGTAAAATAACTGACGATGGTCGAAGTAGAGAGGATATAAAATGTAGACTGGCAATGGCAAGGAAAGCATTTCTGAAGAAGAGAAATTTGTTAACGTCGAGTATAGATTTAAGTGTCAGGAAGTCGTTTCTGAAAATATTTGTATGGAGTGTAGCCATGTATGGAAGTGAAACATGGACGATAACTAGTTTGGACAAGAAGAGAATAGAAGCTTTCGAAATGTGGTGCTACAGAAGAATGCTGAAGATAAGGTGGGTAGATCACGTAACTAATGAGGAGGTATTGAATAGGATTGGGGAGAAGAGAAGTTTGTGGCACAACTTGACTAGAAGAAGGGATCGGTTGGTAGGACATGTTTTGAGGCATCAAGGGATCACAAATTTAGCATTGGAGGGCAGCGTGGAGGGTAAAAATCGTAGAGGGAGACCAAGAGATGAAGGATGTAGGTTGCAGTAGGTACTGGGAGATGAAGAAGCTTGCACAGGATAGAGCAGCATGGAGAGCTGCATCAAACCGGTCTCAGGACTGAAGACCACAACAACAACAACAACAACAACCGATAACAAACGAGCGTTCAGTTCGAAGTAACCAACACGAAAAAGATGTGGTTGTCATATGACGTGACTGGTATAACTTGGCTATATTTTCAACAGATTTGCAGGAAATTGCTTGATCGACATCGTTCGTGACAGTACAAAAACACTTGCCAACCAAGGCGACCATGTCAACATGTGCACTACTGAATTACGTTGTTGACCACTACATTGCTGTATAGAGGTTCCTGATCATTCTACGTCGAGCATTCCTTCTTCTTAGATGAAAGGCAGAGACCGAAGTCTGAGAAGGTTTATTGCGTCATAAAGAGATTGACCATCGTACCAGAGGCTGAGCTTCGACCAGGCTGTCAGATCACGAAATAACGGCTAATTGGACATTGATGATGTAAAGTTTTAGCTTATCAGACTAAGAGACGAAGTTCAAGACTAATTTCAATTTCTCCGCACCTATTTATCAAGTGAGGTCATCTCATGGTGATTCATCTGAATGAGGTTACCTTACATTTGCTGCTCGTCCTAAGAAATAGGCTCCAGTTCGTCAGAGAGCTGGTGGTCCGTGTTTGCACTGACAGATGTCAGTTGTAATCCATATCTTCTACGTTCAGGTGTTCATGCCACGATGAGGATGGTGCACTTCACGTGTAACGTCCACCATATTCTTACATGCCGAACACCGAAGTGTGAGGACTTCTCCGTGTGCTTGTTGAAGGAAACAGAAAATGTTCACTGGTTCATCCACTAAGTTCATTTACACGCTCAGACGTACTATGACTGCTTGACACTGCATCAGTCTCACGAAAGTTAGTGACAACACGAGCGAATTCCGTTTTAGAATACCCACTTCCCACATAATACCTGTGACTTCCTTAATCGATACAGCAAATCACACTTGCAGTTGAAGATATTAAATATATGAATACAACATAGATTGGTCTTGCAAACTAAAATGACAATTGATAAATAAACCAACTGCGAGTGGAGCAGTAAACACGAAATGAAAACGAGGTCCATCTTTGTAACCACAAAAAATTTGACACATGCTGTATGGAATGTTCTATTGAAATTAGCGTATATTACCACCACTTAAAATACTTTTTCATCTGGAACGCTAGGCACGCATGCATCTCCGAAGGAAAATTGCATCGTTCTTCTTAACAACAAAGATACTGTAATATCGTATTCGTCCGCCAGTATCGGGTGGCGACTTTCAATTAATAATGTCTACTCCTGTACGGGAATTACATAACGTGAGTACGAATACAGGTTGTGACGCAGGAACGACGACATACGGAAGTTAGGTCTTTCCGTGAATCGCGTACGGATCGCCAAAGCGATTAAGGCAACCGCTCGGGTAATGCGGGATATCCGGGTTCGAGTCCTGGTCCGGCACAAATTTTCACCGTTGCCATTCGTTTATACAAGTGATTGTCGTTCGTATTCGCAGTTGTGAATATATTTTATGTATTTCATGCACAAACAAGTAAGTTGAATAAATGTACATTGACGGAAAAAGAATTGCAACACAAAGAAGGGTGGGTCAAATGCTCTGATCACTATGGGACTTGACTTCTGAGGTCATCAGTCCCATAGAATTTAGAACTACTTAAACCTAACTAACCTAAGGACATCACACACAACCATGTCCGAGGCAAGATTCGAACCTGCGACCGTAGCGGTCGCGCGGTCCCAGACTGTAGCGCCTAGAAACGCTCGGCCACTCTGGCCGGCCAAAGAAGGAATTGTGCGTCATAAGCTTAAGTTGATAGACGTGTTTCTACGCCTGAAAGATTATGTCGTATCAGATTTCGAGCCAGTCATGTATGAGTGGAGCTGGTAGCATCATTATGAGGATGCAAATCGGGTTTGTTTGAAATACAAGCTACAACGGCTGTGAAAGTTTGTTCCCTTTAAGACTGAACGTGATGCGTTGATGTTAGTCAAGAATGCTTTTAAAGAGACAAAGGCGGCATTATCTGCATATTATTGAGACATCGTAAATAGAGCGACAAGAAACTGGATGTGCCTTCTACGATAATGCACAAACACTTGGCAGGATGTAGCCACCGGACATGATTATTGGCAGGAGTGGTCATGAGAATGTACGGTCGAAAGAAGACCGGGCTCCGGACGGCCACGTGGCACTACCGAGAGGCAAGACCATCGTGTTCGATGTGTGGCTCCGGCGCATAGTATTGCATCTGCAGCAGCAATCTGAGCAGCAGTTGGCAGCACTGTGACACAATGAACAGTTACAAACTAATTACTTCAAGGACAGCTCCTGTAGCGTGCATCTCACTGCTCCCAAACCAATGCTGCTCTCGTCTTCATTGATGTCAAGCGAAAGCTCATTGGACGGCAGGGTGGAGGTCTATTGTGATTTCTGATAAAATGTGGTTCTGTCTGTGTGCCAGTGATGACAGTGTGTTGGTTAGGCGGAGTATGATGAGTTCTAGACACAAGAGATTTACTCCTAAAGTTATCTTCTGGCTAGAGATTTCGTATTATGGCAGGAGCACTCTCGTGATTATGCCACGCATCCTGACGGCAAATTTGTACGTCAGTCTAGTGATTCGAGCTGTTGTGCTCCCATTCATGAGCAGCATTCCAGGGGGTGCTTCCAACACGATAACGCTCGCCCACCTACCGCTGTTGTAACCCACATGGTCTAAAGAGTATCGATATGTTGTCTTGGCCTGCTAAATCACCAGATCTGTCTCCAATGGAGCACATGGAACATAATCGGACGACAACTCCAGCGTCATCCACTATCAACATTAACCGCCCCTGTATTGACCGACCATGTGCAGCAGGCATGGAACTCCATCCATCCCACAACCTCACTTTTGTATCCCGCCTGGAAGGCGGCGCATGGGTCTGCTCCTGTAAACGGAATGGGCAGGCCGAATATAGGAAGTGAGCAGAAGCAGGTGAGGTAAGATTCTAGGTACAGCTTTTTACGTCAAAGTACATTTAATTATTAGTCAATGACATACGTAACTTTACAAGTGAAGAGCCCCTAGGTGCAAAACCGTATTCCCGTCGTAAGTAGTACATAGTCTCAATAGCAAGCTGAGGTTGAAGCGATGTTTCCAGGCCGTCTGCCCTTCATCAAAATGGGCTGAATCTGGCGCGGAGCTCGTAGAGCTCTCCCGCTCTGGCTAGAGTGCGCTGTCGTCGGTGTCTGTCGTAGTGCCAACCTTCGAACTTGTACCTATGCCGTGGAATCGTTGCTGTCGATACGACACTGACATCCGGCACATGTACAACGTAATACATGCACCTTTGCACGCGTGTATTCAACATTCTGGCGGCTACAACCTTTATTAATGTACCAGCATTTCACGTTTGCTATGGCTTATCTCACGCTTACATTAACCTGTGCTCTTGCAGTATTAATCAGTGAAATATGTTACCGAGACAAATGTATTCTCGAAATTTCATTTCTCTACATTAATTATTTTTTGGTACTGCGATTTTTTCCGTCACTGTGGTAATCTATGAAATAATTACAGTATGGCGACTGTGAAATTTAGTACATAAAGATAAAAGTCTTTAAAAAACGAAAGAAATGTAGTTTTTACAATGGGTGAAAACGGAGTGGACTCTGGCTGTATACCATGCCTGAGGCACCAGACCTCAGTTTTCGGCACGATTCTACAGAAAACAAAGATCAAAATGGAGTCCACGATCAAGGCTGAATATCATATGTATTGGAAGGAAGTGACATTTTTCTAAGTACGTAGGGGAGTAAGATTAAACTAGTCTGTCCACTACTCAGAATAAGCGACAATCAATGGTAGGTCTCTACACCAGTGGTTCCCAAACTGGCTGTGATTACCTCCTGAGGGATAAAATGAAATTCGCTGCGGGGTAAAAACAAACGGGTTCGATTGTGTATGTGATGACACTAATTTATATTTGAAAGTTCATTACTATTAATATTATTTCTTAGAGACTGTAATGGTGATTACGTAAGTTGCCAATAATAGCGATTTCTTTCAAATGATAGCATTAATACATGAAATAATGTGGCGGATTTTCCAGTGTGTGAAACGAACTTATGAAAATCTTCTTCACGTAGTCCATCCACTACTTAGTACTATGCGCATATGACGGTGAATCAGACACACACACCAGACACATACTTCAACATTTCATGAAAATGTCTTCTCTGGGTACTGCGTAGGCCTCACAACAGACCAGAAATCGCTTCATATTCATTTCACTGCCGTACTTTTCTGCTGTTTGTATTTTTATCATGTATTCATTTTCTTTAGTGTAACACTTGATAATGGCCTATCCTGAAATCTACTTGCTTCGTATTTACTTCATTGTCCTACTTTTGTAATACTTGTACTTTTCGTGTATTCATTTATTCCCATCGTAATACTTGATAATGGCCTAAGGCTGAAATCTGGATCGTGTAACACAGCATATAATACAGTTAAATGGCCGTTATATCCTTCCGTAAGTCTTATATTACTGTGAATTCACATTAAGGAAAAAAAATCATCAGCTGCTTCCCATTCACTTCACAACAATAAACGAACGCATTGACAGCAGAAAGCAGCAGTCAATATGTAACGGCTGCTACACTGATATAGGGCCTATAATGTGTTATTATTATTATTATTATTACTGTCATTATCAGTTGTGATAATGGTCGGACACTAGGCATTGACAGTCTGAAGTCCTCCAATTTGTCACTTCTGAAATAAGGAGTGCAGCAAAGTAATGATATACAAACAGTAATTCGATTAATTTTAGCTGGGAGTGTAGGGTGAGGGTATAGCAAGGCAGAGAAATGTTGAAGAGGAAGTATGTTTTCTAACTAGTATTTCACTTCCTCAGAAGAAGTTGTAGGTAGCACCCGCAATGTACGAGCACTTGCTTCATCACTCTGTTTAAAAATGACTGTAAGAAATAAGCAGCAATTGACTCGCTGACTCGTTTCTTTGTGGCTTAATAAAACACCTACAAAAACTAACTATCATTAACTTTGGTCGTTTAAAAAATGTTGGAACAAAATTCTTTTTCATTCTAAAGCTTAGTTAGACGCTAATGTTGTAGATGATGGGGGCAGGTAGAAGGGGGGGGGGGCGGAGGGGGAAGCTAATTGATTCCACTCAGGCGCGTTTGTCTCAGGATGGTTGATAGGAGAGGGGATAGGTGGGAGGGGGAGGACCTCTGCTCTACAGTAATTGTCCAAACCAAACAATGGAAACCATTTTTTGGATATAATTAGGTAGTGTTCAGTTTTTGTCTCGGTATTAAATTGGCATTAGTGATGTTGGCAGCGCTGTATTGGAAAAACTGCGCGAGCCCCTTCAAAACAGCGAGGATAACTTTTGCAGAAAATTTGGTGCACACACTGCTCACGGCTAGCGGAAGTCGTTGGAGTCCGCTAGAGTGGGAAGTTTGGGCTGCTCCATCGCGAACTATGGGCCCGGCAGCAACTTAATCTTTCTTCTTTCGGAAGTTGAAGGACAGACTTCCGCTGGCGACGGTGGGATTCGACAGGCGGTGATAAAGTGGTTGAGAGACAAGATGGAACTCTCATACAAAGTCACATTAGAATCTCATGTACATGGCCTTAAAAAGCGCATCGACATTACAGGTGATAACATGAAATACAAAGTAAAGTTTGTTTTGTAAGTATGTACAAAGTTAACACTAAATACAGCGTGCCGGAATTACACTGGTGTCTTAAAGCAACAAACGAAAATTTTGCCAGGTTGTGTTTATTTTGCTGCAAAACAGTATAAACAGATCATCGTAAAGTTAAAACAATGTAAAGAATACACAAAGTAAACAAAAGTAATATGCACAACGGTAGACAAAATGTTTTTCGTTTTTCCAGTTTAGCGGATCTGCATACACATTCCGACTCTTGGAGAGTGGTTACTGAATGCTGAACTGATGCAACCCGTCTTCCTAGTGCGCCCCAAACATGCTCTATGGGATACAAATCAGGAGAAGGAGCAGGCCACGCCATTCGTGCAATATCTTCCGTTTCCAAGAAAACGACAGCCGCTCTTCCTATATGAGGTCGATCACTATCGTCCATCAGTACGAAGTCTTGGCCCTCACCAACTTGCAACAACCGCACATGAGTTCCCAAGATGTCGTCGCGAAACCTGGCAGTAGTTAAACCTTGCCGATTCACCCACACAACTTCAGAAAGAGATGTTCGTGTGGTCAACATAATCCTTGCCCACAACATTAGCTTCAAAAATGGCTCTGAGCACTGTGCGACTTAACTTCTCAGGTCATCAGTCGCCTAGAACTTAGAACTAATTAAACCTATCTATCCTGAGGACATCACACACATCCATGCCCGAGGCAGGATTCAAACCTGCGACCGTAGCGGTCGCTCGGCTCCAGACTGTAGCGCCTAGAACCGCACGGCCACTACGGCCGGCCACAACATTAGGGATCAGCGTCGATATCAGTCTCTTTCCATAATGTTTGGGTCCCGAAATCGCGTTCCACGTTCCCTCCGAATGCGAATGCGTCGAGAATTACTCTCCGGACCAAATCGGGACTCATCTGTGAAAAGAACATAGGTCCACTGTTCGACCGCCCAGGTGGGATGTTGACGACTCCACTCTAGACGTTCGCTTCTGTGAAGACGTACAGCAGGTCTCCAACGATGAAGGCCACTCTACCGAAGCCTTCTGGACAAGTTTGCTCGATGCAACACGTCCAGTGGATGCTGCGAGATCAGATGCCAGTTGCCATGCAAGTCGGTACCACCCTAACCTTACAGCCAAATAACGGTCCTCTCTTTCTGATATCACACGTGGTCGGCCTTGTCCGAGTCTTGGGGGTACTGTTTCAGTCTCTATAAACTGTTGCCACATTCGAGAAACAACAGAACTATTCACATTAAGCTATCAGACCTCAACAGATTGCGACTGTCCTGCTTTCATTTTTCTCATGGCCCTCCATCGCAGAGAGTCTGGTAGACGTTTCATTTGTGCCATACTGCACCCTCGATGGTTGTATACACAGCGATTGTGGATGTGGGACCACCCAGCAAACCCTACCCCGTTTGATAGGTACCCTGACGCCATCGTTGACATGGTTATTCGTTGACCCGAATGCCATTTTCCGTGCAGAGGACGATTTTACGGACATCTGTTGACAGTCTGTGTGATTGTACGGTGAATTAAACACAATACGGGGAAATAGCGGTTCGTTGCTTTAATTTTGGACCCAGTGTATTTTCTGTGTTCTCTTTACTAACTTCCTGGATAATACCCATGTGAAGAAAGATGAGTGTGGTGGTTTCTGCATATATTCCTCTCTTCTGAACAAGGCCGCTCACAGTGTCGCTATGAATTCCATTCCCTAATGAACACCGGTCTCTTTAAAACGAGTGGGAAGAAAGTTATAAACTGAATTATACTTACACAAGTTAACACGTAGTACAGCTGTCAATTTTGTGTGTGTGTGTTTTCAGTGACTGTTGACTAATGAATGAACAATGTAAAAACAACTTTTTAGAGACGGTATTGATACAAGGAATAAATCGTGTGAGGCTGCACTGCCTTATTCGGACTGATCTTGTATTCCGGAGGGTGAAGCCTCTAACCTGACTCTTGATATCGCAATTTAGGTTTTTCTTGGTTTCCCGAAATTACTTCAGGCAAATGCCGGTATGGTTCCTATTCATACATAGCTATGGCCAATTATAGGTCTATCTTTGTCTAACTAGACCTGTACTATCTAAACACATGTACGACTGATTTTGTGCACTATAATACTTTAACACACTCTATATTCCTGTAAAAGTTATCCACTGATGAATAAAACTACTACTACTACTACTACTACTACTACTAGAACTAAATTTCCTCTTCAGTAACGTTTAACCTATATCGTTCACATCCCTCTGTGTCATTCTGTGGTTATATATGTCACAAGCGAACAGAAGGTATGTTTCCTGTATTGTATGTAACGGTAGCATCAGCATTGTACATAGAATGTTATATATTAAGAGCCACCGAATTTCATTAATCCTAGATTTGGTTCAAATGGCTCTGAGCACTAAGGGACCTAACTTGTGAGGTCATCAGTCCCCTAGAACTTAGAACTACTTAAACCTAACTAACGTAAGGACATCACACACATCCATGCCCGAGGCAGGATTCGAACTTGCAACCGGTGCGGTCGCACGGTTCCAGACTGTAGCGCCTAGAACCGCTCGGTCACACCGACCGGCTTCCTAGATTTGTCCTACGATTCACCACTGTTCCTCATTAGGATTACACGATAACCTTGTAAAGTATGTATATAGAACTGTAAACGGATCCTAGCCAAGGCTCGACATACGTTTCGTACCAAGAATAATGGAGATGTAACCCTTGTGCGCAACTTCTGGTTAAGCCACCTCACAAGGACAATTATAAATTTAAAAATTACGGGGTCGCCACCAGCCCAAGCCCTTCCTAACAATTAAGAAAAGACCGAACTGGAAACTATCAGTTTGATTAAATTAAGAATTTAATTATAAGAATGCAATTTTTTAAAGAAACTAACAGCATTTTTGTCGTATATCAATGAGGTTGTTTAATTAAATGTGATAATTTCTTAATTTTGAGACAGTACACGGTTCACTTTGATTTTTCCTCCCATTTTTGTTCATCACAAGCAAGCAAATTAACTTAAAAATCAGGGAACAGAAAATTATTTTGAAAACTGGCATCAATGAGAAAGATAAAGGACGTAGAGTTTATCTTTTACGTAGCACATTAATTCATTGCTGAATTTGATGCACATCCTATGAATACACATGACTGGTGCCTGAATAAAGAGTTTCAATAATTCGCAAAAAATTGTACAGTCGTTGCAATTAAAAGGGAAAAACACACATAAGGGAAATGGAACATAATAATTCAGTTATTCCATCTACTGTCCGAAAGGAACAAAGCAACATCCACACTTTTAATTTCGACCACCATCATCACCGATTTTTAACAAAATATTATGGCATTAGTTCTAAGTGGCGAGCAATGTGAGTAGGAGAAACAAGGCCGTAATGTTCGAATATAAAGACAGCATTAGTGGTGTGTTACTCGACTCTGTCAGGTCGATTAAATATCTGGGTGTAACGTAGCAAAGCGATGTGAAACAGAATGAGCATGTAAGCATTGTACAGGGGAAGGCGAATGGTCGACCACGGTTCATCTGAAGAGTTTTAAGGAAGTGTGATTCATCTGTAAAGGAGACTGCGTATAGAATACTAGTGCGACCCATTCATAAGTGCTGATCGATTGTTTCGGATACCATCAGGTTGTATTAAAGGACGACAATGAAGGAATACAGAGGCGGACTGCTAGATTTGTTACTGGTAGGTTCGAGTAACAGGGATACTTCGTGGACTCAAATGGGAATCCCTAGAGGGAAGACGACTTGCTTTTCAAGGAACGCTACTGCGACTATCTGTAGAACTGGCATAGATGTATGGATTAATAGACCTTTGCGCTGAGGTCAGTATCCCGTAAATTTATGGAATTATTTTTGTACTGCCGAATTATGACTCGGAAGGATCAACTTGCAAAATATTGAGCAACGATGAAATGCGCTTGAAGTTCTCTGAGGCCTTACACTGTCTGATCAATATCCAGATAACTATTAGTGGACATTAATATGTGTGTATGTGTATGGATTGAAGCGGTGAATGGGCCGGTCGGAGTGGCCGAGCGGTTCTAGGCGCTGCAGTCTGAAACCGCGCGACCACTACGGCCGCAGGTTCGAATCCTGCCTCGGGCAGGGATGTGTGTGTTGTCCTTAGGTTAGTTAGATTTAAGTAGCTCTAAGTTCTAGGTGACTGATGGCCTCAGAAGTTAAGTCCCATAGTGCTCAGAGCCATTTGAACCATTTTTTAAGCTGTGAATGAAAATTTGTACCAAGGCCCCTGAATCGAACTCGGGTCTTCTGATGAGTTGGACAGGTGCGTTAGCAACGAGGCCACCTTGGCACAGGTCTTCACACAACTGCACGGATTACACCGGCACACCTTCCTCCTCAATCCAAATTGTCACTGTCGCTGCAGCCTACTTTAAATGCCTCTCTCCAATATTTATCTTGGTTTGAACTGTTCTGGGACCATTTCAGTGAGGTGGCTGAATGTCTGTGGAAGAATGGCAGCCAATTCTTCCTCCAGATCCGAAGCTAAGCAAGGTAGTGATGTTGGACGCTAGAGTCTGAAGCGAAGTCGAATGGAGTTCCATTGCGTTCAACTCGTGACTCTGGGCAGGCCAGTGTATTTCAGAAATGTCTTCCTTCGCAAAACATTGCCTCGCAGATCCTGCTTTATGACAGGGTTCATTGTCATATTGACGCAGTCATCGTCTCCGAACTACTTATCTACTGTCCACGGTACACAGTGTTGTAAAATGTGCTCACACACTTCCACGTTTGGCGTTTTCTTAAGCGCAGTTAGGGGATTGCTCCCTAACCTCGAAAGCGTAACACTACCTGCCTCGTATTACATTATTTACACTTTGATGGCAGGTAACGTTCATGAGGCATTCGCCAACCACAAACACTTGCATTGGATTGCCGCAGAGTACAGCGTGATTCATCACTCCAAATCAGACGTTTCCTGTCATTCGCTGCCCTGTGGTATCGCACCTTACATCTCCCTCAACCAATGCTTAGCATCAACAACAGAAATGTGTGGATTATGAAAAGCTGCTCCACTGTTGTTACCTACTGTTATTAACTCCATATGCAAAGTCCCTAGCTGGCTGCATTGCTGGTAGCACTTTGGATGTCAGAACTGATTCCGTCATTGATTTTTTACAACTACCCTCCGCAGTGATCGAATGTCCGTTAATACACGTGGTCTGCCTGGTCTTGGATTGGCTGAGGTTGTCCCTTTACCTTTACACATCATAACCACATCACCAGCGGTCTACTTGGAAATCACTACAAGGGTTGAAATGACACTTTCGGGTTTGTCACTCAGGTGACATCCAACGACTAGTCCATGTTCGAATTGACTGAGCTCTTCTGACCGAATCAGTCTGCTATTACTTTTTCTCTACTGACAACACAATACTGCCCGTCCCCTTTCATTATGACGTCTGATGGGTACACCTGGCGTGACATGTAGTGGTCACTTCCGCATTACATAGGAGTGTCCGGATACTTTTAATCATATAGTGTAGATACTTCGATAATGAATACCAAAGATATCTGTAAAGATCAAACTTGGACAGACAAACATAGGTAAGGTGAAGCTGACTCTGAAGATACCTTGGGTGGCGGGTTACTGATCGACGAAAGAAGATAAAAGCATTTTGAGGGAAATGCCGGAACTGAGGAATATAATTTACTTACAAATGATATATATAGATACTGCAGGGAAACCAACATATTAAGCTATAAATAAACCAATTTTTTTTTTACCGAATAGTTTCGGTAAAATCGTTTGAGGAAGATTGCAGCGCGTGCACCTCGATTCTGCCATCGCCAACCAGCCGAAAGAAAGCAAACACTATCGGCCTCCCCTTCTGAAAAGAATGAATTCGCCCAGTGCTTTGGGCGAAAATTGGTCACTGTGTATCGCTTACCGTATCCTGCGCAGACTCTACTACTTATAAGGATTGACGAAATCATTATAAGAGTAACATATGTGCCACAGTAAATGAGACAGAAATGGAAAGCAGTTTCAATAAACGTAAGTTATTCCGAGACCAAGCAGAATATATGGAGAATATTTCTAATGGAATTTCGCCAACAAATCAGCATTTGAAAGTAATACAGGCTTGCCAACACCTAAGAACCTGAGTTGCAGACATCTTCCTTTTATTACTAAAACTCATTCACGTATGCCACTTCATGTATTGTAAGCTCAAAATATCTCGCCATACATGCCAATTCGTATACGTAACTCACATTACTGTGTATTTCTTGTTGTATCACAGCCTCTCTCTCCTCCGTAAAGACACAGTCTTCTTCTCGGACTAACTAAATCACAAATTCTTAAATAAAAATGATTCATTCACATATCAGAATCATCTATATACAAGTGATAGAAGAACTCTAGTTCAAGACATCTGAGTAACTTCACGGTGGCTTTCACTCTTCCACTGATAATATCCACGTTTGTGTCGAGTGCGTACTCGGTTGTTCATATTTTGCACTTGGCTACAAACTTAATAACCTCTACTTGTTTCACCCATATATGGTACACGAAATCACAGCAAACATTACATACGCTACCCACGAACTGTTCGAAAACCGGTATAGTTGTCCATGTTTGAACATTCAATGAGTTGTATCACGTAGCCTACTTCAGTACTTCTACAGAGTGTCCGAGAAAGAATGGTCAACATTCAGGGATATGACAGGTACGATTATTCGAAGCAAATAAGTCTAGTAAACACAGACTCTAAGATGCATACCTTAACACCTATGAGCACTTTTCACCTTCGATGCTGTGAAACAAATCTCTTCTACTGCAAACTCTTTGCTTCCCATATTTTGAGAGGAGGTAGTATGGTCCAAAACAAGAAAAAATCATCTAATAATCTCTGCTCTGAAATGCATACCTTAAGAGATATGAGCTGTTGTCCAGTGGAAGATATGTGTTTCAGACTAGCGAAGACAAAAGTGCTCATGGCTCTTAAGGTATGCAGCATAGAGGCCATGTTTCTTTGAACATTTTTTCCTTGTTTTAATTCATACTGCCACCTTTAATCATATGAAAAGCAAAGAGCTTGAATTATAAGAGATTTATTTTGCAGTATCAGAGATTAACAAATACTCTTTTAGCTTCGCATGATAGGTCCTGTCATATACCTGATTGTAAACCATTCCTTCTGAGACAGTCCGTATATTAACTTCATATCAGTAGTGCTGATAAGTGGTTGTGCTACAAAGACATTCCGATTTCGCATTCAAGCAAATTTTTGTCAGCACAGTCCTCTTCCTTTAAGAGTGTTTACATCAAATACTACCGGCAAGCTGTGTTCCACATTAAGCTATCGGTATGCTTACATGAACAGAAAGCTACGTCCAGGAGTACCATTACGAGGTACTACTAAAAGAAACAAGTCCACATTTCATGAAAAATACCAGTGAACACCGATACTAACAACATTCACCAGCCGTCAGGGGTGTAGGAACACTCCATTAAGGCAGTCGATGAAAGTCGAGAGCTTAAGCGGGAGTTCTGTTTATCGTCCGTTACACTCTGGCTTGCACTGAGCCTAATGGGAACTCAGAAATACGTTTTCGGAATTATAACCCGTCGTGTACGCAATTTCATCAATCTGATTACTAAATCGACATGCTTTTAACTCAGGGATTACCTTGTGAGAAGTATTTTTAACACTGCATGTCAAAAAATAAAATAAAATGAATCCGACAAGGGATCAGAAAAATATTTCAAATTCCTATGAAGTCCGGAATGCACACTGCAGTGGAGTGTATTCTGTTCTGAAACTTATTTACGTAAAAGTGTGTCGTAGCGGTAATCTAAGTCGGAACGTTATTTACGGCAGCTCTCTCAGATTAACGTTCTTCTGAGGGGAGTATGTGGTGATAGGGTGCCTTAACACTTGTCCTGCCTTCCTGCCCCTTCTTCTTATCGTGCGGGAAACCTCCTCATTCCTTATCTTGTCAGTCGACCTTCTTTTTACACGCTGCAGCACCACACCTCAAACACTTCGTCTCCATTCTGTTCCGGTTTCTCCGCAGTTTATGACGCACTACCATACAATGGTGTGCTCCGAACGTACATTCTCAGAAATTTCTTCCTCAAATTAAAGGCTATGTTTGGTACTAGTAGACTTACTTTGGCTTTGAATGCCCTCTTTGTCTGGCGCAGTTTGCTTTTTATGTTCTCAAATGGTTCAAATGGCTCTGAGCACTATGGGACTCAGCTGCTGTGGTCATCAGTACCCTAGAACTTAGAACTACTTAAACCTAACTAACCTAAGGACATCACACACATCCATGCCCGAGGCAGGATTCGAACCTGCGACCGTAGCAGTCGCACGGTTCCGGACTGCGCGCCTAGAACCGCGAGACCACCGCGGCCGGCTTTATGTTCTCCTTGCATCGTCGGTCATGGGTTAATTTGCTTCCAAGGTAGCAAAATTTCTTAACTATATGTACTTCATAGTCATCAGTCTTAAGGTTAAGTTTATCGTTAGTCCCAATTCCGCTACTTCTCATTCCATTCGTCCTTCTTCGATTTACTGTACTCATATGACTATTCGTTGTATTCAGAATTGGTAGTTTGTGGTAAGGACTATGGAACAAAACTACTAAGGGCATCGTTTGTAACTTAAACTAATTTACGCTAAGGACAGCACACACATCCATGCCCGGGGGACTCGAGCCTCCAACGGAGGGAGCCGCTGGAACCGTTGAATTGAAGAGGATCTATAATTCCTCTTCTCTTACACTGAGGATAACAATGTCTTCGAAAATCATCTTATTCATATGCTTCAGCCAAAGAAATCATACAGTTTCAGTTTCATATAGCCGTCTATTTTATAATTCAACAGTGAGAAATAATATAAATTGCTTCCGTACGTCTGAATATTCTTCGCATTGTCAGCCATAACCTGTCGGAAAGCCGTATCCTCACATATTTATTCGTTCTGTATATATTTAGGGTTACTTCCCTTAGCTGCAACACTTTGCATTTCCCTGCAACACTATGTCAGGAGTGACATTTACATTCTCATTAAACCAACGGGATTTAGCGTTCTTCTGGTGGCAGTGTTAGTTTTTAGAAATCTTACAAGAAAAATTCTGCCCCCCGCCCCACCCCCACTGTCGAATTTTACACGTGATTCAGCACTCCAGATATCGTTAAGGATCACTATGGGTGAAATCGGACGCACGTTCGTCTCCAGCAAGGAAATGGTGCAACCACTTTTCCAGATAACCTTTGTTCACTCCAAACAATCGATGGTACCACTCTTTGACGACGAACGCTTCCATGTTGTAAGTTACAGGTGGACGTAGTTTTCCCCGTCAGCCGGAGAGTCTGTACACTATTACATCAGTCTCGCTCGCTGGGTTGTGCGCGGCTTGGTTGACGCTGTGCACGTCTGCTGGAATAGTCCATGCGTGCGGACGTGCGCAGCGTTGTATATGTTGCGCGGATGCCTGTAGCATTGGCAGCTGCGCCACAGTTCTCTGTCTTATATAGCGTAGCAGTCGAACAATACGGCAGCCACATCTATCAAGCTCTTGTGGATCTCTACAGAGGGTCACAAATCACTGGTGACGCCAGCCCTAAAGCACTCTAAATACCGTTTGAGAGATCTAAGCCCGTGATATCTCGCAGACCTTACTCTGGAAAAGTTCATTATTACTCATCATACAGAAATATCGACGTTATAAACAGCCAACCACCTTTTGGCGTGTGGTGAAGGTTACTTCTGGTATCACTATCTGATTCCCCCTTTCCTGTTCCACTCGCGAATGACACGTTGAACGAATTATCTTTCTATACACGGTGTTCAGAACAAAGTATCGAATACTTTGGGAGGCGGTAGTATTCACAGAAACAAGAAAAATAAGTCCAATAAACATGGGTCCGGAAATGCATACTTTCCGAGACACACACCAGTTTGTAGGGAGACGTTGTGCAAAGCTTCGTTGCAGATATTAAAACAGTCTGTCGCCTATAAGACAATTTTCAAGCTAGAGGTACGAAAATTGGTATTTGGTTCCCCAGTCAGAATAAAAAAAATACTTGTTTCAGCAGTTCTGGAAATTCAGTCACGAAGTGGGTGATTTTTTTTAAAAATAAACCTTTATTGAAGAATTACTAATACATTTTTAAAGCTACATCCATGAAAGTGGATATTTGACTTCTCGGGTGGAAGTAAAAGAATACGCGTTTCACTGTACTTGGAAATTGAATGCCTAAGAGGATGAAATAGGTGATAAAAATTTTTAATAAAATATTTTCTTATATTAAATAAACTTTAAAGCTAAATCTGAGAAAACTGGTGTTTTACTTCTGAGCTAGAAATAAAGAAATATGTGTTAGGGGATGAAATATTCTATGGAAATGTTGCCACAAGAACGCATAGGCATGATTAACAAACACTTTGACTCCAGCAACCAAGACTGCTTTTTCGTCAGAGGTATATTCGGAAAAGGTACTGCTTCTATGGACTAAATCAGCGTGAAAATCTAGAAGGCACTGTAGTTTGTCAACAACGTAAAAATTCGATTAAGGGAAAAGAAAATGTCTGTGCCGACCAAAACGTGTACGCGAGCAAAGTAGCGGGCGCTAAGCTGGTTGTCAATACAGCTCCTTATTTCCTGGATTTTCTCGTTGTGGTCCGTTAGCGAGACGTTCTTTGGAGCAATTAAATGTTCTCCAGCCCGTTCCGGAACATATTGTCTTGCAGTTTCAACAGTTAACATCTCCGTGATAAACAATGCCCCTCTTGTAACTTCTGCCACTAGAGTTTGTTGAGCATCACCGCCAGGCTCTCCCTCTGAGTAAACGACACCTGACCAAGTACGCCGCTCTTCATTGAATCTTCTCTATCTCTCTTGTTAAGGTAACCTGGTCTGTATTCCAAACTGAAAATCAACAGTCAAGACGTTTTGTAAAGCTACTTCGTTTTTTACGTGACCATTCCACCTTAGGTCACACCGGATGATTACTCCTACGTATTTCACTGTACTTAGTGTTTCCAGTAATTTGTTGCCAGTAGTGTAACCGTACAGCAATGGATTCCATCGTCTACTTGTGCGCAATACGTTCATTTATTTATCTCCAGCGTCAACAGCCAGTTCCTGGGTCATTCAACGATTTCCTTTGCAGGATTCCTACAATTCGCCGGCCGGAGTGGCCGAGCGGTTCTAGGCGCTACAGTCTGGAACCGCGCGACCGCTACGGTCGCAGGTTCGAATCCAGCCTCGAGCATGGATGTGTGTGATGTCCTTAGGTTAGTTAAAGTAGTTCTAAGTTCTAGGGGACTGATGACCTCAGAAGTTAAGTCCCATAGTACTCAGAGCCATTTGAACCATTTTCCTACTATTCGATACAGTCTTCTGGCTTTGTCACGTTCTTATAGACAAGCGCATCATCTGCGAACAGTCTCACGGAGCTTCCACTGTTATCCACACTATGTGTGCGTGTGTGCGTGTGTGTGTGTGTGTGTGTGTGTGTGTGCGTGCGTGCGTGCGTGCGTGCGCGTGTGTGAGTGTGTGTGGGAACGCGCGCGCACGTGCGATGGAAGTTCGAAAGTGCCGGCCTTAAGCCAACGTAGTGGGAGGGTCTGTATGCCCGAATGGTATCACTCTGTTCGTAGAAGACTCCCCACCATCCACCTACTGCCTCTCGCAGAGTGCATCCTTCATTGTGCCGAACTGATGGACGTCGGAATGTGCGAGTTCCAGGCTGTAGGGTGGATGAGAAAGAATAGTGAGCTCCTCTCTGGTGCGCGGACTTGTGTGAGGCCTTGCGTTGCCGTGGCTGTGGAGAAGTTCGGCTGCCTTTTTAAGGCGACGAAAACGCTTAAGTCGTTTCTACAATTTTCTGAGGGTAGCACAATACACTTGAAAGTTGATCGTTGAGTCATGAAGGAGGGCATTAAACAGAAATCCCCTCAGAGTCCCAGAACATCGTCTCCATGGGTTTACCAGCTGAGGCTGCAACTTTGAACATTTTATTCGGAGGAGAGGTGGTGTGGAGCCACTCGATGCGTTGCTGTTTTGTTTTCTGTTCGAAGATATGAACCCATGTTTCATCGCCTTTGACGATGTTTGACAAATTTTCACGACCATCCTCGTAGCGTGCAAGGAATTCCAAACAGATGGTCCTTCGTTGCTTATAATCTTCTGTTAGGCGTCGAGGAACCCAGCTGGCACATACGTTTCAGTTCCTCAAGTCACGAAAGAATGCGTCAGGACTACCAACAGATACGTCCAGTCGTGCAGCGAGGAGTTTGATCGAGAGCAGTCACTTACCTAGATTGAGAGTGTGAGCACGTTCCAACATCGCAGGAGTCACAGCTGTGTGCGGGCAGCTGTCACGCGGGTTGATTGGAGAGAGGTTTGCGAAACATTGTTGTGACGGTGATAGATTCCTAGCCGAACGATTCACGGTGCTTTGTTCACTGTTAGGTCTCCGTAGACATTCTGCAAAAGATTATGAATATCTACAGTGCTTTGTTTTCCGCCAAAACAAAATCACTGACAGGTGTTTGCTTGGAACGCACCTCTGTTACACACGTCACTTTCAAGACTATGTATAGCGCCACCACCTATCGGAAATTCATGAATCTATATGGGCTGAAGCTGGAATTTTCCATGACGGCCCAATACAAATTCCACATTTTTTAACCAAAACTGGCTGAGAGAAGAATGTGTTGAATTATTTATTGAACATCCCTCATATCCTGAAGAGGCAAAGAGACTGGCTCCTTGTCGCAACACGACGTGACATGGACTCTCCTAATTCCTGAGGTAGTGCTGCCGGGAACTGACACCATGAATCCTATAGGGTTGTCCATAAATCCGTAAGAGTATCAAAGGGTGGAGATATCTCCTGCACAACACATTACAAGGTATCCCATATATACTCAATAATTTTCGTATCAGGGGAGTTTGGTGGATAGTGGAAGTGTTTAAACACAGAATAGTGTTCCTGCAGCCACTCTGTAGCAATTCTGGACGTGCGGAGTGTCGCATTGTCCTGCTGGAATTGCCCAAGTCCGTCGAAATGCACAATGGACATAAGTGGATGCCAGTGATCAGACAGGATACTTACGTACGTATCACCTGTCAGAGTCGCATGTACAAGTATCAGAGGTCCCATATTATTACAACTGCACAAGCCCCATTACAGAGCCTCCATCAACCTCATCAATCTCCTGCTGACACCCAAGATCCATGGATTCACAAGCCTGTCTCCATCCGCTCGATACAATTTGATACGAGACTCGTCCCGCCAGGCAAAATGTTTCCAGTCATCAACAGTGCAGTGTAACTGTTGACGAGCCCAGGCAAGGTTCAAGTTGTTCAAATGCCTCTGAGCACTTTGGGACTTAACATCTGAGGTCATCAGTCCCCTAGGACTTAGAACTACTTAAACATAACTAACCTAAGGACATCACACACATCCTTGCCCGAGGCAGAATTCGAACCTGCGATCGTAGCAGTCTCGCGGTTCCGGACTAAAGCGCCTAGAACCGCTCGGCCACAGCGACCCGTCCCAGGCCAGGCATAAAGCTTTGTATAGTGGAATCATCTAGGGGACATGAGTGTACCGTCGGCTCCGAAAGCCCATATCGTTGAAGTTTCGTCCAATGGTTCGCACCTGACACCTGTTGATGTCCCAGCATTGAAGCCTGCAGCAATCTACGAAATGGTTGCACTTCTGTCACGTTGAACGATTCTCCTCAGTCGTCGTTGGTCCCGTTCTTGCAGGATCTTTTTCTGGCTGCAGCGATATCAGATTAGAAATTTTACCGGATTCCTGATACCCGCGGTACATTCGTGAAATGGTCGTACGGAAAAGTCTCCACTTCATCGCTACCTCGGTGATGCTGTGTCCCGTCGCTCGTGCGCCTATTATGCCACCACGTTGAAAGTGACTTTAATCTTAACAACTTGCCATTGTAGTAGCAGTAACCGATCCAACAATTACGCCCGACACTTTCTGTTTAATATAGACGTTGCCGGCTGCAGCTCCATATTCTATCTGTTTACACATCTCTGTATTTGAATACACATGTCTGTACCAGTTCTTTGGCACTTCAGTATAAGACGTGAGCCAATTGTGAGCTACTCCGCGTATTCCACATGGTCGAACTGGGAAACGCTTTTTTAAAAAGAAAATATTTTTATGGTATTCACCTAGCTGTCACAATTCTGTGAGAACTGAAGGTCGAGTTGCCAGAGTTAAAAAGAATTCAGACGGATATTTGACATTGTTTATTACCAGCGACAGATTCGATATTTGGATTAAAACTGGTTACGCGTAGCCTCAGGTTACTAGCTACACTTGGCGTATTCCTGTACTTGTATTTCAAAAAATAAAACTTGAAAAGGCTCGTTCTCCACTGAATAGAAATTCAACAATATATCCACAGTGACTGAGTGAAGTGGTGTAGAGGCTCTACTCGCTTTCAAGAGATCCGGGTTCAGTTCTCTGGTCGGTGATCCAGATATCGGTTGTGTGCGTTCATTTAAGTTACTCCATGCAAATGCCGGATGGTTCCTTCCCCTCCAGTAGTAAGAAATCCGAGCAATGCTCCGTCTCCAGTAATCTTAGAAGTGGACGGGACGTAAAACACTAATATTACTTTCTACCTGATAATTGTGTATGGGTATTAAATGAGCAGATAAGCGAATCGTTCTAGTGAACAATTGTGGCGAAGAAACTACAAACTGGACGTACTACGATCAGATTACGGCCTTTTTATTGTTTTCGCCATTAGCAGCCAGCTAAGGCCGCACTCCTGCAGGAGGTCGAACGTAACTGTGCATCCACACTGAAGGTGGTGGATTCATGGCCCATCGAGGCGACACAGTTGTATGAAGTTTTGGTGTCTGTTCTTTCTGACATTACAGTCAGAGCAAAAGCTCGGACTTCTTCAACAGTGGAGAAGAAAATCGACCGCGTTCTTTCAAAGGAACCATCCCAACATCCTCGTTCTATCTAGGAAATCACGGGAAGCTTAAATCAGGTAGACCGGACTCTGATTTGAGCCGTCGTCCTCCTGAATGTGACTCCAGTGTGCTAACAACTGCACCACTTCGCACGGATAAGCTACAACTACACAAAGAAAACAGTTTAGCGTGATCTCAGAAACTAATCTGAAAAAGAAAGCTTATGTAATTAAAACTTTACAGTAAATCCAACAGGAAGACTACACAAATGTACGAATAATGCTACTGCAATGCTAGAAACTATGGAAGAAGAAATAATGGCTGCACATCTCATGTTCAGCATCGAAGCGACCTTCGGTATAAGTGGTGAGGTTTAACGGCACGGCATTCGAATATGGCGTACAGAAAAGTTAATATGTACTGTTCGATGTCAGCACAGAAATTTAACACTCCATTTCTCTTCATCAAACTGTTTTGCCAAAGAATACCTGCATATGCTTCAGCGTATGAACTCCAAATGCGCATTGCTAATGTTCTCACATCGATGACTCCTCATGCATTTCAGAACGTGTGTCCTCAAATGAATTATCGCTTAGATGTTGCAGGTGTGAGCAAGGGGAATCATGTAGAGAGCTTGTTGTTGTTGTTGTGGTCTTCAGTCCTGAGACTGGTTTGATGCAGCTCTCCATGCTACTCTATCCTGTGCACGCTTCTTCATCTCCCAGTACCTACTGCAGCCTACATCCTTCTGAATCTGCTCTTGGTCTCCCTCTACGATTTTTACCCTCCACGCTGCCCTCCAGTACCAAATTGGTGATCCCTTGATGTCTTAGAACATGTCCAACCAACCGATCCCTTCTTCTAGTCAGGTTGTGCCACAAACTCCTCTTCTCCCCAATCCTATTCAATACCTCCACATTAGTTATGTGATCTACCCATCTAATCTTCAGCATGCTTCTGTAGCACCACATTTCGAAAGCTTCAATTCTCTTCTTGTCTAAACTATTTATCGTACATGTTTCACTTCCATACATGACTACACTCTATACAAATACTTTCAGAAACGACTTCCTGACACTTAAATCAATACTTGATGTTAACAAATTTCTCTTCTTCAGAAACGCTTTCCTTGCCTTTGCCAGTCTACATTTTATATCCTCTTTATTTCGACCATCCTCAGTTATTTTGCTCCTCAAATAGCAAAACTCCTTTACTACTTCAAGTGTCTCATTTGCTAATTTAATTCCCTTAGCATCACCCGACTGGCTCTCCCAAGGCCGTAAGTAGTTCGAATGGAATGTTGTCTACTCCCGGGGCCTTGTTTCGACTCAGGTCTTTCAGTGCTCTATCAAACTCTTCGCGCAGTATCATATCTCACATTTCATCTTCATCTACCTCCTCTTCCATTTCCATAATATTGTCCTCAAGAATATCACCCCTGTATAGACCCTCTATATACTCCTTCCACCTTTCCACCTTTCCGCTTTTCCTTCTTTGCTTAGAACTGGGTTTCCATCTGAGCTCTTGATTTTAATGCAACTGGTTCTACTTTCTCCAAAGGTCTGTTTAATTTTACTGTAGGCAGTATCTATCTTACCCCTAGTGAGATAAGCCTCTACATCCTTACATTTGTCCTCTAGCCATCCCAGCTTAGGCCTTTTGCACTTACTGTCGATCTCATTTTTGAGACGTTTGTATTCCTTTTTGCCTTGCCTCATTAATGCATTTTTGTATTTTCTCCTTTCATAAATTAAATTCAGTATCTCTTCTGTTACCCAATGATTACTACTAGCCCTCGTCCTTTCACCTACGTGATCCTCTGCTGCCTTTACTATTTCATTCCTCAAAGCTACCCATTCTTCTTCTATTGTATTTCTTTCCCCCATTCCTGTCAATTGTTCCCTTATACTCTCCCTGAAACTCTGTACAGCCTCTGGTTCTTTCAGTTTATCCAGGTCCCATCTCCTTAAATTCCCACCTTTTTGCAGTTTCTTCAGTTTTGATCTACAGTTCATAACCGATAGATTGTGGTCAGAGTTCACATCTGCCCCTGGAAATGTCTTACAATTTAAAATCTGGTTCCTAAATCTCTGTCTTACCATTATATAATCTATCTGAAACCTTCTAGTATCTCCAGGGTTCTTCCATGTATACATCCTTATTTCTCGATTCTCGAACCAAGTGTTAGCTATGATTAAGTTATGTTCTGTGAAAAATTCTACCAGGCGGCTTCCTCTTTCATTTCTTATCCCCAATCCATACTCACCTAATACGTCTCCTTCTCTTCCTTTTCCTACTGTCGAATTCCAGTCACCCATTACTATTAAATTTTCGTCTCCCTTCACTACCTGAATAATAATAAAGCGTTCACTATGCTGTTTGTAGTAGCTTAACCGTACTCCTATTTTTATTAAGCCTACTCCTGCATTACCCCTATTTGATTTTGTATTTATAGCCCTGTATTCACCTGACCACAAGTCTTGTTCCTCCTGCCACCGAACTTCACTAATTCCCACTATATCTAACTTTAACCTATCCATTTCCCTTTTTAAATTTTCTAACCTACCTGCCCGATTAAGGGATCTGACATTCCACACTCCGATCCGTAGAACGCGTTTTCTTTCTCCTGATAACGACATCCTCTTGAGTAGTCCTCACCCATAGATCCGAATGGGGGACTATTTTACCTCCGGAATATTTTACCCAAGAGGACGCCATCATCATTTAATCATACAGTAGAGCTGCATGTCCTCGGGAAAAATTACGGCTGTAGTTTCCCCTTGCTTTCAGCCGTTCGCAGTACCAGCACAGCAAGGCCGTTTTGGTTAATGTTACAAGGCCAGATCAGTCAATCATCCAGACTGTTGCCCCTGCAACTACTGAAAAGGCTGCTGTCCCTCTTGAGGAACCACACGTTTGTCTGGCCTCTCAACAGTTACCCCTCCATTGTGGTTGCACCTACGGTATGGCTATCTGTATTGTTGAGGCACGCAAGCCTCCCCACCAATGGCAAGGTCCATGGTTCATGGGTGGGGGGGTTGAAAGCTTATAAAACATAAAAAAATAAATTTCAGCTTACAGTTTTTTGGGGGGGGGGGGGTTGAAAGCTTATGAAACATATAAAAATAAATTTCAGCTTACAGTTTGATGTGTATGTGTTGACTGAGTAGAGCGGTTTGCACATATCAATATTAGGTATAGGTGCTCCAAGGTTGACGGAGGAACTGTGACCGTGCAAAAAAATGAGTGATATACAAATTTACACTTTGCTGCGCTTTGATACTAAACTAAAACTGTACAGCAACTCTTTGGATGTGCTTGTGGACATAAAGACTCGCAGTGGCCTGTCAAAGCGTGCGTTCTGAATACATTGTCAACAAGTCTATGTCTGCCCTCGGCGCCACAGTGTCAGTCACTGAGTAAACACTTGCCACTATGCGAAGGCTATCGGCAACTTCACTTGTAGACTAAGGCTGATCTCGACTATGAATTTCAGCTGCGAACTGCAGCCCTGGAACTCCATACTGTTGTATGCCAACGCCGAAAACTATCTGTCCATTGCTGCATTTTTCTTTTTTTTTCTTTATTGTGATTTCATTCCCCTGCCCCATATGGGCAGGGTAGGGCTGTCAGCGGCACCATCCGCCGCTCTTCAGGTGAGTGACATGACAGCTAATACAAGAAGAAAATGTTACATAGAAAGGCGATAAAAAAGTGGGCATAAAACAGAATAAGGGGAGATAATGGAGGTGAAAATACACTGACATGGAGACGCTCATTGGGGGACAATTTAAAAAGTCGACATAAAATTAAAAAAAAACACAGTTGGCGACTCATAGAGCAAAAAAAAAAGACACTGAAGTCACACGCACAGGTTAAAAATTGGCCACAGTACTAAAAACACTCCAGAACAACACACTTTAAACCCACTTGGATCACACATGATGAAGAATAAAACTGCCATGTGAGACCTGCCGAGGGAGAAGCCTGAGAGGATGGCAAAGGAGGGGAGAGTAAGGTGCAGCAGGGGAGAGAGCAGGATGAAAAGAGTAGGGGCATCAGCAGGTGCCCCAAGAGGCGGGAGACAGGTGGGGCAGGAGATGCTGAGGAAAGACAGGGCAGGAGGGAAAGCAGAGATACTGAAGGGGAGCTCAGGTGAGGGAAGGGGCTTAGGAGGGGAAAGCCACTCAGGAGAAGGGAGAGGTAGGAGAGGGAGCCCTGAGGAGGAAGGAGGAAGGTGGGGTTAGAGTTGGTAGGAAAGGTAGATGTCAGGACGAAGCTCATCATCTGGGAGGGGCAGATGCTGGATGTTGCGTTGAGAAAGGAGCCGGAGTGTGTGGAGATGGAGAGAGGGTGGGACACAACGGTAAAGGCGTGGCAACGGGCTGTGGGTGGAGAGGAAGATAGACACCACGGGTGAGGGGCTTGTAGGGGGGGACAGTATATAGGGTGCAGATGTGTTCAAGGGAAAGGAGAAGGTAGGGGAAGGTGATGAGGTTGAAGAGGATGCATGTGGGGGACGGAAGGCGGATCAGGAAGGCGAGGTGGAGTGCATGGCGTTCGAGGATTTGGAGGGCTTTATAGAACCTGGGAGGGGCGGAAATCCAAGCAACGCTGCCATAACAAAGGATTGGGAGGATCAAGGATTTGTAGGTGTGAAGGATGGTGGAAGGATGCAGACCGCATCTCCGGCCAGACAGGAGTTTCAGGAGGCGGAATCTGTTGTGAGCATGGTGTTGGATGGTAAGAAGATGGCGAGCCCAGGTGAGGTGGCGGTCGAGGGTGAGGCCAAGGTATTTGATGGTAGGGACTCCCATTGCTGCCTGTAGCCGCTGCTTACAACAACGAGGAAGTCCATGTCATTGGTGGCGGCGCGGAGATTGCTGATTGGGCCACGCTTGTGGTTGGTGGCTTATTTCAAAATGCCCATGGTGCCACTCAGAAACTGTTTCAGTGCGCCAGCTCCGGTTGCTTCCACTGGCGAGAACACAACACATTTATATTTCTGTAGGTCCTATAGACATATCGCTATGTATTAAGTAGCTATAACTATTTTAAATGATGTATTAATTCTGAATCGCCATTCTGAAACTATTTCTGAGCCTGGAAGGTTACAACGTACATACATAGGACATATAGCCACATTTGTGTGACCACCAGACAATATCCTGAATAAGATCCTTTCGCGGAGCGTGACGTGCAGGAAGAGAGCCATTGTAGTCTGGAAGGTACCGATGTGGATGTGCAGCCATTCCAACTCTATTGCGGTAGGTTTCTTGGTTAAGGATCCATGGGGCAAAAACTTGCTGGAGGTGATCCCAAAGATTCTCCACTGGGTTTAAATCCGGGGAGTTTGGTGGCCAGGGGAGTATGGTAAACTCTTCCTGGTGCTCGAACCACGAAGGTACACTGCTAGCTGTGTGACATGTTGCATTGCGCTGCTAGTAGATGACAGAATACCGAGAAAAGGCAGACTTCATGTATGGGTGGACATGATACCAAAGAATAGACGCATACTTCTCATGATCCACTGTAGCTTCCAGAAGGGCGATATCACTTAGGGAATGCAATGAAAACGTTCCCCACACCCTAAGGCTCCCTCCTGGTCGCAGTGTGTCTGCGTTTACACGTTTCAGGCTGTACAAGCCAACTTCCTTCTTCCTGATGGTGCAAAAACCGTGATTATCTGTAAATGCCGCTTGTCGCAATTCAATGGACGTAGAGATGCTGTACTGGTGTCCAAATTACACCCTTCTTCGTTGATGAACAGCAATTAGCATGGATGCATGAACCGGGCGTCAGCTGTGGAGGCCCGTGCACAGCAACGGTCCCTGAACGGCCGTTGAGAAGACGCTGTTGGTAGTCACTTGGTTCATCTTGGTGGTCAGTTGTTCAATAGTTACGCGCCTATTCGCCCGTACACATCTCCGCAGCCGTCGTTCATCCCCTTCATCTATGTCCCATGGTGCACCACAATTGCCTCGGTGCCAGCTATGGATAGCGCCATTTTGCCACGCACAGTATGGTTTAATCACGGAGGCACTCAATCAAATTACAAATTTAGTCGTTTCAGAAATGATTACATTAGCCGGAAAGCCAGTAATCATGCCCTTTTGCACGTCAGTTAAATCACAACTTTTTCGCTTTTTCGCGTTACTGCAACAAATGCCCTGTTTCCCGCTCCCCTCTCCTCCTCCCCACCCCACCCCACAACAAACTTTATATAGCTTCCACTGTCCGAGATGCCACCTGCCATCTGTGAGTGTGTATTACATGCTGACGTACAACATAGTCGGCTGCCACATTAATGTGACTGGACGGTGTATATTAACTATTATTTGGTTCTTTCAAGGCAGTCTACGAACTCATAAGAATTACGAATAAATGAAGACAACAATTATAGTGAATTCCCGCAGCCACTGCAGGATAATGATGAGTTTGTCTGGAATGCTGATCGGCGTCAACTGACATGATCCTTATTTTAGTTTTTTAAATTGATTTTTGCGATAAGTGAATTATTAACATGACTAACACCTTACAAAGACACCGTCGTGGTTCGTGATTGCCAGTTCCGAACACTAAGACGCGGTTGGGGCCTTTGATGTGAGACGTCGGTGCCCCTTGCAGACAATTAGGAGCCCTGAGCGAATCATCAGATTCGATCTCAGAACTGTCCGTTGCCGAGACCTTAACTGAGAGGTGGAGTACTAATACCTTGCACAAAGGCGCCCGCTCCCGTCTGATCACTCACGCTTAATCCACTTCCTGCCCTTGAGTTCTGCGAGGTGCGGCTTTGACGTCAGACGTCCTGCGCACTCACACAGACGCGTACCGTTCAATGAAGCTGTCCGCAGCTCGTGGTCGTCCGGTAGCGTTCTCGCTTCCCGCGCCCGGGTTCCCGGGTTCGATTCCCGGCGGGGTCAGGGATTTTCTCTGCCTCGTGATGACTGGGTATTGTGTGATGTCCTTAGGTTAGTTAGGTTTAAGTAGTTCTAGGGGACTGATGACCATAGATGTTAAGTCCCATAGTGCTCAGAGCCATTTGAACCATTTTTTTCAATGAAGCTGGGTTACGGTACAGTGCAGACCGGAGCCCGGTTGCCCTTTTGTACTCTCTGGCATTTTAGTGGAGAAAATAGAAACAGATTAATAAGAGAAGACGATACGTTTCGTTACGAAGATAGAATATTTTGATTAATGTAAGGTAGAATATGTAGCAGGCTATTTAAAGTAACTAAGATCGACGAAACAGAGTCGAGACGGAATCATCGTAAGCTATGAGTCATAAGTTGGTTTTGCTATAAATTATAGCAACTATAGTATTTTCTAACGTTTACAGTATTCATAAAGTGGTCTGTGATGTTCACCAAAAGAGGAATTTTACCATAGGAAACCTTGCTCTAGGTATAAAGTTTTCTAACGTCGTACTGTAACCGAATGGTCGGTGTGGGATGGTGTATTGGGACAGCTGTACATGGGATCGCGGTGAATCACGCTTCCTTCCTGTCTGTCTCCAGTGCATTCCCATTACAAAATGACCCTTATTATCCCTACCTATAAGCAATGACGTTCCAATGTCACGTAGACAGAATGCTTAAATATCTCAGTTGACTGTTTTAATAGCCACTACACAGATTGGAAATTTTTCTCATCATTAAAATGCCTTTACACAATCTGATGATGATGAGGCGCCATATTCCGAGAAGCGTTGGGGACGATGCGGGAGACCCGCACCGCCATACTAGGCAAGCTCCTAGGGGAGGTGGTTTGCTATTGCCTTCCTCCGACTTCAATGAGGGTGAATGATGATGACGACACAAGAATACCCAGTCATCTCGAGGCAGGAAAAATCCCTGACGCCCCCGGGAATCGAACCCGGGCCCCCTGCGCGGGAAGCAAGGAAGCTACCGCAAAACCACGAGCTGCGGACTTTACACAAGCTAAATATTTATCTCCTCGTAAGCATACCACTATCTCTCATTATGTATCTTACACATCAGTCAGGAGACTTGTTATCTCACTGGCCTAAAACGACAATTTTGAGACAAAAACTGACTTGAATACTGCCGTGACATGAAAACAGAATAACTTTCTTCCAGAATCCCCGCATTAGCGCAAAACTGAATATAGTTATTTGTAATCAAGACACCAATTCGGAGAAATTAATAATGGAAAGGCAGCTCAGAATAACGTGAAAAAAAATACTTTTGCTTTAAAGCTGCCACACTCAGTTCGTACTGCGTTCTTCCTATTAAATGATAAAATTTGATTTTCTTAAATACTTTGTTTGAAATTGTTTTCTTTTGTTATGAACAGAACTGTTTAAATCTGCGTCTACAGCTGTGCAGAGTTGTTTAAATCCATATCTTCAGCTGTACCCTGTAAGCCATCATACGGTGGGTGGCGAAGGGTAGTTCGTGAGCCAGTGTCTCTTCCTCGTTCTCCGGTTCAAGTTGCATGAAAGTTCGCGTGAGAACGATTCCTGGTA
Source organism: Schistocerca nitens (assembly GCF_023898315.1). Classification (NCBI taxonomy): domain Eukaryota; kingdom Metazoa; phylum Arthropoda; class Insecta; order Orthoptera; family Acrididae; genus Schistocerca; species Schistocerca nitens. The sequence goes on from NC_064617.1 coordinate 405,262,511, forward strand.
AGCCGCCGAGTGAGCTTCAGTCTAACTTTATCTTTATGGTTTTTTCATGAGATATACATATGAGGAAAAAAACATTTGTTGACTCACCTAACAAGTTAAGCCCTCTTAAATTTAACAGTAGACCACGCCGTGATGCAGAACGCCTCTCTTGCAGCATCTGCCACTCCAGGTGGCCGAACATTTCCGTGACGCTTTCGCGCTTACTAAATGAACCCGCAATGCAACGTGCTGCTCTTCTTTGGATCTTCTCTATTTCTTCTACCAATTCTATCTGGTACGGATTCCATACTGACGAGAAATGTTCAATTACCGGACGAACGAGTGTTTTATGAGCTACTTCCTCGGCTGACGGACCATATTTCCAGGGGATTAATCGAATGAATCTTAGTCTCCCTTACTCATTAATTTTATGTGGCAGTTGCACTTAAGATAGCTTAGTACGCATACTCCCGTATGCATTATGGAAGTAACTGTTTCAAATCATAGTTCTGCTATTTTGTACTCTTACATTTTATGGTCTTTCTGTCTATGTATTAGCAATAGTTTTTTTTTTTCGGGGGTCAGTTGCCACTTCCTGCCTGAAGCGTCGATCCTCCAAAGGTCTTCCTGAACCTCACCAAAACTTTCTAGCGTTACGATTTCTCTGCAAATAACACCTTGGTTGCGTCATGGAACTTCTAATGTTATCTCGTAGGTCATTTATATACTGGGTGGTCAGGAGCAGTCTGTAAACATTTGTAAGGGTGTTGCAGGGTAGGCTGTGCTCAGAAATAATTGCTAAGAAAAAAAATAGGTACACTGCGCGTTTCCGAGTTAATTAACATTGGAGTTAGGCAGTCACACCGCTACGTGCGCAAATTCAAGTGGCTCGGCAGAGACGTTGTCGTCGAACGTGTACTTCATTTGGTTCCCTAAAACTGAACAAGAGAGCCATACAAAAATTGTATGTGGGGCGGTAATAAGGATAGAACCCGAGCCAAAGGCTGAGCAGTTTCTGCGCTATCATCTGCGCTATGAGAGTACTTGACACTCACTGTATCTGACGGGCCGCTTGAATTTGCGCGAGCAACAGCCTGATTGGCTAACTTTGATGCTAACCAACTCGGAAACGGCGCAATGCATTGAATTTTTTTCTTAACAGTCATTTCTCAGTACAACATATCCTGAAACACCCTTTCATGTTTTTCAGACTGTTCTGATCACCCTACATATTGTGAAAAATAATGGTACTGCAACACTCCCCCTGGGGTACGACTGAAGTTATTTTTACGTTTGAAGACTTATCTACGTTCAGAATGACTTGCTGTCTTCTATTTGCTAGAAATTCCTCAGCCCAATCACACAGCTGTTCTGATATTCCATACGCTCGTATTTTGTTCATTACACGGCAGTGTGGAGCTGTATCTAAAACGTTCCGGAAATCAAGGAATACGGTATCTACCTGGTTGACTGCATCTTCCGCTTTCTGGGCCTCGTGGACGAACAGAGCGACCTGGGTTTCACACGGCCGTTGTTTCCGGAACCTATGTTCGTCCCTACAGATGAGATTTTCGGTCTCCAGAAATATCCTAATAATCGAGCGTGAAGCATGTCCAAAAATTCTACAACAGACCGACGTCAGATATAAACGTTTGTAGTTTTGTGCGTCTTTTCGACATTTCCCGAAAACGGGAACGACCTGTGCTTTTTTTTCATCATCAGTAACGCTTTGCTTCTCTAAAGGCACAAGGTGCATTGCTGCTAGAAGAGGGGCGAATTCTTTCGTATGCTTTGTGTTGAAACGAACTGGTATCCCGTCAGTTCCACTGACCTTTCCACTGTTGAGCGATTTCAGTCGCTTTTCTGCCCCTTGGTAACTTATTTCGATATCTCTTGTTTTTATATTCGGGCGATGATTTAGGAGTGGTTACAATGTGAGCTTCCCCTGTGGAAGTTTTGGAAAAAGACGGCCTTTTCTGTATCGTTCCTTGTTTCGATGTCATTAAGGTCATAGAATGTCTGGACAGATGACTTCGAACCGTTTAATGATAGAACATATGTGTAGAACGTCTTAGGATTTTCTGTCAACTCGGTTGACAGAGTTTTACTTTCTTATTCGTTGAACGCTTCACGCTTCTTTCGATAATTTTGGCTTCGTCAAGTTTTGTTTGTCTTTGAGGTTTCGGCTACATTTAAATTTTCAATGAAGCTCCCTTTGCCTTCGTGGCAGTATTCTAACACGGTTGTGAAACGATGGTGGATCTTCTCCATCCCTCACAGTTCTGCTCTGTACATACAGTACTTGCCTACAACGTGTTGTGTGATGCTCTTGTTGTCCATTGAGGTTCAACGTCATCAGTGCTGGAGATGAAATTTTCGTGACGACTAATCAGGAAGTATGAAATATGTCTTGTCGCTTTTTTAACATAGAAAAATCTTACTGTTTTTCTGTGCGTTCCTATTTACAGCCATATTTAGTGAAGCTGTAACGGCTCTGTGATCACTGATTCCCTGTTCTTTGCCATCGGAGTCGAAAGGTTCGGGTCTGTTTGCCACCAGCACGTGTTACTAGCTACTAATTTCTGTTATTTACTGGTAGGTATTAATCTGTCCTAGATACTGATTCACAAGGTATTTCTTACAAACTGTGGAAACCGGCAATTACGGAAATTTCTGGACCCAGTATATTGGTTTGGTAGATTGCATACGCTCCGAGAAATGTTTACTTTCTGTAGCAGAGGAATATTGTAGCACATAAACACATATAGGGAAAACGATAATTGGATGTTAACTACTGTGAATGACAGTTATAAACAATACATTATATAATCAGGACTATCGCGCCCTAAACATATTCTTATTATATCGGGGACGTAGGTCTTACGTAAAATCCTACATAACCATCCCATCGACATTTTTCAGCTATTCTATGGTCAGAAGGATAACACTAGCAAATGGACTTTACACAGCCTGAGAAGATTGATAAACTCAAAATAGACATCGTATTCCATCCATATTTAGAGAAACTTAGTACTGTTCCATATATAGATAGATGCAACATTCATATGATTATACGATGGGATGCTGAAAATTAACGCCTCTGAATCTTTTGTATGAAAACTTTTAAAGCTATTTAAATAAAACAAAATTTATTGACATTCAACATCATTATTTTTCATATCTTTATATATGTTTCTCAACATAGTCACCATACCGACGAACATATCTCCCCCAACGAGAGACCAGTTTGATGATACTACCACTGTAGAATGTTTTGTCTTTGTTGAAGAAGATGAAACCTCACCTCTGCTTGCACCGCTTCATCACTATCAACGTGAAGTCCTCGATTGTGTTTTCTAAATTCTGGAATCAGATGAAAGTCGGATGGGGACAAGCTGGGCTGTATGCAGGTGATCGATGACAGTGAAACCAAGGCGTCGGGCTTTTGCGGATGTCACAGCGCTCGTATGTGGTCTGCCAACGTCATGTGGAAGGAGACAGTGCCCATGGTTGGACGAAATCTTAGAATTCGTGCTTCCAGTTTTCTGAGGGATTACGGTATGCTGTTTCTCATGCACCGACGTAGTTACGTTACACATCGCCCTCTAACGGCAGAGTGTAGAAACTTGCGTCGCGGAGTAGAACGAGTAACGTGCATGACGTGCAATACCTTAATCTACGTGTCTATAACACAAAAACGTTTCAGTGAATGTACACAACAAAACTTTATCGTATAAAGATATGTAGAACCATTTTAAACGTACAGTTCATTATTTCATCGTAAGTGAATGATTAGCGACGGAAACGAAAGTGTTAGAAACTCAAAGAGAACGAAATATTTCACAGCGAACTATCGATTTAATTCGTTGGAGTGAGTTGAATGGAATTAACAGACCAGACCAACATGCTATCTGTCGGTCAATACTGCACTATCGAGAAAATGGAACGCTCCGCCAGTAAACCTCTTAACGTACTACAGTGGGTTTCAGGTCACATTTTCCGCATTAATGGAAGGTAACTGAAAAGAGTAGGCGTCCTGTTTGATGTATTTTTTCGCGTTTTGTTTACAGATGAATATTTGCGTCAGCAAACAGACACACAGCACCCACCCCTATTTCACCCTCTTTTCACTGCCTTCAACCTATGTGTCGGATATTTCCTAAGTGAATCCGAAAAAAAATCTTAACGCAGTACATCGTGCATCAAACAAAGTACATTATGTATAACGTTTATTTATACTTGTAAAATGTTTTTGCATGTATGTAAGTTTCAGCTTTTCGAGCTGTGTAGAGGAGAACGACTAGACTAACAAACAGATGACATTAAAATAGTTACCAATATATCTTAACACAGAAACATTTTTACATTAATGGGTCTAGTAGGTGAACAATTTCGATGACAACGCACAAAGAATACTGGAATTCTTAGATTATATTTTTAAATGTGAAAACCCAAGCTATAAACTAAACAGTCATTACGTGGCATCAAGCTGATTTCGAACAATCGTCTACAAGTTATTTTACGTCTGCAGCTACACTCTGTCGCAGACCACGCATCTCTTTGCCATCGAAATTGGATGGCCTCCTACGTCGCTCTCTTGCGCTTGCTAGAGAATATTTGGCGTAACTCGCTGCTCTATCCTTTCTATTCATCCTACCTTGTAATGGTGCATCAGCCAAATGACGGTCTTATAAGCTGACTGCCTCGTGGGTGAATTACATTGCTCAGGAATCCTTCCAATGAACTTCAGCCTGACATCTGACTCTCAAAAACTAGTTTTACGTGACAGCTGCGTTTAAAAGCGCTCTAAGTGTTTACATTTACCTATTCCACTTTTGAAAGTGTAAATGATTACCATCTATATTGGATTTTGCTCCCTGTTTATACATAACACGGTGCTGTGGTGGTCTTCAGTCCGAAGACTGGTTTGATGCGGCTGTCCACGCTATTCTCTCCTGTGCAAGGCTCTTCATCTCCAAATAAATACCGTAACTTACATCCTTCTGAATCTGCTTACTGTATTCATCTTTTTGTCTCCCTCTTCGATTTTTACCCCCCACACATTCCTCCAGTACCTAACTGGCAATCCGTTGAAGTCTCGGAATGTTTCCTATCAATTAATGCCTTCCCTTAGTCAAGTTGTACCACAAACTGCTTTTATCTCTAATTACGTTCGGTACTTCTTCATTAGTTGTGTGAATTACTAAGCTAATTACTCGTCTAATGTTCAGCATCCTTCTGTAGCACCACATTTCGAAAAACCTCTCCTCTCCTCTTCTTGTAAGTGATACGCTTTCTATCTTGGCGGTGCTCCATTTAAGAAGTTGTACTCTGGCAACTACCCTACAGGTTTCGCGACCAACCTCTTTACTGCTTCCGATGAGAGCGGAGCTGCAAGACGCTCCACGAACATCTCACTTTACCCGCGAATTTTGTTATTAATTAGAAGCAACTACAAAGCTGGAGTGGAATTTCTGAAGCGTGTGTGAAATTTATCACTTAAGCAAGCGTCTTCTTCACTGAACCCCGTCTTGGTCTTTTGTGCAAGAAATAGACCTTTGCTCTCTGGCGTGCAGACGGTTTAAATTTCGTGGATTCCGCTCGCGACCGTGTCGCATCGTGAGCTCACCCCCTAGAAGCTTATCAGAGCGTCACCGCAGGTAAAAATGGAGATAAAGATACTCCTTGGAAAGTGACGTCTAGCAGTCGTAGAGTATCACGAATTCTCTCTCGTACTAGTGGCAACAAGCTTTGTATGGCACAGTTGTCAGCTTGTATGATAATATGATATTCGATTCTAGCAAATGTTGGGTACAACTATCCAATATCATACTTCGTTTCGATGTGGTTTTCTGTCACTGAGAATTCACTTTTTGAAACGTACGAACTAACTGCAGAAACGTCCAACGATTCCTTCTATAAACTCTTTAGACACGTTCTTCCGTCAGCTTATTTGCTGGGTTGGCGGGAACTGTTATGAAGAAATCGACCGCTAGGCGGTGCTTAGTGTTTTACTAATTGTTGTGGTGGGCCTAGATACGAAATACTGTGTTGATTGATTTTTATTCCACATGAAAAAGAGACATTATAGTTTCAGGAATCTGTTTTGTTTTCAGGTTATCACAATGATTAATCTACAGAAAAATTTGAAAATAATAATGAAGCCTACGTTTGAGAATATTTCACCAGTAATTCTGTTCATCTGTTGTAGTGTGTATACGAACTGGAACTCTCGGGTCATTTTGGTTATACAGTAACACCAAGAATGAGTTGTGCGACATAAACTAAAGTTGATAGGCGTGTCTCTACATCTGAAAGATAATGTCTATTCCAGTTTCGCGCCAGTAGCATAAGGGTGACCACTAATAGCCCCGTCTGCAGCTCGTGGTCTCGCGGTCACGTTATCGCTTCCCGAGCATGTGGCCCCGGGTTCGATTCCGGGCGGGGTCAGGGATTTTCACCAGCCTCGATATGACTGGGTGCTGTGTTCTCCTCATCATTTCATCATCATTCATGAAAGTGGCGAGATTGGACTGAGCAAAGGTTGGAAATTTGTACGGGCGCTGATGACCAATTATCATCAGTAGCCCCACTATCAGAAGTGTTAATTACCTCTAAGACTGAACGAGGTGAGTTGATCCGAGTCAAGGATACATTTAAGGCAACAGAGATGCCATTATCAACACCTCTCTGAGTTTGAACCAGGTTTTGTAATAGGGTTACGAGAAGGTGGTGTTCCTTCTGCGACACTGGAGAAAGGCTTGGCAGGAATGTAGCCACTGTATATGACTGCTGGCAGCGCTGATCACGAGAAGATAAGGTCGAAAGGACATAGGGCTCCGGACGGCCGCCTGCCGAGAGAGAAGACCATCGTGTTTGGCGTTTTGCTCTGTTGCATCGTACTGTATCTACAGCAGCAATCTTATTAGCAGTTGGGACCGCAGTTACACAGCGAACTGTTACAAATCGGTTGCTTCATGGACAACACCGAGTCACAGGCCCTCTAGCGTGCATTACACTGAGCCAAAACCACCGCCATTTGCGACTGCAGTGGTGTCAAGCGAGAACTCATTTGAGGGCAGAGTGGAGGTCAGTTATGTTTTATGATGAAACCTGGTTCTGCCTCGGTGCCAGTGCAGGCTGTGTGTTGGTTAGAAGAAAGCCTGTTGAGGGCCGGCAACCAACCTGTCTGCGCATTAGACACACTGTGCCGACACCTGGAGTTATGGTCTGGGGTGAGAGTTAGTATGACAGCAGGAGCACTCTACTAGATGTCCAAGCACCTTGTCTGTAAATTTGTATTTAAGTCTGGTGATTCGACCTGTTTTGCTGCCATTCACGAACAGCAATCCAGGGGATGTTTCCCAACAGGATAACGCTCTCTCGCATACCACTGTTTTAAGCAAACACGCTTTACAGATTGTCGACGTGTTGCCTTGCCCTGCTCGATCACCAGACCTGTCTTCAGTCGAGCACATAAGGGACATCGTCGGACAACAGTTCCAACGTCATCCACAAACAGCATTAATCGTCCTCATATTGACTGATCAGGTGCAACAGGCATTGAGCCCCACCGCACAAACTGACATCCGGCACCTGTTCAATGCAATGAATGCACGTTTGCATACTTGCACTCAACATTCTCGTGGTTACACCGGTTATTAATGCACAAGCAATTCACATTTTCAATGGCTTATCTTGTACTTACATTAACCTGTGACCTTGCAACGTTAATCACTTAAATACGAATGGGCGAATGTTCTCCCGAAATTTCATATTTCCACATTAAATACTTTTTGGTATTGCGATTTTTTTCCGTCGGTGTATTTATTAATTTTTGTATATTTCCATTAGGAACTTGTATGGAATTATTTTGTTAAAGCATTAACATTAAAGCGCTACATTTAGATCTAGGGTGCAGCTATTCTCCTAAAGTCACATTCGGTGTATATTTGAGCACTTATGCCAAGTGGCGTGGAGACTGTAACTCATGTGTCATTCGTTCCTAAATAGACATGATAGGGAAAACTGATATTGGGTGCCTAGACCACGATTGTTATTTTTCCTAATTGAAAATCCTCCATGGGGAATCTTAGACAAAGCTATAAATGCCCAACTTTATTATCTTGTGACTGTTTTACTTCGTTAACAAGTTCAACAGCGACTATTCCTCCGGCAACAATATAAATTGTGGCTTAAAGTATATAACAATACAAAGACGGAAATGGCAAGTGTTACACCATAAGCATCAGACCAATATTTTTCAAACTTTGTAGAAACGTTCATAACATAACAGGGATACGAGCAATCTGTATTTCCATTATCAACTGATTTGCTCCATCAGATTCAGTACACACTGCTACTCACACGGCCACGAATGCACTCTTTTATTCACTGTGACATGGAAGAAAACAGGCTCCGAATGTCATCTTCAGGAATTTCTTGCCATGTCAGCAATCACGGTGTGTCAGTTCATGAAAATTGTCGTCTGGAGACTGGAAGCAAGGTATATGCATTCTCATTTCATCCCAGACATGATTTTTGGTTGACAAATCATGGATCTCGGCAGGCCAGTCAATGGTCCGTACATCCCTCAATGCGCCTGTGATGTGAATTACAGTGTAATTTCTTGCGTTACCCTGTCGTTTGGTGTCCTGGTCATGGAAGGCATGACAACATGGTTTACCATTCGCATGGCATACTGTCGCTCATTCAACTGCCCCATAATAATTACTAAATCAGCCCTATTGTTATATTCAACAGCTCCTCGCATCATGACTGTCGATATTAGAGAGGTGTGGGTCTCTGGCATCTCTGCTCCCTGTGACGTCTCACCAAGTCGTCTAAGGAAATGCCAGCGTCTAATGGACCGCCATACACACAACTGAGAGTCATCGGTGTGTACTACAGAATGACACTGAATGTTTCAGCTGACCCTGTCTCTACATTACACAAGTCTCTGTTTTGTGAGGCATGGTGTCAGTGGTAGATCACACATCACAACTCGAAATTTGCGCCCAGCTTCCAATAATCTGTTCCTCGCAGTTCGTGGTGACTCTCTGCCTGAAATCTACAACCGGATCAAGCTGTTGTCATCCATCTATTCATAACAGCCAGTCGAATGATTCCACGATACTCCGGCGATGTAATCCGTATAGAAGGCCCTTTACATTGTTGTCCTGATTCCAATTCGTCACCACTCGTTCTGCAGTCATTTGCATTAGGATCAATGTCTGTGCTATCTGGTGGAATATTGCTTCCATGTCCCTCATGACAATGATTAGACCATTCTCAAGGTCAGAAAAAATGTCCATAAACTGCCTGCGCACCTCCTCTGGACATCTCCACCTGAAGTTTTCGTATAGCATTGGTTGCACCTAACAGACAGCATATACACAGAGATGACACAAGTCACGTCGTGTCGGACCTCCTTTTTCCGGCATCATGCAGCAGCTCGACGTGGCATTGACTCAACAATTCGTTGGAAGTCCCCTGCAGAAATAATGAGCCATGGTGCCTCTTAAGCCGATTATAATTTAGAAAGTGTTGCCAGTGTGAGATTTCGCCGTGCAAAAACTGTCGATCATGTCTCAGAAATGTTTGGCGGGATTCACGTCGGGCGACCTGGGTGGCCAAATCATTCTCTCGAATTGTTCAGAATGTTCTTCAAACCAGTAGCGAACAACTGGGGCTCGGTGACATGGAGCGTTTTCATCCAAAAGTGGAGTCCATCAAGTAGCCGACAACAACCATTTTCAGTCAATGATCGGTTCAGTTGGACAGGAGGACCCAGTCCAGTCCATGTACACACAACTCACACCATTATGGAACCACACCAGTGTGCACAGTACATTGTAGGCAATTTGGATCCATGGGTTCTTGGCGTCTGTGCCACACTCGAACCCTACTGTCAGCCCTTACCAACTGAAACCGGAACACATCTTGTATGGTGGCTATAATTTCGCACCTTACAAGCACTCATCTATATACTTTGTCATGATTTACAACCAGAATTAGGTATCATGTGTTATGTTCATTTTCAACCTGTACCTACTCTTTTCAACCTGTACTTGGAAAATATGATTGACCAATGCTCATTAGATGACAAAGGAGTAGAAATTGGAGGAAGAAGAGTAGGATGCTTGAGATTTGCTGATGACATGGTCCTTCTAGCCACAGGGGAAAAAGAATTACAGGATTTGGTGGACACCATTGCAACTAACGGAAAAAAATATCGAATGAAAATTAACACAAATAAAACAAAAGTATGGGCAATAGGAGGAAATAAGGAAATAAAAATTGTGATGAATGGAGAAACACTAGAACAGGTGCAAAATTTTAAGTATCTTGGAAGCAGGATAGACACCGACTGGAAGTGCACCACAGAAATTAAAACAAGGATAGCTATGGCAAAAGAGGCGTTTTATAAGAAAAGGAGAATCTTCTGCAGTGGTCTGGACAGAGAACTCAGAAAGAGACTCATAAAATGTCTTGTATGGAGTGTTCTTCTACACTCCTGGAAATGGAAAAAAGAACACATTGACACCGGTGTGTCAGACCCACCATACTTGCTCCGGACACTGCGAGAGGGCTGTACAAGCAATGATCACACGCACGGCACAGCAGACACACCAGGAACCGCGGTGTTGGCCGTCGAATGGCGCTAGCTGCGCAGCATTTGTGCACCGCCGCCGTCAGTGTCAGCCAGTTTGCCGCGGCATACGGAGCTCCATCGCAGTCTTTAACACTGGTAGCATGCCGCGACAGCGTGGACGTGAACCGTATGTGCAGTTGACGGACTTTGAGCGAGGGCGTATAGTGGGCATGCGGGAGGCCGGGTGGACGTACCGCCGAATTGCTCAACACGTGGGGCGTGAGGTCTCCACAGTACATCGATGTTGTCGCCAGTGGTCGGCGGAAGGTGCACGTGCCCGTCGACCTGGGACCGGACCGCAGCGACGCACGGATGCACGCCAGGACCGTAGGATCCTACGCAGTGCCGTAGGGGACCGCACCGCCACTTCCCAGCAAATTAGGGACACTGTTGCTCCTGGGGTATCGGCGAGGACCATTCGCAACCGTCTCCATGAAGCTGGCCTACGGTCCCGCACACCGTTAGGCCGTCTTCCGCTCACGCCCCAACATCGTGCAGCCCGCCTCCAGTGGTGTCGCGACAGGCGTGAATGGAGGGACGAATGGAGACGTGTCGTCTTCAGCGATGAGAGTCGCTTCTGCCTTGGTGCCAATGATGGTCGTATGCGTGTTTGGTGCCGTGCAGGTGAGCGCCACAACCAGGACTGCATACGACCGAGGCACACAGGGCCAACACCCGGCATCATGGTGTGGGGAGCGATCTCCTACACTGGCCGTACACCACTGGTGATCGTCGAGGGGACACTGAATAGTGCACGGTACATCCAAACCGTCATCGAACCCATCGTTCTACCATTCCTAGACCGGCAAGGGAACTTGCTGTTCCAACAGGACAATGCACGTCCGCATGTATCCCGTGCCACCCAACGTGCTCTAGAAGGTGTAAGTCAACTACCCTGGCCAGCAAGATCTCCGGATCTGTCCCCCATTGAGCATGTTTGGGACTGGATGAAGCGTCGTCTCACGCGGTCTGCACGTCCAGCACGAACGCTGGTCCAACTGAGGCGCCAGGTGGAAATGGCATGGCACGCCGTTCCACAGGACTACATCCAGCATCTCTACGATCGTCTCCATGGGAGAATAGCAGCCTGCATTGCTGCGAAAGGTGGATATACACTGTACTAGTGCCGACATTGTGCATGCTCTGTTGCCTGTGTCTATGTGCCTGTGGTTCTGTCAGTGTGATCATGTGATGTATCTGACCCCAGGAATGTGTCAATAAAGTTTCCCCTTCCTGGGACAATGAATTCACGGTGTTCTTATTTCAATTTCCAGGAGTGTATATGGCGCTGAAACATGGACTATGAGGAAAAAAGACAGAGAAAGGCTGGAGGCTTTTGAGATCTGGACATGGCGGAAGATTGAAAGAATGAGTTGGATGGACAGAGTAAAAAATGAAGAGGTACTGAGAAGAGTGGGAAAGAAAAGGCAGTTACTAGGTGTAATAAAGAGAAGAAAAAGAAATTGGATTGGGCATATATTAAGAAAGAATGACGGACTGATAAAAACAGTTTTAGAAGGTTATGTAGAAGGGAAAAGGAAGCGAGGAAGGAAGAGATTCCAGATACTGGATGACATGATGGACGGTACAACATACAGCAGCCTTAAGAAGGAAGCAATGGATCGCAGAAAATGGAGAGGCAAAGGACCTGCTAATATAGCAGATAACTGATGATGAAGATGATGATGATATGTTGTACACTGTATATATGAATATATAAAAGAGACTGACATTGTCACATACGTCTTGTAAATAATTATTAACGCTTATTGCATAGAAGGTGACGGAGTGCCTTTATTATAAAAACGGCGTAATGAATGATTGACTATACTAGTAGAGGTTGGATCGCCAGTGGAAATGAAGCGGCTGGTGGAACTGAAGCCCTGGGTGGAAGGCCCACACATGTGCGTTGGTCCTGCTTAAACACAGGAAATAGCAACGGACGTCGTAGCACCTAAGCGCTAGAGCACAATACAGTCGCGACCGGCCGGTTTTGTAGCCGAATAGGGAGGATTATACTTCGGAAACGCTGAAAATCTAGGAGGCAGGTGAGAAGAACGAAGAAGCGGCACCTTGGAAACCATGCAGCCTGGGTTATTTCCAAGGATTTTTACTCAGAATCATACCATTATACGAGTATAGGTTTTTCCTCACAAACTTTCAGCGCTGGACGACAAAAGACTAAAATATGGTTGGTCAGCGATCGGAAAAATCTGTAGAGAGGGAGAATATTACGTGGTTTCGGGAATATGATTCGTCTTCGGAATTACGAGGGTGGGGAGCCAAGCCTTGCTGGGAAGCCAACGCTGGAGAGACGAGGTCTTCCATTGTGAGCGCCCGTATGTGACGGTCACTCGATATCAGCTTTGTTGAGACAGACAGACTTGCTGTCTTTGCTCTCAGTAGAGTACATACCTAGAGCAGTTAGGAACTGTACTGTTGCGAATCTACACGATTCGGGACTTCACCTCCGGGTTTGAAGTCGTTCGTTGAGTACGCAGCGTTCAGTAATTGAGAGCATTTCCTCTGCCTATACTTACGTTGAGACGTTATCTGAACTCCGCCCTTGTGGTTGGGAGTTCGCGTTTCTCGTCTGTAGAACACAGAGGGTAGTAGACAGTATTAGAGTATATTACTCAGCGGAGCGCCTTCTGCCGTCGAAGAGTTCGAAAGAGTTTATTTGTGGCTGGAGTTCTTCCATTGTCGCAGACGAGTACGAGAACCATCATTTCGGCGCACCGGACGCAGTACATACGGTGATATCGCATATTTTCGGCTTATTATGGCTATAAAAGCTAAACAGCTGTGATCACGTTAGTTTATTTCCACTTAGGTTCCACACCACCGTAGATTATCTTTGAAAGTAGTGTCTTCTAGTGTTTGGTACTTACAAGGGAACCTCCCCATCGCACCCCCGTCAGATTTAGTTATAAGTTGGCACAGTGGATAGGCCTTGAAAAACTGAACACAGATCAATTGAGAAAACAGGAAGAAGTTGTGTGGAACTGTGAAAAAATAAGCAAAATGTACAAACTGAGTAGTTCAAGGGAAGATAAGCAACATTAAGGACGATGGGAACGCAGGAGCGCTGTGGTCTCGTCGTAACGTGAGCAGCTGCGGAACGAAAGGTCCTTGGTTCAAATCTTCCATCGAGTGAAAAGTTTAATTTTTTATTTTCAGTTTATGTGACAAACTCTTATGTTTTCATCACTTTTTTGGGAGTGATTATCACATCCACAAGAAAACCTAAGTCGGGCAAGGTAGAAGAATCTTTTTACCCATTCGCCAAGTGTACAAGTTAGGTGGGTCGACAACATATTCCTATCATGTGGCGCACATGCCGTCACCAGTGTCGTATAGAATATATCAGAAGTGTTTTCCTGTGGAGGAATCGGTTGACCTATGACCTTGCAATCAAATGTTTTCTGTTCCCATTGGAGAGACACGTCCTTTCGTCTAATAATCGCACGGTTTTGCGATGCGGTCGCAAAACACAGACACTAAACTTATTACAGTGAACAGAGATGTCAATGAACGAACGGACAGATAATAACTATGCAAAAATAAAGAAAGTAAAATTATCAGTCGAGGGAAGACTTGAACCAAGGACCCCTCATGCAGCAGCTGCTCACGCTACCACGGGACCACGGCGCTTCTAAGCTCAATTTGTCCATTATGTTGCTTATGTGGCCCATGGACTACTCAGTTTGTATATTTTGCTTATTTTTTCATAGTTCCACACAACTTCTTCCTGTTTTCTCAATTGATCTGTGTTCAGTTTATCAAGGCCTATCCACTGTGCCAACTTATAACTAAATCTGAGGGGGGTGCGATGGGGAGGTTCCCTTGTTAGATGATGTCAGTCATTTCGCGTTATTGATATTAGACTGCGCAGTCATAATAAGGGGCAGAGCTGGGCAATTGATCAGTAATTTACTTAGGAAATGTAAGCTTTGTAATATAAAGGTTTTTATAATCTACAATAAACATATAAACAGGAACAACGTTTATCGTTTAGTAGGGTTAGTGCTTTAATCATTTATTTGTGTTTAGATTATAATTTATAGAATTAAGAGATCCTTACATCTGCTTCAGGGGGTAGTCAGACAGGTCCAAATCTTCATTTTGCCGTTTATGATTTTCCGTTCCGCACATTCATTTTGCACCCGCCTGGAGTAGCATCTTGGAATCTGACCAGCCCATGTTTCTCCAGTTGTCAAGGATCCAGCCATAGGTCACGAGCACAGAAGAGGCGCTGCAGGGCGATAGCATGCTGTCAGCGACGGCATTCGTGTTGGTCATCTACTGCCGTAGCCCATTAACGCAAAATTTCGCCGCTATGTTCGTCGTACGTCCCACATGGTTTTCTGCGGTTATTTCACGCAGTGTTGTTTCTCTGTTAGCACTGACAACTCTACCCAGACGCTGCTGCTCTCGGTCATTAAGAGAAGGCCATCGGCCACTGCGCTGTCCATGGTTAGAAGTAGTGCCTGAAATTTTGTATTCTCGGCACACTCTTGACACTCTGGATCGCGTAATACTGAATTCCATAACGATTTCCGAAACAGAATGTCGCATGTGTCTAGTTCCAAGTACTATTCCGCGTTCAAAGTCTATTAATTCCCGTTGTACGGCCATAGTCATGTTGGAAAGCTTTTCACGTGAATCACATAAGTACTAATGACAGGTCAGCCAATTCACTGCCTTTTCATACTATGTGTACCGCAATCTGTGTATGTGCACATCGATATCCATTGCTTTTTGTCAGTCTACTTTCCTCTTGAGCAATCCCTTGAGATACGCAACTACGCGGTGCGTTACCTCAAGTATAGTTATGGTGGATAATACTTACGTTTTTCGACACCAAAGACGTTTGTAGACTGTGTAAGGAGATGTTTTCACACAAATCACATTAACACGAGAACAGAATCTGAACGAGGGTGCAAATTTATAAGTGTGTGTGTCTTCGGCGTTCGCGTTCAATTTCCACAAAATACTTGCGTACGTTATAAAAGAGACCGACGTTTTAGCACTGTTGCTAGCAACCTTACTGAGAGTATTTCAAATAAGGATGTGTGGCTCATATGCGACATACGCCAAAACGATGGTTTTCTGCAAAAAATGACGCGATCAACCAACCAGAAAGACGCGATTCGCTTTGTCAAATTTTTCGTTGCAAATTTACTGGCTGAATTCCTTTTGCTTGAGAATATTACAGGTAAATTGAATTGCGGGAGTGAAAGAAGCGAGGTCCTTTCATCCGCGCCAGCATATGACGCGTACTGTTATCACTTAAGATCAATATCTAGTTGGAAAAAACCGCAGAATTTAATTTAGTCTCCGTCCGCGTTGTTACTGGCGACGAATATGCGGCAGAAATTGTCCCATCATCTGCGGATGCTCAATGTATCAATGCTTTCCTAAAATGCAGGCTCAGCAGTGCTGTGATGCAACATAAAATTTTTAAACTCATACAAATTATCACATCACTGACATATTTTAAAGTGTAAAATGCGCTTAAATTAAGCCATTAGTGACAATTATATTGTAAATTCCGGACTAATACTCTGTCGCAGATGCACATCTACCAATACTTTTAACCATAATCACATTCTGCAATTCAGCGCGATATACATATATAGCTGAGTCCATCTAGCACTGCAGCAGAATTATTAAGCAAAATTGCTGAGAGTACTCACGACAAGCACCTATGGCACTGGAAAACACAATTATGTTCATCGAAAACAACGTATCCTGTAGAATTGTAAGTCACTATACAAGAAGTAACTGGAGGTTTATTTTCACTGTTTCTCGGTTTCAAATTGTATAGAAGTATCACAAATTTTCTTCTCTCTAGTGTTGAGCACTGAGATTGATTTGCTGAAGTATCTCATTCCACTCTTCCAGCTTTCCTCCTCCTTTCAGCATATGGAGAGGACCTCGAACGATACTGCCTCATCAATGATTGCTTCCAGCTATTCCTTTCCCCATTTGCTGCTCCTTTTGCTATTGTTCCATTGTGTCGTACTATGCATCCTACAGTTTCTCACTTCTTGTCTGAAGGTATTAGGTTGGTGCAAAAGTTCGTAGCGATGAGTTTAATAACAGCAACACATACGCATAACAGCGACTTTAGTCATCAATAATATGGCTTCAAATGGCTCTGAGCACTATGGGACTTAACATCTGAGGTCATCAGTTCCCTAGAACTTAGAACTACTGAAACCTAACTAACCTAAGGACATCGCACACATCCATGCCCGTGGCAGGATTCGAACCTGCGACCGTAGCGGTCGCGCGGTTCCAGACTGAAGCGCCTAGAACCGATCGGCCACACCGGCCGGCCATCAATAATATATTCTCCTTCATTACTTACAACGGTCTGCCAGTCCTGGGGTAGCTTTACGATTACGCGACTTTAGAAATCACGTATTTTCGAGGCGAAAATCACATCGAGCTACATTTGGGGCGCATTTTCACCCTGAAGGGAAGTTCCTTGAAGGTTGTTGCATACATGGCGTAAACGGTGAAAATCTGAGGGCGCGAGATTAGATGAATAAGGTTGGTGTGGAAAGACTTCACAAACCAACTCCTCTATGGCACTTTTTGTAAGTCTAGCAGAATGCTGGCACGTGGTATCGTGGAGTAGCATCACTTCACGCATTCTACCTGATCATTTTTCTCGGACTGGGTCTGAAAGACGTCTCAGGTATTGATAATAAATGTCAGTAATGACGGTTACGCCTCGGGCAAGCAACCCGCAGTACACCACACCGTCACTGATTCACCAAATGCATAATATTTTCTTTTGTGGATGTGTGCAGGTCTTCGTACTTCTGAGTTGCTGCTTTGTTTCGGCTCAGCAATTCCTTTCTTTGCCTTATGTCAACATAGAGGAACCATATCCTGTCAGCAATAACGATACAGGATAGGAATAGTCGGTGTTGTTGACGAGTCAATTCATGACGAGCAAGCGGAGGTGCACGTATGGTCACTCGCTGATTGTTTGTTATTTTGGTTTTCGGCATGCGGTACCCACACATACGATTTTTGAACCTTCCCCTTTGCATGTAAATAGCTCGGTACATTTTCCAGTCATCGAGTGAACTGAGTTGGATCATTGTGGGTTAATACTTTTAAACGCTCTACATCAAACACCAAACGTGTTTCTGAACGTGGAGAGTCACTAACGCTATATCGATCCTCCTTAAAACGAGAAATCATTTTCTTGGCATGCTCTCTACAGAGGCATTATCCCCATACACCCCTATATCGAACTCTAACAGAAGAATTTGTCGGAAATGTTCCGATTTCTTCACTTGGCACTCCATTTTCTAGTATCTACAGCTCCACTCACTACCTCCAAATGACAAATTGACAATACGTAGATTACAAATTAAGAAATGATAACCGATAAATCATCATCCTCAGGATTTCCTTGCAGCGAGCCGGGTAGGAACTTTGTGAACTATATGCTTCCATTGGTTTCTGTCCTGGAATAGCTTTTCCGTCTCCGCTACATCCCATGTTACTCCTCTTCTCTTGAGATCTTCCTTAACCTGGTCTATCCATCCCTTTCTAGGCCGCCCAATTGGTCTTCTTCCAGGTACCTCCATCCCCAAATACTGGCGTGGAGTTCGAGTCGGGGGCATTCGCTTCACATGACCGAACCACTTCAGTCTCAAACCACTCATCCTCCCACCTGTAATCAATGTCACCTGGAGGTCTCTCCTTAGGACCTCTCCTTAGGGTCTCTATCCGTTATGTTTCTTGTTTTCCTATAAACATTGTTACGAGTATAGAAATAATTAAGGAGCATGTACGGCTTTATTTGCGATGAATGAATACTCGTATTACTGCTTTACTGTGAAAGCAATCTTATACAGAAAACCGCATACTGGAAAAAGTGGTGATATTCTGTCGTTAATGATCAGAATTTTTATGTTTTCCTGATGTGTTCATCTACATCTACATTTATACTCCGCAAGCCACCCAACGGTGTGTGGCGGAGGGCACTTTACGTGCCACTGTCATTATCTCCCTTTTCTGTTCCAGTCGCGTATGGTTCGCGGGAAGAACGACTGTCTGAAAGCCTCCGTGCGCGCTCGAATCTCTCTAATTTTACATTCGTGATCTCCTCGGAAGGTATAAGTAGGGGGAAGCAATATATTCGATACCTCATCCAGAAACGCACCCCCTCGAAACCTGGCGAGCAAGCTACACCGCGATGCAGAGCGCCTCTCTTGCACAGTCTGGCACTTGAGTTTGCTAAACATCTCCGTAACGCTATCACGCTTACCAAATAACCCTGTGGCGAAACGCGCAGCTCTTCTTTGGATCTTCTCTATCTCCTCCGTCAACCCGATCTCGTACGGATCCCACACTGATGAGCAATACTCAAGTATAGGTAGAACGAGTGTTTTTTAAGCCACCTCCTTTGTTGATGGACTACATTTTCTAAGGACTCTCCCAATGAATCTCAACCTGGTACCCGCCTTACCAACAATTAATTTTATATGATCATTCCACTTCAAATCGTTCCGCACGCATACTCCCAGATATTTTACCAGTGTTTGTTCCGCTATCATGTAATCATACAATAAAGGCAAACATGTGCTTTCTCTACTATTATGTGCGGCTACTGCTGAGTTTGATATTATCTGGCTTTGTTACATTGCGTGCTTACTCAGAAACACTGCTTGGTAGGGACATAAATGATTACTATTCCTTATGAAAGAGAAATTTGCAGATTTCAGACGCATACGGGCATTGCATTAAATTCAACGGCGACATCTGAAATTTTGAGCCAGACCGGGACTCGAACCCGCATGTTACACTTCTGTACAACGGTTGCCTTAACCGCCCCGGCCATCAGAACACGCTTCCCTTGCAGCACTAATTCCCACAATCCGCACAATAAAGATGTAGTGTCCTCCGTCCATTATCCCCTGTGTACTGTTCAAACGAGTCCCGCAAAGTGTTCAGACGAGTGAGTGCACCTGCACAGATGATACTATTTCGCTGTCAAGGCACATATATGTACATCATCACGTGTGTGGTGTCTATTCTCTCCGAGATGTTCGAAACAATAGACACGACACACATAAATCACCTTTTTTAATTTCTTCAGACATTATAGCAGCTCACGAAACGTCGCCCCACCACCGTCACCAACACAACTTTATAAAAACAGTACCAACATTAAGAGAAGTAACAGCAAGATTTCATTCCAGAAACAGTGGAAAAACAAATCAGTCATGAGATCTGCTGAATCTCCTGCTCAAAAATGCTACCTTCAGCAAAAGCAAAAATTTAACACTCTTGTAAACAAAGGACCTGGAATTTTTGTTCATTTCCAGCGTAATAGTACAATTAAAAGAATTCAGTATATCGTATCTCAATATACTTACAAAAATAAGTAAAATGAGCGGATATTACGTTTCTGGGATGCTGGATTGTTTGAGGAACCCCTATTCTCAAGCAGTTTCTGGTATGCAAAGTCTCACTAACAAAACCTTCACGTTTCTTTGGGTTACATCAGACAACTGTGAAAGATGCAGAGGAATTTCGTATACCGAAATTCTGCGTGTCTTTGGTAGATGGATATCTTTTTGTCTGTTGTCAGGGACGGAATAACTTAGTTTTATTCGAGTAGTTATTGCTATGAGCCTATCTTATGAGTTAATATATGTACATAATAGCATAATTAATGTATTGAACGTTAGTAGGGCTTTTAGTCTGTGATATGTGGAACATGTAGTAGAATATTTTGTGTCTGAATTCTTTCAATTTTTGAACTGTGGACACTTATTCCAGTTTTAGGATGTTTTCCTCCAGGATTAATGCATAACCGCACGACTGACGGCAAGACGGTGCTATGCGCTCAGTTTTACCGCTGTTTCCACTGGATTTTGGTCTCTGTGCGAAGCAGGGTTATATGGTAAGTCTTACTTCACTGTAGAACGGATAACTGCTGATTTGTTTTATCTGCCACCAAAGCGTACACTGGTATGTGCCAGTACCAGACAGAGGATAACTGTGATCTGCAAAACGATTCACATAACTTTTAATTAGACTCCCAGTTTTGCATTAAAAACAAGACCCAGAAAGACATTTTAGCATTTCGTTATGAGCACTGATACTGCCTATTTGTATTTCTAAAACACAATAAAATTTTCTTCCTCTGAGACATATTCTCAGTATACTTTTTAATATTTTTTAATAATCATTGCAGTCCTGTGTGATTTGAGATAAACGTAACTGGCAACAGTAATACCTGGATCTTTGGCAGAGGTTATCCGCTTATAATTCTGCGTCCTGTAACGCCGCACCAGTGTTGAGGTAATTAACTTGCTATGACTCCGTGACAGCGAAGCGGTAGAGAAGTTTACGCTCCCATGCAGTATGTGATTTCAAGGCCCTGCCCTGTTTGTGGAGCTTGTTAATCTTCACTGCTCCGGCTTAACGCTGCATTAGCTCTTCGTCCTGTTCTAGAGTAAGCACGTCACAGACTAACCGGCTTATTATATACTAACGTAACCTCGGCTTTCGGATAGGTAAAGGTACCAGAGAGGTAGTTCTGACATCATGCTTGATAATGAAAGTAAGACTTAAGCAAAATAAAGACAGTTTCATAGGATTTGTCGACCTAGAAAAAAAGTTCGATTATGTAAAATGGCGCAATGTTTGAAATTCTCAGTAAATTAGGCATAAATAGGGAAATATGGTTTAATATGCAATATGCATAAGTACCAAGAAGGAACAATAAGGATGGAAGGCTAAGATCGAAGAGATTGAATTCAAAAAGGTGTAAAAGAAATATGCTTTTCTCTCATACTATTCAATCTGTACATCGAAGATGGAATGACAGAAATAAAAAGATCCGTCCAGAAGTGGGACTACAATTGAAAAAGACCGATTGTGAACAATAAGATTCGCTGATGACACTCCTATTCTTAGTAGCAGCGAGAAATAATTACACAAGGTGAACAAAATGAAGTCTCTTTTGAGCACAGAATGTGAACTCGGAATAACCTGAAGAATGACGAAAATGATGAGGCCTAGCAGAAATGAGATTAGTCGTAAAGTGAACATGTAGGGGGTCACGAAGTAGACGAAGTGAAGGAATCTGCTACCTTGGCAGAAAATAACATGGGACGGTGGTGGAGGGTGGAAGTGCTAGGGAAGGAGGATCACGGGATTGTTGTTTTGCACTTCTTCGTACATAGATTTACAAGTAGAAGACCGAGCGAGTGATTCCTCACTCTGTCTACCCTACTACGTCACAAGAAACAACTACAGTGTGTTTCACAAATCATACCCACCTTCTGCAGTATGTCTTACGATTTACTGCCGGGTGCTCGGGGGGGGGGGGGGAGGGGGTGTATTCCACAAAGTACATTAGCACAATATGGAATGTACACATGAGTTACTAATAGTACTAACTCTAGAATCGCTTATGGACAGTATCTACGTTAATTCTGCATACTGTTCTGCACTGCTAGAGGGGGAAATTGATTCTTAGTCATCCTGTATGGCAGTTGTAGCCTTCTTCCGGGAAAGGCAATTTCCCCCCACTCGAGCGCTGCTTGCTTTTCAGTTTGCATTTCTCTTATTTCACCAGACATATACCTTCACTCAGCTCATGTTCATCCAGTAGAGTTATGCTCATATCTAGAACAGTAGTCTGCTGTAACACTGTGCTTACGTTGAAATACATGAAGCTCCTTGACACTTATGTGCCCTGCCTTTGTTGCA
The DNA here is from genome assembly GCF_023898315.1 of Schistocerca nitens. Taxonomy (NCBI): domain Eukaryota; kingdom Metazoa; phylum Arthropoda; class Insecta; order Orthoptera; family Acrididae; genus Schistocerca; species Schistocerca nitens. The sequence goes on from NC_064617.1 coordinate 405,284,901, forward strand.
GAGGTAACCAATTTAAGCCTCTGGACATCTGTAGATGTTGGGAGAGCTACATTATATGTAGACATGAAGAACAAAGATGTACAATGTTAATGATGTTTGAGATATTTAATACGCTGTAAGAGTTACCACATAAAAATTTTGTGGGTATTTCTTTTTAGTACGTCCTCGTAAAACACATTAAATTTCTACGAAGAAAAGTCCTTTTCACTTTTTCTCTAGGGCTAATACTTTGCGCGTCGCAGAGGATGGAAAAACCGCATATTATTGAAAATAGTGTTTTAATGGTAAAAACGTAATATTTATTTTTAAATGAAGTGAGTTAAGGAAAATGTTAAATATACATACCACATCTAAGTAGAGTACAGCCGTATTGAGTGATAAAAAGTGTTCTGGGGTGGGGAGGGGGGGAGAGACAGAGGAATGATTCTGGAGGGTGGAAGTGCGAAGGAAGGAGGGTCACAGGATTGTAGTTTTGCACTTCTTCCTACGTAGATCTACAAGTACAAGACGGAGCAACGGTTTCTTGAGTTAGTATTATTTGTAACTCATATCTGTACTTAGTGGAATACAAACAGCCCTCGCACGTCTGCGAACCAATGATTTATAAGGCGCGCTACTGTGGGTCAGTATAACTTTTCGAAATACCTTGTAGTTGTTCCGTGTGACGTAGTGGGGTAGACAGCGCGGGGAATCACCTGTTCGCTTCTCAGATTGCAGACCTATGACAAATGGAAGTGCGTCATCAAAATCTGGTTACATATTTTCCCTCGTACTTCTATCCTGTACCCCACCCAGGGCTCCCTGTTATACCCGCAGACCACAGTACGGCTGTACTGCACTTAGACGTGGTACAATATTTGAAATTTGTTCTTAAGCTACTTCACTTAACAGGAAACAGTGATCATTAAAAACTATTAAAACATTACTATTAGTAATCGGCAATTTTTCCATTCTCTGCGACTCGAAAAGTAATAGTCCTAGACAAAAAATGAATACCACGTTATGCTGTTGGTAATTTAATGTAATTTAATTTTCTATGGGGAAATATTTTCACTGTAGCTCGAGGTTTTCGAATTGTTCAAATAGTCAGGCACCCGTCACCTGGACGCGACTAAAACCACTGATGCGATCCAGAGGCTGTCTGGTGGTATTTTTTTCCCCCACCTAGTTGTTGTTTTGGATCAATATAATCTCAACCGTCTGGCAAGGTAACGATACTGCTGCTCGATGGTAGTAAGTAATCTTCTCCTCGCACGTGAAAAGACAATATCGACGACATTCTACGAGCATTCAGTTTCACCTCGTGCTTACTGCGGCCATCGTCTAGTCCGACAACGATCCGACCGCACAGTCTCATTACAATACACTGTATTTCAAACTCATCCGTTTTCATAAGACTGTATCTTCTACATGAAGCAAGACAAAAGAATAAGGTGAATTTTAACTTACATATGGTAGCTGAATAGTAGCCTTGGCCGTGTTGAAAGTATGCGGTTCATGTGGTTCTTAGCAGGGCGTCCTTGGTGCAGCTAACTCACTCGTCCACTCATTCCTTATCCACAATGCGTCGAGTCATCGAGGGTTTGTAGCAATTGAATGCTGTATGGATTGGAACACAAACTTCGCTGCAAACCATGCCAATGTGAACTAAGTACAAAGAAACTGTCGAATACGCTCTACATATTGAAAGCGCACATCTATGAGATATGCCTTTTAAGCATGTTTCAAAGTGTATGTATCAGTCCTATATGGGTGATAGATCACGTCATGTGGGGAAGAAACAACTTTTGTTTGAGGCAAAATATTCTCTCATGCTCCTGGTGATGAAATGTACCTTTTACTATTTGTAGACAATCTGCGGTGTGTGTATGCAGTGTGTGTTGCCTATAATCCAGTCATCTGCATAGCGTGAAAGGGTGTTGGCCGCGCAAAGTTTCTAATTCACTTCTAAAATATTTTTCTCCTCTTGAAGACGCTATGTTGCTAACAAAAGTTGTTCCCCATGTCATTATCTGTTACCCATAGATTTTTGATGCAATGACTTTGAAATATACCGTATAAACAACCGGAGTTTTGATACTGCCGGTGCCATCGTCGAATGGTTTGGGCTGTAGGAGGAACAGTGCCGTGCGCTTGGAGCAAATCACTCCATGCAGTTGCAATTGAAATGCACGTGTTGAAACGGAAACGCAAAACACCTTTATCCTTTTTAATTTCATATTTTATTTTCTTGACTGTGTTATCGTTATTCGACACAACGCTTATTGGATAATAAGAGAGCAACCCAGATGACCAATACGAGCAGTTACGAGTACCGGCAAATTACAACTGCCAACAAGGTAAACATTTGGTTCAGACGCGTGAATTTACTCGTAAATACACCCCAGATTTGTGTCCTCATTCCTATAGAAGACATAATCTTGTGAAATGAAGCGAATTTTTTTTATACGTCCTGCACAGGTGATGTGTCATTCTTGTTCGCTACGATTCCAATACTGTATGCCAAATGCTTTCGCAATTGCAGTACCAAATACACACGGACTGTTACACACACACACACACACACACACACACACACACACACATACTAAGCTCTCTTCTATAATGGCTTCCCTATTACGCACTCAGCACTTTGTTCACATTTCCTTAGATATCAGTTACGAGCGTCAGTGTAGTACTAAATACCATGCTGAAACATCTTACAGTTAATTATCATCTTAACTATTTCCGTCAGCAGCAGTTTTAAACATCTGTGTGTCGTAATCTGCATTGAGGTAATGTGCCGCATCTAAAACGTTCTCCTTTAACAAAGATTGGACCATCGCGTTTTAAATTTTTGTTAACTACCGCCAGAAAGACGTTCTTGAGTTCCTTCTAGACATTTCGCGTAAAGAGAAACTCGAGGGCCTACAATTGTACACACTGAAGTGAGAAACAAAGCGAAGAATCCTGGAAGCACGACAACTGTAAAGAGTAATACTGAGAATATTAGTACTGTGGCAAACGCAACTAAAAATATAGCGGAAAATTTACTTTTATTTTCGAATTTTATAGTGTATTTATAGACATAACTATTTTTTGTAGCTATGTTGATTGTATTAAGGCGCGTAGCTTTATCAAACATGGCTCACTCTGATAATTTCAGAATTACTCGTCTGCAGATGGCCACCTGACTAAAACTGGTTACCATACTAAATAAATAAATATCTGCGGTTTGACATTGCCTGTGTTGTTCAGAAATATGTTTCAATGTTCCTTCGGAGATGCATCCGCACAATGTATGCAATGAATACACGAATGCTGGTTGTAGACACGTGGTTAACGGCATATGAAAGTTTGGGTATGGCTATGATTCGTGCTCGGGTACCCTAATAGTAGGGTGAGTGCTCGCTCGTGATAAACGGGAAATCCGGGTTTGAGTCCCGTTCAGGCAGAATTTTTTACTGTCGTACTTCCGTTATACAGCTATTAGTTGTCCCTTGTGATATGGTCTGTCTGTTTTGTTATACTGTTAAACAGGATAGATGTCGTTCCAGTATGACTTGAAAAATTGGAATCTAATTTGGCCCTGCATCACTGACAGATGTGGTAGAAAGGCATATTTCCTCTACACTATCACAGCCATTACCATCACTATTATTAATATGATCGTGTTATCTACGGTTTTTTTTCGAGTACTCGAGTCTGCATTCGACCGAGAAATTCATATTTTAATTTTGTTGGAAGACTGTTTTCGAAAAACTTTTCTCATAACGCCAAGACGTCTATTACGCAAAATCGTTCAAGGAGGAGCGACTTCGTCGTAAGTTCGGAGTGGTTGTTCATTAAGAGGATAAACACTTCACGGAGCCATAAAGTGCTGACATGATTTAGTTCTCGAACAGAGCAAGCGTTCCGATAGCGAAAAAAGATTAAAGATGACGGACCGGACACGTCGCCTATTGTATGGAAAGCGTGAAACGGGATAAAGTACGTAATAGGGTCAGAAGAATTAGATTAACAGACGGACAAATAAGACGTATAGCAGACTAGTGTACCCACGTACCTTTCTTATCTGCTAAGTTTTCCAGAATGGGAAAAATACCCTGTAGTACTCCGCACTGAAACCAGGAAAAATTAGAGGAACTTTCCAACGCAATAAATATTGCTAATATCAAACGAGTGCAAATTACTCGTTGCGGAAAGACAGTAGTCGATTACTGGCGTCACGTAACACGTTCATTCTACGTCTTCTTATGTATTACAGACGCTTATTTCAGTGGAAAATATTCTAAATTTCCTGACCACAGTGCCTCTAGTAATTCTCAACTACTCGTACTTGAACCTTTCACAGCAATAAGAATGCAGAGAACCTTAAAATTTTTCCCGTTGAGTCATATGCCAACGAAAAGTATCACAATAAATCTAATGCTCGTTTAGGCAATCATTCGTAAGCCGTGTTGCCCCTAAATTAATATTTTTCCTTGTAATGATTGCGATAGTACTCGTAAACAGAAATGTGCTAACGTTGGTAATAATTGCGAAAGTTAAATGTTATCTGTTTATGTTGGCCCTTCAAAAGCAGAATAAAGCTTAAATTCAAACATATTTAACGGTTTTAGTTAACGACAGCTGTAAGAGAAAAAGTATAAGATTATGGCACTCTATCAGGATAATTGAATAACATGATGGTAACACTTTTGTGCACCCCGAACAATAGCAAAAGGACAAAAAAATCTGAGGCTCATAGATGTCCAGTCTCATTCAAGCTGGAGTATTTTGGGATGAACGAAGAACTCAAAGTCGCAGTTGTTTCTGACACTATCGCATGATAAGCGTTGTACAATGATAAAATTTTATGTGGGTAGACTTATCCACCCAGAGAAAGATAGCTGTGTAGCTTCTTCAGTGATAGGCGTCATATGAGTTACGATCGCAGGAAGCTCTATGTATATGTTACCAACAATATAATAATATTATGAAAACCTTTGCTGGCTGGAGTGGCCGAGCGGTTCTAGGCGCTTCAGTCTGGAACCGCGCGACTGCTACGGTCGCAGGTTCAAATCCTGCCTCGGGCATGGATGTGTGTGATGTCCTTAGGTTAGTTAGGTTTAAGTAGTTCTAAGTTCTAGGGGACTGATGACCTCAGAAGTTGAGTCTCATAGTGCTCAGAGCCCATATGAAAAACTTTGAAGTTTGGTTGCACGGCAGCTTCGATGTACATGATGGTCATTTTTGGCACGTAAGTGCCCATAAAAGCAGATTGTATTAATTTCTTTCATTTATTACAACTTTTTTCGGTATCATTTTCTGGCATTACCTACCATCGCCTTTGTAATCTCATATTATATAGCTTTATGTACAAATCATACGTTATTATAGCAAGCAACCTGGCCGAAAGTGATTGGGGCATCTACCGAGTAAACATCGTCCTATTTTTTCTCTGGGAATTAAAATGGAAATCAAAACGATATTACGTTTTTAATTTATGAAATTTTGTGCTTCAGAAAAGATAAAAGAGGTATTAACAAGAATAGCAGAAGTCAACCATCATCAGACTAGGAGACAGAGAGGCATGTGGAAGTTGACAGTTTGTTAAGGGAAGGACCAGTAGAGAAAAAAAAAAAAACGCTATAATAAGAAACAGGCTAACACAAGATACGAAGTCAGTATTACACTGAAAACGACTAAGATTCTAGGAGTCTGTTTAAAAGTATCTGATACATTGATAGCGTTTAGGTTGCATAAACTCATAAGCATAGAATCGTCGAAAGCTCTAGCTGTACTGCTCTAAAATAGCGTCCAATATTATGTCCTCACAATTAACGTCTCATGTACGCAAAACGCTGTAATAGAGTATATTAGTTTATTAGCGGATCACATTTATGTAGGTTTCAGGTTTCCGGAGTTTTACCTTACAGTTCTTACAACAGGAGTCACGGCAATGAACTTTTTGTCTTTTTCACAATTGCAATGTAGTCGTCGCTTCTCAAAACATTTTACGAAATTTATACATATCCTACAGATGGCTACTTTTCTTTATTTCAAGTTCATTCACGCTGTAGTATTACACTTACGTGAAACTTCTGCCCTCATCAGCATATAAACATGATTTTTTATACATCATCTTGCTTTATTAGCGTTTGTACTGGGGTTACTCACCAGATTGTCTATAAGATAGTTGGCCGATTTAGAATCCTTTCTAAATACGATAAAGGGCTGACAGCGAGATGATTCAGAATTTTCTATTTGTCACGGGCTTGTTTAGTCAGAGAGAGAGCGTCATACAAGTCTTTAACAAACACGTTGCAGACTTCCCTGGAAAAAATTGTGCGTCACGGGAAGCCTTTCCTAAGGAACTTGCTCGTTCCTATACAGATTTCGCATAATGTGCGTGACATCAAAGTTAGTGAGACTTTGGGCTTCTACACAGCGTGCCTATACTCTTTTGTCTTAACGGAGGACATGAAGCAAGGGAAGGTTAATAAAATGATAGTGGCGTACAATGATAAAAGAAAGGACATTCACCTTCAATCCTCTTCCTCGGCTAGGTCACTAGATATCTAATACAAGCATGGATCATAGAAGGATAGAAGAGGAAATTGGCAATATCGCTTTATCGCTTTCAAAGGAACTAATCCAGTATTTGGCTACCATGTCTTTCCCGACGGTGTCCTTCGATAAAAAAATTCCCGGTAAACTTGTCACGTTAAATTTGGATAAAATCGCAAGTTTTCGATGACTGCCTCCATCTTGTCGTCGGAGGTCGTGACTGACAGATACAGCCACCGCCGAATGTGATGGAGGCAGTCATTTTATTCAAATTAGACGCTGAAAGTTTACTGCGAAATTTTTATGCTGTTCCAGTATTTGCCTTAGGTTCTTTAGAAAAACGGCAGAAAACTTAAATATGGATGGCCTGATGAGAATTTTTAATCCAGGTCCTCCAGGATGCATTGCATTACCGCACTGATTGGAATACAATGTATCCAGCAGCCACCGTACTGTGGCTCGGTGAGCGCGCATACACAATTTAATTTATATCATGTTACTGTCTTCTGTAGTTTTTATCCAGGATAACAAAATAACCAAATCAATTGTAACACTTAAGTAGAGGGTTTCCGAATCAAATTCTTCCGGTATTTGGCAAGGGAAGTAAGAGAACTTAAAGTGATTGGATACATTTCCTACTTTATGTGCCAGTGTCGAGGGTCAAATAGCAAACCTTTCCTCTCAGTCTCATGGGGACATTGGTAGGTAATGCTTTTGAAAGCAGTCTGGCAAGGGGGAGAAGGGTGGTAGTTGGAAGGATCGTTTATGTCAGTATTCTTGTTGTTGCTACTGGAGAGGACATTCTTTTGTAATAGAGGGTTTCATCTACTCCTCCTTTCTCTCCCAACAATAAAGTCAAGCACCACAAACACACAAAGACAAACACACACACACATACAAATTCGTGTGCGCAAATAATGTAGATTTTCAGAAACTGGACCCGCAAGTGGGAGATGTAAGGTTAAAATAACAGTTACTCCATTTAGAGTATTGTTTCTCAAGTCCACTATAGGAGAGAGATGGTTCTCACATAGTTATTGTTCTTCTTCTCTGCAGTCCGAAGACTGGTTATATGTAACTTTCTCCGCTAGTTCATCCTATAAAGACCTCTGCATAGCTACTGTGGTCTAAATCCATTTCAACCCGCGTATCGCAGTCAAGCCTTGGTCTCCTCCTGGAATTTTTATCCACCCGCACTTATCTACATTACTTACTTGGTTGGTTGATTTGTGGGAGGGGACCAACCAGCAATGTCAGCGATCCCATCGGAATTAGGGAAGGATGAGGAAGGAAGTCGGCAGTGGCCTTTCGAAGAAAGCATCCCGGTATTTGCCTTAAGCGATTTAGGGAAATCACGGAAAAGTCTAAATCAGGATGGCCGGACGCGGGTGTGAACTGTCGTCCTCCCGAATGCTCTCGCTCTGTCCCATCACTTGACGATATCTTGATGCCTCAGAATGTGAGCTACCAACCTATCCTGTTTTTAAGTTGAGCCGTGAATTACTTTCTCCCATACTAGATTCCGTACTTCATTATTAGTTACACGATGTATCTACTTTCACATTTCTGAATCCTCTATTACATCAAATGTTAACATTCTACTCTTGGAAAAAAGGTATTATATTTCCATTCTGGATTCTGTGTCCTCTTTACTCGTGCCATCATCCGTTACTTTTCTCTACAAACAGAGAAATTTGTTTGCTGCTTTTACTATCTTATTTTATAATTTAAGTACTTCGACGTATCCTGATTTACTTCGAGTACACTTCTTTACCACTGTTTTGTTACACTTTACGTTCTTCTTATAACCACTTTCAAATTACTATCCATTATATTCAACAGACTCTGCTATTCCTTCGCTGTCTTTGACAGAATTACAGTATCATTGGAAGAGTATAATTTATTTGAAACTTTAATCCTTTTCCAAATTTCTCATTGGTTTCCTTAATTAACTGCTGTGTCTACAAACTGAGTAACGATAGGGATATGATGCAACCATTTCTCGCTGGTTTCTCAACAACAGAAACACAATGTTAGTCTTACTGAGCGTATCTGAGGAACACAAAAACATTCTGCTTCGCTCGTAATCCTAGGAACATGTGCGTGGCGATCATTAGGTTCATAAGTCTGTGCACCATCTTTTTACCCTGGAGACACTGCTGCGTGATTTCAGTTTTGTCATGTCAATCGTGAAGTACTTCCTTTAATACTACTTACTGCTGTATCTTCATTTAACTGTACTGGATTCAATGACATTCACGATAAAGATCGACGATTGCACAGTAACGTACAGTGACACAAAATTAAAAGCCTGTTCCTCTATCAATGTGGGACGTGGCTTGTTCAGATAACTGTTTACAAGATGTGCATGTTTTGAGGAACTGACAACAGTACTAAAGTGTTTTTACTGCCTGAAACGTACGTTACTTTGTCAGTCACATGATGTTCGGTTTTCTTTCACAGAATGCAATTAATTATCAGCATGGTGAAGTCTGTCTGTATATTACATTTCATCTGAAGCAAGGCCTAACTAGTGAATCTGTGAATTTTTTGTGGTTCTGCAACTACTTCTTCATTGGTATCTCTAGATCTGAACCTAGAGATTTTGGTAACTTGGATGGATAAAGACTTAATTCTACGCAAGGAAGATGCTTACGTGCCATTTAACTGCTAGACTGCGTCTAAAGCATTGGTGGCCGCTTGAGATACCTACAGGCGCATTGAGCGAACCTTCGTAACATGTATAAAAGTATTGAGACTGACAGCGAAATTTCTGAAAAATTTGTGGCTTAAAGCTGAAAGTGAACTGATGTCACTGGAACTGCTGAAAAATATAAATTCGAAACCTCACAAATTAAAAATAAGTACTAGCAATAAACCTTTAGAAGCGTTTACCTCAGGATTGGTTCAAATGAGACGTTATGTTGGAATTTATGTATAAACTCTTTCGTTCGAAGTGGCAATTATCTGTCTTTCCGTAATGGTGAGATTTATCCTGAGGTGCTGTATAAAAAATGCAACAACTGAAGTACTGATAGAGATGTATAGAAAATGAGTTTTCTTGAGGGAAATGTACGAAAATCACGGAACATTATGAGAGCTGCTTGTGTTGCTTGTCTCTCTCACACACAATTAGTTACATCAGATTTCTAAAGTGAGTATTCCATTTTATTTGTGAAAGAACTTGAATAGATACGTTTAAAGAGGTCAATGAAGGTCTGGAAGCAAACAAGATTCGAGAACACAGAATAAGAGACATTACATTAAGAGTAAAAAAACTAAGTTTTGAAGGAAACTAAGACGAAAAAATAGTAAAAATCTATCGTAACGGACAGATAACAGAAAACTATAATGAGATGATGAATGTCACGAGCGCGGGTAAAAGAAACTAGATGGGAACAGTAACATCGTTTGTTGACGGGAAGAGTTAACCAGATTATTATTCTGCAATATGATAAATAAACTAGTAAGACTATTATAGTGGACTGCATATTTCTTTTTACACACTTTTTTGTGTGCTAAGTCTTGCCGATTTTTGTGAAGTGGTCCATTATGACCACTGCGATCACGGTATTTCTCAACGTACCCACTGATGCAACATGAAGTGTGCCCGTTGCCTATTTGTATCTTCCTACCTCCATTAGTAATTACAAATCATCACAATCCATTTGGTTGCAAGCATAAGTAATAAGAAAAATGTGCTACGGCTCTGCTATAAAGTAACTTCTAACTAGTGATCAGAGATGATACATATTTGAGATAAAAATTTATATGCACGCTTTATTTGAGAACAATGAACTTGATAAATGAATCAGTTGCGAGTGTCATGTGAATGTGACTGCTACGGAATCGCTTTGTAGGTTACTTTGGAGCTAATGCCTCGCTTCGGACAACACTTTCTAACGCCCTGACGATGAATTTGACACATATTCTAGGAAACTTCCGAAGTCAGAAGCACTTTATCTATGACATTATCTGCGATCGATGTGACACTATCAGAGTGTCATGTTCACACTCGTTCCGGAAGGGCGCCTGCTAAAAGAGTCCCTCGTCAAACCAACAGCCGTTGAAATATCTGGCCTAATACGAATTAGTTACGTTTATGTTCAGTTTGTCTGTTGACGGTTTTTACAATTGCACAGCTTTTCTCTGAAACAGATGTCATTTTCATCATGAAAAAATAATTTTATGTCACTGACAGAGGTTGTAATTCTGAAAAGTTTTGAGTGAAAATTGAGATAGTTTCTCCTCCGAAATCTAAATGGATGTCGACACATAGGATGAACGTACTGCATGTATTATTTCTCATAAAATGTTATTCTTCAATGGAGGGTTCGTAATCTCCGGTGTGTTGGAAGAGAAAGCGGTCCCATATAGTGATACAATGTGCTATCTTGTGTAGTTTTCTCGAAACATCATATTAAAAACATTGAAAATTTGTGACGCTCTGAAGGCACAAACTCCAGTAATAGTCTTATCTTAATATGTGTGGAAGAATCAGTACTTACAATTTTACATTTCCATCTCTGTTCTTTGCGCCATAAAATCAGGGAAATAAGTTCACTGGTTATTACATTTACAATGAAAATGTGATATGAATGTTTATAAACACTTGTCATGATATTGGAGAGGCGGGAAACAAACTGTAAAGAAAATTAATCGTCACTACAAACTATCCCACTCCCCTTGTCTCTGCAATGCTACGCGATATATTTGGCATAGAAAAGAAAGAAGAAAAGTAGGATAAGGTAGAGAATGTGTCTACAAAAGAAAAGGGAAAAATAGTTGGTTCTTGAAGGCGAATTTCACAAACTGAAAGTTCCAAGCCGCAGAACAATTTTCAGTGCTACCGTTCATATTACACATGACATTCATATTAAATTCGTTATAGCACTAAATACTACTGAACGCAGTGCTTTTAAGCAAGATTTCTCATGAAGATAATACCATTTTTGCTTCGCAAGGAATAGTTCGTTAGTATACGTGTTTATAGTTACGGAAAGATGCAGCTGCTGTTAACAGTAAAGGAATAACAGGTGGACTATAGATCTTCCAATTGGGCTAAACTTTCAGCCGATAATGGAAGAAAAGACTAGATTAGTTAGGGGCGTATATGGTAGAAATCGTCGATTGGTAATTATAGTATCAGTCCCGATATTGCCTAAATTGATTAATGATGTCATTACATGGGAATGAAACCAATTACTCCTAGATGAGAGTACAGTGTTTCAGTTCGCGCCATCTCCCTCATTACAAGTACCACCGGAGTTACAGACCTCCTAAGTTCAATTATTAAATCACATCGCCAACACTTGCGAATAATTTTCCCCTTGCCATAATTCAAGCAGGTGTTCTCTAAGTCAAGATCTTGGATACGCAGGTGCGTTCTTGTTGTAACTGAGATAACGTGGCAGTAACTAATTAGGACAACGACGAGGACTTTAATTGCTCTCTCTGAAGTCTCATTGGTGCGGAACAGCGAGAGAGCTCATTAGTATTTATCTCTGCTCAGCACACATAAATACTGACAGCTGACTGCAGAAACAGCAGGCTGTTGGCTTGCTGGTAACAGGGAGAATCCTGCAGGACGGGCAGTACATAAATCAGCCACTACTGTTGCTGGTACTGCACGAACTTCTTGCAGCGCAATAGCAGCTCCGAAACAGAAATAAAGTGTGCGCCAATGCCAGCAGCGATGTCCACCTTGAAACAATTCAACATAGTTGGGTTCGTAAGTAAGAACGGAGAGTAAGGTAATCAAACATTACTGAGCGCAAAGAATTTCTCTTGGCACTCCCAGAGAATGACATAGCAATGGCAAAACCTTCGTGCAGTTGTTAGTCCTACGGTCATACACTCATTGAACAATATTTCCTCTTCGACTTGTAACTGTTGTTTACTACACAGATGAGCAAATATAAAGGACAAGAGTAGCTTCCGCAAGACGCGTCGCTGTCAATTAATATACGTCAATGAAACTTGGGCAGTACACAGAAAGAACATTACAGCACAGCAGAGCAGGTAACCGTAAGAAACACGCAATGAGATGGACAGAAATGACACTTTATTCACGGACAATAATTACGCTGATGTCACTGCGATTCGTTGTGGTTCTGTAGACGTTACAAAAGGCGGGACATGGTTCTTAATAGGGTTTGAAATCACCACGGCCGACAGTGCAGTGCATGCTCGCTACAAGGTTGGTATGGAGTTCTTCGGGTACGGCGCTCAATCCCTCTAGCAGCGTCGTTAACAACTGCTGAATGGTCTTTGGTGCATGTGAACAGTTGTAATATTTTCACAATTTAGAGTAGGTTACTACCACCATAATCAGATGCAACGACAGAACCGTCTCTCTGATGCCACTGCCGTTCCATCTGACAGACCTTCAATTTCCTTTTCCCATCTTCTGTACACAAGGTGTCGAAAAAAATATACGGTACAGCGTCACTGTCATAAGCCGACTTCTAACAAACTTAAATAAACTTAATCTAATGCTCCAATTCAAAAAGGTTTTTATGCATTCTGGAAGTGTGCTTGACCAGCAATCCAGTGGTGCATGAATCGTAACCGGGAGGGGTTGGGGGCCAGTGGGGATTTTATACACTTCATTCACTGGTGGAACTCAGATTTATTTTACACAGTTCAATCACATAGTAGCCAATTAAAATTGTATTTACCTCTTTTAAATTAGTTACAAGGCCAAGCAATGAGAAACTCATTTAAAAATCAATGCCAGTTTAAATAATTTACAGACAATTTAAAGTTAACTTTAACCCAAGATGACTTGATATTCTTTAAGGCAAGACACGCGCTATATAAGGCACAGAATGTAATACGGCTAAAGGCGTAATCAAGGCAAACTTAAACCTAAACAACAGTACCAGAGCAGGTCAGAACGGCCTTAATTATGAAATTGTAAGAATGAAGCATGATTTAAACTTGACTGATTAATAAAACCTAAAACCATACTTAAAACACTGAAAAACAATTTAAGACCTATATCTACGTAAGATAATTTTAAACCCAGAAAAAACATAACAATTGGAGATTTAATACATTTGACAATAACAGAAGAATCATTAAGTTACAACAGTTTAAGGTATAAGTTGCGGTCCCAACACACGTCAAAATTTGCTTAAGGTGGAGGCAACAAATAACGGATACAAATCCAAAATTATTCCAAGTATAGACTTAACATGAACAGGAACATTAAGTAATGCGGCTGCAGTTAGAGGAAACAGCGCGAAAGACAGACAGCGGCGAGAGCTGCCGAGCGTATGCACTCCAAATGACGTAAACAGCCGGCTAAGCAAACCGACGTGGCGTGAGTAAGTGCGGCCTGATCCTAGGTAGCATGTACCAGCATTGGAGTACAAGAGATCATAACGACAATTTCCTGCAGCACAAATAATTTTAATTAGACAGAATTCCAACACACAACCATGCATCAAATAAATAACTCTTATCGTAGAATTAATTAATCTGAGCTATTGCCAAAAACCACGAAACTTATCTTCCTTTTAACAAGTTAACCAAAAGATATAATAAACCAACTCCAAACATATTTTTAAGAACTAATTTCAGCAATAAGATTACAATATGTGAAAAATTTTCTTTTCTAGAAAACCCTTAAAGCAGCAGCGAGGACACTAGCATGACATTCAAAGCTCATCAGCAAACACTTTAGGCCATAGTGCTTCGGAGAAAACAAATGCGTCCGGGAACAGACTAAAATTTATATGAGACACTTAAGTAGAACGGACGCACTACATAATTTGTAAGACAGCGTAGGCATTTAGCATTGTCTTCAAAGAAACCAGAAAAACCAAAGCAAATTATAAATAGGGCAATAAAACAGCAAAACAGACACACATTCTGACGTAAACAATTAATCATCCGTGGTAACTGGTAATACTAAACATTTCACTGCGCCTCCAATTAAAAATTACGTTACTGATTATTTACTTTAAAAACCAGAAGAATTAAGGGGAGGGAGACAAGAAGTCCGCAGTTTGCAGTACCTTGTCGTTAGACTTGCACAAAAAGCTCTGAATACGGTCTAGATGTCAACCCTGAAAAAAACGAAAACAGTGATAATCAGTAAAAACAGTGTCTCCGAATGTCACATTAAGATAGCCAAAATCACATAGTGCAAGCACATAAATACACGTACCTTGGCACTAAAATAAATGACCAGTGGGATCTTTCTGATGAGGTGAGAACTCAAACTGGAAAACGCAGGGCTATCTTCAATAAGATGAGTAACCTTTTCAAGAATCATGGCTTAGCAATGACGACGAAGATCAGACTTATACACTGCTACGTATTTTCCACCCTCTTCTGTGGTGTTGAAACATGGACTCTGACAGAATCGTTGGTTAAGCGGCTGGAGGCTTCTGAGACTTGGCTGCACAGGAGAATGTTAAGAATACCGTGGATAGCTCATGTCACAAATGTCGATTTTCTACGAAGATTGAAGAAATAAGAAGAAGTACTGGCCACAGTGAAAGCAAGGAAGATCCAGCACCTGGGACACATCATGCGGAACTACAACAGATACCATCTCCTCCAGACCATCCTGCAAGGAAAAATAAAGAGAAGCGTTGGCTGGAGAAGAATATCCTGGATTAGGAACATCAGAACGAGGACCTCTATAACGTCTACAGAGCTGTTTAGAGCTGCAAGTGACAGGAAAAGCACTGCCAACATGGTTGCCAACATCCGGAACAGATAGGAACCAGAAGAAGAAGAATGACAAGAGAAGTAAAAACCTAGCTCACAAACAAAAGCTGAACGAAGCATAAATGAGAGTAAGGAGAGCAACGAGACAAGCATTCCATTATTTCGAAAGTAACACGTTGTCAACCGACCTGAGTAAAAACCCTAAGAGATTTTGGTCGTATGTAAACTCAGTAAGTTGCTCAAAATCATCTATTCATTCTCTCAGCAACCACACCGCAGCGAAACGGAAGATAACAGAAAGGATGAAATACTGAATTCGGTCATCCGAAGTTGTTTCACCGCGGAAGATCGTAACACTGTCCCTCCTTTCAATCGTCGTGCGAACGTCGAAATGGCAGATACTGAGATAACCGATCTCGGAATTGAAAATCAGCTACAATCACTTAGTAGTGGAAAGGCTTCAGGACCAGATGAGATACCTATAATATTCTATAAAGATTATGCCAAAGAACTTGCTCCTCTTCTAGCAGTAATTTATCGTATATCGCTTGAGCAACGAAAGGTACCTAACGACTTGAAAAAAAGCGCAGGTCATTCTCGTTTTTAAGGAAGGCCGTAAGACAGA
Source organism: Schistocerca nitens (assembly GCF_023898315.1). Classification (NCBI taxonomy): domain Eukaryota; kingdom Metazoa; phylum Arthropoda; class Insecta; order Orthoptera; family Acrididae; genus Schistocerca; species Schistocerca nitens. The sequence goes on from NC_064617.1 coordinate 405,300,742, forward strand.
TCGACACAATTGTAGAGCTCTATCGTTGATTTCAATCTGTTGTAGAATTATGGAACATGTTTTATGCTCAATAATTATGACGTTCTAGGAAAATGAACAGTTCCTCTATAAAATCAACATGGATTCAGCAAATAGAGATCCTGCGAAACTCAGCTCACTCTGTTCCTCCATGAGATCCACAGCGCAGTAGACAAAGGCGCTCAGGTTGGTGCCGTGTTGCTTGATTTCAGTAAGGCGTTTTACACCACCCCGCATTGCCGTTTAATGAAAGTACGAGCTTACGGAGCATCGGAGCAGACCTGCGATAGAATTCAAGACTTTCTTGCAGACAGAACTCAACACGTCGCTCTTAACGGAACTAAATCGACAGATGTAAAGGTAATATCCGGAGTACCACAGGGAAGTGTGATAGGACCGTTGCTGCTCACCATATATATATATATATATATATATATATATATATATATATATATATATATATATATGAGATCTAGTAGAAGGCGTCGGATGCTCTTTAAGGCTATTCGTTGATGATGCAGTTGTTCATACCAAAGTAGCAACGCCAGAAGATAGTAATAATTTGCAGAACTACCCGAGAGAACTGAAGCAGTAAGCTTACACGAGTGAGTTCTTAGATGAATGAGCTCTTAATCGGATTATTCGATAATTTTCGCACTTATCTGTACCTGTTATCCTCAGAAATATGTGAAATAAGTTTTTCGCTTGCTCCTATGAGTTTCTGAGATGGTGCAGTGGTAGTAAACGAGACTTGAATTTAAAGAAGTGAAACTCAGATTCGCTTAGGAGCAACAACATTTTTGGTTTTCTGTGATTTTTCTTCAAGTGAATACCGGTATGATTCGTTTAATAGTGCATGGCTTATTCTTCTGCAGTTCATATACGATAAATTTAGTGCTTCGTCTTAATGATGTCTATATCCATTTAATGCTAGTTTTCATAAAGATTTGAGTTTTGTTTACGAATGCACAGTACTTGAGAAACTGAAGTTCAGGTAATACGTTTAGATAATTTTTGCAAGAGAGGTTATTCAGCCTTTCCCATTTTCATACGTAATCTGGATGACTAGGTACCGGTTTCTCTAAACTTATGATTACCAGAGATTTTGAAGTGACGAAGTCCCCCACAGTGCAGCAGAGAGAATTTAGATATTTACATCCAGAGTTTCACCTGATCACATTTCAGTAAACCGTACGCTTCGTTGTGGAGTTGCTGAGACGAAACATCTGCGAACAAACAGATAAGCTCCAATCCCGTCGCCATACCAGTTAGAGAAGGAGAAACTCGCTCAGTGTGTTAAACAGCTAACTAGAGTAGTTTGTGTTGCTGTCTGTAGCTAGAGTGCTGTGGCAGATTTGTGAATGGTGTGACGTGCATGTTAACGTGTGTATGCAAATCTGACTTTTCTATGCTTTACGGCAAATTATCGACACTGAAAACGCGAAGATATATTAATTAGCTAAAACGTTGCACCACGTTTAAGCAAATTTCACGTCCATGGAGTAGATATCAACGACTCCGATTTTGAAATGCTGTTACGCCGAGCCGCATTCAACCCACACTGCTATGCAATACAGTATTCACGGGAAATCATTCATTAGTGGTATCCATTCAGTTGCAGACTTTTGTTCTGAGTAGTCAACAGTGACGCATTGTTGTATAATGTCGAATTGACTGTGGTACAATCTTGGTTGCAAGCGCCAGTGAACATTCAAAGGAAACGAGCTCTGTTTCAGGAAACACATTCGAAACACGATGACGCTCTCAGGCGGCAATAACAATGATAAAGTGCCGTGAATGACACACCAATTGTACTGCGTAAAGTAGGATGAAAACGAAACACGCATCCATGAAAATGCAAACATACGTGTTTGACATTGGTACTTAGGGAAGAGGATTCTTCCTCAAACTAATACATGCATTCCTGCAATAAATTTTAGGAGACTGGCATATCTATGACATGTGTACTGCATGTCATTCCTATGAGTCGTCAGGTACCTGTTCTCTGGTGTTTCAGTCTATACGTACAATTTCGTTTTCTCAGTGTGTAGCGATACTCGATTGAAACGAAATTACTTCTATGCTGCGCGCACGACGGAAAGCGCCGGTTTCTATGAATTGATTGCCGGCCGAAGTGGCCGTGCGGTTAAAGGCACTGCAGTCTGGAACCGCAAGACCGCTACGGTCGCAGGTTCGAATCCTGCCTCGGGCATGGATGTTTGTGATGTCCTTAGGTTAGTTAGGTTTAACTAGTTCTAAGTTCTAGGGGACTAATGACCTCAGCAGTTGAGTCCCATAGTGCTCAGAGCCATTTGAACCATATGAATTGATTTTTAAAGGGGAATATTTCGTGCCCATATGTTCCGCAATGCATATCCCATTTGTCATATAATCCTCAAGAAACATGATGATCAAAAGACCAATCCAAATTTTGAGTTTGATAATCATAAGAGGAAACAAATTCTAGTTACTTGAATGACGCCTTACAAAGCCGGCTTACTCTACTTCCTTGTGCCCGGAAAATTGCTGCGGTAATGGCAAAGAACGCATGTTTCTGGTAAGGAACAGGTCTTCACTTAACCTTGATATAACAAGATAGATTATTACAAGGTGCTACCAAATTCGACAGACAGAGATGGATCCATACAGCACTAATGACACCATAACAGCCTATCAGTTCAAAGTTTTGCAATCTTAGACTATTTATTTTTGTCATCTGCAGTCAGGGAACTGACACTTGTTGGTAGCAATAAGGGATCCAACAGCACAGAAACGTGACATTTATCTTGGGCATTGTCTCCGGCTCACTCGTTTAGATTCTCAGACGATTGAACGCATGATGTGAGAGGCAGTTTCACGGCATCACTCCTCACCACGGACTGGCAGTGATCAAGTTTGACGCACAAAACCAGTTCAGTACTCGCTAGGTCTTGGGACTAAACATACAATTCAGGTCTAGGAAGTGGGATGTAATAGTATGAGATGTGAAAGGAAAGTTTTAAGAATAGGCTCGTAATTGTACAATGGTGGTACTTACGTGCTATTGTGATGTATCTCCTTCAAAACAGTCCCCTTCTGACTTAACACACCGACTCCCATTGGAGTCAGATCGCTTCCCTTTCAGAGAAAATTTCAATCTAGGAAACAGGTAGAAGTCCGCAGTGGCCAAATCAGGGGAATATGGTGGTTGTGGACGTACAGGAATTTTGAATTTGGTCAAAAATTCAACGATGGAGAAGGCTAGATGAGCCGGGGTATTGTCATGGTGTAGAACCCACCTCCTGTCTTTCCAAAATGCAGGCCTTTTCTTTCACACCTTTTCGAGCAAACGCTCAAGGACACATTTTATTATTCCTGATTAATTGCCTGTCCTCTAGGGGTAAATTCATGAGGCACAATACCTGTTGAATCGAAAAATATCACCAACATTGTCGTCACCTTCGATCGACTTGGCCTTGCTTTTTTGGCCGTGGTGAACCTTGAGTCTTCCACTGTGAAGAATGCACTTTGGTTTCGGATTCATATCCATATACCCACGATTCGTCACCTGTAATTACCCTATTTAACAAATCTGGGTCATTTTTAGTTCGATTAATCAGTTCTTGGCACACTTCAAGTCGGTATTGTCTCTGGTCACTTGACAACACTTTTGCGATGAATTTTGCGGATACTCGACACATGTTCAGATCTTCAGTTAAAATTGATTTAACTGCATAGAAACTTAAATTAAGTTCATCAGCCATCTCATTAATTGTAAGTGTAAGATCAGAGCGCACTAAGTCGCAAACTTTCACATTTTCATTCGTTTTTGAGGTGGAAGACGGCCGGACCGTCGTTCATCTTCAGGTGATTCAAAGCCATTTTTAAATCTAGTGAACCAGACAAAAACATTTGAATGGCTCATAAAATTATCTCCAAAAGATGTTTTTAATAGTTTGTAAGTCTCAGAAGCTGATTTCCCGGTTTTAAAACAAAGTTTCACACAAACTCGTTGCTCCGTTTTTACGTCCATTTTCATGCAGACAGAAACCGGCAACAAGCCCTAACGGACCCTTACTCAACCAGCTACCACAACGAACTGAATAAAAGTAACGCAGTTTCCTGTCAGAGAGCGTTCAAGGACAAATCAATGACTCACTCCCCACCCTCCGCGTACCTGCCCACCAAACCAGTAAGCAGTTGCAGATTAATTCTTAAAACTTCCCAGTCACACCTCGTAAGAAGATTTAATCTGCCCAAACTATATGCAGCAGAGGACGTTACTGAAAAACTGGCCCTTAAGTGCCTGTCTTTGAGCAAAACCTCAATTTTACTCTGTCTTCACATCCAGTGGAATCGCTGCGAACCTTAGCTTCTGTGCCACCTGGCGAGGGCTCTTGTTCGAGAGATTTTTTATCCACGAATTAAGCCTTTCCTTCGAGACTCCACGGTTTATCATCGTTGCGATTTCCCATTTTTATAGTTATAACAAATAATAGTAAATTTGTGGATATACGTGTGTCTTTGAGTCCCCTTAAAGAGCATATGTTCTCTCCTGCGGTTTGTTTGTAGCAATCAAGTAGCTGACCTCACATGGGTTGGAACTTCCTGTAACATATGAACGTTCAAGTCCCCTCCACCAGCCTTTGTTTGAATTTCAGATCAGCGCACACTTCACTACCGTGTGAAATATAATTCTGAAATACGTGTTCTTCTTCATCTTCTTATTCATTAATGGGTGATGATGACCATACGACATACTTTATTCTACGAACTGCGGTATGTAATACTTCTTTCGTACTCCTGTGCATTGCTTCATGTTATCTAACCAAGATATTCTTCTTGGTCCTCCTTTTCCCTCAGTCTTCCCTTCTATTACCACCTGCAATAGTAAGATATGCCCTAGGTATGTAGTTTTCTTCTTCCAAACGTAGCTAACGTTTCTTGCTGTTCGCGTATTCGCCGCAATACTTCGGTGCTAGTTACTCTTGCTGTATACGGTATTTTAAGCTTTGTGCGGTACATAAACATTTCAAAGGCTTCTGTCTTCCTTGCTGTTGTTGCTGTTGTCATGTTTAGTGCCCATCCTTCTGAACCTTATGGAGATTGTGATGGTATATGTTGTTATTCAAAGTACCAGCATGTCCCACTTCCTCTCTACTATGGATGAAAGATAGTCCTGTGGAAACCTTAATTGCCCGCATCTCGTGGTCGTGCGGTAGCGTTCTCGCTTCCCACGCCCGGGTTCCCGGGTTCGATTCCCGGCGGGGTCAGGGATTTTCTCTGCCTCGTGATGGCTGGGTGTTGTGTGCTGTCCTTAGGTTAGTTAGGTTTAAGTAGTTGTAAGTTCTAGGGGACTTATGACCACAGCAGTTGAGTCCCATAGTGCTCAGAGCCATTTGAACCACTTTTTTGAAACCTTAATTTATGGTAGTAGTGGTAAAGGAAAACAGGCATATTCCGCGTGCATCATTTGTTTATGCGCAAATACGAATCCCAAGCATATACACAGTACAGCCACAAGCCGAGACGGAGGGTGAGTTTATTACTGGTGGGATGGAGCCGTTCACTTTGACGTCGCGCCGTTAGGGATTGATATGATCGCCAAAGAACAAGAGGTTGGAAAGACAATGGCTGTTGTTTCGAAAGAGGAAACAAGAGAATATTGTATGGAATTACTTAATTACTTACTTACTCACTGCCGCGTGGGACTAGTCAAGCGGTCTTGGGCGCTGCAGTCATGGACAGTGTGGCTGGTCCTGGCGGAGGTTCGAGTCCTCCCTCGGGCATGGGTGTGTGTATTTGTCCTTAGGATAATTTAGGCTAAGTAGTGTGTAAGCTTAGGGACTGATGACCTTAGCAGTTAAGTCCCATAAGATTTCACACACATTTGAACATTTGAACTTACTCACTTTTCGAATTTGTGATACTAATGGTCCGTCTGTCGAAGAATTGGGTTGTTAGGAGGTTTAATGGAAATGCTTCATTGACATGTTGAAAGTGTTAGACGGATTGTGATGGTGAAATACAGAAGGGTTTTGAAAAGAAGTCGTTACGCGATTTCTTAGCAAGTGGGTAGTAACATAATCTTCCATTATCACAGCACTTCCCTGCAGACGGTGAAGAAGGGATTGGCACTGCATGCCATGACGGGACTTCAAGCAGCGACACGAGTGCAGAAACAGAAAATTTAAAGGTAACGGTAATTACGAACATACTACTGACAGATCGCATTGATGGCATTGGTACCCTGGTTAAGTACTATCCAGCCCCGAATATTGGATGTAACATTCCAAGGTACAGACAAGATGTAGCATCTTATAATTCGAACTCCGTCTGCCCGGGTAGCGAGAAAGGGATAAGTCCCTGCAGGCGCGCTGTCCTCTATGCCCTCGGTGGCTCAGACAGTCCGGCTTTCGTCGCCGTGCAGTGCGGACGTGTTGTTGATTCCGCCTGCGGAGCGCGCGCGCTCGCTGTTGTTTACATTTCAGCGGCCGTCACTTACGTGTCGCTTACGTGCACTAGAACCGTGGCCAACCGTTTTCGAAAATCAACATTACGGTTCAACTTCTGCAACGAATACGCACGACCAAAGGCCTTGGAAGTGGAACACTTCCTACGTGACGTTGCTAAGATCCCTGCTTCCGACATTTTGGGCATCAATTTGTCCATATTAAGCAGTACTGTGTACGTCAAAGTCGTCAATGACGCGGTATGTGAAAGAATACTTCGTGACACCAACCATGGATTACGCTTTTGCCACGCCGACGGCAATGTCGGAGCGGTCGGTCACTGTCGACCATGACGGCTTAGGAATGCGCACCATACGAGTTTTCGAACTCCCGTTCGAACTTCCGGCGGAAGACGTTATCGCGGCTTTCTGCCCCTATGGCACTGTACATGGCCACACTGCCGAACGCTGGGCGCAATTCCAAACGTACCCCTTTGTTAACGGTGTACGGCAGATCACCATCGACCTCCATCGCCACGTGCCATCTTACCTGCAAATTAGCTGGTGCCACGCGGTTGTCATATACGACGGCCAACCCAAGACCTGTTCCGGGTGCGGCAAAGAAGGCCACCTCAGATCTGAGTGTCTTCAGGGACGAATCACCAAATTGCCAGCCGCTACCGTGGCACCTCCGGCTCCGACGACGGTTTTACCGATCACCTACGCATCGGCGCTCTCTTCACCTCCCACCGGCCGACGCCCATCGGACCACGTACCGGTGACTCTTCCAGCTGCTACGGATACCGCCGGGGCCGACACGTCGCGCTCAAAGCCTGACGCTACTCCGGCGCCACTACCAACAGCGACGACTTCCGACCCCCGCCCGCCCGATCATATGGACGCCCCTTCATTTGACGTTCCCGCGACGGCCTTCCTCTCAGAGCGACGCGACTCCCTTCCGTCTTCCGACACGGAGGGACGAACCCGCAAACAACGTTCACCTAAGAGGCGCAAGAGGAGGCGCCGTACAGTCTCGGAACGAGACGGATCACCTCTCCCTGATGCTCCAGAGGCCGTCCGACCCGACGAGGCCTCGGAGAACCTACACGATGATACGAATGAGGACAACATGACGCCGACTGTGGCTGTGTCGATGCTTACTTTACTGGCTCGCCCAGGTGCTCCTGAACCAATAGACTCCACCGCTGCGACTGCCGCCGAGACGTCCTCCGCCCCTACGACCGACGTGGAACGTACGACCATCACAACGACAGCGCCTTCAATGGTGTGGAGTGAGGACGTCGATGAGGACCCGGACCACATGCTGGGGACAGAGTTACCCCAGACGGAAGCATCGTTACGCCGCTGATAACGCCGTCAGGTGGCGTACGGCACGACTCGCCGTTGCCTCGCCATTCTTCATCCTCCGCCGGTGGAGTTCCCCTCCACGGCGGGGTACGACTCCAAACCTACCGAATAGCGACGATCAACACTGACACCATTAGCTCACCAGTGAAACTTCAACTGCTGCGAGAGATGATATGGACGTCGGACGTCGATATCGCACTACTACAGGAAGTACACTTGGCCACACTTCCAGACATCGCGGGATATAACACTTATCCTTCTCCTGGTGACCACCTGGGACGCGGCGTAGCCATCTACGCCAGAGAAGGCATTTCAGTGGCCGATATCACATACCTTCCATCTGCCAGAGGCATGGCCGTCACCGTCATGGGGACGCGTATCGTCAACATTTACGCTCCGTCAGGCTCCACCCGGAGACGCGACAGGGCACTCTTCTATTCAGAAGAAATCGCTCCTTTTTTTCTTGGACGCTGCGATCATTACTTTCTTGGGGGCGATTTTAATTGTGTCTTGCACCCCAAAGATCAAGTGCCCCACTACAACACCTGTCAAGAACTACGTCTTGTCGTCCGAGATCTGTTGCTCCGCGACACTTGGGAAGTTCGGCACGGCGACCCGCCTGGACATACTTACCAGACGAGTCACTCCGCGAGCCGCCTTGATAGAATTTACGTCTCTCGGGAACTCACACCTGCAGTCCAAGATGCAGAACTTTGGCCCCTGGCCTTTTCGGACCACTGTGCCTACATCTGCAACATTCTCTTCCCCAAGCAAGTGGTCTGGCGTAGTTGTGCACCGTGGAAGCTAAACACCTCCCATCTTCATGATCCCGAATGTCTTCAACGTGTTACCGAGACATGGGCCACCTGTGAACGTCGCTTACCTAAATACTGCACGACCTTGACCTGGTGGCTGGAATGTGCCAAACCTGCCATTCGACGTACTTTGATTCAGTATGGAAAGGAAGTTGCTATGTGGCGCCGGCACACTACCGACTATTTCTACGTCGTTCTCCGCGACCTGGACGCCCAACCGCCCACCCCCGACACCCAGAGGGAACGCAGCAGGATTAAGGCGCAAATTGTAACTTTGACACTCCGTAGACTGCAGGGGGCTATGGTGCGAACCGGATGTCAAGATTCGGCGGAACAAGAACATCAGACCATGCATCATATCGCCTCCGATAGGAAACATCGACGACAACAACTCATCACCGAGATCACCACTTGTCGCGGCCAGCACGTCACTTGTCAGGCCGAAATCGTCAGTGCCTTTATCGACCACTACCGCACAATGTACCAGGAGGAGACTACCAACAACCGCGCTGAGGAGTCTGTGTTACCACACGTAACTCGCACCCTCACCAGCGACGAAGCGGACGAGCTGGTGGAGCCCATTACGCGTGACGAAATCCACGATGCAATCAAAAATGGTGCTCTGAATAAGTCACCTGGTGTCGACGGATTGCTGATTGAATTTTATCGCGCTTTCTTCACACTAATGGAGTCACGGTGGACAACGATGTTTCATGAACTGCTGACGGTGGGGAACGCCGTACCGCCGTCCTTTGTCACGGGAATTATTATACCCATCCACAAACCGACACCAGGTGTGACGACAGCACATTACCGTCCCCTGACTCTCCTTAACGCAGACTGTAAAAGTTTTACACGCGTACTGGCAACGCGATGCCGCAAGGTCCTGCCCAGCATTCTATCCCCGGAACAGACAACTCCGGGCGGCTCAGTTAATATACAAACGGCCACAGGAGAATGTCGCGATTTAATTGCACTGGCAGCGGCGTGCAGACTCCGCGCAGCAGTGGTTGCCATTGATTTTGACAGCGCATTCGACACAGTGCGGCATCTTTTTCTGTTCTCAGTGATGAACCGCATGGATTTTCCACCAGCCTTTATCGACGTGATCCGGCGCCTGTACGGCACCGCCGAATCGCTGATTCAGGTTAATGGCCGTGTGGCGGGACCAGTGGCGATCCGGCGTTCCGTACGGAAAGGCTGCCCACTTTCAACCGTACTCTATGCCATAAGCCTGGAGCCACTCATCGGGAGTCTGACGAGCCACCTTTCTGGTCTCACTCTGCGACAGCACAGTTTTCGATGTCGTGCGTATGCTGACGACCTCCTCCTCTTGATCCGCTCACGGAGTGAAACACACACGGTACTTGATTTGATATCAACGTACGGCACTGCAGCGGGCAGTAACATGAATGTGGCTAAATCCGCGGCGATGCCCATTGGACACGGCCTCTCACACGACGACTTAGCACCTCTCCCGTGTGTAAAAAACTACGATACCTTGGTATTATTTTCATCTCCACCGTGCGCCGCTCCGCTGCCATCAATTTTCGGCGTGCACTCCAAACTATCCGCACGACGGTGCGACAAAATCTTCTCCGACGACTCGATTCTTTACAACGTGTCCAATATCTGAATCAACATGTGGCGTCCAGAAGGGTCCACATTGCACAGGTCCTCCCGCTGCCATCAACTATTGGACGCAGCCTCCAGACTACCTTCGGATACTTCCTTACGGCCGGTACGCTCTTTAAGGTCCGCTACGACACGCTCACCCTTCCCCTGCGAGCGGGGGGCCTCGGCCTTGTCAATGTGCGACTCCGCGCGGCGTCCTTGTACATGTCCACCATGCACAAGCAGTGGCACGGGGGCACCCCCTTACGCGCAGCTTGCTGGAAATCCTTGTGCCCGCGACCATAACACCACCAGTACCAGTCGGACACATCAAGCACCATCTGACGCACATTTCTGATTTCATCGTCGACTTCTGTTATGCTCACACACACTTACCGACCACGCGTTCTCCTTGACCTAAGGATTTTTACACCCCACTCCTTCGTTCCATATCCAGCAACAATATCGAACTGAGACATCCGTCCACGCGGTGGCCCACGGTTTGGCGTCACATCCACCAGCCTTTTCTTCCCTCCAACGTCCGGACAACATGTTACCAAGTCGCAAATGAAAAATTCGCCACAAATCATCGCCTTCACGCCATCGGACTAATGGACTCACCACTTTGTTTCATTTGCCACCTCGTGGATGACGATGTCCATCAACTGACTTGTGCTGCCACCAGTGACGTCTCGAAATTTGCCCGACAGTTCGTTGCCTGTTACCTCCGCGTTCCGCCGGACTCGATTGACCCATGGACTTTTATCCATCCTGAGAATACTTATTTCCCCGCCACCAAAAATCATGCGATTGTATGGGTCATGGGATGGACGATCACCTACATGTATAATGATGGCGACAAATCACGCCTTGATTTCTGGCAGTACTCACAAACCGCCCACAGTGAAGTCGAACACCGACCGCGCTACCGCGCCTTCTTCGCCAATTACCTACATGCGATCTTTACGTCACCCCCGCTCAGTTGGATGGTGCCACACGCCGACAGCACTCCCGCCCCCCCTGCTGACATCTGAGACCCCCCGCGCTACTTTCTACATTGTAACCCACAGTGGAGTAGGTGCATGGACACGCGCCTCCTTTCTTTTATGCACTATACCAGGAAACGCTGGTTTTTCCCTCACTCCACTGTATATTGCCTCACACCTCTTAGCTTACATCAGTATTATTATTCTTTTTTTCCCACACCTTGTTCATAAAAAGAAAATTGCTCGCCTTGTACGAGTATAATGTCTTGTGTTATTTTCGCCGGAAGGATGGCATTTCTGTTGTATTTAAGTTTGTACCAATAAAGATCTTTTGTTCATTTACCCTGTTCCTGGTAAAAAAAATAATAAAATAAAAAAAGTTGGTAGAGCCAAAAAAAAAAAAAAAAAGATGGATAGAGCATCTGCCATGTAAGCAGGAGATCCCGGGTTCGAGTCCCGGACGGAGCACACATTTTCAGCATGTCCCCAATGATGTATATCAACGCTTGTTTGCAGCTAGGGTGTCGATTTAATTATCATTACTTCCGTTTCTTCTGTTTTTCTTCTCCTCTCTGATCGGCTGAGGAGGGCAAGCCACAAAGGGAGAGCAGGCTTCTGCAAGATCCAGTACTGAAAGAGAGCAGGTGACCTTCGGGTATACAGCCCATGGGCCCCACGGCCGTGTTTTGGTAGCAGCCCACTGGCCTGAGACATGCCAGCAGCAAGGTTTCCAGGAGGGAGCCCTACCACCTGCAGACACGAAAGAATTGGGACAATTATTCATTCATGAAGGGGGAGCAGCACCCAGAGGGGAGGGCATGGGACTGCATGGGAGGAGAGAGGAGAGAGAGACAGATTTAAGAGGGAGGAGGAGGAAAGGATGAAGCAGAGGCAAAAGTAGAAGTCACTGGCACAGGATGAAGTCGGTTATATTTCTGATGAGCCGCAGTGTAAGATAAACGATCAACAGGCTTACACCCTTGTATCTTCTTTTATTTCTTATAAGCTGGGCAAGCTCGTGAGTGTGTAGAGTGACAGTAGTGACAATTCACACACATGGGTGGCGGAATACAGAAGCTTCCTTCATGGAGTGACTGTCCACATTCGCCACATAGAGAACCTGGGGTACATTGGGAAGATGTCCCTGAAATGCAAACAGTGAAAGCACCTCACTGGTGGCGGGACGTACAGCTCCACATCATTTCGACATAACATAGCCTTGACCTCCTCTGAGAGGTTATCTCCCTCAAAAGCCAGAATAAAGGCGCCAGTAGTGGCACAATTGTCCTCATTACCTTTCTGCACTTGCCGGACAAAATGAACCCTTATTGTTCCACACTAGCCAGCAGTTCCTCATCAGTTTGAAGGATGAGAAAGCTCTGGAAAATGACTGCCTTAACTATATTCAAAGACTGGTGAGGTGTAATGGACACCGAGACTTTGCCAAGATGATCACAATTACAAAAGGCTCCAGATTTGGCAGCACAGGAAGTTTTGATCAACACGGAACCTGACCGCATTTTACTGAGACTCCAATTCGCCAAACATACCTTCGGTATTTTCCACAAATAATAACGACTTTGTGGCCGAGAAAGTGTCCCTGTCCGTCCTAGTATAGACCAACTGGAAAGTGTTCCTCCCCAAGGCAGAGAGACAGGCACTCGTTCCAGGCTGTATCCAGAGAAGGGAAGGCCAGAGGGTCATAAGCAGCAGCATTCAGTGACCCGTTACCAACTGATGAGATGGCTGTAGAAGAACAGTCAGATTTTTGTAGCTTGATACGTTTCATAGGCAAAGCATCCGCCCTGACACCACCCATTCTCAGCAGGGGCTCTCCCCATGGGCGCCACGCAGCCACAGGAAAGGCTGTCTGACAAGGTGGCTGTGGTCAGGATGCTCCAGAATACAGAATCTAGCTCTGAGAACGGGACGTGAGTCGTCCTTGGGTAGCCCAGATGGTAGTGCACTTGTATCAGAAAGGCAATGATCCACATTGTGAGTCTCGGTCCGACACACAGTTTTAATCCGCCTGGAAGTTTCATGCTCCAGAACGTCAAGCAACCATTCCTAGGCATACACGAGGAGGCAGCAGCTTAGGTATCAGAAGTGTGGTCCCTGTACTGCCATGGGGCTCAGCCAGATGGGTACATAGCGCAATATGGACTGGCTGCATTTGCTGATGACCTACCTTGTTGAAGGGAGCTACGATGGGGAAGCAAGAGGGAGGAAGGGGGGAGAGCAATCCACGCCATAGACTCTAGGGAGGGAGTTCTTCCCCAAATGGCTCACACAACGGTAAGAAAATTTAGAAATGGAGGTAAAACCCCAAAGGGGGACCAAACGCCACAAAGGAAGGATGAAAAAGAAATGGCAAGGGGAACAAAACCGCAAGGAGTACAGGAAACCTGGTGGATAGCCAGGTCGACATAAGTAAGAACACCCACAGGGAGGAAGAATGAGACAATGGAGAAGGTGTGAGTATAGAGAGGGAGGGGTACGAGGAAGGAAATGCAGCCTGAGAAGGAAGAATGGGCTGCAATATTTCAGGGCCCCGTGGGCACAGGCAAGAACTCACAAAAGAACCGTGAGACCCATGGATGGTTGTTAACTCGAGCACCATACTGACGGCGTTTTACTACACGCAACCATCCACACAAACGAAATAACTTCATTTGCGGTTATGTGATAAATATCTACAATATGTCCATAAAATGTACATACTGTTCTGCAGCTCCAAATCGTAGAGTTACCTTAAGTAGGGACAAGAAGCAGATCACCTGAAGAGCTTAAGTTCTGAATACTGGGTGTCTTGGTCCACAATGGCTTTCAGAAGTCAATTAGCTACACTGATGAACCCTTACATTAGGGAAATCTGCTCCATAGCGTGTTGGACCTCTCTTGCAACGCAATACAGTAGTAGTTCGGTGTGGCAGGAATTCGACAGCTCCTTGGTGCTTTACCTGAAGTATATGGCACCATATACATATGTTCCATCAGGTTTGAATTAGTCCAATTATAGCCAAGATCACAACGTGAGCTCACTGTCAAGCTCTTCAAATCTCTCTAGCAAGATTGTAGCCTTGTGACATAGATAGTTGCCGTCCTGGAAAAAGACATCGCTGTTGGGGAAGTCAGCATGTATGAAAGATGACAGTCGGGGTGCAGTAATGTTGAAGTAGTCCTCAGCTGTCATAATGCCTTCAATTAAGGCATCGTTCAGTACGTAATGCATCACTTTTTTTTTGTGAAAGCAGATTGCTTTTATTCAGGATTCCAATACGCAGTATTATTCTCCACTCTTTGGGCTAAAAAATCCTATTTCTCAACATAATCTATGTTCAAAAAGTAGGCCTTACGCCACCTTTCTAGGAAAACCTCTCTGTCTGCATAGTACAACTCCACTTGTTCAAAGGGATGAACTCATACATCATCGACTGTGACGATGTTCGGCAAAAAATTGTCATGATCACTCTCGTAACACGCAAGCCAATCCGCACAGATGTTCGTTCGTTCCTCTTTATGTTTTCTGTTAAACTTCAAAGAACCCAGCTGGCACACTCTCTTTGAGTACCCAAGTCATGGACGAATGTCTCCACACTATCAACGCAGCCGTCCATTTGTGCAGCGAGGTGTTTGCTGATCACCGGGAATGAGAGTGTCCGCACGTTCCAACATTGCAAGAATACAGCCGGCTGGCACGCAAGAGACTGGACAGGTTTGCGCGACCTTGTTGTGATGATGACAGACGTCTCGCCTAATGACTCGTCGTGGTTTCGTTCACTGACAGGTCTCTGCGTAGATATGTTTCACGCGCCTACGAATACCTGCGGATGCTCTTGTTTTTCGCCAAAAGAAATTAGATGACAGCTCTCTGTTTGGAACACACCTCCGTTACAGATGCCAATTTGGGAGGCTACGTATAGTGCCGTCATCCATTGGAACTTCATGGAACTACAGGGGCTGAAGCGGGAATATTCCGCGATCTCCCACAACAAATTCCGCATTTTCTCAACAGAAATTTAGAAGAGAAAAAAGCCTAATAACATTCCTGTCGGGGTGCGTTCATGGCGTGGTGCTTGTTTCGACTAGCCGTTCACATGAAATGTGATTCACCCGACAAGGCTGCAAGTTTCAATTGATCCGCAGTCCAGTCTCAATGATCCCGTATCCAGTGCAACCGTAATGTTGTCGATGTCGTGGGTTCACTATCAAAACACGGGAGTTCGTCCGTTGCGGAATTTTGTATTTATCTATGTGCGCTGAACAGTGTGCTTCGAAATATTTGTACCTACACCCGCACTGCATTCTGTAGTTATGTTTGACACAGATTTTCGTCTGTTCTACAAGGGAGTAAACGTATTAACTATCAAAGGAAAGAAGCCCGAGAGTAAAACGACATTCAAAAGTTTGCTTTCGGTAACAGTTTTGCCGGCCGGAGTGGCCGTGCGGTTCTAGGCGCTACAGTCCGGTGCCGAGCGACCGCTACATTCACAGGTTCGAATTCTGCCTCGGACATGAATGTGTCTGATGTCCTTAGGTTAGTTAGGTTTAAGTAGTTGTTAGTTCTAGGCTACTGATGACCTCAGAAATTAAGTCACATAGTGCTCAGAGCCATTTGAAGCAGCCGGTAACAGTTTGAATTCAGTGGTAACTCTAAAAATGGTTGAAATAGCTCGGAGCACTATGGGACTTATAACTACTTAAACCTAACTAACCTAAGGACATCACACACATCCATGCCCGAGGCAGGATTCGAACCTGTGACCGTAGCTGTCGCGTCGTTCCAGACTGAAGCGCCTAGAACCGCTCGCCCACAACGGCCGGCAGTGGTAACTCTCTTGTTAATACTGTTTCGATAATGGACGATTATAGCAGACCATTTTATTACAAACAATATTCTGACTGGGCATAGGTGCGGACGATTACAAATTAACGTTATTAAACTCATTCACACATAAAGCAGTAATTACGGGTTCTTCAGTCTCTGCTTAAAAATTTAACGTAGCGGTCACGATAAATTGCAATTTACATTTTACTATTATGAGCTAATTTTATTAATTGATTGTATTCAACGAAATTTTTGCCGTGACTAAATGTTAAATGTATCCGGTTCAACTGTAATTAACGATAGTTAATTATACGTTGTGCAAAGTATTCTAATGGAGTGGACTGGGTGTTTGTGCTGTCCTTATCATTTCATCATCATTCGCGCAAGTGGCGAGATTGGACTGAGCAAAAATTGGGAATTTGTACGGGCGCTGATAACCGTGCAGTTGAGCGCCCCACAAACCAAACACCATCATGATCATCATCTAATGGAGTATGACTGAAATATTTGAATAACGGCGATGCAAACAAGACAGCTGCATGAAGATTCTTGTAAGTTGGTAGGCGTTCTTATGAGTAGCGCGTTGTAGCATTAACGTGCACATAATAATATGGTATCTTGTCCAGGGATTTGAAGGATCTTTCCGCAAAAGTTGCAAGCATTCGTCCGAATCTGAATAACTCCAAAAGTAAATAGTTTCGTAGAGGAAGCTCTCATACATATCGTCACTCAGTCTCAAACCCAAGCATGATTTGCCTACAATCTTGAAAAAGAAATTTTCTATTGAGGTTACCACCTCGCGAAATCATGCGTACAGCATTAATACTAACATATTAAATTACAAAATATAAGGGAAACCAACGAGATCTTTTGGAAAATAATCTTCAGAGGGAAATTAATGTTCAGAGAGAACAAATAAATAGGAATTGAAAGAACGGATGAAAGTCTTGGAAAGAAGTTATTGCAAGAACATTAACAAAAGTAAAACATGGGTAATTGAATGTAGCTGAATTAAATCATGCTATGCTGAAGGAATTAGGCAATAATACACTAAAAGTAGTAGATAAACTTTTCTTTTCCGGCAGCAGGGTAACAGATGATCGTCAAGTGGAGAGAATGTAAAACACAAACCTGCAATAGCAATAAATTAGATTCTGGATCAAGAGGAATTTGTTGACATCTATATATTTTTCAAGTTCCCCGTCGCGTTTTTCTGTCTATTAGTCACGGCTAATCTCACGAACTAATGCGGGGTTTTGATATAATTTCGCTGACATATACACTGATTCAATACTGTGGATTGTATACAAAAATTGCTGTTTAGATTAATAATGAGTATGAGGTGCAGGTATTGTTACCCGTTCCGTATTAAGTGTCGTTTGGAGTAACATCCGGTGACAATGATGAAAGCAACGAACAGATCAGCTAGAGAGGAGGCGGTATCTGGCGTGATAAAGCAGTAAATAGTCGCCAAAACTCCAGATAAAAGCGAAAGCTAACCACTAACCAGAATAACGCATGTTATAAAGTAGCTTAGCGCCCTCTGCTTCTAACGGTTTTGGGTAGTAATTACATGAAAAATAATTTTATAAACATATATTAGCTGCACTGAAAAATTAATGTATTTCATATCACACAGTCATTTCTCTTTCTATGCAGTTCTGACAAAGCCGACTTTTCGAGGCGACTGTTAAATAGCTTTACTTCATGTAGTACATAAAATCCAACACCTTCCAATCTTTTCACGATAATTAAGGCCTGTCAAGCACGGTCTATTCCGAATGTACTAGTGACCAAGGAGCAATTCCGATAGCTGGAGCCGGAGGTTTTTTATTAATCCAACCTTTTAAGCTCCTGTGGTGATATTTGCACACAAACTTTTATTCCTTAAAACATACACTCCTGGAAATTGAAATAAGAACACCGTGAATTCATTGTCCCAGGAAGGGGAAACTTTATTGACACATTCCTGGGGTCAGATACATCACATGATCACACTGACAGAACCACAGGCACATAGACACAGGCAACAGAGCATGCACAATGTCGGCACTAGTACAGTGTATATCCACCTTTCGCAGCAATGCAGGCTGCTATTCTCCCATGGAGACGATCGTAGAGATGCTGGATGTAGTCCTGTGGAACGGCTTGCCATGCCATTTCCACCTGGCGCCTCAGTTGGACCAGCGTTCGTGCTGGACGTGCAGACCGCGTGAGACGACGCTTCATCCAGTCCCAAACATGCTCAATGGGGGACAGATCCGGAGATCTTGCTGGCCAGGGTAGTTGACTTACACCTTCTAGAGCACGTTGGGTGGCACGGGATGCATGCGGACGTGCATTGTCCTGTTGGAACAGCAAGTTCCCTTGCCGGTCTAGGAATGGTAGAACGATGGGTTCGATGACGGTTTGGATGTACCGTGCACTATTCAGTGTCCCCTCGACGATCACCAGTGGTGTACGGCCAGTGTAGGAGATCGCTCCCCACACCATGATGCCGGGTGTTGGCCCTGTGTGCCTCGGTCGTATGCAGTCCTGATTGTGGCGCTCACCTGCACGGCGCCAAACACGCATACGACCATCATTGGCACCAAGGCAGAAGCGACTCTCATCGCTGAAGACGACACGTCTCCATTCGTCCCTCCATTCACGCCAGTCGCGACACCACTGGAGGCGGGCTGCACGATGTTGGGGCGTGAGCGGAAGACGGCCTAACGGTGTGCGGGACCGTAGCCCAGCTTCATGGAGACGGTTGCGAATGGTCCTCGCCGATACCCCAGGAGCAACAGTGTCCCTAATTTGCTGGGAAGTGACGGTGCGGTCCCCTACGGCACTGCGTAGGATCCTACGGTCTTGGCGTGCATCCGTGCGTCGCTGCGGTCCGGTCCCAGGTCGACGGGCACGTGCACCTTCCGCCGACCACTGGCGACAACATCGAATTACTGTGGAGACCTCACGCCCCACGTGTTGAGCAATTCGGCGGTACGTCCACCCGGCCTCCCGCATGCCCACTATACGCCCTCGCTCAAAGTCCGTCAACTGCACATACGGTTCACGTCCACGCTGTCGCGGCATGCTACCAGTGTTAAAGACTGCGATGGAGCTCCGTATGCCACGGCAAACTGGCTGACACTGACGGCGGCGGTGCACAAATGCTGCGCAGCTAGCGCCATTCGACGGCCAACACCGCGGTTCCTGGTGTGTCCGCTGTGCCGTGCGTGTGATCATTGCTTGTACAGCCCTCTCGCAGTGTCCGGAGCAAGTATGGTGGGTCTGACACACCGGTGTCAATGTGTTCTTTTTTCCATTTCCAGGAGTGTATTTGTTTAAATTTCTATCCGAGAACTTTTAAGCTCCTGTGGTGATATTTCCACAGAAACTTTGATTCCTTAAAACATATATATATTTTTTAAATTTCTAACCGAGAACTTCCTCTCCCCCCCCCCCCCCCACCGCCCCTGAACCATGGAACTTGCCGTTGGTGGGGAGGCTTGCGTTCCTCAGCGGTACAGATAGCCGTACCGTAGGTACAACCACAACGGAGGGGTATCTGTTGAGAGGCCAGAGAAACGTGTGGTTCCTGATGAGGGGCAGCAGCCTTTTCAGTACTTGCAGGGGCAACAGTCTGGATGATTGACTGATCTGGCCTTGTAACATCAACTAAAACGGCCTTGCTGTGCTGGTAATGCCAACGGCTGGAAGCAAGGGGAAGCTACAGACATAATTTTTCCCGAAGGCATGCAGTTTTAATGTATGGTTAAATGATGATGGTGTCCTCTTGGGTAAAATATGTCAGATCCCTTAATTGGGCAGGTAGGTTAGAAAATTTAAGATGGGAAATGGGTAGGTTAAAGTTAGATATAGTGGGAATTAGTGAAGGTCGGTGGCTGGAGGAACATGACTTTTGGTCAGGCGAATACAGGATTATAAATACAAAATCAAATAGAGATAATGCAGGAATAGGTTTAATAATGAATAAAAAAATAGGAGTGCGCGTAAGCTACTACAAATAGCATAGTGAACGCATTATTGTGGCCAAGATAGACACCAAGCCCACGCCTACCACAGTAGTACAAGTTTATAAGCCAACTAGCTCTGCAGATGACGAGGAAACTGAAGAAATGTATGATGAAATAAAAGAAATTATTAAGATAGTGACGGGAGACGAAAATTTAATAGCCACGGGTGAAAGGAATTCGGTAGTAGGAAAAAGGAGAGAAGGAAACGTAGTAGGTGAATATGGACTGGGGGTAAGAAGTGAAAGAGGAGCCGCCCGGTAGAATTTTGCACAGAGCATAACTTGGTTCAAGAATCGTAAAAAAAGGTTGTATACATGGAAGAATCCTGGAGATACTAGAAGGTATCAGATAGATTGTATAACGGTAAGACAGAGACTTAGGAACCAGGATTTAAATTGTAAGACATTTCCAGGGGCAGATGTGGACTCTGACCACAATCTATTGATTCTGAACTGTAGATTAAAACTGAAGAAGCAGCAAAAAGTTGGGAATTTAAGGAAAAAAATGGTTCAAATGGCTCTGAGCACTATGGGACTCAACTGCTGTGGTCATTAGTCCCCTAGAACTTAGAACTACTTAAACCTAACTAACCTAAGGACATCACACACATCCATGCCCGAGGCAGGATTCGAATCTGCGACCGTAGCAGTCGCACGGTTCCGGAATGCGCGCCTAGAACCGCGAGACCACCGCGGCCGGCGGAATTTAAGGAGATGGGACCTGGATTAACTGACTAAACCAGAGGTTGTACAGAGTTTCAGGGTGATCATAAGGGAACAATTGACAGGAATGGGGGAAAGAAATACAGTAGAAGAAGAATGCGTAGCTTTGAGGGATGAAGTAGTGAAGGCACCAGAGGATCAAGTAGGTAAAAAGACGAGGGCTAGTAGAAATCCTTGGGTAACAGAAGAAATATTGAATTTAATTGATGAAAGGAGAAAACATAAAAATGCAGAAAATGAAGCAGGCAAAAAGGAATACAAACGTCTCAAAAATGAGATCGACAGGAAGTGCAAAATGGCTAAGCAGGGATGGATAGAGGATAAATGTAAGGCGCTTATCGCTACGGGGTAAGATAGATACTGCTTACAAGGAAATTAAAGAGACCTTTGGAGGAAAGAGAACCACTTGTATGAATATCAAGAGATCAGATTGAAACCCAATCCTAAGCAAAGAAGGGAAGCAGAAAGGTGGAAGGAGTATATAGAGGGTCTATACAAGGGCGATGTACTTGAGGACAATATTGTGGAAATGGAAGAGGATGTAGATGAAGATGAAATGGGAGATACGATACTGCGTGAAAAGTTTGATAGAGCACTGAAAAACCTGAGTCGAAACAAGGTCCCGGGAGTAGACAACATTCCATTAGAACTACTGACAGCCTTGGGAGAGCCAGTATTGACAAAACTCTTGGTTCAAATGGTTCAAATGGCTCTGAGCACTATGGGACTCAACTGCTGAGGTCATTAGTCCCCTAGAACTTAGAACTAGTTAAACCTAACTAACCTAAGGACATCACAAACATCCATGCCCGAGGCAGGATTCGAACCTGCGACCGTAGCGGTCTTGCGGTTCCAGACTGCAGCGCCTTTAACCGCACGGCCACTTCTGCCGGCGACAAAACTCTACCATCTGGTGAGCAAGATGTATGAGACAGGCGAAATACCCTCAGACTTCAAGAAGAATATAATAATTCCAATCCTAAAGAAAGCAGATGTTGGCAGAAGTGAAAATTACCGAACTATCAGTTTAATAAGTCACAGCTGCAAAATACTAACGCGAATTCTTTACAGACGAATGGAAAAACTAGTAGAAGCCGACCTCGGGGAAGATCAGTATGGATTCCGTTGAAATACTGGAACGCGTGAGGCAATACTGACCTTACGACTTATCTTAGAAGCTAGATTAAGGAGAGGCAAACATACGTTTCTAGCATTTGTAGACTTAGAGAAAGCATTTAACAATGTTGACTGGAATACTCTCCTTCAAATTCTGAAGGTGGCAGGGGTAAAATACAAGGAGCGAAAGGCTATTTACAATTTTTACAGAAACCAGATGGCAGTTATAAGAGTTGAGAGACATGAAAGGGAAGCAGTGGTTGGGAAGGGAGTGAGACATGGTTTAGCCTATCCCCGATGTTATTCAATCTGTATATTAAACAAGCAGTGAAGGAAAGAAAAGAATAATTTGGAGTAGATATTAAAATCCATGGATAAGAAATAAATACTTTGAGGTTCGCCGATGACATTGTAATTGTGTCAGAAACAGCGAAGGACTTGGAAGAGCAGTTGAACGGAATGGACAGTGTCTTGAAAGGAGGGTATAAGATGAACATCAACAAAAGCAAAACGAGGATAATGGAATGTAGTCGAATAAAGTCGGGTGATGCTGAGGGGATTAAATTAGGCAATGAGACACTTAAAGTAGTAAAGGAGTTTTGCTATTTGTGGAGCAAAATAACTGATGATCGTTGAAGTAGAGAGGATATAAAATGTAGACTGGCAATGGCAAGGAAAGCGTTTCTGAAGAAGAGAAATTTGATAATATCGAGTGTAGATTTAAGCGTCAGGAATTCGTTTCTGAAAGTATTTGTATGGAGTGTAGCCATGTACGGAAGTGAAACATGGACAATAAATAGTTCAGACAAGAGGAGAATAGAAGCTTTCGAAATGTGGTACTACAGAAGAATGCTGAAGATTAGATGGGTAGATAACATAACTAATGAGGAGGTACTGAATATGATTGGGGAGAAGAGAAGTTTGTGGCACAACTTGACTACAAGAAGGGATCGGTTGGTAGGACATGTTCCGAGGCCTCAAGGGATTACCAATTTTGTATTCGAGGGCAGCGTGGAGGGTAAAAATCGTAGAGAGAGACCAAGACATGAATACACTAAGCAGATTCAGAAGGATGTAGGCTGCAGTAGGTACTGGGAGATGAAGAAGCTTGCACAGGATAGAGCAGCATGGAGAGCTGTATCAAACCAGTCTCAGGACTGAAGACCACAACAACAACAACCGAGAACTTAAATATCAGTTTTCATAGATTTAAGTTTAAAAATCTTAACATATAGAAATATTTTCAAGAAACTTTTCATCCCCAATTCACCCCCTTAGGAATTGAATTTCCAGAGCTGAAAAACGTATCATTTTTATTTGTAATCGAGAAGCCAAATACAACTTTTTATATATTTAGTTTCAAAAACGCTATAATTGTGAAATATTTCCATAAAAATTTTAATCCACTATTTTCACCCTCTTAGTCGTTGAATTTCGAAAGCATGTAATTTTTTTTCGTTCCTGACCGAGAAACCAAATACCAGTTTTCGTAGTTCTAGTTTCAAATTTGCCTAAATAGCGACTGTTTTTCAAAACACCTTTCAGCCCCTATTTCGCCCCGTTAGCGGTGGCATTTCGAAAAACCCTTCCTATGAGATGCCTAAAGTGTAAGATCAACATACCCCCCAAATTTCAAGTTTGTATCCTTAGCGATTTGGGTTGGGCGATGGTGTCTTAATGAAACAGTGAAGACATTTCCTTTTATATGTAAAAGACCACTTTCCCGTTTTTCTGTCTGTAAATGAAAGCTGATCTCAGACCTACTGTAGGGAATCTCATACGGTTTTCACTAATACATAGCGTGATTCATGTGGGAGGTTTGTGTATATCAGTACATATTATAAAAAACGTAGTCGGGCCATAGATACTTACCGCTACGCATTCGAAGCCAGGACGCCTCGTTAGTTTAACCCTCGAGCGGGCGCGCTGTTGTATAAAGTACAACAGATGCAGTTTTTATGTCTAATCGACGCCTTAACCTTGAGCTATTGCGCCCTTACTGCCACGTATTCCATCGCTGATGTTTTCACGACAATGTTAAAGTGGCTTCATTTTATTTGGTTAACTTTCTCAGTTTGTCTTCAGAACTGTAAACAAAGACGTGTCAGATGTTGTAAAAAGTACTACACATGCCTGCTAGTGTGGCAGTTGCAGGCTTTGTTCCAGCTGTCAGTGTTCAGAGGAAAGTGTATTAAAATGTTAACTATACTTGCTCGTTGTTTCTTAGTTTTTATAGAGGCACATTAAACGCTACTTTGATTACACCGACATCTGAATGAACTTATTCATTTCATTTCTTTGATGTTTTTTTCCAATTCAAAAGGTGTATCAGACGAAGAAATTCGCAAACTGCTCGAGGAAGGTGATAATAAAGTCTATGCAGACTTTTCAGACTTGGAGAAAGTAAAGTACAATTAATTGATGAAAACATTGAATGGGACCGTAGCAGTGAACCTGAACTTGAAGGTGAGGATGGTGATGATCCCGACGAGACAGCAGACGTACGAAGGTTCTTTATTGATACGACATAGTTTCACGTTGGTGTAAAAGTGAGTGTGCTAAAACATAAAAAACCAACAGATAAAAGCATTGTGCAAATTCCATCTGATCCGAAGAGAAAGGTGATGGGTACAGCTGATGAAGTTAGTGCTTTTTTGAAAGTAATTGACCTCGAATTTATTGATGAAATCGTCAACTACACAAATACCTATATAAATAAAGAGCGAGACACACGTCAGTTCTCGCAAAAGGGGTAATAAAGTGATGAAATAATGGCTGTGTTCGGGTTTCTTTTTGAAGATGAATAAGAAGAAGAAGAAAAAGCAGAAAATGCCATCATGCTAATATGCTGGAACTCTTGGCAACAGACGGAACAGGAATGCTACTGCTTAGGACAGCAATGAATTACAATAGGTTTACGTTTTTTTCTAAGCTCTATGCTCCTGTATGAGAGGAGAAAATCTGATAAGTTGGTTGCAATTCGTACAGTATTGGATTCTTTTGCTGCTAACTGTCAATGTTGTTACAGTCTGGTGAATTCAACACGATAGATGAAATCCTTCACCCCTACGGAGACCGCTATAGATGGATTCAGTACATACACAGCAAACCATCTAAACATGGGACAAAAATGTTTGCTCTTTGTAATGGAAAAACATTTTATTTCAGTAATCTGGAAGTTTCTTGCGGCATGCAACCAAAGGGCAATATCGGGTATCTAGTGCACCTGAAGACTTTATGAAAAGATACGTGGTGCGTGTAGGAAACTCTAACAGGAACCTTACAACTGACAATTGCTACACAAGCTACCTCCTTTCTTAATATTTGCTGCAGAAGACTATCACTTGGATTGGTACAATGACGAACAGACGTGAAATTCTCCCAGAGTTTCTCCCAAACAAAACAAAAGAAATTGTTATTGCGATGTTTGGATTTCAGTAGGATAAGGCCTTAGTTTCATATGTTACTCGTAAAATCTGTGCTATCATACTTTTGTCTGCACTGCATGACATGGCAACAGTGGATGAGGAAACACACAAACCTGAAATCATAATTGAGTGCAAGATGACAAAAAGTGGAGTTGACGTTGTAGTTAAAATGTGTGCCTGATACTCCATTTCAAGAATTACAAGGTGTTGGCCACTGGCTACTTTGTAATTTTTCTGAACATTGCTGGAATTAATTAGCAAACAAATTGTCTGTGAAAGGTGTTATGAAAGTGAACATGTGCCACAAAAACAGGCTAAATTATTATTTCAAGAACTAAATGAGAAAAAGCATTTGCTATAAATGTTGAAGATAGCGAATATGAAATGCTGTCTTCAATAACTATAATAGTTCGTTTAGGACAATTTTGTTTTTACTGGCAAATGACCATGTTGTAAATTTTACAACGCGCCCCTACTCGTGTGACAACAGTAGGCGCGCCTGCCGGAGGCTTAACACAAATTCAAGTGATGGGAAATCTTTTCTGAAGGAATTATTCTGCCATGAAGCATCGTACGGAAATAAAACGTGGAATATGAACAGTTAAGAACATAAGAGAACAGAAGATTTCGAAACGTGGTGCTACGGAAGAATGGTGGGGCCGGTGAAATAAGTAGTGAAGGTATAAGGAACAGAGCAGTCAAAAAAGGAAATAAATACGGCATAACGTGGCTAATAGAAGTCACAGGTTGATTGAATATACTGAGGCATCAAGGAAGTCTATTTGATAATGGAGGGAAGTGTGTGGACGTGAAGCCGGCAGAAATTGTATAGGGAGACATAGGCATCAATACAGCAAGTAAGTTCACATTGATGTAGGTTGCAGTGTTTATGCGGAGATGAAGAGGTCTGCACAATACCGACTAGAATGGAGAGTTGCGTGTAACCAATTTATTTATTTATTTCCTTATTCCGAAGTGTTACAAAGGCAACATAAAGAGTCTTCAAAGTAAAAATACACTAATATTTCGACGTTATCCTCTTTTTGTTCGGTGCACTTTTTCCAATGTTTATCATGTGTATAGCCTCCATTCAAGCATTTAAAATCTGCGAGATTTGCAAAATACCCATCCTCTTCTGCTGTGAACTCCTTGTTGGACGCCGGCCGGAGTGGCCGTGCGGTTCTAGGCGCTACAGTCTGGAGCCGAGCGACCGCTACGGTCGCAGGTTCGAATCCTGCCCCGGGCATGGATGTGTGTGATGTCCTTAGGTTAGTTAGGTTTAATTAGGTCGAAGTTCTAGGCGACTGATGACCTCAGAAGTTAAGTCGCATAGTGCTCAGAGCCATTTCTTTCCTTGTTGGACACGAAGCGGTCTGAAGCCGTCAGTTCATTTAGATGATGGAATAAGCTGAAGTCAGAGGATGCTGTAACTGTCTTGTGATGAAGTCGGCGGTTATTCTACAATTCATACTTAAAATCCTTCACCCTTCGGGAGGTAATCACTACGTAAAATTTCCACTGTACTTCAAAAAACCCTTGCCAACATTTCCTGCCAATACAACTGACTTTCCGCACACGGTGTGCAGGGCTACACAAATGCCTCACCTAAAATAACAAATATGTGCACAAATTTAATTGGGTTCTTTTTCTGCTTTTCCTTCCGTGCTTCATTCAACAAACACGAACTCGTTATACTGGAAGAAGGCTAATAGGTAGTTCCAGGTGAAATGCACCGCCTACTTCTCCTCAGGCCTATGGATTGTCTATCTCCTATTCGTTCAGTCGCCGAACGCTAGATACCATACAGTGTAACTGTTCATACTTTCATCTGTACTTGCAATTTTGGAACATCAGTAGCGTGGTTCATCTGCGTGAAAACACAAAAAGACTACGGCTATGTTTTACTCGGGTTATTATTTCTTTAGATTGAAAATGGCGAGTCTATACAAATTTAATACTAATGGCTACATGGACGATATCCATGGTGTAAAAGTAGCGTGATGCCTACTAGTGCCCCCCCCCCCCCCAATTACGAACTTCGGTCACCGTTAAGAGCCTCTCGTATCACTATTGCGGCCTAGCTTAGGATCAGATTTCGACCTCATTTGCCGATATATAAATTCAGATAATATCAGACAGCTGTAACTGTCATTATAGTAACACCAGTCCCCAAAAATTTCAAAACATTCTTCAGCCCACTATTGTACTCGAAGATATTGACAGCTGTCGACCCGCAGGTTATCATAATTTCGAACGTAATCCCAGAAAGGACATAAATCTTCTGCACCAAGCTCTGTATTTTTTTGCCTGTATTATAATTTTTCCCCGTTGTTCCTCTCTCTCTCTCTCTCTCTCTCTCACACACACACACACACACACACACACACACACAGACGCACGCACGCACACACGCAAACACACACACACACACACACACACACACACACGGAGAGAGAGAGAGAGAGAGACAATAGAAAAATTTGTACTATTGCAATCACATGTATTTATTTCACATATCCCTTCCTCTATACTCTTCGCCTATCTTCAGCTACCCAGTAGTCCTACCCAATTAACGTTTTCGAATAAACGTGCGTATCAGGATCGTATCGCTGTCAAGATAAAACTTCAAAGCTAAAAATATTGGGTGGACTTGACAGAGATATTTTATCCGTTCAAAGGCTTATAACGAAACCAGGGTGTTCAGTGGTATCTCGTTTCTCGTGTGAGTCCAAATTAATGAAGTTCTGCTATTAGAGTTCTAGAGCGCATCTAGAGCAGTGATTCTCAGTGTTAATCAAGAGATGGAGAGCAAAAGATAAATGGAAAAGGCAGTTATCTATTGCCATTTCGAATATTTAACTAGATCGTGCCTAGTAATAGTGTAATTATAATTAGACTTGACACGCTAACAAAAATATTGAATATCTTTAATGGATGATACGTATCACAAGACAAGGCGAATGAGATGAACATATATAGTTGGTTTGCAGGTGTGTGCTGTGTATATTATCCTGAGTCAGTAAGAAGACGTGAAAGTGCACGATTATGATGCTGTTTACAGTTGCTTTTCGCTTTGTTAGATGTATGAATCATAATACGTAACTGATGCTATCTGACTGATCCAATCTTTAAAATGACAACAAATAAATAATCTTCCATGAATCCTGCAGGGATATCCATAAATCCGTAAGAGTACGAGGTGATAGCGATCTCTTCTGAACAGCACGTTGCAAGGCATACCAGGCATGCTCAATAATGTGTATGTCTGGTGAGTTTGGTGGCCGGCGCAAGTGTTTAAACTCAGAGAGTGTTCCCGGAGCTACTCTGCAGCAATTCTGGGCTTGTGTAGCTGTCCTGCTGGAATTGTCCAAGTCCGTCGGAATACACAATGGACGTGAATGGATGTAGGTGATCATACAGGATGCTTACTTAAGTGTCACCTGTCAGAGTCGTATCAGAGGTTCCAAATCACTCCAAGAGAACATGCCCCACACCATTACAAAGCCTCCACCAGCTTGAACAGTCCCCTGCTGACATGCAGGGTCCGTGGATTCATGAGGTTGTCTCCATAACCGTGCGTGTCCAGCCACTCGATACAATCTGAAAAGAGACTCGTTCTACCAGGCAACATATTTCCAGTCTTCAACATTCCAATGTCTGTTCTGACGGGCCCAGAAGAGGCGCAAAGCTTTGTACCGTGCAGCCATCAAAGGTGCACGAGTGGGCCGTCGGCTTCGAAAGGCCTTATCGATGATGTTTCGTTGACTGGTTCGCACGCTGACACTTGTTGATGGCCCAGCACGGAAATCTGCAACAATTTGCAGAAACGTTGAAGCGCTTTCACATTGAACGATTATTTTCAATCGTCGTTGGTCCCGTTCTTGTAGGATCTTTTTCCGGCCGCAGCGATGTCGGAGATTTGATGTTTTAACTCATTCCTGATACACACGGTGCACACGTGAAATGGTCGTACGGGAAAATCCCCACTTTGTCGCTACCTCGGAGATTCTGTGTCCCATCGCTCTTGCTCCGGCTGTAACACCCCGTTCAAACTCACTTAAATCTTTATAACTTGTCATTGTAGCGGCAGTAACCGATCCAACAACTGCGTCAAACACTTGTTGTCTTACATAGGCCTCGCCGACCGCAGCGCAGCATTCTGCCTGTCTACGTATCTCTGTATTCGAATACGAATGCCTATAACTTTGGCGCTTCAGTGCATAAAAATATCGTTACACAGCGAACTGTTATAGTTTAATGAATCTCGTTGTGAAATCCTATGCCAAAGATCTGTGAGGGATAAGTATACACTTTTTCCCTTTTCTTGACCTCAACACCGCATTCGTTATAGTGAGGTGCTGTCAGCTTTTTCCCCACAGGCCGAAGGGAACAACACGAAGAACTCAATAAAATGTAGTGTGTTGTGCGGGCAGTGATCAGTGATGCGAAACAAATGAACAATGTAAAAGAATGTTTTTAGATTCACGGTAAATTTGTTTGCAACTATGTATAGAAGAACTTAGGCGACTGCAGGACAAAGGATAGAAACTTCGTGGGACATTGAGTACGAGTGATAGGCAAACAATACGTATATGACACATTTGCCTTATTTAGTAAAAATACAGTTGCAAACGTCTTACGATTAATATACATTATCTAATAAAAGACCAACGGAAACCTGTATGTTATGTGGAATTGGCCACTAGATGACACGAGAGGCAGATATGCCACTAAAAAACGAGGCGTGGAGTACTATGTTATCTTCAGAGAAGCAGCAACAGCATAATGCGTCGACCAGGAGGCGACACTGACTTCCAACGTAGACTAGCAACTGGATGTCGCATGAGTGACAAATCCATCAGGGACATTTCAACTCTTCTGAAGCTATCCAATTGGACTGCTGGTGGTATGATTATGAAGTGGAAGCGCGAACAAACAACGGCAACTAAATCAAGTCCAGGAAGTCTTCAAATCGGATCTAGGAAACAGTACTGAGTTTCAAACTGCAACCAGGAGTTCGGTTAGCACAATGGCTGTGCTAGACAATTACACGTTCAAACTGGCTCTGAGCACTATGGTACTTAACATCTATGGTCATCAGTCCCCTAGAACTTAGAACTACTTAAACTGAACAACACCCAGTCATCACGAGGCAGAGAAAATCCCTGACCCCGCCGGGAATCGAACCCGGGAACCCGGGAGTGGGAAGCGAGAACGCTACCGCACGACCACGAGCTGCGGATGCAATTACACGTAATGGTGCACAGTGGTGGAGTAGTTCCTCATAAGCCACTTATTTCTGTATACAGTGCTAAGGGATTCATGATTTAAAGAGTGACGACAGAGGGCACTATATGGCTGGAAACGAGTGATTCGAAGTGACTAATCATGAGACATTCCGATGGAATGGTTGGGTTTGACGAATGCCTGGAGAACGTTACCTACCGTCGAGTGTAGTACCAGCAACGGAGTGCAGAGAAGGTAACGCTATGGTACAGAGGTTTTTTTGTGGTTAGGATGTGCTCCCCCTGCTGCGCTTAAAAAAAAGCTAAATGTCGATGAAGTGATAACATTTTACAGCATTGTGTTCCGCATAGGAGTCAAGGAAACCAATCCATGTGCAGACTGGACTTGTGTCTCATGTTAACTGAGTGAAAGCTGCTAATTCTTGGGAGTAAGCTGGTATTGTTAACAAGAAACGACAGTAAAGATATATATATATATATATATATATATATATATATATATATATATATATATATATATATATATATTGAGAGGCCAACGTCAGAACATCCATACTAACGGACAGGGGTCGCCGAGGGGTTAGCGAACTTACGCCACTTATTGCCCGAACCGCGCGTTTCTGAGCCAAAAATATCCTTCGAGAATGGGAAGAGTTAACCAAAAATATAATACAATACGTCGTAAGCGAAAGAAAATAAGCAAAGTAGATTAATTTTCGTGTCGAACTATCACTTACTTCAGATACCTCTGGTATAGATAAAACGGCAGCATTAAGTCTTTGAACAAGATCCTGAACGTGGGCTTCCCACAACAGTTTACTGTCTATCTGAACATCAAGAAATTTGAACTGTTCAGTTTCACTAATCATATGCCCATTCTGTGAAATTAAAACGTCGGGTTTTGTTGAATTGTGTGTCAGAAACCGTAAAAAGTTAATTTGTATATTTTCTAGAAGCCATGAACTTACGTCATGAACTGCACTATTTGAAACAGTGCCAGTGTTTCACACAACTTCATTTACTACTAAGCTAGTTCTTCAGCAAACATAAATACACTCCTCGAAATTGAAATAAGAACACCGTGAATTCATTGTCCCAGGAAGGGGAAACTTTATTGACACATTCCTGGGGTCAGATACATCACATGATCACACTGACAGAACCACAGGCACATAGACACAGGAAACAGAGCATGCACAATGTCGGCACTAGTACAGTGTATATCCACCTATCGCAGCAATGCAGGCTGCTATTCTCCCATGGAGACGATCGTAGAGATGCTGGATGTAGTCCTGTGGAACGGCTTGCCATGCCATTTCCACCTGGCGCCTCAGTTGGACCAGCGTTCGTGCTGGACGTGCAGACCGCGTGAGACGACGCTTCATCCAGTCCCAAACATGCTCAATGGGGGACAGATCCGGAGATCTTGCTGGCCAGGGTAGTTGACTTACACCTTCTAGAGCACGTTGGGTGGCACGGGATACATGCGGACGTGCATTGTCCTGTTGGAACAGCAAGTTCCCTTGCCGGTCTAGGAATGGTAGAACGATGGGTTCGATGACGGTTTGGGTGTACCGTGCACTATTCAGTGTCCCCTCGACGATCACCAGTGGTGTACGGCCAGTGTAGGAGATCGCTCCCCACACCATGATGCCAGGTGTTGGCCCTGTGTGCCTCGGTCGTATGCAGTCCTGATTGTGGCGCTCACCTGCACGGCGCCAAACACGCGTACGACCATCATTGGCACCAAGGCAGAAGCGACTCTCATCGCTGAAGACGACACGTCTCCATTCGTCCCTCCATTCACGCCTGTCGCGACACCACTGGAGGCGGGCTGCACGATGTTGGGGCGTGAGCGGAAGACGGCCTAATGGTGTGCGGGACCGTAGCCCAGCTTCATGGAGACGGTTGCGAATGGTCCTCGCCGATACCCCAGGAGCAACAGTGTCCCTAATTTGCTGGGAAGTGGCGGTGCGGTCCGCTACGGCACTGCGTAGGATCCTACGGTCTTGGCGTGCATCCGTGTGTCGCTGCGGTCCGGTCCCAGGTCGACGGGCACGTGCACCTTCCGCCGACCACTGGCGACAACATCGATGTACTGTGGAGACCTCACGCCCCACGTGTTGAGCAATTCGGCGGTACGTCCACCCGGCCTCCCGCATGCCCACTATACGCCCTCGCTCAAAGTCCGTCAACTGCACATACGGTTCACGTCCACGCTGTCGCGGCATGCTACCAGTGTTAAAGACTGCGATGGAGCTCCGTATGCCACGGCAAACTGGCTGACATTGACGGCGGCGGTGCACAAATGCTGCGCAGCTAGCGCCATTCGACGGCCAACACCGCGGTTCCTGGTGTGTCCGCTGTGCCGTGCGTGTGATCATTGCTTGTACAGCCCTCTCGCAGTGTCCGGGGCAAGTATGGTGGGTCTGACACACCGGTGTCAATGTGTTCTTTTTTCCATTTCCAGGAGTGTATTTCAGAATCACCTGTAGCACTAGAGGAGAGCCCCCCAACCCTGATCCCTGGGGCAGCTCCAATATCACCGTGCCCCACTCGGACCGCACTTCATAGCCGTTCTCAGCATTACAGATAATGACCGTTTGCTGTCTGTTGTCGAAGTAAGAGGTAAAAAAATTGTGAGCTACTCCCCGTATTCCGTAATAGTTCAACTTCTGGATCAATATTTTGTGATCAACACAATCAAACGCCTCAGTTAAATAAAAAAAATATGTCTGGCGTTCGAATATTTTGCTTAATCCACCCAGTACTTCACAGAGAAAAAAGAATATAGCATTTTCAATTTTTGAAGCACTTCTGAAATCGATCTGTACCTTTGATAGCAATTTATGTGAAATAAAATACATAGCTTTTTCTGTAGCTTTATCCAACACTGATGGCATAGAAATAGATCTAAAATTGCCTACATTATCCCTTTCTCCATTTTTATACAGCGGCGCTACTACTGAGTACTTCAATCGTTCAGGAAACTGACCATTCTTGAAGGAAAAATTACAAATGTGGATAAGTACATGGCTAACATGTGCAGCACAGTACTTTAATACTCTGCTAGATACTCCATCATATCCATGAGAGTCCTTAGTCTTCGGTGATTTGATTATTGACTCTATCTTCCCCATGTCAGTATTACACAGGAATATTTCAGACCACACTCTCGGAAAGGTATTTTCCAAGAGAGTTATGTGATTGCTTGTAGGAACTAAGTTTTTATTCAATCCTACAGCAATTTTCAGAAAGCGATTGTTAAATAAAATTGGTCTGGTGGAAAATAACATTCCTGAAATCGACTAGCTGCCCAAAGTCCCTAAAAGCACCAAATCGAACCACTTTGGCATGAGTTACCACGTGTTCTTCGCTCCAGACCCCCAGGGCCCAACGTCAGTATCTGCGTTGGTATCGGACATTCGGGCACCTCACTGATAGTATTCCCAATAGATTTCAAGATGTCATAATTGTGGAAGGTGGACACTCCGCATCTTAATGTCAACTAACAGGTTTCTGGATTCTTTTCATCAGACAGCGCATGTGGACAGTATCGCTTTCAAGAAGATAAGTGTCAACGACATTTAATATTACGGAACTATCATTTCAGTAAATACGTCATGTTTCAAAAATACGGAAACGAATTATTTACAGAAGAAGGAAAAAACTAGTAGAAGCCGGCCTCGGAGAACTTCAGTTTAGTGTAGGACACGCGAGGCAGTGCTGACACTACGATTTGTCCTAGAAAACAGATTGAGAGGGCGCAAATATACGTTGACAGCATTTGAAAGTACTTGACTATGTTTGTTGGAGTACATCCTGAAATTCCGAAGGTAGCAGCGATAGAAAACAGTGAGCTAAAGGCGAAAGTAGAGCAGTAATTCCGAAGTGAGTGCGACAGGGCAGTGGCTTATCTTCGATGTTATTCAATGTGTATATTGGGCGAGTTGTAAAGGAAACTAAATAGAGAGGTTTTAATGAGAAATTTCAGGGAGAACAATTTAAAGCCTTGAAGTTAGCTGATGACGCGGTAATGCTGTCATAGACCACAATTGAATTGGAAGCGCAGGAAAGCAAAAAGAATTTTGAGAAGAGGATGTAAGACAATATCAACAAAATTGAAACAAGGACCGTTGAGTGCAGCAGACTCAAGCGGCCGTAAAGGAATTACAAGGGTCATTCTAAAAGTAAAGAATATTTACTTATCGAGACATTTTTATCACTAAAATGAAAGAATATTTTGCTATCTTATATTCCACGTAGCCGCAATTCAAATCCAAACGTTTGTCATTGTGCTCATAAAGCTTTCGTATGCGATCTGCATACGCAGTTGCTTCCAAATTGTTAAAATAGTCACCAACGTCCTCTTTCAATGCGTTGGCATTTCCATAGGATTTTGTGCTCAAAAATATCCTCCAGTTTATGAAAAAAAAAATCGTAATTACCCAATGGAACATCTGGGCACCATCATGAGTATTTGTTCGTTTCCAATTTAATAGGAGGCTTCATTTTAGAAATGAAGCTTCAATCATCGCATTTCCATTAACTTCGAGGGTCTGTCTGTAAATTTCGATACAGCCTTTACTTTTTTTAAACTGAGAAACCTCATTACACAATGAACCTCACAGTCTGCGGGATTATTAATTGCGGCACACATTTTAAAATCGTAGGAACTCTAAACGAGCGTTGCTGCTTGTTAACGTCATACTGGAACTAACATTTAGGAAGGGCTGTAACACGTCGGAGGCGTTCGGGGTGTGGGTGTTGGTGTGGGTGGTCGGCGTGGCGGGGAGGGGGGGGGATGCAGAATTAAGCGGCTCTTCGCAATAAAATATTCTTTAGTTGTATAATGACATTCCTACATTAGGAACTCAGATAAAAAAGGTACATTAAGTGACGATGACCGAAATTGAAACCACATGAAATGTCGATCGACGACAGCAATGCAAGAGTGAAATTTCACGAAAAAGTCTCACCATAACGAAGAACGCCATTGCTGTAAAGATCACCAATCGAACTCGCGTATCGAATCGGTGACATCCCCCCTATTTCGCGATAGGATAGTAACAAACGAGCTGACCTTCTTTGAACTTTTTCGATGTCCTAAGTTGATCCTAACTGATGCGGATCTCACACCGCGCAGCAATGTGCCTTCTCCAGAAGAGGAAGGCAGGCGTAGTGTAAGCAGTCTCTTTAGTAGACCTGTTGCATCTTCTAAGTGTTCTGCCAATAAAACGCTATTTTGGTTCGCTTTCCTCACAACATTATCTATGTGATCGTTCCAATTTAAGTTATACGTAATTCTAATTCCTAAGTATTTAGTTGAATTGACAGAATTTAAATTCGTGTAATTGGTCGTGTAACGGAAAGTTAACGGATTCATTTTACTGACCAAGTTGATTACCTCACGCGTTTTTCATTATGTAGAATCAATTTCCACTTTTATAACCATACAGATATCTTGTCTAAATCATTTTTCAGTAGGTTTTGACCTTTGAAGATGATGATGACTGGTCTGTGGGGCGCTCAACTGGTGTCATCAGCGCCTGTACAAAGTTCCAGATTTACACAGTCCAATTTTATCACAGTCCAATCTAGCCACTGCCACGAATGATGAGGACAACACCAACACCCAGTCCGCAGGCAGAGAAAATCCCCAACCTGGCCGAGAATCGGACCCGGGACCCCGTGCTCCAGAGACAGCAGCGCTAGCCACTACACCACGAGCTGCGGACATTTTGACCTCTGATTACTTCACTAGACCTAACGGTAAATGACAGTTATCATCAGAAAACAAACTAGAATGGCTGCTCATATTGTCTCCAAAAACATTCGTATAGATTACTTACACGAACTACTTATTGGTTCAAAACGCTGCGTGCCAAGGAACCACGTATTTTGGCTTTCGCCATGGTAACCGAATTATATCTAATTTTTTAAAAAAATGTAATCACATTTAACAAAGAAGAAGAAAATCTATACTTCAAAATCTTAGAGAATGCACAACGCTTATTGGTACCGCATTATGGAAAAAAGGGTTCAAATAACTCTGAGCACTATGGGACTTAACTTTTGTGGTCACCAGTCCCCTAGAATTTAGAACTACTTAAACCTAACTAACCTAAAGGCATCACACACATCCATGACCGAGGCAGGATTCGAACCTGCGACCGTAGAAGTCGCGCGTTTGCAGACTGTCACGCCTGGAAACGCTCGGCCACATCGGCCGGCGGGGAAAAAGTATATCAGAATGTTAGGCACATTATGCATGTGAAATTTAGCAGTCAGGGAAGTTCAAATTAGGACAAAAATTGCCTGTTGTAAGAATATTATTATAATATTTCGTTTTATTTGAGTATTCAAGGCACTCAATTCGAGCACGATCTATACAAACTCTTACACATCTATCTCCTTGAACTGAACTGTGGGAGTTTTTTAAAATTGTTTTCGCTCAGTTTTTGTGTACAGGTAATCGAACAATCGGAGATAGGAAAAATGTAATGAACATGACCAAGTCCAAATGATAAACGTCATCATCTGGGTGTTCTGGTTCGTGCATAATCAGCATCATTAGAGAGCCAGCAATTTGTCAGTGGCAGCGCTAATTAGTGTGGAGTACAGTAAGCACACAGACTGTTGGGTGGCCGGCCACGTTTACAAACCGCATCGCTTCGCCTCTCCAATAAATGAACAGCGCCATACAACGAAAAATTAAGCGGATACAACAAAAACAAACGAATGCGGCAAGCGGGTAAGCGGTCAGCATCGGCTGAAATGAAAACAGGGCCGCAGGTCGGTGTGGTTGTGAAATATTTCAAAGCTTCCGCGCCGAGGGAGACTGACAGCGCAGGTTGTTCAGAGTAGAACTTCTCCATCGGGAGAGCTGCCCTCGAATGTGGGTACCGTCAAAGGAGAGATGAACAGCTCTCCTGGATCTTTTTTTACGAAAAATGTTATCCGGCAACTAGTCACGTATTTCACACTGCACTGGAAACTTTTGTGTTACTAACACCAAGACAACAAGAGAAACTAGCATCCTTTTTATTGCTGGAATGGCAGCCATCGAATAAGTTTCGCAATGAAAAGAAATTTAGAACTGAAAGAATGGAAAAGAAAATCGGTCGCTATCAGGGTTGAATTTTACAGACATCCAGCAGTCTTCGAATCATATAAACTGTTTCTACTAGGCCAATTTTTCCAGTTTGGATTTCATCGAAGAGGAAGGTTGATTAGTGCTTGAACTCCGAAAACCTCCACTGCAGACTTCGATTCCCGGCTGGGTCAGGGATTTTCTCTGCCTCGTGATGACTGGGTGTTGTGTGACGTCCTTAGGTTAGTTAGGTTTAAGTAGTTCTAAGTTCTAGGGGACTGATGACCATAGATGTTAAGTCCCATAGTGCTCAGCGCCATTTGAACCATTTGAACCAACCACTGCAGACGTAAATGAAGCGCCAGCACGCAAGATGGTTTCTCTACCAAAATGGAATAATTTAACATCCGATGAACTACACGGGACTAATTCAGTCAATGAATTGTTTCGAAAAAGAGTATGAAAAGAAGGAGGTAACGTGAGAGATAAAATTTTTGGTTGTAAGAGTGTGAATAGCCGATAGTTAAGGTCAAATCAAAGTAGCCCGTACTCAGGAAACAGTCTAGAGGTGCAGATGGAACTGTCCTGGCCGTCCGTTCGAAGAAAAATCCTAGTGGAGGTGGTTTGCCGTTATCTTCATCCGAGCTGGTATGAAACATCGGGTGTGTATCTGTATCGTGTGGCTGCCAATGATGAGTTCTCGTACAGTGTAGTGTTGCGTTTCTGTTTTTATGATGGCTGGGTAGGTAGATATTAGAAACTGCTGCTGGCGCATAGCTTACGCCTTTCTAAAAGCACCAAAGGGGCCGCAAAGCTTAACGTATCCAGTACAACGAGAAACCTGCCAAAGCTGCAAATCAGAATTTTTATTTACTAGATGACTAGTTTCGCCCCGGGACCCATTTTCAAATCATCCAGGTAGTCAAAATGGTATTTCTAAAAATACGAAAACCATGTCAAATATATATACGTATCATGAATTGCAAATGAACAGGTGTGGCCGAGCGGTTCTAGGCGCTTCAGTCTGGAACCGCACGACCGCTACGGTCGCAAGTTCGAATCCTGCCTCGGGCAGGTTTAAGGAGTTCTAAGTTCTAGGGGACTGATGACCTCATATGTTAAGTCCCATACTGCTCAGAGCCAATTTTGCAAATGAACAGTTACACTGCATGCAGATAACGTACCCACGTACATCGCCATTATTAGTGTCACTGGGCCTCACTTCACGAGTCACTGCGGAGAGGTTTAGAATGTAATCCGGCACATTGGCACGTAGACTGGTGATCAAGAAATCTACCCCATAACCCACGACCACTCCTCCCCTTGCCGTCCGAATGTAGTTAGTGAAAATTTCCCATCAGCAGAATTCGAACCGGCTTCCCTCCGAGTCGAGCGCCACTGCACAGGCGCCTTTATTTATTTCCTTTTTTGTCCGGACAGATATTAGGTTCACAAATTTTCTGCGAAGAGTCCATGAAGCCTAGCGCAGATACATTGTTGAAAATGGCGATACGTCTTCTTCTACAAGAAAGTACCGCGGACTCACTAAACAAGAGGGTTGAGTTACAAAGACCGATACCAAGATTCACTGCATACTCTAACGGAAACAACTGACATAACTACATCTAACATCAGGAATGATCATTGATTTAAATATATTAAATATATTCGCAGCTGCGAATATAGAAACCATCAGCTGTAGAATAAAATGACGACAATCAAAATTTGTGTCGGACCAGACTCGAACCCGGATTTCTCGCTTATCGCAAGCAGTTGCCTTACCATTTCGCTATCCGTGCACGACGCTGCAGCCAGACCCAAACTTCCATACGTCGTCAACAATACGTCGACAACCTGCACTCATTCATCCATTATGTCTATTTCCGTATAGGCGAGACATTTTACTTAAAAGTCACTTGCTCGGATCGGCGGATAAATATGATATTGCAGTGTCTGTGCTATTCCGAATACGATGCAAAGGTGCTTTGTCCATGCATGCATGTCCAATGGAACTTTGCACCGTATCGGAATAACACAGACACTGCAATATGGTATTTATGTAAATCGTCGGGAGGAGCCAGACAGTTGTTTATCACAGGAAATTGCCTCGACGGGTTCAGTATGGTAGGCATGATGTTAAATTTCTGATGCTTTATTCGGACAGTCTAATAGAATCCTTTTCAATCACTGATATAAATTGTTCATGGTTTCTACAAGGTACCTGCGGTTTCCTTGCGGCATTGTGTTCCTTTGATCCTTTTCTTGTATCGTATCGGATAGCGACGAGTAAATTTTAAAGATGCTGTTGTAAACGAGACAATAAAGACGACTACTGGCCAAGCAGATTAATGTAAGCCCTCTGTGTCTGCTTCCAGTCCTTGTAATGTTTCAGTGGCCTTTTGAATTAATGATAAGAAACATTTCACGTGGTGAATTCCCAATAAGACTCATCCTACATCTACTCTTCAATTAACACTATCACCTAATCCATAAAGTACGGGCTGTTCCTAAACTGTATCGTCCGATTTCATGTCTTCTTCATGACTCAAGGTGCTAATACGGGGTGAATTTTATTTTACGCATCGAAACTAAAAGTATACCTTGGCGGCCGTTATAGATTGCTAGATCAGGTAATTGAAGGTAGGGATGCAGCTGATGCCGCTTGCACATTCGTTCTTACGTTACCCAATGTGCTTCGAGTGGAAACGACGACCTCTCAGAAATAAGCGATATTTTTCTTTATTCTTGTCAACAGGTACAGTTCAGATATTAAAACACATGCCAGACAGGTGTATGAGGAGTAGATGACACACGGCTGGCACGTTGAGTAGATTCTTGTGGATTACTAGCAAAAGTGTGTTGAATGCGCTCTAGGTGGCGACCTGTAGACTTGACCTTACAAAGCCACCGAACGAACTTCTCCTCACCGATTTCATTCGTATTGACAGAGTGTGTGGCGCACGACCAGGACTTCAACATACGTAAATAGGAAGACGAAATTCTCAGCAGTTTCGAGAAAATCGAGTATGATAATTTTGGGCTGGCTTAGATACGTCGTATAATCGCTGCTATTCTAGTCGTCCGCAGCCGAGGGAGTAAGCGCTTAGTTTCGTAAGCGCAGGGTCTCGGTATCGAATATCACTGTCAGTATTTCCTTTCTTGCTTGTTTTCATTTCCCCCCTTATCCCTAACAATAGAACCTGTGGTGAGCCACGAAATAGTCTGATGAGCGAGAACCGTTTATGAATGTAAGTTTGTACTGCTATTAATTACATGTGCTGTATGACCCAGTAATTGTTTGCCATGTTTCTACGTTCAGTAGCTCCTGATTTATGCAGTGATCTGTAGGTTATACAATTACACTCTTCAGAAATGTAGATACAATAACATAAATAAAATGACTGTACTGATTTGATTGAAAGTTCTTGTATATCGTCTTTACATTTCCAGTCTCCTTACCAAAACATGGTTGTCTCCATTTTCAGGATAAAAATTATGAAAATAATAAATATGTTGAAACTTCCTGGCAGATTAAAATTGTGTGCCGGACCGAGACTCGAACTCGGACCTTTGCTTTTCGCGGGCAATTGCTCTACCAGCTGAGCTACCCAAGCACGACTCAAGCGCCGTCGTCACAGCTTTACTTTCACCAGTACCTCGTCTCCCACCTTCGAAACTTTACAGAAGCTCTCCTGCGAACCATGCAGGACTAGCACTCCTGAAAGAAAGGACATTGCGGAGACGTGGCTTTGCCACAGCCTAGGGGATATTTCCAGAACGAGAATTATGCAATAAATATGTTGCTAGTGTGAATAAAAGGAAACGGAAATACAGGCAGTGACATTCGATGCAGAGACCTTGCACTTATGTACCTAAGAGCTTACTCACTCGGTTGCAGGCTCTTTAGATACTAGTGACCATACAACGTATACAAGTAGGTCAAAAATTTTCTTACTTGATTTTCTAGAAACCGACTAAGCTTTTTATCTTCCAGTTCACACATGTTGAACTCTTAGTCGTGTCTTATACATCCTGTCAATACGAATCAAATCGGCGGGGAAAGTTCGTACGGTCCTCTTTTTAGATAAACTATCGGTGCCTTGAAACTACTGGTACCATCGTCGAATCCTTTCAGCTGTAGGAGGTGCTGTACCGCACTCTCGACGAAAACCACACCTCACAGTTGTTCAAACTTAAAAGTAACGCCAAATGAAGTTTCAATTTTTCATCTTCATTCATGTGGAAGATTTAGTTTTCTGAAATCGAATTAATACTTTTGAATCACTGTTCCTATTAATAAGAGTCTTCATGTCTGTTTTTCTTAATCTCAATAGTGGTAATCAGCCAAATTTATCTGTAAGTACGGTATATTTTCTTTCTAGAATATTTAAAATTTGTTTCTTATTTCACTCTTTTAATGTAAA
This sequence comes from Schistocerca nitens, assembly GCF_023898315.1. NCBI lineage: Eukaryota > Metazoa > Arthropoda > Insecta > Orthoptera > Acrididae > Schistocerca > Schistocerca nitens. Next base: position 405,342,849 of record NC_064617.1, read on the forward strand.
TTTTATTTGTTGTTGTTGTATTACTGTTTCCTGACTTTTCTGACTCTCATAGATAATATACTAAAGTTTACGCAACTGAATCGGGTAAATCTACGCAAGCGTCGTGTAGCATCCCCTTTCACCCGTATTACGACGGCGACGCTTCGTTGTGTGGACCCAGTGAGACTCTGTTAGCAGTGGGGAGCCACACTAAATCATGAGAGCTCAACAGGTGCCCGCAGCTCCCGTGGGTTTACTCGGAGCTTTGTCCAATGCTAGCACCCTCAGCTCGATGGGAAACAATGTACTCAGTAGGACAGCGATCACGTGACACGGACAGGAGAAGGATGTTTCAAGTATTACGTTACTGAAGATGCAGAATGCTGTAGGATGTAAATGATCGATCACTAGTTTTTGTCCTTCAGTTTTAAATTTAACAGAGCTGGCATCACAGACTGCTCGTAATAGCGGAACTTTAACAGTATGTTTTGAACTTCGGTCGTGAAAGGAACAATGGAGCAACGCAAGAAAATTAAGTTCAGTTTTAAATTGGATATATATTCTCCAAAGACTTTTGAAATCATACAGACTGTTTACAATAGTGAAGCAATGAGTCGTAAAAACGTTTTCAGGTGGTATGTAAGGTTTCGTGATGGTACAGAGAGCATTAAAGATTATCCACGTCCAGGAATATCATCGACTGCTCGAGTCTAAGGAAATGTTCATAAAGTTGCTGAAATTCTTCAAAACGATCGTTCTGCAACTATCAGGTTAGCTGAATAGCTCAGTGGAATTTCTAAAACAACAACGAGTAACACTAACTGAAAATTCGGGCAAAAAGATCTGTTGTGTCACACTCACTCAACGACGATCAAAAAGGTTCCAGAGTTAAACGAAGCAGAGGCATAAATAGACCGGCGTATAGGGACCTAGTCTACATTCTCCCACCGTAACATGTGACGAAACATCGTGTTTTCACTACTAGCCACTCACGAAGCGCCAAAGTTTGAAATGGAGAGGTCAAGAATCTCCCAGACTGAGAAACGAGTCCATGAGGAAAAGAAGTTATGAAGAAACTGCTCATTGTTTTCTTTCATTTAAAAGGAATTAGTTATAATCAGTTCGCCCCAGATAACTGGTTGGGTGATTGTTCGGATTCAACGTGAATACCGGAATCAAGGAACACAGTGTTTGTTGCACGAGAATGCACTGACACACAAAAGGAAGATCATACGCGATTTCCTGGCTCGAGAACGTATTGTTCTGCTTGAACACGCTCCCTATTCACCTGATTTGTCTCCGGGGGACTTTTGTTTGGTTCCAAAACTGAAAATGGCAATGAAAGAAAAACGTTGCGACACGATGTCAAATATGCATAAGGCTCTGACCACGGTACTGCAGGCAATTTCAAAGACTGACGATTTGGATTGCTTCGAACAATCTATCAAATGCTTCCATTTGTGTACCGAGTCAGGAGGAGTCTGTGTTGAATAAGAAGCCTTGTAAACTAAAAATAAACAACTTATTGTATTTTATTTCACATGAAATATCTTAACTGTGTCACGGACTGTGTGTACACTGCTGACCATCCAAATTGCAACACAAGGAAGATAAAATTAAATCTAACTCATTGTGCATGTACAGTATAGTAGGAAGAACACGGGATTAAACTTTTTGAGTTATTTGGTGGTGTAGAGAAAGCGAAATAAAGCAGAGAGTGCTGCCACCTGTGACAGCAACAATAGCTCGAACCCAGCAAGTCATCGACTCGACCTGAGCTTGCTGGTTCAACTCTACGCCAGAGATCAACAAATGTAGTGGCTAGAGAACGGTGGCATTCCAGAGTCGCAGCAACGGAAGCCTGGATGTTCTTCATTAGAAGAGTATTAGAAATAAAGTGTTGGTCAGGGCAACAGTTGAACATTCTGTTTATCGAAGTTGGTAAGGCAGTGGGGGCAACAAGCTTGTTGAACGAAACATCGTGGAGACATCAGAGATAGGGCACAGCCACTGGCCTTAACATATGAGAAACACCTGCTGTCCAAATTACCCCCTATGCGAAGCACAAGTGATAGAAGTGTGAACCTGATGGCACTTCTTAACATTATGTCAAGTGCTGGGCCCTTATGGCGATGACTAGTGTTAGCTGGCAACATTCGTTCTCCTCGGACTCCCCATAAACGAATACGTTCATCGTATTGCTGTACCCATAACAGGAACTCTCCCGAAAAAACCACATGGTACCACTCCTGTGTGCAGAGTTTTCGGCATATCTCTCTCTGCTGTAGAGCAATGTGAAGTCCAACAATGGTCACTGTGCTAATATTCCATGAGTTATAGATGTCGTCGTATTGTCCATGCGTATACTTGTCCTGCTGCAAACAAGCCCATTTCCTGGCTCACACGATCCTCCACAGACGGGAGAAACGTATGTATGTCCTCTCCGACACTAGTCGCGTAGTGCACTTGTGATCCTGCAAGTCGTTAAATGTGTCCCTCCTGAACTTATCGATTCTGTGTCTGCATGACAATAGCGGAAACCTGATGAACAAGTGGCAGCACCGTCACGGAACGATAAACCGTCTCGATAGCCCACGATTCCGCCGCAGTAGAATTCTGTTACCTGATGGTACACTATGCTCCTTGTCATATGACACATAACACGATTTTGTCGCAAACAATATTCAAATGCGATTTCTGAACGAAAAACTCTTTATAATCTTCCCGTACGTATAAAGCATCGGTGATGTTCCACCTACGCACTTTGTGCCGTTGCGCTGCAATGCTAATAATTTGCGAGTAGTACACATCATGCATATTTGGCGATTTTTACCTGCCAGTCTCAAGAGGTCGACATTTTAAAGGCCAGCAGAGTAGTTTGTCGGTGAGAAGCGAAGGTCTACAGCTTAGTCTTATCGTCGTATTCCGTGTAAGCGTATATAAGACTATCTCTACTACCACCCAGAACACGCGGTTTTCTACGTCACTGCACTGAGAGGGTACCAGATTTTCGACTATTTTAATAGTAAGGATTTCAAAAACGGAAATCATTTCATTAATAGGAGAATCTTATACTAGATTGATACGTAAATGAGCAAGCGTGCATAGTTGTGCTTTTTGGTAAAGTTGAGTAGAAAGGTCATTTCGAGGCAGCTTAGAACTATCTTCGTTATGTGTGAAGTTTTATTACGGAACACGTTCTATTGTGGTTGTTCTATTTATTTGCCTCAGGTACAACTTTGGGCTTCGTGCGACGGAGGGGACTGTAACGCTGCGCTTGACGTCATTGAAAGTGCAGCAAAGAGACCGCTACGCCGTACGCGGCTCCAAGAAATACCAACAACTCTAACGTAAACACTTTGAGAGAGAGAGAAAAAAAGACACAATATGAAGGAATTATCGGAAGGAAATGGAAATCGGTAGATGTAATGTATATGAGCAGACAAACAAATTATTACAATTTCAGATGAACCGCAACATTTATGTGAGAAATAGATTCATAAATGAAGCACGTAAATAACTCATAGTTAGACCACTGGTACTTACGCAAGCAGTTATTCGGCTTGGCATTGATTGATAGAGTTGTTGGACGTCGTCCTGCGAGATATCGCGGCAAACTGTCCAACTGTAGCGTTAGATCGTCAAAATCCGGTGATGGTAGGAGGGCCCTGCCCAAATGCTTCAAACGTTCTCAGGTGGGGAGAGGTCCGGCGACCTTTCTGGCCGAGGTAGGGTTTGGTAAGCACAAAAAAGACAAGCAATAGAAACTCTCGCTTTCCATGAACTGCAACGAAATGGGGCATAGAATATAGTCGAACGTACTGCTTTCCTGTAAGGTTGCCTCGGATGACAACAAAATGGTTCTACTATGTAGTTAAATGAGACCCCACACCATCACTCCTGGTTGTCGAGCGGTTAACCAGGAGTGATGCTCTGGAGTGCCATTTCTTTTCATAGCAGAACTACTTTGGTTGTCACATGCCACACCGTTGGAACACAGTGGTAAGTCGATGATATTCTACGCCCCGTTTCGTTGCCCTTCATGGTAAGCCATCGTGGTCTTACTTCTCAGAAAGATAATGCCCACCCGTACACGGCGAGAATTTCTACTGCTTGTCTTCGTGGTTGCTAAACCCTACTCTGACCAGGAAGGTCGCCGGATCTCTCTGCAATTGAGAACTTTTGGAGCATTGATCTAACGCGCCCATCGGACAGAATTGTGCATTCCTCATAAGGAGATCCGCAACTTTATCACTCAATGCCAAGCCGAATAAGTGCTTGCATACGGATCATAAATGGTCCAATGCTTTACTGACTTGCTCAATTTGTGAAGCTCTTTCTCTTGAATAAATCATCCTGTTTTTCTGAAATTGTCATCATTTGTTTGTATGTACACGTACATCACATCTATCGATTTCTGTCCAACTCGGGCAATAACTTTATGGTGCGTTTATTGAGATTATATGGCAAATATGTATTAAATATTTTTCTGACAGCGTCTTGTTTGTTTGGTTGATAGAATATCATAGTTTGAATTGGGTGCCACTCTAACATAAAGACGCATGTTCATGACTAATCTCTTGTGTAATGCAAGGTCAACGTGTAATTAAGTCCGATTGTAACTCCAAGTTGTCGAAATACTGATTTAGTAGTCGTTGGCGTCGAATCAGGATGTAAGATGATTTCATCTAGTCGGAAGTTCGACGACTACTATACGGCAGATGTGTAGTTTATTAGTAACACACATCGGAACTCTCGCAGCGCCTTACTATGGCCATCTGCTAAAGTGAGCTGTGAGTCATCGTTCCATGTTCAGATATTCATTGCGAACTTACTGCATCCATACTAATGGTATGGTGGTTAGCGTAACTGCCTCTAGATCGTGGGCACCCTGGTTCGATTTCCGGTGGGAACGGAGACTGACCTCCCTCCGTTACTGGATGTGTTTATCCTAAACATTTCACTTCATTTCCGTCACAAAGACTTGCAAGTAGCCGAAGTGGAGTCAAATAGAGACCAGACAGTTGAATAATCACAGACGCAGTGTCCCGGCCAACAATGTCCTACAATCATTTATTTGCCATATTACACGCGATGAGAAAAGTTATACATGGGGGTTTTAGATTTCTGCAGGACCACAGTGAGAAGGTGGTTCAGAGAGGTATAGCTGCTAACGTATTATAATTGTCCAGCTCGGAAGTACAGGATGATTTACTGCACTGTTGCCCCCCATCCGTTATAATCAGGAATACATTAAATGTGCTGATGTTTTCGCAGTTGCCAATACGGACACCAACAGCTCTATAATGGAATGACGACAGTGAAAATTCGTGCAGGAACTGGACTCAACCCCAAATTTCCCTCTTATCGCGGGCGGTCGTGTCATTGCTGTCCGAGCACGACTCACGGCCAGACCCAGACTTCCATATATCGTCAACCTTCCTGAACCATCTTCTCACAGTGGGTCTTACAGAAATCTGTAGTTCCCCATGTCTAACTTCTCTCATCGTGTGTGGTCGTAAGTCGTGCTTCGATAGCATAAGGGTTAAGAGACCTGTCCCAATAAGTAGGAAATCCATGTTCCAGTATCGGTCCGGCAAAAATTTTCATTGCCGTCATTCCATTATACGGCTGATCGTTGTCCGCATTCGCAAATGGGAATAAATTTAATTTATTTCATAACGGCTGTAGTCGCCGCAGTGGCTGTTCCTTTGGACATGCATGCATGTCCGAAAGGACATGGCAACGTATTTCTGAATAACACAGGCACTGCAATATCATATAATCAGAAATAACTGACAGCGATTCCAGTCGTCAACTCATGAGTGGCCGTGACTGATGACCGATGAACGCCTACGAATCGTACTTCTCGCGTTTAAAAGAGGCTTGTGACCTTTCTTGCATACCTGTCCTCTTCTTTCACAACGACAGTCATTCCAAGTTCTGTCAACTTCCCGCTTACGTGACGTATCCCCCGTCAGGTGTAAAAACAGGAGTGCTACCCATCTAGTGTAACAGCTCTCTCTCTCATTACAGCTGGTCGTGAATGTGTATCTTCCTCCGACTAAGCTATTCCATGACATCGTAAAAATCGTGCAGTCAATTAGCGTGCTTTTCAGTATGTGAAGAGTGAAACTGCAATGAGTTTACACATATGAAATGTTAAATATTCGGCCGGCCGCGGTGGCGTAGCGGTTAGGAGCTTCAGTCCGGAACCATGCGGCTGCTACGGTCGCAGGCTCGAATCCTGTCTCGGACATGGATGTATGTGATGTCCTTACGTTAGTTCGGTTTACGTAGTTCTAAGTCTAGGGGGCTGATGACCTCAAATGTTAAGTTCCATAGTGCTTAGAGTCATTTGAACCATTTTTTTAACTATTCGGAGGTAACTGTCAACAATTATTTTACAAATTTTGTGTAATCCATTCTAAATCACATCAGGTAAATCTTAAACTTCAAAACTGGCGGGAGAAAACGGGAAAGTTCTTCCTCTTCAAATATTTTGCTTTTCACGTCTAGCAAATGTAGATACTGTCAGCTATATGAGCAAGTTGCTGTGCTAGCTAGTAATGCTAGTATCAAACTCTCGCCATATTACCCGGTCCAGTCAGATCAGTGGGGCCACCACCTATGTTCGACGTCGTCGTGTAATGACGACTCACAGGCGGTAGGTAGCAGCACGACCAGTGATGGCTATACAGAGCGTTTGAGGGGGTGCGGGAAACCTTACAATCACTGTCGTAATGCGGAAACGGAGTGATTTATTGTACGTCCAAAAGGTCGCCATCATTGGCTTTCGGACCAAGGTTGGAAACATTTCCAAAACGACTAAGTTTGTAAACTGTTCGCCTGCTGCAATCGTTAAAGTACACTGATCAGCCAGGTCATTGTGGCCACCTACCTAATAGCCTGTATGTCCACCTTTGGCACGAATAGCAGCGGCGACGCATCGTGGCATGGAAGCAATGAGGGCTTGGTAGGTCGCTGGAGAGAGCTGGCACCACAGCTGCACACACAGTTCAGCTAATTCCTGTAAACTGCTGGGAGCGGGGGATGGGGGGGGGGAGGGGGCTATGAATTCTGACGCTACGTTCAATCACATCCCAGATGTGTTCGATCGGGTTCAGATCTGGCGAGCTGGGGCGCCAGCACATCAACTAGAACTCGCCGCTGTGTTCCTCGAACCACTTAATCACGCTTCTGGTCTTGTGACATGGCACCTAATATTGTTGAAAAATGCCACTGCCGTTGGGTAATATGATCGTCATGAAGGGGTGTATGTGGTCTGCAACTAGTCTACGACGTTCGTTGGCCGTCATGGTGCCTTGCACGATTTCCATTGGCCCCATGGGCGCCCAAGTGAATGTTCCCCAGAGCATAATGCAGTCGCCGCCAGCTTGTCTCTGTCCTGCAATACATGTTTCAAGGAGCTGTTCCCCTGGAAGACGACGGATTCGTGCCCTCCCATTGGCATCATGAAGAAGGTATTGGGATTCATCAGACCATGCAGCACTCTGCCACTGCGCGAACGTCCAGTGCCGATGTCACGTTACCACTTCAGTCGCAGTTGCCGAAGTCGTGGTATTAACATTGGTACACGCATGAGTCGTCGGCTGCGAAGACCCATCGTTAGGAGTATTCGGTTCACTGTGCGTTCAGACACACATGTACTCTGTCTGATATTAGTGCCACCGCCGCGCGGAATTAGCCGAGCGATTTAAGGCGCTGCAGTCATGCACTGTGCAGCTGGTCCCGGCGGATGTTCGAGTCCTCCGTCGGGCATGGCTGTGTGTGTGTGTGTTTGTTCTTAGGATAATTTAGGTTAAGTAGTGTGTAAGCTTAGGGACTGATGACCTTAGCAGTTAAGTCCAATAAGATTTCACATACATTTGAACATTAATGCCACCACAGTTCTCTGCCTGTCCTGTTTTACCAGAGTGCCCAGCAGATGGTGCCCGACATCTGTGAAGAGGGCAGGCCGCCAAAATTTATGACGTCTGGATGTGGTTTCACCTTGATTTCGGCACGTGTTGAAGACGCCCACCACAGCACTCCTCGAACACCCGACAAGTCGTGCAGTTTCCAAAATGCTCGTGCCGAGCCTCCGGCCCATCACGATCTGCCCTCTGTCAAACTCAGACCGATCGACCGCCTTCCCCATTTTACACACGGACAGGACGCTCCCTGATACTACATGCACCGTGCGTGTGTCTGACTAGCAGTCATTCCTCGCCAGGTACGCTGCTATCACCTGTACTAGTTTATATCGATAGCAGGTCTGTGGTTATACATTTCTAACTGATCAGTGTATACCACGCATGGCAAACTAGCGCTATAAAAATCGGCGCCGATACAGGTATGCTGCGCCAAGGGCCATAGGTGACATAGATGAACGGCGGCTTCGGAGATGTATATGGGCGAATGGACGTGCAACTGTTCAGTAACAGACCGCCATGCTGAACGAAGGGGCTACCAAGAGTCTTTTCTGAACGTCCTGTTCATCGGCGACGAAGACTTGTATTTGCACGCCAGTACTGCAACTGGACGTCGACTGAATGGTGACAGGTGGCCTTTTCAGATGAATCATGTTTTATGCTCCATCGGACAGGTGGCCTTTGCCGTGTGCGCCATGAAACGACTGAAAGCATTATGATCTGGGGAATGTTTTCGCGGCATTCCCTGGGCGATGTCGTCATTCTGGGAGGCACAATGGATCAGCACAAGTCTGTATCTCTCCTTGGGGATCTACATGCTAGGCACGATGGCAATGAAATGATTCATACAGTTCGCAGTGTACGTGCGTGGTTCGAAGAGCACCAGCATGAGTTTAAGGTACTGCTCTCGTCGCGAAATTCTCCGCATTTAAACTCAATCGTGAATCTAAGTACCACAGCCATCGGACTGTTCGCGTCATGTATCCTCAATTTAGTAGCCTAGCGCATCTGGCGACGGCATTGAAGTCGGCATGACTACACATCCCTGTCAGTACCTTTCAGAACCTTGTTGACACTCTACCTGCATGTCTCTCAGACATCCGCGCTACAAATAGAGGTTATTGAGTATTTTGATAGGACGTCACGTTAATGCGACTGGACGATGTAAGCTCCCCTTTTATGAGAGGAAAGCATGCTTTTATTTATAAGATTTCACTTATGATAGGTCGAGTTCACAGAAAATATTTTCATACGTATTGTATCTCGGATATGAGTTATCAAAAGATACAAATTCATGTAAGAGACAGCTTAAATATTTGGCTCTTTCGCTGAGAATCGTGTACAGTACTAGTGTCACTTGGGACCTAAATTGTGCAGCAACTTCGCAATTTTTCACTTCACACTACACATTCCTATTTCTCTTTGTCCGCCACCGGTAGCTGAGTGGTCAGCGCGACAGAATGTCAATCCTAAGGGCCCGGGTGCGATTCCCGGCTGGGTCGGAGATTTTCTCCGCTCAGGGACTGGGTGTTGTGTTGTCGTAATCTTCATCATTTCATCCCCAACGACGCACAAGTCGCCGAAGTGGCGTCAAACCGAAAGACTTGCACCTGGCGAACGGTCTGCCCGACAGGAGGCCCTAGTCACACGACATTGTTATTATTGTTATTATTTCTCCTTGCAGGGCAATAATTCCTGTTTACATCCTTTACCTTCTGTACGGAAATGGCACTCCTCGTGGATAGTATCATAAAAGTCACGGAAAACCGTATCCTTTCGGATCAATGTTTCTACATCTTCTAACGGCTTTCGATTCAGACAGACCGGAATGTGGCATTGGTAAGATACTGGACTCATAATTTGCAGGGAAATGGTTGTAATCTACGTCCGCCCATCCAGATAGATTCCCGTGGTTGTCCTGAATCACTTAAGATATGTGGTTCCTTTGAGAAGGACCATGGCCGATCTGCATCCCTGTCCATTCTCAATCCATGCTTGTACCCCTGTTCTAATGAATTTGGCAGTGGAAATGGAAATGAGTGTTTGGCGTCATTGGCCGGAAGGCCGAGAGGGGCAGGTCCGGCCGCCTTGGTGCGGATCTTATTACATTCGACGCCACACTGGGCGACCTGCGCGCCGGTTGGGGGTGAAATGACGATGAAGACAGCACAACACCCAGTCCCTGAGCGGAGAAAATCCCCAACCCAGCCGGGAATCGAACCCGGGCCCGTAGGACGACAATTCGTCACGCTGACAATTCATCTATCGAGTCGGAAAATTTGGCAGTAACGGGATGTCAAAGAGTAATTCTATTTATTCTTCTTTTTTCCGATTGTTAGCTACATAGACGGCCACAATGGAAAATTTTATTCGTAAGTAATATATCCAAAACGACCACACAGGCAGTTAGAAGGAAAATTTTATTTAAAATTGATGTATTAATAAGTTTCCGTTCAAAGTCCATATACTCCATAATCGGTTCGCCTATCAGACAAAATCGCCTTTAGTACTGAGGCAACCATCCCACGGATGTTTCAGGTAGAAGATACCCCGTTTCGCAAAATATCGTGTCCTGCTGCGTGAAGAAGTCCGCAACTGCTTGCTGCACATTCTCGTCCGACAGAAAGCGCCGACCCTTGCAAGTTCTCTGTTAAGAGACCGAAGCCATGGAAACAGAAGAGGGAGAGATGAGGACTATAGGCTGGTGCTCGAGAGTCACGCACTTGTTCGTGATGGATGAGGCTGGCTTGCCAGAGCGACAGCTGTCTTGTGTCGAACCGCGACCAGCACGCAACTTGGTGCACCATTCCACAACGCTGGTTTTCGACAGACCTGCTGCTCCATTCTTCGATGGATGTCTCCCGTACTTGTCAGGTAGCCAAGAAAAGAAAAACAGCACGTTGGTCCTGTCTGGGCGCATTTGGTAATAATGTCGCCATAGTTCAAGTTACCGCATTTACCGCATGCACCTCAGAAGGACACCAATGTCACATTATCCCTCGTCTACATGTCTGTGCCTTTACAGGAGTTCGGAAGTTCCCTTTACAAACTCCCAGGACTTAAAGAGGGGAGTGAGTACATAACATTTTGAATAGCAACCCATGTCTAGAAACGTGCCATTTCCATTCGACAACGGTTTAAATTCAGATGTTTAACTCATCCACTTCTGCTTGAAGGAATTGAATTAGGTCTGACGCAGTACAGTTATTAAAGTGACAGTTCGAAAAGAAACCTAACGAAACATCCATTTATCTGTAAGCGTAGGCTTCCGCGGCCGTTGTCTTCTTCAATAAAATTCTTCAGGGTATCAGACCGCATCGTCATAATTTAAAATGCGCCAATGTTTCGGCCAGCGTTGCAGCTAGCCTTCATCAGGGCCTTACGTTAACTGCTAAATGAACACACTTGGTTCCTTAAATAGCTGCACGAGAAAACCGTGTCGTTACTTGATTGGCTGTAAAAGGAGGAGGAGGAGGGGTGAAAGGTATGCTTTATTGGTGTTTCCTTTATTATCTGTCATTGGCTGAAGTAGCTGTTTCATTTAAGCACATTTTTTTGCTTAACACTAAAACACTACACTGCACTCCCCACCCAGGACATCAGTTGTATTCCAGTTTTACGTTGAATAGGCAGACGTCAAGTGGCAGTCTAGCTTAGACCACATCATCCTCTCTATCCAACTGCATACAAGGAAAAGCAACTCTGAAACTTTTCTTTTTCCCTCAGCAGATGCGTCACACCTCCGAACTGAAACCATTGTAGAAGAGAAGCGGTATGTTTATGCACTCACGCCCCCCTAAACGTTCTACATGATCGTAAAGGGAATTTCCGAACAACCTGTATACACGCATCGAAGGCGGGCTACGTTCAATATACGGTGCACCAAAGTCCTCAAACTGAAACTTTTTGATCCCCCGTTATGTTTTAGAGCAGATCCACAATGTTTTTTTCACTTCCGTTGGCATGGCACGTGCTAAGACAGTCAAGATGAAATTACTGTAATGAGATTTCTCGCAGAAGCGTATAAGAAAGCCTACGTGTTGGTATATCCTCCAGTGAGACTATGTCACCTTATTACAGGTATGTGGTGCAGTAAAAGGTGTCCTCACGCTTATATTATGGAGATTCATATAACACAGAAGGATATACATGCAGATGTAATCTGGGCATTCTTTTACGACACCCGTGCGCTTGCGTAACTTTTCATTATGACAGGGAGTAGAAATAACCAACGTATTTTCAGTACGTAAGTTGCAGAGCGAATTTAATTCCTTGGGGAATTCTCCAGAATAACTAAAATATATCTTGCAATCCACTCAATTATCCCCCGTATCGAATGAGCAGAAGTAACAGCCAACGTGTCAGCCAATATGGAACACCAAACAGACAGTCTTTCAACAACAACAACAAAAATTGTTTGTCAATTGTATAGTTGTTTTTGTAGGAACAAAGATACTCCCTAATCCTAATCTTAGTCTCAAGGAAGGAAGATCAGGGTTTAATGTCCCGTGGAATACACGGAACAGAAGCCCGGGGAAAGAAACCAGTCGTGTCTTTTTCAAAATAACCATCCCGGCGTTCGCGTTAAGCGATTTACAGAAACCAAGGAAAACCTGATTTTGTGTGGCCGCGCGGGAATTTTAACCGACGTGCCCCCGAACCTGAGTGCAGTGACATACCACAGCGCCACCTCTATCCAGCGGCGGGGAATGTAAACGTCTGAGTGGAATGAAACTGGTAATAACAACAGCAATGATTCTGTAGTTCACGAAAACTTACCTTCTGTTTACTAGGATGCTTGATCGGACTAGTCCCCAAGAGCTACATACAGAATTAGACAGGTATTCTTTGCACCATAAGAATTATCGATGGATTTAGATGTTCCAGTGAACAGAAAAGTTTATACTGTGTCACTGCTAGCTTCGGTAATAGTAGTAGTAAAGTACTGGACAGGCTGTTATCATTCGTAGGGCTTTATCTTTAGTGAAGATGAAAACTGAAAAATCCGTACTTTGGTTTAACGGTATCGAAAGGTCAACAAAAATAAACCGCCTAAAATGACCACAATATTATAGCTAGTTAAATTATAGGAAAGATGGCACATTCATTCGATATTTTGCAGTTTAAATAAGTTGTTGGCTCTTTTTCAGTTTTATACGGCAAAAGATTCTTCGTTAAGCACATTTAACATAATAAACGTTCAAGAAATGAATCGTCACATACTTCCTCTGTACTTTCTCTCTTCCCATTTACCTTCAAAAATTAGCAATGTTTTCTGTCTTTTCATTTACAGGGGTCAACAAGATAAAAGAGGGATAGCGAACGACGAATGTGTGTTATATTTACGAAGGGTGCTGCTAAGTTTACGCAGTAAAACGGAAATAATTTGTATTTCAGCTAACGGACCCGTACAGACAGCGTCAGACTGGTAAACTTGCACCTTTTTGCTCACAATCAACATCCTGCACACAGAACAGAATTTGCTTTTTCAGCGGCAATTGCAGAACGGCTAGACACACGAGCCACAATGTCGAAATTGGTTTAACAAACTATTCTGAGCCTGAAAGAAAATTCTATACGGACGACATTATCAGTAAGATAAAGCTGGTGCTCCTTTTTGTAAGGTACGATTCAATCAAGTTAGGTTATTCGTCTGTGCCAGTAAATATTGGCGCCTGGGAATGTGTGTGCGTCGCTACGTAACTTCTCATTCATGATTATACAATCAACTGAGATGGAACTCGCATGTAGAGCTGACATTGTGGTACCAGTAGCTGTAAGTGCCTTTTGTGATTTTGTCATCTCCCTCTTTCTCCTTTCTACCGGGAGTGTGCATAGATAATGCACCACTTTAAGCTGTTACTACTGGAAACACTTCTACCACTTTTAACGCAAAGATCTTTATTTTTTGAGGATACATTATAAAATGTATTCTCGATAATAAGTTGAGTTTCAGATGAATCAAATCAATAAAATGATAAATATGAGTTAGTATTCAAGATCACACACACCCGAGCTACCAATACAGCAAAAAAAGTAACGTAATCCAGTTATTCTCTTTCAGCCGGTTACACACGACTACAGCGGATCATAAATTTTAGAGACAATTTTTGTTCAAGCTTTTCAGTCCCATACGTTCCTAAGAGAACACATACATACAGAAATTAATTAATTCAATACTCACACGGTAAATGTTTCCTGTCTCATCAGTTCTTCTTGTGTGAGAGCTTAAAAAGAGTAAAAATTTTTCTATGTAGATTCTTCGTTGAACGATAAAAATGAGATACCTGGGACAGTTAATACCCTGAATGGAATGCATCAGCTGCTATCTAACCTAGGCTTTTGGTGGGCGGGGGGGAGGAGGGGGAAGAGAAATGAAACGCTTTATCGTCTCTTCGGTTTCACTGATTAATTTTGAATAAAAGAAATCTTGTTCGTTCACAGAATATAAAAGATGGATTAATTTACAATTGTTGATAAACTTAATCATTTTTCACTGTTCTATGGACTCAATTGTAACTGGCCATTAAGTTCTCATACACAGAGCGGGCCAAGTAGAATAGTTTTAATCTTTCTTCTTTTTCCATTGGATTACGGGATGCCGTGTAGGTGATGAATGGAATTTGTAGCCAACAGCGCAATGGGAATAAAAAATGCTGACTAGGAAATGACACTTGTCCTTATCACCCATCACCTACGAAGGTATAAAGCTACCGCTCAGATGTGACAATTCGCCGTTCATTTTTAACTTGCCCGTTTCCTTAATTGTAGTACGTTATTCCCTCTGCATTCAATGAATACAATCTGAGATACCGTACAAGCAGTTGTACGTTCACAACTACGTTCCATTCCCTTCAAATGTTTGGGACACGAGAATAACGTAATTAGTAGTTCTATCGAGACACTAAAGCTTACGATTTAAAATAATAGGGTCATTTTAGTCCCCTGGAATCGAAAAAATTTTCTCATATTGACTAAGCCACCGAAAATTCGTTTTCTGTCTTTAGCAATTTTGTGAATATGAGAGAATTTTTTGCAAAACACACACACAAAAAGAGAGAGAGAGAGAGAGAGAGAGAGAGAGAGAGAGTTACGTCACCCCTTTCATTTCGTGAACAGCTCCAAATACCGGAACGAGGCATTCAGCTAATGATGATACGCTAAGGCGCATGAACTTCAGTATGTTATAAAATGTATTACATCTTGTATCGATTGAGGATCTGAAACAAGTATGATTTTTAAATACAATTACATACTTTTTTAACTGCATCCGAAGCGCTTGAAAAGAGGAGTACAGTGATATAATAATTGACAATGTTGCGGCTGAAACTCATTTGCAAAGAATCCGAGAATTGTACTAAAATTGGAAAGCCATGTGGCTAAAGTCAGCAATTGGATTGTAAACACCGTCCAGCCGAGCTTTCATTCCCGGCTCTGTCGTTACATGCAGCAAGACAGACCTATCCTACTAGAATAGAACGTCAGCTATGATTTTAGTACGTGGATTACGGCGTATACTTACGTTTGGAGCATCATAGGGGGCTTAGGAAAAACTATTTCCAGTGTGTGTACGTGTCCAGTTTTTGGTGGAAACAACTATACTTTCGTCAGGCAGTTTTCCATTTAAACATCCCCGTTGCTGCTTGCTTGTCAAACCCGAAACAGAAACGTCGGTTATACATAATTCATAATCGTAAGCAGCCCTATTCAAGAGAACAGGGAAACTACTGTTTTAACTTTCCTAGATTTCAAGAAAAAAAAAGAGAGAGAGAAAAGAAAATAAGAAAAACACCTGACCTGTCTTTGCCTTTGCCTGGAGACGGCTGAACGCTGTCGGCCAAATGTGTCTATAAATAAATACTACTTGTAATTCTAATTAGGCGGAATACATTTTAAATAAACTAAATAGATTTTTACGAATGACTGACGACATGTCACCCAGAAAATAAATAATATTCTCTACGAAACGTAGTTTTACACCTAAGTATGTGCTCACATTGTCTACAACCGACAAAAGCACATTTTCAATCGCCGCTCGAGAGATAGATGAGCAAATAAAAAAACACTGGATGATATGTCGCTGCATGCTGTTGTGATTCGACGGCACATATCGTCTGACGTAGAAAATTTTCGATGGTACTGAGCCACAGTCTTGGTGCATTTTTTGAAAGAATATGCCGCCATTTAACTGCATATTATTGTATTTTTCTTTTAAACTCTCTAGATTTCGGCTTTTACGCTATTATCGAGTACAATGGAAAAAGTTCTTAGACCTTTAAAGTCGGTACAAAATAAAAATACAGTAATGCACGGTCAAATGGCGTTTGGCGTAGTTGGGACATATTTCAGTGTTCATAGTAGAAAGAAATGAAGAGACGTCAAATCAAAAGTCGTGTCCAACTATTGTACTGCAGCATTCCGTTCTATCCAACGGTCAGAAGACTTTTCATTCAGTATCTGCGTTGCAACAGGTGAAGAGTAAGCTGGGCAACGGTCTTGCTGGAACCAAATACACTGTCGCTTATCCCGTGGTACCTGTTATAGAAGAACATATAGAATTTTCGCAACGCAATGTACATACGTATTTCCAGTTAACATCCCTGGGATGAAGCAAGGTCCCATAACGGAATTTCCTATGAAGCAGCACCATACGTTTACGCTTCACGGTCATTGTACCTGAGGGCCCCGGCATACATTTTCAACTGCCCAGTACTGCATGTTACGTAAATTTATATTACGGTGTTCTGTAAACGTTGCTTCGTGGGTAAAAAGTTGAAAAGACGTTGAAAAGACGTAGTGACGGCTCCCAAGCGATGCACGGCAAACCGACAAAATTCTATACGATTTCTGACATGTCTGATGTAATGACAGATGACTGGGGTGGAATTTCTGACGATGTTGGATGCGAACGACACTCCTGGCGTATAAAAGTAGCATCTCTAACTTCTTCTCATTGGTGTACACGTCTGCAAGCAAGGAATGTTGAAGCAGAAATGAACTGTCGATGGCCGACACAGATCATGCTGGTTCAACAGGGCACATACGTAAACAGTATATACTACGTAGCGTGACATTAGCGTATTTAAAACGCAATGGGCGATTCCGGCCGACTTGCCTTTTAATTTTAGCATGTTTCGCGGATCCTTTCGCGAAGAGGTTCAGCCTCAACATTAACAAACTTTAAGTCAGTCTTTAAAGCGCTTCTGATGCCGTTAAAAAGTTTATTATTCTATTTTTAAAAATCATACTTGCTTCAATATCTCGATCGATACAAGAGCTAAAACTATTTATCGCATACCAGATTGCTATGCCCCTTAGCGTATTATCATTTGCTGATAACGTCGTTTCGATATTTGGAACCGTTCACGAAATAAAAGGAGTATGACGTCTATACGGACGGAGTAGTACGGATAAAAAAATTAAAATAAAGGATAAAAGTCCAGTAAACATGGGCTCTAAAATGCATACCTTGACAGCTGTGAGCTCTTGTTCGGTAGTAGAGATGTGTTTCACAGTAGCAAGAACATCACTGATAAACCGATAGTTATGTCGGACTTCAATATCGGACTGCAGTTAAAATACGGGTGTATCACCAGTTTCTGATGCATTAATAGTTCCTGATAGTGACGTAACGAGTGTACAACAGTAAGTATTTGCAATTGCAATGAGCAGAAGATGAAACTAGCAGATCTAAGGGAAGTTCAAACCCTGATAATTGAATAAGTTCAGAATCCATCGCGGAAATTCGTCCTTACTATGACGATGAAAATTGTTAGAAACGTTTTAGAAAATGGTTTTGGAATATGGTCCATAACACGACTTACATTAATCGGGAAATACGGAGCTCAGTTTTCTCGCCGCAGCTCAGAAGGCTTGGGTCTTTTTGTTTATGATAAATTTGCATTTACACCAAAGAACTTTTTTTAAAAGGAGTGGAGACATGGAGCAAATTTGGTTATGTAAAATATTTATCTACTGTGCTAATTCAAATTTTCCTTTCGTAGTTAATTATGTTGTTGTTGATCATTGTAGGACCTCTGGACGCATAAATCTTTCATCGGTTCAGTGATGGCATCGTTCTCCAAAAGTTTAGAAGAGAAAACCTTTTTCAGTCACTGCGTAGTGCTGACGAAGTTTTTGAAGGAAATTTAAGTGTCGAGTTACGGTGGCTCCACTTTCAGCTATGACTCCTCTTGCGGTTACATCACGCTCACCCTTATCACAAACGGCAAATATTTGACACGGATTATTCTGGTTCACTACAGCATTAGGCAAGTAACAGAATGGTCTCGGCTACTGACTTGTCTCCGCGTCTGCAACGCCCTACTCGTTCACAAACCCAAGTTCTGATACTCTTCATGCGTAACAAAATCCTAAGAGTATTTACAAAAATGAAACATAACTAAGTTGTGTCATACCTCTCACATGAAACGGCACTCTCAGAATTGTTAAACATATGAATCACAGCCAGCCGTTGAACAACACTAGCTTTCCCAGTAGCAGCAGCAGATAAGCTACTTCCGAGGAACGTTTAACTTGCGACAGAACAGAACTTGAAGACAGATGAAACCGAGACGTTAATGAGCGAAAGATAATAGCCGTCCTTCTAAGATCGCTTCTTGCTTTCGCACTTTTCCAGTTGGCTGGATACAATTATATTTTTACAGTAATTATACTTTCCATCTCTCTCTCTCTCTGTGTCTCTCTCTTTTATGAGCTTTGAGAGTTTTAGCTGTCCGGCGCTAAATCCTGCGTGTTGGCGAAATCCTTTTTGTGTCACATGTTAGCGCCAAATTATCCTATGACTTCAGAAGTAACATCCGAACGCAGTCGAAAATTACGATTTTACGATAACGCAGGGGGATACATTGGCTAAATGGCGAACTTTGCGTGTACCTGTATACAATGATAACGTTATGAGTTCCATCGTATGTGAAGGCGAAAATAATACGTGCCAAACGTTGGAAGAAAATGTAATTGCCAGCATTGTTGAAGAGGTAAACCCTTGATTGGAAATCTGACATTAATATGCAACTTAAAAAAACAAAATCGCTCAAAACTAGTATTTCTCAACAGGATAGTTACAACACGCACGATAAAAATTTGGTACACAAAATGGCGTAAATACGTATCCACATTAAGCGAAATGAAATTTAGTGAAAGCCCAAACAGTATCTTCCGCAAATTAACTTACGAAATGGTGGAGCTTGCTCTGCTACTTCACGCGATTCAGTCCATAGCCAAGTTACTGTAACACCATCATCAGATGCAAAATAATAGGTCCACTTACCTTGAAAAAGTATTAGGTACTATCAGCCAACCCAGTGATGATGTGACACCAGTCCTCCTGGTATTAACACGAGTATTATTGCTACATTAGTACATTTTTTTAATGTAGGAAAGTGGGGATATTTCATGAGAATACATATTCCTGTGCTTTAAACATGGCAAATTACTACATGTATGGTGACGCCAGGACGGTGACCTCACATATATGTCACGTATGTTGTGTTGCAAATTGGAAGAACGCTGAGGTGAGAAAAGAAGGAAGGGAAATTAGGCTTTTAGGCCCACTGAGATGATCGGACAAAGCACGAGGCTCGTCTATTTTTAATGCGCCTGCATGTTTTTTTGGGTTTTTGCTCGGATCGGCAGCGGTGCCTACCTGTATCGCCAGCGGCGTGGCTGGTGTGTGGGTGTGAGACGCGCGTCGGCGGCTGCTGGCTGCTGGCTGCTGGTCGCGAGGAGCGGCGGGCGGGCGCGCACTGCAGCCTCGGACAGCCACTTGCTGCGCGCCGCTGGACGCCGCGACGGCAGCGCCCCTCGCGGAACCCGCCGGCAACTACGGCCGCTCCGCGGCGGGCGCCGGGCATGGTCCACACCGGGCGCGGGTCAAGCATTCAGGTCTGATGGTCTCACAGCTGACTCTCCCCTCCATACATCGAAAGTATTTCAACCCCACACGTGCCTTGATTTAATAAGTTCCATCTGGTTTACTGCTTTATCCCAATTTTAGATTTCATTTATATAGATGTTTCCCGCATTCTACATTTCCCGTAGTCCTCCTTTTGTTTAGATGGTCTTTTATGTGAGCAACGTTGTACCTAAACTTGACCACCGCTATCGTTACCTACAGAACAATTATACAAGCTCCACTTTATGAGATTTATATTACTTTACCTGTGTGAACGTAGCTTTTATCACCTACACGTATCATTTGTTTGATTCTTTTGCATCTGTCTGGTTTATCGCTTTATCCTTACTCCAGATTTCCCGTATCAGCGTGATGATCCCTACATTATGCTATATTTTCAATTGGCCTACCGACCTCTTGACGGTTGAACTCTTTAATCACAAGAGGACAAAGAACCTTGAGTCAATACTGGCAATCCCTTGAACTAAATTATGAAATAAATGTGAATACATGATTGTTCCATACAGTTTCGTTTGTAGTTGAGTTTCATTTTGACCTAAACGGGATCTTTATTCGTTTTGCTCTTGTTTGTATACAGATGTATCCCTGACGATGTAGCTCTAACGCCGCGAAACTAGTTGGATCACAAATAAATATTTATCATACAGTTGAAGCAGTATTTTTTATCATGACAGAATTCTACAGCTGTGGATGACCAGAATGCAAAATTTGTTAATCGTAAGTACTATTGTTATTCACGTTTGAACCCTACTGGAGTTCGCGATGTACAACAAAGGACATTTCCTTTGAGCCCATATTCGTTTCATTCTCTTAGAGAACGAGCTCTTATCCAATCATCGGACAAAGTAGCTCTGGGCTTCTTGGAGTTCTTCTCTCACGCCAGTCGTTCAGCCGTAAAATTTCTGCCAAATCTTTTCCTCCTTGCTGTTTCAATTTGTTTTAGTGTTGCCTCCAGGTCTTCATTTATACCTCCGATCCATATTATCATTTACATTTTAACGTTACTGCTGCGTTCGTTCAGTTCCATATCCTGTATATTTAACGTGATTGGTTCCATTCATTCCACATGCTCTTGGAATTTTAACGTGCACTTTTTTTGTATTAAAATACGTTTTGGAATACTTTTCAATTTTTTTATTTGCTTCTAATCTGTATATACTGTTTTCGTGTAATTTCGACCTCACGCTTTGCTGATTATCTTTTTAAAAACAAAGTTTTGCCAGAAGGAAGTATGTGACCTTTTAAAAGTTCAGGTAATAGTTTAGTACCTCCAAGATGGCTTGGAAATTACAACGTTAGCATTAACGATTTCTACAGTTTCCTTGCCGTATTAATCACATCTGAAGATGGTAATCTGGTCCTGAACCTGGTAATGCTAACACTATAATTTTAAGTGATCTCTGACATAACAACTTATTATATTTTCCTCATTACTTTTCTTTCACTCTTTCCCATTTATCAATTTCTCTTTCTGTTTAGGATCAGTGTCTGGACCTCATAAGGACGCTCTGGTTTGATAACTGTGTTGTAGTGTCTCAGGTTTGAGTATTTTGAAATGCACAATCTTTTCCAGGGCAGCCTCCTGAATGGTTTCGCCTAAATATTTGAACTGAAAAACTGTCTTGATTCTTTCGTATTCAGTTTTAAATTTTGGGTGGCAGGTATTTTTTTAAAATGATATTTGGAAACATAGCAATAATAAAATATATAAAATATGTTATGTGACAATGCACTGACCAATTTTTCGTACCAGATAACGATCATAGGCAGAAACCGGTAGTAAATAAACAAATTGTTCTGATGCAGGTTCTGGAATATACATCCAGCATTTTTAATATAGTAATAACTATGCATTCTCAGTGAAAACCTCAATCACTATATCTCAACCCGCTCATTCACATCCATCAACACAGAATGTAAGATTGTCCACTTTGACAATATTAAAATATGCAGTCAAAGTCTTTATTAATCCACTGAGAAAGGCTAAATTAAGAACTCAAGTGTTCATCGGATAACATTAAAGAAGCTAGAATGAAACAGTCGCCCTCAAAATGCATTAAAACAGGAGAGATCATCTGGCAAACTAGCCCCTGGCCTCACCTTGCACCACACATTGGAGGATCCTCCCACTGGAGCAGAAATCCATAAGCCTTCAGGCTGTGCCCTGTATAGAATCGAGTGAAAATGGTTCAAATGGCTCTGAGCACTATGGGACTCAACTGCTGAGGTCATTAGTCCCCTAGAACTTAGAACTAGTTAAACCTAACTAACCTAAGGACATCACAAACATCCATGCCCGAGGCAGGATTCGAACCTGCGACCGTAGCGGTCTTGCGGTTCCAGACTGCAGCGCCTTTAACCGCACGGCCACTTCGGCCGGCAGAATCGAGTGAGAGAGACTTCATCTCGCCGCTGTTGGCAGAAAGAGATACGCACAATGTCAGTTTTTTCCTACGGAGATTTAATTTGAGGTTGTAACCGACATCCGAAATTAGAATCGCCGCTCTGTTCAAAGAAGAATCTCTTGTGTTAAGGAAACGTTGCCTCTTTGCCCCTATACTCCTCCCTGCGCGCATACACATTATCTGAACCCCACCCGTCATATTTCATGATCAGTTCCAGATGTCTAAACGATGTTTAGCCAGACAAGGTGGGTAAGACGTGAATAATTTACTCTACGGCCAGTACTACTAACTTTTTCGAATGTCAAGATATACAGGGTGTTACAAAAACGTACGGCCAAAATTTAAGGAAACATTCCTTACACAGAAAGAAAGAAAATATGTTACGTGGACATGTGTCCGGAAACGCTTACTTTCCATGTTAGAGCTCATTTTATTATTTCTCGTCAAATCACATTAATCATGGAATGGAAACACACAGCAACAGAACGTACCAGCGTGACTTCAAACACTTTGTTACAGGAAATGTCCAAAATGTCCTCCGTTAGCGAGGATACGTGCATCCACCCTCCGTCGCATGGAATCCCTGATGCGCTGATGCAGCCCTGGAGAATGTCGTATTGTATCACAGCCGTCCGCAATACGAGCACGAAGAGTCTCTACATTTGGTACCGGGGTTGCGTAGACAAGAACTTTCAAATGCCCCCATAAATGAAAGTCAAGAGGGTTGAGGTCAGGAGAGCGTGGAGGCCATGGAATTGCTCCGCCTCTACCAATCCATCGGTCACCGAATCTGTTGCTGAGAAGCGTACGAACACTTCGACTGAAATGTGCAGGAGCTCCATCGTGCATGAACCACATGTTGTGTCGTACTTGTAAAGGCACATGTTCTAGCAGCACAGGTAGAGTATCCCGTATGATATCATGATAACGTGCTCCATTGAGTGTAGGTGGAAGAACATGGGGCCCAATCAAGACATCACCAACAATGCCTGCCCAAACGTCCACAGAAAATCTGTGTTGATGACGTGATTGCACGATTGCGTGCGGACTCTCGTCAGCCCACACATGTTGATTGTGAAGATTTACAATTTGATCACGTTGGAATGAAGCCTCATCCGTAAAGAGAACATTTGCACTGAAATGAGGATTGACACATTGTTGGATGAACCAATCGCAGAAGTGTACCCGTGGAGGCCAATCAGCTGCTGATAGTGCCTGCACACGCTGTACATGGTACGGAAACAACTGGCTCTCCCGTAGCACTCTCCATACAGTGGCGTGGTCAACGTTACCTTGTACAGCAGTAACTTCTCTGACGCTGACATTAGGGTTATCGTCAACTGCACGAAGAATTACCTCGTCCATTGCAGGTGTCCTCGGCGTTCTAGGTCTTCCCCAGTCGCGAGTCATAGGCTGGAATGTTCCGGGCTCCCTAAGACGCCGATCAATTGCTTCGAACGTCTTCCTGTCGGGACTCCTTCGTTCTGGAAATCTGTCTCGATACAAACGTACCGCTCCAAGGCTATTGCCCCGTGCTAATCCATACATCAAATGGGCATCTGCCAACTCCGCATTTGTAAACACTGCACTGACTGCAAAACCAGGTTCGTGATGTACACTAACCTGTTGATGCTACGTACTGATGTGCTTGATGCTAGTACTGTAGAGCAATGAGTCGCATGTCAACACGAGCACCGAAGTCAACATTACCTTCCTTCAATTGGGCCAACTGGCGGTGAATCGAGGAAGTACAGTACATACTGACGAAACTAAAATGAGCTCTAACATGGAAATTAAGCGTTTCCGGACACATGCCCACATAACATCTTTTCTTTATTTGTGTGTGAGGAATGTTTCCTGGAAGTTTGGCCGTACCTTTTTGTAACACCCTGTATAATCGTCTACATTTCTATTTGTGTTATTAATAAAGTACTTTTTGATGACATTCTGCATAATCTGTTTGTATATATTTTTTTCTTCATAAATAAACTTAGTAGATTTATTCTTATTTTCTTACAGTCAGTTGCTACATATCGCTTCTGTAATTTGAACTATTTACTAAATACTTGTAATCTTAATCCTGATGTGACACCAGTTTTATAAGGTAAGAAGAAAAGTAAACTGATGATATAAACTAAGCACGTTTATTACCATTAATTTTTATGTCAATTGCCAACAGTAGTCTTATGTCACAAATACACAACTGTTAAGATATGTCACTAAAGTACTCTTCTCCAGTAAACTGTCCGCCCCTGGTAGCTGAGTGGTCAGCGCGACGGAATGTCAGACCTAAAGGCCCGGGCTCGATTCCCGGCTGGGTCGGAGATTTTCTCCGCTCAGGGGCTGGGTGCTGTGTCCTTATCAGCATCATTTCAACACGCAAGTCGCCGAAGTGGCGTCAACTTGAAAGACTTGCACCAGGCGAACGGTCTACTCGACGGGAGGCCCTAGCCACACGGCACATTATTTCCAGTAAACTGACATATTGCAAATATGTAATGCAGTCAGAAATGCATTTCAACGGTGATGATAGGCAACAATAGTAAAACTCTACTTGACGGTATTAGATGTCTCCTTCTGTGATGTTTTGTACTACTAAAGATGGATCTCCATTACACATATCTGATATCTACTGCACTTTTCATCCTGCTATCGTCCACTCAAAGTCATTTTTTGAAGCATAAGTCACAACCTGACCTACCAACTACATACGTCTTCCTGAATGATGGCTTTAATATTATACTTCCTCCCTTCCTACAATGTCTAAATGACAAATCACTGATTTTGTATCGGCATATGGCAGCGCTCACTCGATGGTGTGCGTCGTTATGTTTCATGACAATTGTCACACACGAACAGTTACTTTTCTACCCTGAACTCTTTGCGACTAGTACTACAAGTATTTTCTGTGCTACAGTTTTCAGCACTGTGTATCGAAACTACCTTTTATGTGTTTATCGATGGGGCGAAGAGTTTTCACTCTTACTGTATGACACTATCCCCAAGAGACAATACTGCTTCAGGGTGTGTGGGCAAGGGTGCTTAGGGCTTTTGAGCATGTCTCTTCATGCACATACGAATCCGAAAAAAATGTAACACATATTTCCTTTTAGATATCTGTTCCTTCAGTTAATTTTGTACTCTCATCACGCTCTACATTCCTGCGATGTAAACGACGGTTATCCTTCAGCCCCACCAAACACCTCACCTGTACTGACCATGCTGCTGGGAGGGTTCCAGCTGCAGCTCTACCAACTTCCAGCTACTCCTCTCGTGATACGAGTAAATCCTGGATTACAAGAATTTCACCATCCAACAGACCGAAGACTGTCAACATTGGCCTTCACTCGACGTGACGTTGTGGAGAACTTAGTACACTGCTGCAAAGACATGTTCTGAAACACCTCTCGCCGGCCATGCCACACCCAAGTGTTTCGAACTGGGTACCTTCTGCATATGGACAGGTCAAAATAATCTACAGTTAAATTGAAAGTAAAAGAGTCAAATCCGAAGAGAGGGAATGCATTGTTAAAGACAGGAGGATAGTGCGGTCAGGTGGAAGATTAGAAATTGGTGAGAAGATTCTATGAGAGTGGAGGCATGCCATTAAACATTCGGAAAAATATGCACACAGTTTTGAAAAGAGCCAGGGTAGATTGTCAGAAGTATCACAAAATCAGTTTCATAGCTCATGCACCAAAGTTGAAACAAGAATTGTATACAAGAGGATGGAAGAGAAAATTGAGGAGCTGTCAAATTATCTGTCCGGCGTTCGAAAAAGTAAAGGAACCTAACGGGTATTTCTGATGTGGCGTTTCTTTATGGAAGCAAGACACGCTGGTAGAACTGGTCGACCTAGAAAAAACATTCGGTGGTATAAAATGGCGAAAGACGTTGGAAAATCCCAGGAAAATAAGTATGAACTATGGAAAAATACGGATAATACATTAAATGTACAAAAACCAAGAAGTAACAGAGAATGACAGACCAAGAATGACGTTGATCAAACAATTAAAAACAGCATAAGATACGGAATAGTCTTTGGCCGTTACTGTTCCCTCTATGCACCGAAGAAGCAGTGCCGAAAATAAAAGAAAGCTTCAGAAGTGCTTCTAAAATTAAGAATAAAACAATATCAGTGATCAGATTGCCCTCCTCAGTGATCGTGATGAAGAGTTAGAAGACGTTTTGAATGCAGTAACCATTCTAGCGATTACATAATGTGGATTAAGAGTCAACTGAAGAAAGAATAAAGTAATGACGAGAAGCTGAAACGGAATTAACGATAAACTTAAGATAAAAATTGGTGACCACGAAGTCGATGCAGTGACGGAATTATACTACCTCGGAAGCAAAATGATGTATGACGGACGAATCAAGCAGGATATAAAAAGCAGACTAGCATGGGCAAAGAAGGCATTCCCGTCCAAAACAAGTCTACTAGTACAAAATATCGGCCTTATTTTGAAGAAGAAATCTTTCAGAATGTCCGTCTGGAACACTACATCGAATAAAAGTTAATCATTGATTGTGGGGACAGCGAGAGAGGAGAGAATCGAAGTGTTTGAGGTGTGAGGGTATGGAAGGGTATGGAAAAGTCTGCGGGGAAAGAAACGTGTGGAGAATAATGAAAAGACGAATGAGCAGGATGACAGGACACTTTTTCTAAGTCCCTACAGCC
This sequence comes from Schistocerca nitens, assembly GCF_023898315.1. Taxonomy (NCBI): domain Eukaryota; kingdom Metazoa; phylum Arthropoda; class Insecta; order Orthoptera; family Acrididae; genus Schistocerca; species Schistocerca nitens. The sequence goes on from NC_064617.1 coordinate 405,369,783, forward strand.
CGGCATTGCTCAACCACACGGAAATATCATCATGAGCCAGCCACTAGCCATAAACATTTCGACACGGTTAGTCAGTCACCAACAGTGCAATATCAGCACTTCTGTATGTGAGAGTGAGCAAGCTCAGTGGAAAAGTGTATGACAAGTGCAGAGTGACCTGCTTCGATTACTCTTGTAACATTTTGTCAGAAGCACTACACAGGGAGTAACAACATCCGTCAGGGGTCTGACGAAGCAGTTATGACAATGAAACAAATTTATTAATGCGCTACAACAAAACTGAAGCCTGCTGACGACTCATAATGAGACAGACCGACATGTTCATTACAAACAACGTCACGCAGCAAAGGCACTGCTCGATGCTATAAATAGCTAGCCTAGAGTCAATCGTTCAGTAGGATCGATGGTATTCAGGTCGTTCGCACTCGATTCTCTGATTATTTATTGTAGCTTCTTGTGTGAGCTTGTTTCAGTATTGGTCATACTCTTGCTTCCTGATGTGATGACCGTTGATGATCACGGCTGACTACGAAACAGCATCCAGAACTGAAGCCACCACTGATGGGCAGTCCACGAGTCTACCAGCACCATTCCAGATAATGGAACCAGCTGTTTCGGTTTCAATATGGTACCTCCCTCATCTGTGTGTAATGTTTGTTGATATACTCGCAACTGTAACTGAGGAAACAACTCATGTTCACAAGAATGTCACTTACGTACTTGATTCTGTCGCTGTATTCTGTAACTTGTTAATGAGACAATGCAGGAGAATAGTCTCGTCTCAGTGTATAACTGACTATAAATTTCGATACAGTTCTGACTAATCAACTATACCTGCTGGATCTGACTGATAATGGAACATTCCCAGGCGAAAATAAACGATCTTAATGAAATAGGGTCGGTATGTAGAGGGGTCAAAATAACGCATTTCGTCTTTGTCGTTTTAGCCCAATTTCACTTTGAAGGGGTGAACCACAACTCAAAATGTAATTTGGTTTATGCTTAGAGGGAATATCTGTAAAACCATGGTATGTAAAAATGATTGTTAAATAAAAGTTGAAAGGTAATATACTTTTTTGAAAACTATATAACCAGCTTCTGTAATTTGAAATTTTGGAAACCAGAAATTAATTTTGCAAAATGAAAACTTTTTATGAGATGATCGAAGCAGCATTTATACCGCAGCCATCCATTTGTAATTAAGCTGGATTCCAAAATACTATTCTTGGAAAATAAGCTGTACACAATGTGTTGTTGAAGTATTTTCAACGTAGCTAATTAAAAAATGTAAACAGTCGTTATTGTTCTAATTATTTGTTTCATTTATATTTACGTTTTAAACTGTTATTTTGCGTTTTAAATTCAGGTTCCTTTTAATTTACCATTTCCCACATGTGTATTTTGTTAACTTAATAAGTAACTTGTTATGATACAAAATCATTACCATAATGCTAATCTGCAAATGGTTTTTAGAAAATGCACATAAAATTAAGGAAATTTCTTCACGTAACTTACATGACGGACATACAATATAAATAAAAATTCAGTTAGAGTCTCAGATTATTGGGGGTGATCCTTTAAATATCCTGAATTGTGCCAGGCATAATTCAAGACACTGCAAAACCTTGGCGAAGGAATGGCTCCATGGCTTGATTATACTGTCTCACAAGGGGTGGCCGACATCACAATCATTCCACACAATTAGACCAAGGATCTTCTCAAAAAGTCCTTCCAAAATCGAATGCCATATACGTCCAATGGCTGTCCCTGACCCATCGAACCTATAGCAAGAACAATTTGACTTCAGAGATTCTTGAATTTTCGGTCAAATTCTCCATTACTTTCTTTTAAAACTATGAAAGGTTGGTAGTCAGTGAGAGAAAACCGTTTTGAGCGCTGTATTTTAGGACAGGTAACTTATTCGTCTCGTAATTTTTGTTCATTTACTCCTAGTTGCAGCTGAAGATGTATATATTAACTGTTATACGTATTTGATTTCAAGTATAATGCGAGAATTGAAGCATATATTTTCCTAAAGGGGTATGTGTACTGAGATGTAAAACGCTTTGGGAAAAGGGGGGGGGGGTAATGAAGTGAGGAAATAAGGATTGTGTAGTTGTGTGTGTGGAGCCTGTTTACAGTCATAAGTGTACAGAAATTTCGGTTTGATTGACGTTCCCCCTTTATCTCTGTGCATATTTGTTGATATGTTCGAAATTGTAGTTGAAAATATGAAGAACAGTGTGTGTATATTCGCTTTCATCTCTAATGCAAGAGATGAAGTATGTATTTTCCCTAAAGGGAAGCTTGAGGGAAGGTATCGAAGTATAAAACATGTGTGAGGGGAAGGGGAGGTGACGAAATGAGGTGTGTAGCCGTGTGTGTGAAATCCGTTCAATGATTAGGGGCTGCGCTATAGTTATTAGAATGGGTTCCTCCCTCCTGTGTGTGTGTCCAATGTTTGCTGATGTGCTAGTAATTGTAACTGAAAATATGTTTTGCAACAAGTGTGTGTATTTGCTTCCATCCCTAATAAGAAAGATGACGAACGTATTTTTACTAAAAGGGAGTGGAGAATTCTTGATGCGAAAACATGGAAGGATGGGGATGACGAAAAATGATTGTTTAGCGCTCTATGAGTGTGTTCAGAGGCCTAGATATTGCGAAATTTTGATTTGAATGTGTTTTATTCCTTCTTGTGTGTGTTGTGTTTATCAGTTACGTGTATTTTTCCCTAAGTAAGGTGGAAAGTATCATGGTCTAAGACTTAGTGGAAGGGTGAGTGGTGGAGGGTGGAGGAAGGGTGAGGAAACGAAAACTGCGTAGCTCTGTGTTTGGAGTCTAATTGTTGCGTCATATTGATGCATAAATGTGTATATGTTGTTCGCCGATACACTCACAATTGTCACTGAAAATATGTATACCAGCAGATGCATATGTTTGTTTTCTTGTCTAATGTGAGAACTGAAGTATGGGTTTTCCCTGAAGGGAGAGATCGTGGACTGAGAAGGGTGGGGAAGGCTGAAGAAACGTGGTTTGTGTAGCTCTGGGTGTGGAACCTGTTCAGACATTGAAAAATGTCGTTTGAATCTGGTTCCTCCTTCTGTTGTATGTTAAGTTCACTGATACACTAATGTAACTAAATATATATATAAAATGTGTGTGTGTGTGTGAGAGAGAGAGAGAGAGAGAGAGAGAGAGAGAAAGAGAGAGAGAGAGAGAGACGGGCAAGGGGGGGAGGGGGAGAAGTAGGAGAATATTCGTTCGGTGCTCAGTGTGGGCTGTAGTTTGGTGGGTTTGGTGTGTGATGGTATGTGTGTGATATGTTGTGTCTTGTGATGTGTAGTTTGTCATGGGTTACGGTGTGGCAGCATTTGGTGTGTGGTGAGTGATCTGTATGATGTCTAGTGTGTGTTGTGTACCTGTGATTTGTGGTTTGCACGGTGTTTGTTATTTGCGATATGCTGTGAGTGTTGTGTGATTTGTTGTGTGAGGGTCTGTTGTGTTAGGTGTCATTTGATATATGGTGTCATGTGGTTTGTGGTGTAGTGTGAGGTACGGAGTGATGTGTTGTTTGAGATGTGGTGTGTGGCGATATGTGTGGTGCGTAATGTGGTTTGGTTTTTGGTGTATGATGTGATTTGTAGTTTAATGTGGTATGTAATGAGTGGTATGGTGTGTGATGGGGTGTAGCTTGTGGTCACTGTGATGTATTGTTTGGAGTGTGGTTGTTGTTGTTGTGGTCTTCAGTCCTGAGACTGGTTTGATGCAGCTCTCCATGCTACTCTAACCTGTGCAAGCTGCTTCATCTCCCAGTAACTACTGCAACCTACATCCTTCTGAATCTGTTTAGTGTACTCATCTCTTGGTCTCCCTCTACGATTTTTACCGTGCAGCACTCACTGACAAGACGGACTTCTTGGGGCAACTCGCTCACTCCTTGCACTTCTTATGATAGTCACGTTGTGTGTATTTCAAAAACAGCGGAAACACGATGATCGCAGTAGATGAAAATCCTTTCGAGCGGCTGATAGCGAGGCAGAATGAGTAGATGATATGGATAAATTGTTGAGACCGACTGATACGATCTGGCACGGACCAACTCAGGGCATACCGATCTGTTATTGGAGAGAACGTAAGGTCGCACTTCTCAATCATCGTGAAAAGTGTTCGACTACGCTTCCCTCCAGTACTAAATTGGTGATCCCTTTATGCCTCAGAACATGTCCTACCAACCGATCCCTTCTTCTAGTCAAGTTGTGCCACAAAATTCTCTTCTCTCCAATCCTATTCAATACCTCCTCATTAGTTATGTTATCTACCCATCTAATCTTCAGCATTCTTCTGTAGCACCACATTTCAAAAGCTTCTATTCTCTTCTTGTCCAAATTATTTATCGTCCATGTTTCACTTCCATACATGGCTACACTCTATACAAATACTTTTAGAAACGACTTCCTCACCTTTAAATCTATACTTGATGTTAACAAATTTCTCTTCTTCAGAAACGCTTTCCTTGCCATTGCCAGTCTACATTTTATATCCTCTCTACTTCGACCATCATCAGTTATTTTACTCCCTAAATAGCAAAACTCCTTTACTACTTTAAGTGTCTCATTTCCTAATCTAATCCCCTCAGCATCACCCGATTTAATTTGACTACATTCCATTATCCTCGTTTTGCTTTTGTTGATGTTCATCTTATATACTCCTTTCAAGACACTATCCATTCCGTTCAACTACTCTTCCAAGTCCTTTGCTGTCTCTGACAGAATTACAATGTCATCGGCGAACCTCAAAGTTTTTATGTCTTCTCCATAGATTTTAATACCTACTCCGAATTTTTCTGTTGTTTCCTTCACTGCTTGCTCAATATACAGATTGAATAACATCGGGGTGGTATGGTGTGTATTTTTGTGTGGCTTGTGTTGTGTAGTGTGGTGTCTTGTGTTGCAGGGTGTGTGGGGTGTGGTTTGTGGTGCACAGTGTGTGTGGAGTATTGTGTGCAACATTTAAGTTGTGTGGTGCTGTGTGATATATGCAACGGACCGATGTCAGAGACATAAACATATTGTTTGCTTCATATCTTGGAAGACTCCTTCTGAAAACGTGAATAACCTGTGCTTTTTTCCAAATCATCAGGAACACGCTATAGATACCTACGGTACACTGTTGCCAGAAGAGAGGCTAGGTATTGTGCATACTCTACGTGGAATCCAATTGGTATCCCGTCAGGTCCAGTGGCCTTTTTTCTGTTGAGCGGCTTCAGTTCCTTTCTGTCCCTTGGTCACGTATTTCGGTATCTGTCATTTTGTTGTTCGTGTGGTGATTTAAAGGAAGAACTGCAGTGCGATATTCCTCTGTGAATCAGTCTTGGAAAAAAAAATACATTTATTATTCCGGCCTTTTCTGACTCACCCTCCATTTCAAAGCCATTATGATGTCTGGACAGATGAATTCAATCCCTTTACTGATTCAACGTAAGACCAAAACACCTTACCATTTTCTGTCAAGTCGATAGCTAGAATATTACTTTTCTATTCGTTGAACTCTTCATGCGTGTTTCTCGTTACGAAAATTTTGGCTTCCTTTAGTTTCTGTTGGTCTGTGAGGCATCCGCTACTTTTAAATTTGAGAAACCTTCCTTGCTTTCGTAGCAGCTTTCTAACACGGTCGCCGAGCCTCTGCGGGTCTTTTCCATCTCTCATAAGTTTTATCGGCACTCGTTACACACTAGTCTAAAGCGTATTGTACAACGTCTTGAACTTTGTCCATTGGCGCTCAGTACTGTCAGAGCTGGAAATGAAATTTTCATGTTGACCTGTCAGGTAACCTGAAATGTTTCTTGTCGCTCTTACTAAACAAAAGACTTTCTTTACCTTTCTTTGTATTGCTAATTGCAGCCGTTTTTAGTGGTTCTGCAACGGCCTTATGATCGCTGATTCCCTCTTATACGCTGAGTTGAAGTGTTCGAGCCTGTTTGTCATCACAACCATACAGTATTACCTTCACTGGTCGCTTCTCTAATCAATGCTCAAGATTATTACCAGTACGCCACTTAGAACAATTTCACACGACTCCCTGTCCCTACTACCCATCCTAATCAAAAAATTCTGTCGGAGGAACATCCGCAACTGAGCATTGTACCGTAGTTTACAAAATACCGCTACAGTTGTAAGGTTCTTTTATTTAACACACAACCGGTGTCGTAACTTAGTGCTGTGACCCCGAGCGCCGCGGTGGACGGTTACAAGGCGTGGTGTGCTGCCAACGAGCGAAGAGCCAGCGCTCGTTGGTAAAACACCCGCATTTCATTCGCTGCGCTTCTCCCTCCATGTCCCCGCTCCTCACCTCTGCTCTCTCCTTCCTCTCTCTAAGTTTTCTTACTTATGACGACTAGCTATCCACCTGGTTTCCTGTATTCCTTGCAATTTTGTTCTGCTTGCCTTTCGCTGTCATCCTTCCTTTTTGGCTTTTTGGTGCCCCTTTGGGGTTTGCCCTCCACTTCCAAATTTTCTCTCCGTAGTGAGAGCTATTTGAGGAAGATCTTACTCTCTAGATCTACTGCGTGGTTCCTCTCCCACTTTCCTCTTCCTCTTTTTTCCCTAACATAGCTCCCTCCGCAGCGCTTGGTCACCAGCACCTGTAGGCAGTCCGTGTGGTTGGGCTGATATATACCCATCTGGCTGAGTCCCCTGACAACACAGGTATCACACTTCTGACACCTGATCTTTGAGTGGTTGCTTGTGATTCTGGAGCATTGGAACTCCCAGCAATTGCCGCTGTGCCAGATGACCCTTGCTGTGACTGGATGGCGCCCATGAGAAGAGCCCCTGATCGAAATGGGTGGCATCAGGGAGGATGCTTTGTGCATGAAGCGTACCAAGATCCCAAAACCTGGACATTCTCCTACGGTCATCTCTTTGAGTGGTAACGGACCATTGAATGCTGGCTCCTATGAGCCTGTGGCATACCCTTGCCTGGCTAGATCTTGGGGGAGTGTTAGGCTCACTGGCTTCAGATGAAATACACTCCTGGAAATGGAAAAAAGAACACATTGACACCGGTGTGTAAGACCCACCATACTTGCTCCGGACACTGCGAGAGGGCTGTACAAGCAATGATCACACGCACGGCACAGCGGACACACCAGGAACCGCGGTGTTGGCCGTCGAATGGCGCTAGCTGCGCAGCATTTGTGCACCGCCGCCGTCAGTGTCAGCCAGTTTGCCGTGGCATACGGAGCTCCATGGCAGTAGCATGCCGCGACAGCGTGGACGTGAACCGTATGTGCAGTTGACGGACTTTGAGCGAGGGCGTATAGTGGGCATGCGGGAGGCCGGGTGGACGTACCGCCGAATTGCTCAACGCGTGGGGCGTGAGGTCTCCACAGTACATTGATGTTGTCGCCAGTGGTCGGCGGAAGGTGCACGTGCCCGTCGACCTGGGACCGGACCGCAGCGACGCACGGATGCACGCCAAGACCGTAGGATCCTACGCAGTGCCGTAGGGGACCGCACCGCCACTTCCCAGCAAATTAGGGACACTGTTGCTCCTGGGGTATCGGCGAGGACCATTCGCAACCGTCTCCATGAAGCTGGGCTACGGTCCCGCACACCGTTAGGCCGTCTTCCGCTCACGCCCCAACATCGTGCAGCCCGCCTCCAGTGGTGTCGCGACAGGCGTGAATGGAGGGACGAATGGAGACGTGTCGTCTTCAGCGATGAGAGTCGCTTCTACCTTGGTGCCAATGATGGTCGTATGCGTGTTTGGCGCCGTGCAGGTGAGCGCCACAATCAGGACTGCATACGACCGAAGCACACAGGGCCAACACCCGGCATCATGGTGTGGGGAGCGATCTCCTACACTGGCCGTACACCACTGGTGATCGTCGAGGGGACACTGAATAGTGCACGGTACATCCAAACCGTCATCGAACCCATCGTTCTACCATTCCTAGACCGGCAAGGGAACTTGCTGTTCCAACAGGACAATGCACGTCCGCATGTATCCCGTGCCACCCAACGTGCTCTAGAAGGTGTAAGTCAACTACCCTGGCCAGCAAGATCTTCGGATCTGTCCCCCATTGAGCATGTTTGGGACTGGATGAAGCGTCGTCTCACGCGGTCTGCACGTCCGGCACGAACGATGGTCCAACTGAGGCGCCAGGTGGAAATGGCATGGACTACATCCAGCATCTCTACGATCGTCTCCATGTGAGAATAGCAGCCTGCATTGCTGCGAAAGGTGGATATACACTGTACTAGTGCCGACATTGTGCATGCTCTGTTGCCTGTGTCTATGTGCCTGTGGTTCTGTCAGTGTGATCATGTGATGTATCTGACCCCAGGAATGTGTCAATAAAGTTTCCCCTTCCTGGGACAATGAATTCACGGTGTTCTTATTTCTATTTCCAGGAGTGTACTTTCCCTGCAACGTGGTCTGTACTAGGACGGACTGGGAAACAATCACCGCCGAAAGGCCATTGATTTATATGGAAAATATCGAGGACAAGCTTGCGGAAGTGGAGTCTGTCAGTAACATACGCTCGAGTACCCTGTTGATCAAAATTTCTTCTGATTCTCAATCTGCAGCTCTTCGTGCTTCTCATCTTGGCGACGTCCCGGTGTCCATTACACCTACCAGTCTTTGCTTGTGGTCGAGAGAGTCATTTTACATAGGAACCTCATCCTTCAAACTGACTAACACTGGTCCAATCTGGAACGATAGGGCGTTAATTTTGTTTGGCGTGTGCATAAAGGTCGTAAAGGCAACCGCTCTGATACCGACGCCTTTATTCCTGCTTTCGAGAGACGGGGTTGTGTGTTATCGGTGTGACGTGAAGCCGTACGTCCCGCCGCCCGTGAAGTACTTTCGGTGCTTGCGTTTCAGGCACATGTCTTCTTAATGTACAGCGGACCCTATGTATGGTGCCGGTGGTCGCCCTCTCCATGAGGGGAACCGCTGTGTTTCGCCATCCGCGTGTGTAAATTACGACGACCATCACTCTCCATGCTCATCAAACAGCACGGCTTACAAGAAAGAAGGTTTCCGACTTGATTACGGTGGCATATTGCTTAGTACGTTAAATATGAGATAAATGGAAATTGTCGCAGCGACGTTCTCTTCGTTGCAGTCGACGATATTCGACGAGATAGAACATATTTTCTGTGTCATTCTCATGCCTCCAGTACCAAAATTTTCACGTCCTGATTGTAGCTATCCCCTATGCCACTGAACATAAGTGCAACTAACGAAAGTATATATCTTCGTTACAAGCTGTCAATCTCCACTACAGCCTATATGGCAAAAGCAGGAGGCTAAGTCATTACCTTTGATATATCGCAACGAGAAAACGAAGCTATGACCATGAAATTCGCTCGTGGTGTCAGTACTTGTCTACACATTTACCCTTAAAAGAGATACATTTTTGCCATCGCTGGATGAATTAACAGGAACGCTGGTTGTGCAATTCTGCGTTTTGGTTGTTGACGAAACGCTCTACCTCATCTTTACTCTGGAAATGACTGACAAGCGGAGCTGCTTCATCCCAGAAAAGAGGAATAAGTCCCTGGATTCTATGCCAGTAGAATTCAGATGGGTGAGGCAAAATATGATAGCACAGACAGATTAACATCAGCTGGGACTTCACGGTAGTGCGGAAATACCGTGTCGGACAGCTTCCCGCGACCCCTCGTCTTGACAGCCTGCTGTAAACTCGTCGTGACTTTCGATGACATTCTTCTATGCAGTTTCTTCTTTAACAGCATAATCAGTTAGCACTACACCATGATAGCTCCAAAAAGCACTTAGGACCACCTTTTTTGTGATGGCTACTCCACATGTATCCAGTGCTCCCTTTGTTCCCTGGTATCGTGGTCTTACTGACATACACAGCACTTGTCCATGATAATAAAGTTACAAGTAAGTAATGTCAATAGTCCTGACACAGCTGCAACAATGCAGCTCCTGCGCTGACTTTATGTGTTTTTAGACTGAGAGCGAGTTGTTATGCAATCCAGTATGAGGCGACCTTTGTCATATTCAGACTATCATCTCTGCTGTACCCAGCAACTCCGTCCATCCGCAATATGGACGTGACCGGCCTGTTGCCCTAGCTCAGGTCCCCCACTGGCTTCACAACAAGGCTACATTATACACTAACGCGACGAAAACCACGGGATAGCGTTATGTACATATATAGATGGCGGCAGTATCGCGTACACAAGACATAAAAGGGCAGTGCGTTGGCGGAGGTGTTATTTGTAACCAAGTGATTCATGTGAAAATGTCTCTGATGTGATTATGGTGGCACGACGGGAATGGTAATTGGAGTTAGACGCATGGGATATTCCACTTAGATAGTCAGAGCATGTGCTTCGATAAGTGCCGAAGTGATAAGGAATACCACTCTGTCCATGGTAAAAAGATTGCAGCATTGCACTGATAGCAATGGTCATCACTTCGAACACCTTCTGTAAATGGACGTTCATGCCACCTTTGCGACCTTCGTTGTCCTTCAAACACCTTACTGTTACATCACTGGATTCGCCTCGGTACCCGCTATAAGTACCAAACTATAGCATCCAATTAAAAAAAAATGGAAAAAAAAGTTGACCTTCATATCTCTGACTCTACCCCACCTAGCAACAACAAAACGTCATATTATGGCCCTTGTTGTCCCGCGTAACTTTTGTCCCATAAACGTTTCAGCTACTATCATACTTTCGGGGTTATTCTAGGTGGCAACAATTAGCGACTCACCCTGTATTTTCCCGCGATAGTGAGCAGCTCCAAAGAAATCTCTATTTCCATTCGAATGAAATTACAAAACGAATTTCGATCTTGAATTCTCGATCGTTACGTGAATGTGATAAATTACGTTATTTAGGGAGTGTTGGTAGTCAATGCAACACCGAGAACATGGAGATTATGCATGCGCAGACTGACACACTATATCTTAACTGTATTCAATTTAAAACCAAAAATTGGATGAAAATTCAATTTAAGTAACGAATAACTTCTGCTAGTATGTATCTCAGATGGTTTTACAGCATTCTGTAGTGTCCCTCTACGAGCAATTTGCTGTTCAAGCCATCAGCTAGTCTAGAACATTCTTCGCGATTTTATCCGTTCTTCTTCGACAGCCGCTAACATAGTTAACGTAGCTATTTTACGCGCGTCAATTTTCGTAAAACTGTGTGGTTTGCGAGCCAAGTAAAGCCGACAACGGCCGCTGGAGAGCGCTGAGAGTGCAAATCGCGTTAACCAGCTCGCCCCGTGTGCCGACGGCGCTGCCGCTCGTGAGGTCGTGTGTGCGAGCGCCGGCAGCGTTAGCTGTCTCCCTCGTCAAAAAGCAGATAGACAGAGTTTATGCTATTTTAACAGTTGATTAATAATTTCACTATCGATAACTTCTGATGTCGGTCATCTTTGGCTTGTGATGGTGGTTGTGTTTACTGTGTGTGTGTGTGTGTTTGTGTGTGTGTGTGTGTGTGTGTGTGTGTGTGTGTGTGCGTGTGTGTGTTTTATTTTCCCGCATTTTCTCTGAAAACCGAGGATTTATATTCCCTTGCACAACGCTTGCTAGCTGTAGTTTTGCTTTCAAAGTGGCAGGATGTGCTTCTGTCGAAATATCGGCGATTGTCGACAACCCACCGGGCTGTATTACCGGAAGTTTTTTGAGCATAAATAGAGCTGTATACATCAAGTGCATACAGAATACTCCGCTTGTAAAAATTGGCAAAGCTCGAAACTACTACATCAATAAATAAAAAGGAGATTTCATGTAAACAATTAATTATGACATTTCTTCGATTACAACAATGTGTGTTTGGACTTTTAATTCCTACGAACACTCACTGAGAGGATGCAGGAATCTGTGTGATTCGAGGTAGACGTCCCGTTTTAACTGGCTCCAGTCTGCTAAGTCATCCAGACAGAAATCACACCTGCGATGAGGACACACTATGCTGCATTCTTATACCTCGGATCGTTAGCCTCATGTCACGTGGTCCTACTGCAGGGTGGGAATGAGTAATCTGCATAAAACTATACAGTCAAATCTAATTCATTGTTAGCTACAACTTTCAAGAACCTAGTCGTCTGCCGCGTTTGCACCTAGCACATTGTTTCCATTCAAAAATTTTCTTTGACCACCGATCTGGTATTTTCAACAAAATGCCCACTCCATTTTCATGATTATCTTTCAGTTTTATCTATCACTGTTTCTTTTGTCCTTATTCTACCTCTGACATCACTAGGTTTTTTTTTTCAATTTTTGATATTCTAGCGCTCTTTCTTAATTAGTCCATTTCCACAGCTATTAGCCTTCTTTTGAGGTTTGAGTTTATAATCCATAGCTCTTTATAAAACAGATTAAACCATCAGCCCACCCACTCTTCTGTTATGCCGTTAGAAATGATCTTGTCCTACGTAAAAGGTTTCGTACACCCTACTACTTTCGTGCTTTCTTCATTTCTGTATTTTACTTCTGTATTACCCAATCCACTTTTGTCAATATATGCCCTTAGATATTTCAGTTTTTCTTCCTGTCTCATAGCTTCTCCATCAGAGATGTTTATTTCAAATCTATTATCACTATTCCTTTTTCTTTTTAGGCTCATAGACAACATCTATTTGAAATATTCCTGAAATAAACGTTGTGTCATGAATTCATGATCGGTTACATCTTGTGCTACAATGGCTTGTTTACCATAAAAACTTAATGAAAGCACCTGTATATCATTAACAATGATTCCATACCTCCACAGCTCTTCTTCCATCTTCGGAGAGTCATTTCATGTATAAATTGAACAAAATGGATGACATACTGTAACCTTGTCTCAGTGCTTTTGTTGCACTAATAATCTCTCTGCATTTCAATAACAACATCTAGAAACCGTGTCATAAGCTTTAGATAAATATACAGAGACAATGTGTAACCACTCCACTGCTATTAATTTCTTCATTAGCTGTTCTAGAAAGAAAGAGATTATCTGTACGGGATCTGTTCTGTCTGAATCCAGTATGTCCGGTGTATGCAACGAGAAAGATATCCAAAATAAAGAGGCTTGGCGGAACAAAACGGGAATACGGCCAAATGTTGCTGTTGATATTTGTGCTAATTAATCCTGTAATAACAAATAATGAAAAATACTAATAATAATAACTAGAACTTCTCGACATAACCACATTAGCAGTGTCCCCACAACAAAAATTATATCAGTTTCAGGGAAATGAGTTAACCTAGTGGGTATCACCATTGTTTGCACTGTTCGTATCGACTGTTTTCGGAATTCTGTGGAATAGGTAGTTCAGCAGACTCTTTGTTATTTGTAGTGGTTTATTCTTCCGGTAATTGTAAAAAAGACCGGGTCGATTCATTCCTATGTTGTTTACTCCCGCTATGATATTATTACCTGATTATAGCTCTACTCGGTTTATATCTCCGTATTGCTACGTTTCTATAAGAGTTCATTACCTGCACTAAGGTGAGTCATATACCTAATACTCCATTAAAATTTTTCTCATTAGATACACAAAAAATTCACTGCACTGTCGATCGTTACTACCAAGGCAGTCAATTGCGGCTTTGTTAAATAGATAAGTCCAAAGAGAGCCCATACATCGCACCGGATTTTCCGTAAGGTCATACATGATAATATGTAGGTGAAACGCTAACGTAAGAAACACATTTACATGAGTCTTGAAACCAGCGTCTGGTAACTGATTACGTTTGAGGTATTTCGTTAAGATTATTTCTAACATGAAAAAGTACCGTTCTCTTTCTGTAGTAACGCGAAAGTGTAGCGCCATAATCGACTTTATTTATACCTGTGTCGGATAACGTGGATTACAGGTTTTGTTGTTTAATTTCTGATGTAGTGAATTTGGTGGCTAACCTTTAAATGAATAGCCGTTATGGTGACTTCAGTGTCATATTTTTGGGCACAATTTGAACTGCGGAATATACCTCTGCGGAAATTGGGGCACTTCGCTGCAACGTCAATATAATAAAAAAAACGCCAGCGTAAGTACCATAACATTCATTGGCATATTATGTAGCTAATTTTCGACACACCTGCGAAATTTGAAGTTTTCGTGTGGGAACAGTCCTTTCAAGATAAGTTTCCTGCAGTAGATGAAACAATTTTTATCGCGAGAAATTCGTGCATAAAAAACTTTAGCTATGTATGTCTAGTTAAAATTACTATAGTCAAATTTGTAAAGAAAAATCACTTAAAAATGTATAAATTGTCGTGAAAAAGCTCTACGACTCAAGTGGAGATGTTGACACGCAGAACGAACAAATAAAATTTTAAACTATCTTAGCATGTATCGCCACATAAACTTCTGTGGATGCTGCGATTCATAGTTGTGAACTACAAATACTTTGCAATTAAACACGTGCCAGCCTTTCTAACAAAAAAGCCAGAACTAACGCTACAAATATAGGCGCACCAAAAATGTACTGTTCCTACAACTACACATCTAAAGTGTCAGCTTTACTTAGCGGACAGCAAGCGTGCTGAGGGACTCTCAGTGCGCAGCTTTCCGCCCCGGTCGTGCAGCGGGAGGAAGGATTCAGGCGTGAGATAAGCTGCCAACTCTGTGGTTTCCGTGGAAACCACGTAGGGAAGGACAACAATCGCCAGCGCTCGTATGTTAGCAAAGGTGCCCTCCTCTTTTAAACGGTGTAAAATAAAATTCGGTACATATCACTGCCTCCAGGCCTCCCCCAATCCCCTAAATCTCCCGCCTCCTCCATTCATCCTCACCAAACTCCCCCCCCTCCCCCCCCCACACACACACGCACAAAAAGACACAAAGTAATGAATCGTAAACGATAGAATTCGTATTCTCCTAGTAGATACAATAACATTACCTCGATTAAAGGTTTTCATACCTACAAACCGTCTCTAGTCATTACATGTTTCTGTATTTCTCATTCAGCTCTTGTCGCAGTTCAGCTGCTTGTTCCAGGGCTGCACTGAAATTGTTAATTACACTTGCGTATAATCTGTTTTTATTTTGCTTCGTCCATTCAGTAACCGAGTAATAGCAGTCTTCACTAAGGGAAGTCCTCCACCTAAGCACTAATATTTTACGAATGCGACTTTTCATACAATGACTGCTAAGATGTGTAAGAACAAATGTGGATTTTCAGTGATACGGACTACAAATATACAACGGCTCCAAAAATGCATAAAATTCATGCAAATAAACCGTTAAAGGCGTGAATGTAAACCTTGAAAATTGCATTTTATGTTCGGAAAACGTTGAATACCGACTTAACGTAATAAACATGTAGTAGTTGATTTTGGTTAGGGAGTATCAAATGCTTTAGTCACGGTATATTCACAACCTAAAAGGTAAGCAAGTAATGTGTGTTGACAGTTTGGTGCGAAATGCTTCAGCTTTACTACAATTTTATTGAACCAGTTCACTACTATGCTTGTATGTAATACGTCATGTGTAATACTCCAGTAATAAGGTGAATTAGGTTTAGATATCTCAAAACAATGAGTAATCAAAACGTAAAAAACACTTTTTTAGTTATTCAAATACACTAAGAAAATGTAAATATGTTACCAAGATTTCTCGTGGATTTAGAAACACGATAATGGAAATCATACAAACCAACTGAAATGCGTGTAAATACAGAAGTTTAGCGATTGGTATTCCGAGGAAAACATCTCAGGTTACCACCGAGTCTCCCTCTGTCTCCCCCTCTCTCTCTCTCTCTCTCTCTCTCTCTCTCTCACTCACACGCACACACACACACACACACACACACACACATTCAAACAGTGTATCTTCTTTATTTGACCTTAATAGATGTGGGATTTCAGAGAATTATGATAGAACGAGAAAAAATCCAGCAAACAAAAGAACATTGAGGAACGGGCTGCAGTGCATCGTCAGCTGCCCGTGGACTGAACTACTTCACAGATCTCTAATCTCTAGACATTAATGACTGTTAGATCCAATGACATTATCCACCGAAATCTTAAGATCATGAGAGACTTTACTGCTACAGCTTCTGCTCCCAAGTAATTTACCGTTGTCCCTGATGAATGGTGACCACTTCAGTTCGTCCTGAAGATGGGATCCAGTTCGGAGATTCTAAGTTGCCTGTCAAGCAAACACAAATTGTCTCTTCTTGTTGTCAGTTACTTCTGGGAGGCAGTGTGACGATTAAAATTGTCGTGCCACTATATACAAAGTACAATAACAAACGTTTGGAAGATTTTATGTCTGATGTTACCTCATACAAAACAGTCTGCTATATTTAGCAGAGCGATTGGTGCGGTTATCAGTTTCCTGGCCTTTCTTGCCCTCCTGATCACAGGAAAGTGATCGAACTCCAGAAAACATTTTTCGAGTGAAGAAAAGCCAGGAACAAAGTACGACGAAATCTTAACGCTGTTTATCTGTCCTAGCGGGAATAAAGAGATCGTCGTGTCGAAACACTATAAAAAAGGACCTGCATCTATATCCTTACAAATTTATTGTATTGTATGATTTACAGCGCCCAACTTGCGCATTTTGAGTTCTACTAAAGGTTTCTGAGTGAAGTGGATTCGAGACTGTTGCACCATTATGCATCAGAACTTTGAAGAGACGCTGTGAGAATCATTAAATTATTATGTAGCAGAATGAGCAGGGGTTGTGTCCATGTTCAGGTGTGGAAGAGCTGGCGCAACGAGAAAAATGCTACAGCCTTCAGGCATGTAAAGTGCCTAGTAACTACATCTAATTTTTTATAAATTTCTGAGTAGTATGGTTGTGTTGCTGCGCTGAGCAAACAATTCATAATAAATGGTTCAAATGGCTCTAAGCACTATAGGACTTAATATCTGAGGTCATCAGTCCCCTAGACTCATAACTACTTAAACCTAACTAACCTAAGGACATCACACACATCCATGCCCGAGACAGGATTCGAAGCTGCGACCGTAGCAGGCGCGCGGTTCCAGATTGAAGCGCCTAGAACCGCTCGGCCATCATAATAAATACGACGTAGGATAGAGGATATTTTCACAGTGGATTCATCGAAAAATACACACATCAAAAAAAGTTTTGCATTACCTTGGTTCCGATAGTTCCGGAACCTGTACAGAAAATTGGAATAGAGATCCACATCAACATCATTTCCGCCCTTCTTATTGCTCATGAAAACCACACACTGCATTTTGTACCACCATATAGCGAGAACTTCAGAGGTGGTGGTCCAGATTGCTGTACACACCGGTACCTCTAATACCCAGTAGCAAGTCCTCTTGCATTGATGCATGCCTGTATTCATTGTGGCATAGTATCCTCAAGTTCATCAAGGCACTGTTGGTCCAGATTGTCCCACTCAACAACGGCGAGTCGGCGTAGATCCCTCAGAGTGGTTGGTGGGTCACATCGTCCATAAACAGGCCTTTTCAATCTATCCCAGGCATGTTCGATAGGGTCCATGTCTGGAGAACATGCTGCCCTCTCTTGTCGAGCGATGTCGTTATCCTGAAGCAAGTCATTCACAAAATGTGCACGATGGGGGCGCGAATAGTCGTCCATGAAGACGAATGCCTCGCCAATATGCTGCCGATACGGTTGTACTATCGGTCGGAGTATGGCATTCACGTATCGTACAGCCGTTACGGAGCCTTCCATGACCACCAGCGGCGTATGTCGGCCCTACATAATTCTACCCCAAAACAGCAGGGAACCTCCACCTTGCTGCACTCGCTCGGCAGTGTATCTAAGGCGTTCAGCCTGACCGTGTTGCCTCCAAACACGTCTCCGACGACTGTCTGGTTTAAGGAATATGCGACACTCATTGGTGAAGAGAACGTGATGCCAATCTTGAGAGCTCCATTCGGCATGTTGTTGGGCCCATATGTACCGCGCTGCATGTTGTCGTGGTTGCAAAGATGGACCTCGCCATGGACGTCGCGAGTGAAGTTTCGCATCATGCAGCCTACTGCGCAGAGTTTGAGTAGTAACACGACATCCTGTGTCTGCAAAAAAATCATTATTCAACATGATGGTGTTGCTGTCAGGGTTCCTCCGAACCATAGTCCGTAGGTAGCGGTCATCCACTGCGGTAGTAGTCCTCGGGCGGCCTGAGCGAGGCATATTATCGACAGTTCCTGTCTCTCTGTATCTTTTCCATGTCCGAACAACATCGCTTTGGTTCACTCAGAGACGCCTGGACACATCCCGTGTTGGAACCCTTCCTGGCACAAAGTAACAATGCAGATACGATTGAACCGCGGTACTGACCGTCTAGGCATGGTTGAACGACAGACAACACGAGCCGAATACCTCCTTCCTGGTGGAATGACTGGAGCTGATCGGCTGTCGGACTCCCTCCGTCTGGCCGGCCGCGGTGGCCGAGCGGTTCTAGGTGCTACAGTCTGGAACTGCGTGACCGCAACGGTCGCAGGTTCGAATCCTGCCTCGGGCATGGATGTGTGTGCTGTCCTTAGGTTGGTTAGGTTTAAGTAGTTCTAAGTTCTAGGGGACTGATGACCTCAGAAGTTAAGTCCTATAGTGCACAGAGCCATTTGAACCGCCTCTGTCTAATAGGCGCTGCCCATGCATGGTTGTTTACATCTTATGGCGAGTTTAGTGACATCTCTAAACAGTCAAAGTGACTGTCTCTGTGATACAATATCCACAGTCAACGTCTATCTTCAGGAGTTCTGGGAACGGGGTGATGTGTGTATAACTCGAATTCATTCACAGTCTGGCACTTTGCTCATTTTGAGTAGTGTTAATTGTTTCTCTGCACCGGATGTGTCAACATCTATATCGTTCATTTGGGAGTTTGTGGGGTGGTTAAACATTGATCCTAACAGAGCCCTATTTGCGTGAATACATTTTCAACTTTTGTACATACTTTTTTTTTTTTTTGCTTTCTGCCAGCCTTCGTTTCAACACCACTGGAGCGAACCGAAGATTTCTGTGCTGTCGTGGAAAGACCATGGACACAAACCCAGGGGAAAACACAAAAGCTATATAGATATATTCTGAATAAATTACCAGCAAATAACACTCTAAATAGTTTACGAAAATTTGAAAGGACAGTGATGACGAACTGTATAGTCTACAAACAAACAGCACCTCCGGCTTTTCTACAGCTGCCTTCAAAGAATATACTAACACATGTGGCGAAGAAGTAACATCTAAATCACACATATATTCAAAAAATTACGAGACGTACACTGGCAAGTAATCATTCAACATCATTAAAAGTAAGCCTGCTTGACAATTACGTAACCAATCTTGGGGCGAAAGTCAAATTAAATTAGGCGAGCTTATATGCCTGCAGTAAAACTCAGTATTCACTAAAAGGGCTACGTCCAGGAGTATGAAACAAAAATTTCAGCAGAAAGTACACTTTACCTCAAGCAAGAATTTTAATGCTTGAAACTTACGTAAACTCAGTTTCACCTCAGTATAATCAGCTGACAGAAAGCCCAAAGGTTTACAAGCCAGCTGTAATTTTTCGTAGCTTGCTTCAAGCATCATAACTATTTAAATTCAAACAGAACTACGGAGAGTTCAACGGCACTAAAACATGTGACCCAGCGCAGTAAAAACGTTTAAAAGTGTTGAGTCAACAAACACAAAATGAATTCTACACAGTTTAGCATCTATTATTAAAACAACAAGTTATTTAACCAACAAAGCCTTAGGCTCAGTCAAAATTTAGAAAACCAGACACGTACCCAAACGTTCTGAGCACAAATAATGCTCGTGTCCTAACGCTAATGAAAAACTATTTTCATGCAAAGTGAAATGTTGCTTTGTTCTTCATCAGTAAACTTATCTCGTGAATCATCCACAGCGGGCGACTGATATAGGGAGTGGCTGACAACTCCGCCTGGTGTTTCTGATCTCCGACCTGTGGTAAGTTCGTATGGGACCAAACTGCTGATATCATCGACCCCTAGGTTTAAACACTACTGAAAATAACTTCAACTAACTTACGCTAAGGACAACACACACGCTCATGCCCGAGGGAGGACTCGAACCTCTGACAGGGGGAAGCCGCGCGAATCGTGACAAGGCTCCTTAGACCGCGCAGCTACCCCGTGCGGCTGATCTCTGACATGTAGATCTCTATTAATAGGCCGTATCCGGCAACGATTCACTGTGGCTACCACAGTTACGCCACAGTAATGTGCACAACGTCAGCCAAGGAACGACACCACGCATCCGATTGACAGAGCGCCATCAAACTACCCCCGCAGGATCTTCACTCAGTTAACAATAACAACTACTACTACAACAAGAGACTCAGCGATGCAGACACTACTCGTACGGCGTCGCATAGAGTACTGCTCGCAGACGAGACCCAGAGTGCACTTAGCCGGGCCGTGCGTGCTCCTGTATTTCGCAGAGGCGCGACTGCATCGCCTCCCAATGAGGCCAGGATCCGGCTGAAAGCTATTCTTGGGACCGCTCATTTCTCTTTTTATGATTGAAAGAGTTGCTATTAAGTTTTCTCTATCATTGTACCTACAATCGCTCTTACTGTGACATTGCGGTGGTCTCTATACTAGCAACGTTCTCTGAATGGCACAATCAAACCGAGGCGGTTCTCTGCTGTCTTTTATTACCTTTCTTGGAACGCACTTTATGTGGACTTTCTGTCACAAAGTCTTTCAGCATATGGTATTGCTTTTTTGTACACTGTGTGTAATGGTCTCACTCCAGTTTCTCTAGTAAGACTGTCGGCATCCAGATAACACAGAGGCTGGACAAAAATAGGAAAATATCAAAAACTCAGCACATTGTCATGCCTAATAAGGCGTAGGAAAACCGTTGACATTCAAAACAGCTTGCAATAGGCACGGAATGGATAAATACAGGTCCTGTCCGGTTTCCAATTGAACCGTGACAGGGGCCTGTAGATACTTACATAGGCATTTCCCTAGTGCTTGGATGTAATTAACGCTTAAGCACTTTTTTACTGTTTGATGTTACAAGCGCGCAGTCTTATCAGAGGCGCTGTGTCGCCTGGAGGCTTGCTTGGACCATTTCTGCTTTGCAAGATGATCGGGAGATGATCCACACTGCTAATCGTGAGATGAAGGAACCCAGTATTCAGCAGCGGTATGACATAAGTAGCAGTACGGCGTAGTCCGGTTGGTATGGTTGCAGTTGTGTTCTGAGGCAGTGCAACGTGTTGATTTACTGGTTAATTATTTGAGATGTGGAAGTAGATTGAAGCATCGTGGAAAGAACGTTTTAGTATGATTATGTCGACGAGTGATAGAAGAGAATTTAATTTAAGGTAACTGGTTTCAGATTTTGTACTTCATTGTGGCAGCTTCTGCTTTCGGACATCCGGAGACTTGAATATAGGGAAAGATAAACAGCCATGCATAATTTTCGATTTGAATTCCGGAGTGGGGATAACTGTTGGATATTTAATATCATCTTTACGGGTTGTATTTTTGAAAAGATCACATTTGATGTTAAAGACTACTTACACTTGTCTACTCGAGATCTGTAATTTTCTGTGTATTAATGTTTGGAAAGCAAAGAGAGAGATAAAATTCAATATATAACTTTTCTAATCAGAAAACTAATAACAACTAATATTATAATTTATCCCAAGTCGTTGTTCGCATCCGAAGTCCATTCCAAAATATGAATTATCACTGTTACTTACTCAGATTTATTCCTTTAAAAAAATAAAAAATAAAATAAAAAGGAGAGAGAAAACGCATTGCATCTCCGCAGTTAGTTGTAGCTCAGCAAATGCGACGCGCTTTTCAAGACAAGAGCAGTGTCACGGTGTGTAACGGTGTTCCCACTGTACAACAAGTAAGCCAAAATTAAATAATAAAAAAATCAACACTGAGTTTTTCCAGGGCCAATTGAAGAGTTCAAAGGTTTAACGATTCTGAGTGTTGAACTCAGACAGTTGCCATTACGAATCTTTAAGCACAGAACCGGATAAATACGAGGGCCGTTCAGAAAGTAACCTCCGGTTGATTTTAAAAAATACACCAAGTTAAATAAAAATATTTTAATATATACATCTTACAACTACATCTTTCCACTATTTTTCTACATAGTCTCCATAGCGATTGAGGCACTTATCGTATCTCTTCACAAGCTTTGAAATTCCTTCTGCATAAAAATCACCCGCGTGTGCCTGGAGCCAGTCTGTGACCGCATCTTTGAGCTCTTCGTCGTCATCAAACCGCTGTGACCCGAGCCATTTCTTCAAATGCATGAAGAGGTGATAATCACTTGGCGCCAGGTCTGGGCTGTAAGGTGGATGGTTGATAACGTCCCACTTGAAGGACTCAAGAAGGGCCGTTGTTCTGCGAGCAGAGTGAGGACGGGCGTTATCGTGCAAAAAAACGATACCGGAAGTCAGCATACCACGGCGTTTGTTCTGTATAGCCCGTCGTAACTTTTTTATTGTTTCACAGTACACGTCTTGATTAACGGTCGTACCACGTTCCATGAATTCAACCAACAACACCCCTTTGGCATCCCAAAACACCGTTGCCATCAGTTTTCTGGCAGAAAAATCTTGCGAGGCTTTTCTTGGTTTGGTAGGCGAATTTGAATGTGCCCACATCTTTGATTGTTCTTTTGTCTCAGGGTTCACGTACTTAATCCAGGTTTCGTCACCGGTCACGATTCTGTTTAACAATGGTTCTCCTTCGTCCTCATAACGTGACAGAAAGTCTAATGCAGAGGCCATTCTTTGAGTTTTGTGGTGGTCGGTAAGAATTTTGGGCACCCATCGTGCACAGAACTTACGGTAACCCAATCTTGCTGTCACTATCTCGTACAAGAGAGTCTTAGAAATCTGTGGAAAACCAGTAGACAACTCCGACATTGAGAAACGTCGATTTTCACGAACTTTTGCATCAACTGTCTGAACGAGTCTGTCTGATGGTCTACCACTCCTCTCTTCATCATGAACGTTTTCTCGTCCACTTTTAAATAAACGTACCCATTCACGGACAACTCCTTCACTCATAACTCTTGGTCCGTACACGGCACAAAGCTCACGATGAATAGCTGCTGCAGAATATCCTTTGGCTGTAAAAAACCTTATGACAGCACGCACTTCACATTTGGCGGGGTTTTCTATTGCAGCACACATTTCAAACTGCCACAAAAACTAAACTAGCGCAGGTACGACGTTCACTCGACCACGGCTTGATGCCGACTGACCTGTTGAGTGCGTGAACGCACAGATGGCGTCGCTACTCCCCCCACAACCCGCACTGTGACCAATCGGAGGTTACTTTCTGAACCGCCCTCGTACTATGCAATTACTTTCTCGCAGTCAGATTTTGCAATACATTCCCGCAGTCAAATTCTTATGTATAATGCTGATGAATTACAATGTTAGAAGCTCCTTCTATAATTAATCCTCAACCTTACTCTATTCTTTCTCTAACATAGTTTGTTAACTCATATCCAAGCCATAGCATTGGAATACCAAACAACATTCCGAGAAATTCTGTCGTTTTCAGAGAAGCATGTAATACAAGAAACTCATACGGAAACCAGCCATCAACTTTATTATCCATAGTGGCCAGCTCAATAATCATCAACCTCACATTAGCCATGTCGAAAATAAAAGTCATCATTCGTATTTTTCCCCGAAACAGGACGTTAGATTCAACGATTTTCTTTGGCGATTCTGCACTATCGCAGGACGTTAGATTCAACGATTTTCTTTGGCGATTCTGCACTATCACCCGATTGGCTACGACCAACAGAAACGAAATGCCGTAACAGAAGCAGCAGCACGTAACAGAAGAACCGCCGACAACAAGTGGGGTATCGCAGTCGTTAGCACACGTGAGTCACATTCGGGAGGATGACGGTTCAAACCTGTGTGCGGAGCTGGTTTAGGTTTTCCGTCATTCCCCTAAATCGCTTAAGGCAAACGCCAGGATGGTTCCTTCGGAAGGCCACGGCCGCTTTTCTTCTTCATCCTTCCCTAATCCGAGCTTGTGCTCCTTCACTAATGATCTCGTTGTCGACGGGCCGTTAAATACTAATGTCCTCTCTCCAAGAGCCGCCAACCTTGTATGTGCACTTTAACGGTTCTTCGTACCACGACTTGGACAGATTTACTCACTTTCCCGTGAACGTGAATCAGGAGGTTCATATCAACATTCTCGAGTAAAATTGAAGTGATATCAGGTGTTCCCCAGGGAAGCGTCCTGGGACTTCTGCTGTTCCTGATCCATATAAATGACCTCGGTGACAATCTGAGCAGTTCTCTTAGGTTGTTCGCAGATGATGCTGTAATTTACCGTCTAGTAAGGTCATCCAAAGTCCAGTATCAGTTGCAAAGCGATTTAGAAAAGATTGCTGTATTGTGTGGCAGATGGCAGTTGACGCTAAATAATGTAGAGTGTGAGGTGATCCACATGAGTTCCAAAAGAAATCCGTTGGAATTCGATTACTCGATAAATAGTACAATTCTCAAGGCTGTCAATTCAACTAAGTACCTGGGTGTTAAAATTACGGACAACTTCAGTTGGAAAGACCACATAGATAATATGGTGGGGAAGGCGAGCCAAAGGTTGCGTTTCATTGGCAGGACACAGAAGTCCACTAAAGAGACAGCTTACACTACACTCGTTCGTCCTCTGTTAGAATATTGCTGCGCGGTGTGGGATCCTTACCAGGTGGGATTGACGGAGAACATCGAAAGGGTGCAAAACAGGGCAGCTCGTTTTGTATTATCACGTAATGGAGGAGAGAGTGTGGCAGATATGATACGCGAGTTGGGATGGAAGTCATTAAAGCAAAGACGGTTTTCGTCGCGGCGAGATCTATTTACGAAATTTCAGTTATCAACTTTCTCTTCCGAATGTGAAAATATTTTCTTGAGCCCAACCTACATAGGTAGGAATGATCATCAAAATAAAATAAGAGAAATCAGAGCTCGGACAGAAAGGTTTAGGTGTTCGCTTTTCCCGCGCGCTGTTCGGGAGTGGAATCGTAGAGAGATAGTATGATTGTGGTTCGATGAACCCTCTGCCAAGCACTTAAATGTGAATTGCAGAGTAATCATGTAGATGTAGATGCAGCAGTAATTGCCCTATCTTCTACGCCTTTATGATGAGTATGGTACCCTGTGGACAGCTCCCATCTTCCAATATGGCCACACTCGTGTTCACAGGGCAGCATGCACACGTTCCTGGTCTTACGAACCTCATACACCCATTACACTTCCACTAGCCCCTCTAAATCAGCCTATCGTAATCCCACAGAAAATGTCTGGGACTATTTGGAACAGGTGGCAAAGCACAGCAATCAACATACCTGAAATTTGGTAGCTCTACGAGTTGTTATCGTCCATTTGTGGAATCAATTGCATCATATGTACATAGCACACTGGAAAAAGCTCGTAGATGCTCTTCCTCGCCGAATTGTGGGGACTAGTGCAGCAGGGGATACAACCCGTCCGCTTTGAACAATGACGTCACAAGTCGCCAGAGAGCATGTATTACAGAGATGAAAGAGCTGAGGAGAATGTTGAGAAACAAAGGAATGCGAGAGAGATAAACATTGATCTTGTCAAAAGCATAAGTGTTTTTTGACGTAAAAAAAAAAAATCTCACGAGATAGAATAAACTGATCCTACTTTATTAAGCAATATCTTGTCAAAAGCCGAGAAGCGATTGTTCTTAATGTTGTAGCTCCCTTCAGTACGTAATAAGTGTTTTTTGACATTTAAAAAAAAAATCTCACGAGATAGAATAAACTGATCCTACTTTATTAAGCAGCTCCCTTCAGTACGTAATAACTGTTTTTTTGCCTTTTTAAAAAAAAATCTCACGAGATAGAATAAACTGATCCTACTTTATTAAGCAATATCTTGTCAAAAGCCGAGAAGCGATTCTTCTTAGTGTTCTAGCTCCCTTCAGTACGTAATAAGAGTTTTTTGGCTTTTTTAAAAAAAAATCTCACGAGATAGAATAAACTGATCCTACTTTATTAAGCAATAGTGTTTTTTGGCTTTTTTAAAAAAACTCACGAGATAGAATAAACTGATCCTACTTTATTAAGCAATCAGTAAAAAAACTAAATGGAAAGATAACAGCAAAAGCTGTTATGTTTTAGTTTAGTTTTTTATTGATTGCTGAATAAAGTAGGATCAGTTTATTCTATCTCGTGAGATTTTTTTTTAAAAAAAGCCAAAAAACACAAGCCACATTACCTCAATATCATTACGAAAAATATTAAGTACCGGACGAATAAAAAACAAACAATTAAGTTAATTAAATCACACATTTAATGATGGACCGAATATCAAGCGATCGCTTTTAGATTAACATTCAATTATTTTAATGATAGTGCTTATTAGAACACAGAACTGCTTTATTATCTATGCCTCGAAGTGAAGACATTACGATCTATGACTAAGGAATGACGTCATTGTTCAAAGCCGACGGGTTGTATCCCCTGCTGCACTAGACCCGAATTGTGGCCGTTGCCAAGACTAGAGACGTCGTGCACGATGTTAGGGAGACGGAATTCAGAGGCGACGGAATTTCTTTATCCGGTGTGCCTATGAGCGACGGTAATCTGCGTGTAATTTGCAGAGACGACTACATGATGCTTTGTTTTGTTTTGTTTTTTGGTGATAAAACAACTGAGGTACGACGGCACGATGCAGGAGCCTCTGCTGACGTACAAGCACTGACAATTGTCGTCTTCTAATCGTGGTTTCCACGGAAACGACAGGAAATTTGCAGAATTTCTCGGGCGCAGCAGTCCCCTGCCATACCACCGCGGCGGGCAGCGATGCAGCGCGAGTGCTTTAGAACACTCATTTTCTGGTAAGTAGAGCCGACTCTCTGGTCGCGTAGTTGCAGCAACAGCACTTTTTTGGTGCGCCTGTATTTGCAGCGTTAATTTTGTTCCTTCTTGTTAGAAAGCCTGGCGCGTGTTTGAATGATGATGCTAGTTCCAGAATGTTGCTTTGGATTCGTCAGTGCTAAAAGTCAAACCTGATCTGCAGTTCGCAGCGGCTGTAATCATGCAAATTGTGAATGACAGTCTTACATGGACCTTTTTTTTTTTTAATTTTCCGTCTAAGACTGTTAATTATATTTTGCATGGTTACAGCCACTGCAAACTGCAGAATGTACTGTTTAGTGCAGAGAATACATTTTTTCCTACTAACGAATTTGTGTAGCAGGAATGTTTGTCAAAACCTGGTCCTCAGTCACTAATGAATATTAGCAGTCTTGGCTTGCTTATCCTGTTCTTTGCTTTTGGATTCGTGACAATGCCAGTGTTCATTTCTTTATTGCACTGTCTTATAAACGCGTCTTAGTTTTTGTTTTACGAAAAAAAAAACGGTATGGATCGCGTTTCGCGATCGCGTTCTGCAATGGTCGATTTCACTCGCGTTATGACGTCGTCGTCTTTTTCTGTCCAAAAGTCTACTGAAGACTGAAAATCGCTGTCTGAGTAAGAGTACCAATTACTGCAAGCATGCTCACAAGCCTTGCATTGATTATGTGTCCGGATTTCTAATTTAAGTCGAGAGTACAAACTTTGTTACACTAAGCATCCTTGTCTTCTAGTGTAAGGACCATTGCAAATATTTGCGTATATACAGTCAGATGAAAAAGAGGGATAAAATAAGCCTGTACAAAACGCAGAACAGACGGAAAAATATACAAATGGAACAAGTGCTAAATCGTCTAGGTATAATTCCCGCGTTGCTCAGGATGATGAAAATGTGTAGCAGATTTAGTGATTTTCGTTCGTTACAAACATTAGCAACGATGCAGCATATAGATGGCAGGTGGAAGTGAAGAACTCAGTAACGGAGACACAGGAATGAGACTGCGCACAGCTTCCGTTCCGTCGCACGCCATTGATTAAAACTAGAAACGTTGTGGATGCTGTTTACGATATTCCTCAAAACTCCTCACACATTTTACTGTAGTGAATACTAACTCATGCTGATGGGGGTTTGATGACCACGTATAACAGCTGTAGCTGTAAAAGCAATAATAAATACAGGGACTGCTACGGTCGCAGGTTCGAAGCCTGCCTCGGGCATGGTTGTGTGTGATGTCCTTAGGTTAGTTAGGTTTAAGTAGTTCGAAGTTCTAGGGGACTGATAACCTCAGTAGTTAAGTCCCATAGTGCTCAGAGCCATTTGAACCATTTGAACCAAATACAGGGTGTTTATTTTAAACTGAGACAATTAAACTACCTTGAAAACGTTGAAACGTACGAAACAAAATGTTCTAGGTGAAAAGCTAATATTAGTAAGCGGATCATTTGTCTGTCCTACAACTCGCCACCTCCTAACCTTCCTTCCTGTGCAGGCGGGTCCACTTTGTATATTCAAGTTGGTACCCCCTATTTTATAGCATATTCGGATTCTACTCGAAAAAATTCGTACGATTTACTCAAACCGTTGTTTCCTATTCCTGTGGTCCAATCCACAAATCTCAAGTGTGTGTGTGTATTTGCGATGAAGAACGGACACATTTGATTTTACATTTAATTTAATGTAAATGTAAACCTTTCTGTTCTAACGGTTGATACTGACGTTCAAACGTTACTTGAGTGCTGCCAATACACAGTACAAATAATACTGCTACACATTGATATTTCTGACAAATAAGCTACTTGTATGTTAACGTAGTTTTTTGTTCCTTACGGGGTTGATTGTGGTGAGTCCACCAACCACCGAAATGCTTGATTTCGGTGGCAGGTCTCGTACTCAGCCATCAGGGAGATTGATTTCGGTGTGTGTTTCCATACAACCGTCGTAATTCTCGTGCTGCCTCCACGCGGCTACCGGCGGAATACGAACCACAGCCATTGTAATAAGGTAAAATGTCCATAAAGTTACGGTGACAGGCGCACCTGCCTTGGAAACTCACCGAAATCGTGCACCCCAATGGTGAGAGAAAAGCAGACATACCGAAATCATACTCCCCAATGGTGAGAGGCAAGGGGGGTTAAGATATCATACGAGTATCAAGCATCCTGATGGGAACAGAAAACTATTACATCCAAGTTGTTGCTGCTGAATCATGCTAAACGTATTTCCATATTACACTT
The DNA here is from genome assembly GCF_023898315.1 of Schistocerca nitens. Classification (NCBI taxonomy): domain Eukaryota; kingdom Metazoa; phylum Arthropoda; class Insecta; order Orthoptera; family Acrididae; genus Schistocerca; species Schistocerca nitens. Next base: position 405,398,880 of record NC_064617.1, read on the forward strand.
TGAAATGGCTACCCAAATTGTACTGTAAATTCAAATTTGACGACACTAAATTAAATTTCGAACGTAAATACCAACCGTTAGAGTATAATGGTTTAGATTCTAAATGACATGTAGAATCAAATGCTTCGGCTCTTTAACTGCAGAAACAGGCATAGTTGGTATTTGTCGATTACTGTGATATCTACCAGGAATGGAAAATAATGATGAGTAAACAGTAGAATCCGAATATGCTATAAAAATTCTGGAAGAGATTCTATTTGAATATATAAAGTTGACATCTACATCTACATGGATACTCTCCAAATCACGTTTAAGTGCCTGTTAGAGGGTTCATCGAACCACCTTCACCATTCTCTATTATTCCAATCTCGTATAGCGCCCGGAAAGAATGAACACCTATATTTTTACGTACGAGTTCTGATTTGCCTTATTGTATCGTGTTGATCATTCCTCCCTATGTAGGTCGGTGTCAACAAAATATTTTCGCATTCGGTGGAGAAAGTCGGTGATAGGAATTTCGTGAGAAGATTCCGTCGCAACGAGAAACACCTATCTTTTAATAATTTCCAGCCCAAATCCTGTATCATTTCTGTGACACTCTCTCCCATATTTCGTGATAATACATAACGTGCTGCCTTTCTTTGAACTTTTTCGATGTTTTCTGTCAGTCCTATGTGGTAAGGATCCCACACCGCGCAGCAGTATTCTAAAAGAGGACGGACAAGCGTAGTGTGGGCAGTCTCCTTAGTAAGCCTGTTACATTTTCTAAGTGTCCTGCCTATAAAACGCAGTCTTTGGTTAGCCTTCCCCACAGCATTTTCTATGTGTTCTTTCCAATTTAAGTTCTTCGTAATAGTCTTCTTCAGTAGCTCTACAGCCCTTGGTGAGCCTTGGCTTCTTCAACAATCTTCCTCCACATTTCTCGGTTATTTGCTGCTTTTTTCCACCCCCGGACTCCCATATTGCTGATATCCATTATTATCTCATCGATCCATCTTCTTCTAGGTCTCCCTTTTCGCCTAACTGAATGGATCATAGCTTTCATCATTTTCTTTGGAATTCTATCCTCTGCCATTCTCTCCAAGCGTCCTAGCCATCGTATTCGCTGTGATTTAACAAATTTTACTATGTCCCTGCTTTGTATTAACTCCTGTAATTCAGCATTGTAGCGTATTCTCCAGCCTTCTTCCTCCCTTATTGGCCCATAGATTTTGCGTAGTATTTTCCGCTCAATGCTTCTTAGAGCATTTTTATCGTGTTCTGTCAACGCCCATACCTCTGAGCCGTATGTGATAACTGGGCGGACTAGGGAATTATATATTAGCAATTTAGTTTTTCTTGTAACAAGGCTACTTTTGAAAAGCTGCATATTTGCAAAGTAAGCTCTGTTTCCTGCTTGTATTCTTTCCCTTATAGCCTTTCCAATACTGTTATCATTTGTTATTAGGGCTCCCAAGTAGTTAAAAGAGGACACTCCATTGAAGCATTTCCCATTGATGTTTAGGTTTTTAGGGGTTCAACTGGCCTCAGATTGTGACATTACCATATATTTTGTTTTGTTTACATTTACTATGAGGCCAATTTTTAAGGCTTCTGTTTCCATTGCCCGGTATGTTTCTAGGAGTGTATTGGTATTTCTTCCTACTATAGCAATGTCATCAGCGTATGCACATATCTGGCTAGTTTTCATAAATATGGTGCCTCTTTCGTTGATTTTATTTACTGCACTATGCAGGGCAATGTTGAATAGGACAGTGGAGAGACTATCCCCTTGCTTCACACATTTATTAAAGTCAAAGCTTTCACTTGTTCTGCTAAGGACCTTTACTTTTGCTCTTGTCTCTGTCATTGTCATTCTGATTAGTCTTATTAATTTAGCACATATACCAACTTCTTTCAGTACTCTGTATAGTTCTTGACGATTTATGCTGTCAAAGGCTTGTTTGAAATCGATGAATAAGAAATGCAGATCTATATCATATTCATAGAACTTTTCCATCATTTGCCTTATCACAAATATTTGATCAGTTCTTCCTCTGCCCGGTCGAAAGCCACACTGATATTCCCCTAGTATGCCTTCTGCACACTTCCGTATCCTTTCGTTTAATATACTTGTGAAGATCTTATAAGCTGTACTTAGGAGTGTTACACCTCTATAGTTTTCACATGCTGTTCTGTCCCCTTCTTCTTCTTTTTTTTTTTTTTACAAATTTGGCCGTTAAAGACCATGAAAACAGTTATTTCTTGCGCTTCTGGAAAGTCTTCTTTCTCTCAGTCCACACTTCTTTCATTCTTGCGCTGAAGGCGGCTTTTCTCTCTTCAGACCATTTAGTTCCACAAGTCTTCTTAATTTTCACACCGAAACCCGTGAATGAATTCAGTTTTTTTTCTAAAAAGATTTCTGTTAAATATTGTTTCCTGATCTATGTCCATTTCTTTTAGATCTCTTTCTGTGTTGATAAACCATAAATTTTTATTTTTTAGATTTGCGATGTACGAAAATATTTGTTTTGTAAGCCTATTCGGGTTCATCCTCATGATGTGAGCATAAAAGGAGCATCTTCTTTTTCTAATTTCGTCTGTAATTTTGCTGCACTTCGTATACACTTCTTTGTTGCTTTTTAGTCTGTATACAGGCTTGCCTTGATCATCTGCTATTTTCCTGTATCCAAGAATTGTCCTCACAATTCTTCTTTCACGATTTTCTATCTGTTCTGCGTATGTAAAATTTGCCAGTGTTTCTGATGCATATAGTATCTGCGGTCTAATGACAGTCTGGTAGTGTCTGAGTTTAATGTTTTTGGATTTACATTTTTTTGAATACATTTGTCTGCAGTAGTGGGTTGCTGTCTCTAGTTTTTGTATTCTAGCCCTGCAGGCTGGATGACCTTTTGCCACAGGTTGAATTAGTTCACCAAGATATTTAAAATGTTTAGATACCTGTATTTTCCCGTATTTCGTAGTTATTTTCTTTGGTGGATTTTTGATATTTGTAATGATTTCTGTCTTTTCAAATGAAATTTGCAAGACTGCTTTTTCAGCAGTTTCTTTAAGTAATTCTATTTGTTTTATTGTGTCTTTTTGTGTGTAAGCTAAACAGGCGAGATCGTCAGCGAAGGCAAAACAGTTGGTTTCAATGGCTTTGTAGCACTTCCCTCCAATTTGGACTTTCTCAACTCCATGTTTTTGCGTGAGTTTTCTCGATTCTGCTATGACTTTATCCAGAACACAGTTGAAGAGTACCGGGGACAGCGCATCTCCTTGTCTGACGCCGGTTTTGACCTCGAAATGCCGTCCCCTTTCTTATAAATGGGGACTATTATTCCAATTTTCCAATTATCTGGCATAGTTTCTGTTTCCCATATATCTGATATTAATGTGTGCAGTTCCTTTATTACAGCCTCACCACCAGTTTTTATTAATTCAGCAATTATGCTGTCTTCCCCAGGGGCTCGATTGTTTTTTGACTTGTGCACAGCCTGGGAGACCTCTTGTAGTGTTGGTTTTCTTGTCTCATTGGTTTCATTGTCTACTTCCAGCTCCACTCTTCCCTCCTGTGCAGCTGTCTCTTCATCTTCTAGGCTGGTGCTTAGTGTATCTTTGAAATATTCTGCCCATCTTCCCACTATCTGTTCTTCCTCCCTTATCATTTTCCCATCTTTACTGGAACAGGCCATTGGTTTTGGTTGGAATCTATTCTTCATTTTGCCTATGGTATGATAGAACTTTCTTATTTCACTCTGTTCCTTTAGTTCTTCTAGTTCTTGAAATTTCTTCTTATTCCACTCTCTTTTCTTTCTCTTGCACAGTCTGTTAGCTCTTCTCCTTAATTCTCTATATTGTTCCACATTATTTCTGGTTTCTCTCTGTAGCATTTTTGTTCTTGCCCTGTTCTTTTCCTCTATTGCTGACCTGCAATCTTCATCAAACCACTCCTGGGTTCTTCTGTTCCTTCTTATGCCTATTATTTCCTCTGCAGCATCCTTAATGGCTTTTTCAAACCTGTTCCACCTTTCATCTACTCCTACTGTGGTCTCTTCATTGCTCAACTTTCTGCTTAGTGTTACTTGGTATTTTTTTACTTCATCAGGGATGTTCAGTTTGTCTGTATTCCATTTCATCATCTTTCCCATTCTGTTGCCATTTGTTAGTGACAGTTTCTCTCTCAAGACTGATTTTATCAGAAAGTGGTCTGAATCACAGTTTGGTCCTCTGCAGCTCTGTACATCCGTAACTGACGTGGAGTGGCGTGCAATCACTAAAATATGATCAATCTGATTGACTACTCCATTGGCTGCAGACTTCCAAGTACCCAGATGGATCCTTTTATGTGGAAAGCAGGTACTTTTAATAATCATATTATTCCTTGCTGCGAATTGGCATAGTAAGTCTCCATTCTCATTGTTTTCTTCATGTAGTGAATATTTTCCAGAAATTCCATACAGATGTCCATTCCTCCCTATTTTTGCATTAAAATCTCCTATTACTAGCATCAGGTCATATTTAGGTACTGCACCGTATACTTTTTCCAAGTCCTCGTAGAACTATTCTTTAATTACATCCTCTTTTTCCTCTGTTGGTGCATGTGCATTAACTATTGATATATTCCTAAATTTACCTTTTAGTCTGAGTCTGCACATCCTTTCATTTATGGGTTCAAATTCTAGAAGGCTTTTCCTAACTTCCCTAGTTATTATAAACCCTGTTCCAAGTTGGCCTGTTCTTTCTTCTGGTCCACTATATACCGCCGGCCGAAGTGGCCGTGCGGTTAAAGGCGCTGCAGCCTGGAACCGCGAGACCGCTACGGTCGCAGGTTCGAATCCTGCCTCGGGCATGGATGTTTGTGATGTCATTAGGTTAGTTAGGTTTAACTAGTTCTAAGTTCTAGGGGACTAATGACCTCATCAGTTGAGTCCCATAGTGCTCAGAACCATTTTTTGACCCACTATATACCAATGAGTACTCAGGTTTATCTATCTGCCCATTCCCCTGCCATCTTATTTCCTGTAGCCCTACAATATCATGTTTGAATTTTAAAATTTCATTGGCTATTTCTTTCATCTTTCCAGGCTGAAGCATTGTCCTCACATTCCATGATGCTACTGTTAGATCCTTTATCCGTTTCCTTTGCCGGGGTCATGATACATGCTTTCCATCCAGTTTCCGAGGCTTCTGTTGAATTTTCGTAATATTCTTTTTTTACAGTATGGGGTTATTAGGCCCCGTGCCCAACCCCCAACCTGGAGGACCAGGATTTGTATGAGGTTTACTCCTCTAGGGAAGCTGGCTTCACTACGCCTCTAGAGCCCTCCTTGCCCTATGTTGTGGGACACACTTTGTCTGGCTCCTCTGTCGGGACCAGTCCGGCTTGGGAGACCCTGCCAGTAGCTATGCTACCGCCGGCATAGCTCTCGACTTCACCGGAGCACGCAAACCCTCCCGCCCGGCACTGAAGGTGCCTACTATAAGGCGGTGTCCCCTGAGAGGGTCTTCGTAATAGTAGTACCTAGATATTTAGTTGAAATTACGGCTTTTAGATTAGACTGATTTTTTCGTGTAACCGAAGTTTAACGAGTTATTTTTAGCACTTATGGGGATGACCTCACACTTTTCGTTATTTAGGATCAACTGCCACTTTTCGCACCATTCAGATATTTTTTCTAAATCGTTTTGCAGTTTGTTTTGATCTTCTGATGACTTTATTAGCGAGCTTATGTCTCCAGAGGAATGGTGGGAGGGGCGGGGGTGGGGGATGGCGCTGGGGGGGGGGGGGATATGGGCAGTCATATCGTGGTATTCCACGAGCCTCTGCAAGGCCGCATTACCGCCAAGGATTATGTGGGCATTTTGGCTGATCCGATCAGTCTGATGGTACAATTTTTGTTACCATTCGAGATGGTGTGTTCCTAGACGTGTTGCTACAGCTCGCGTTGTCCAGGACTGCTTTTATGAGGACGAGGGTGAATTTTCATATCTCCCTTGGCCACCGGAGTCACCAGATAGCAATCCGTATTTAGCCTTTGTGGTCTACTTTGGAAAGAAGCTTGCGTGATCGCTGTTCACCTCCATCATAGTTAGCATAGTTTTCCAATGCTATGGGTTGGTTGTGAGTTAACAAAGACAATAACTGTGACTGGAGGTTAGGGACGGACTGATCTGTAGCGTAGCCCAATGATCGTTTCGAAAGTATGTTAGGTATTTTCGAAACGCCCCGATTTCCAAGGTGGATGTTATGCAAGAACCTAAGAGTACAGTTGAGGTCTTACGAAATATTCTGTTTTATATGACAACATTCTGAACACTAAATTCCATTATGCCACAACGTAATTTCATACGCACCACATCATGACGACTTTTATCGAACACTACGTCTTCATTGGTTCCCCACGTTCCCCTTATCCACCATGGAAAAAAGTTACCAGCTGCAGCATGCGACGCAAAATCCGCCAACACTGTATGTCCATTTTTACAAAAGCACGTGCAAAACTCGCAGAATAACATAGGGCGTGAACCATTGACATTGCGGGATAAAGCCTCATTAGATGGAAGATGAACTCGGCAAATTGCTTCATTTGAAATGAGACAAAATCGCGATTCGTTGCTTTACACTACGTACCTCAATTAATACGCATTTTATGAACAATCCATTTTATAAAAGTGCTGCTAAAGATCAGATGCTAGATCGAATGTGGATATAAGGATGGAAAATACGCAATGGTCGAAAGAAATGAAAAATTGAAGTAGGTGTTCCAGTAAAAGCTCCACTCGAGTCCCGCGTTTCTCACTCTTTTTTGCCTTTGGGGCACACCAAAATAAGTTTAAAAATTTCGTGGCACCTCTACAAGTTATATTTTTTCCTAGATGCAGAAAAAGCAAACACATGAAGTACATATTATACATTTTTTATTATTGTGTTTATAATTACGTATAATAATGGGCGACTTCTTGCAAACTGGGCTACTACAGGAAACGATTCTGTGCCAGTTTTTTATTACCTGCATAGGATTAGAAGACATTAAAAATCTCTTGACACACCTGACATGTATTCGAGACACACCCATCCGTCGCGACACGGCGGTTGAAAAACGCTGCTCTAATACTTCATAACAGAGTTTTGTCTCTAAAATGCTTCGAACATAGTTACATGATAAACAGTTAGCGACTGAATACTGTTAATTTATTAAATACTTGAAACTAAAAGCTACAGTCTCGGTGCTGTGACAGCCAGTCAGTAAATAATGTTAGCAGTTTGATACAAATTGGTTCTTTTACGTTAATTATACTTTAGAAGTTATCACCTATGTTTCGATGGTATTCGTTGGTGTCATATTTTGCACGGAACCGAGAATGTAATGTGTAAGGATGAAGCTTTGGCTCTTTACTAAACAAAACGTCATCGGGGGGTCAAGAATTCCAACACATTTAAAAACACTATACTAAAAAAGACATATATCACAGAAAGTAAATACAGACATTGTTTAGTTATAGGAATCCTTATGTTTAGATTTAGGGACGAATCTCGAACGGTCCAGGGTAAAAGATGAACACTTTAGGTACACTGAGGTGATGAAACTCATGGGACACAACCGGAAATTGTCAGCTCTTGAGGTATGCATTTTAGAGCCCATTCTTGCTAAACATTTCATTCATGTTTTGGGGCGAGGAACCTGACATCAAAGTCAGTAATGGGAATTGAGTTACGCTCTGCTTCTACATAATGTACCGAACTCACAGAGCGCTAGTCGTAGTAGCACACGTCTGGTTTTTCCCTTATAGGCCGTACAAAACGTGCATAGAACTGAAACCACTAATAGAAATATTCACACATCAGTGAAGAAGTTTCCGGAATGGGACATTGGCCTTAAATACAAACGGCGTAGTGAGGGTTGATACACTACGACCTATGGCTCTACGCGCCGTAACCAGAGTGACATTTTCTCTGTGCAAAGATGGAACTCCACAATGTACCAGCGCGCCGTGTTAGACGACACGCTTTAAAACCTGTCTGCTGTGACGGCGCACTGGCAACATCGAGATGGAAACAACGGAGGACCTCTCAACGTGGCACTACTTTCGTCCTCGCATTTACACAGTTTCCTCGACAGTGGTTTAACTTTATCAATACCAACGCATTTATCGTAATGTGCATTACCAAGGGAGGGACGGGGGCGGTACTTTGTGCCCACCCTAAAAAAGTTCAAAATACTTCATTAACTGTTGTTGGCTATTACGTCCTAACGACATAGTATTTAAAGAGGTACTGATGTATACGTACTGTCCAGAACTTGAAAATATCCTTCAGATCACTATTGTCAATACAAGACGGCAGAAAACATCATAGGTAGGGCAACCATACCTATGAGTAGTCATCTTGGGCATTAATAACCTCTTCAGCTGTATTTAGTCCTTTATTACTGGATGACTACCGCTTTCGTGGTACTAAAGGCCACATCTTCAGGTGAACATAGGACTAAAACATTAGAGCGGAAAAGCTCAGAACCTTTTTACCCAACATTCGTTGTCCGTCAGAACGAAACACCGCTAAAACGCTGTATGTCATAAAATAAAACAGCCGGATTCCAATACAGTGGATGTCCCCCGCTTCTGCTAGTTATATGGATCGTGTCCAGGGGACGCGGCCTCGTGTTCTGTGTGACATACATTATATTGGAGTCAGGCTCTTTCATTCTACGACACATCACCTTTTACCGTTGTTTCGTTCTGACGGACGAGTGTTTGGTAAAAAGGTTCCGAGCTTTTACGATCTAATGTTTTAGCCATATGTTCACCAGAAGATGCGGCTTTTAATGCCACGAAATCGGTAATGGTCTAAAAATAAAGGACTAAATACAGCTGAAGCGGTTATTAGTACCAAAGAGGACAATATCAAGACGTTTTCAATAACTTGTACTACCAACCTGGGGGTACTTCATGACCACCACGAAAAACATTTAGAAAATGCCAATTTCGTTAACTGTTGTCTTTTACTCGCAGCATACTTTTCAAAGAGATATATGATACTGAACCCGAAAGTACTGAATGTGCCGTCCATTGTGGAAACTGAAATCTACTACTAAGATTTAAATTTTTGGATTGAGTTTAACTGAAAAATTTATAGCATTTTATGGAAACTGGTAGAGGAATTAATTAAAAACATTTCATATTTTATCACAATTTTTTAATATTAAGTAACCTTCTTTAAAAAAAGGTAGGTGCTTCACCCCCCTCCAACCCCCTACCCCCCATCTGTATTGCGAGGCTTAATGGAAAAAAGCCAGGACATGTCTTAAAAAAATTTTATTCATTTCCTTTAATGGAAGGAAGTATATGTATAAATTTTATGTATAAATTATTTCAAGATTGTGTTTTTAAAACCATCAATACGTTCAAAAGTCATTCGGTGACACAACAGACTTTTCAAACCATTCAAACATTTTCAAATTTAATATAAAACAACAGCATACAAGTACGCGTTTGGCATTAGTACATGACAGTGAAAATGATAGTTTTTCATAAGACTGGTTACTCTGTAACCATGAGAATTGTATGTCACATAATATTTGTATTGTAAATAAAAAATAGCTCTGTAGCATCGTAGCCATTGAATTAGATCCCAACTGTCATTTACTTTTATGTTTCTTAATGGACCTGAAAATAGAAGACACTGCCCGGAAACGGTTATTTTTAGATATCAAAATACTGTCAACACACTGAAAAAAGTGTACTTTCTAGATATTATGATGATGGATCACTCTCCCTTAACAAGTGTGGCCAGTTCTTATGTGTTATAAGCTTCTGTTAAATCCAACTCTTTAATCATCTCTTGAGAAAAGTCAGGTGGAAACTGGTGTACTCACTTCCTCAAGGACACTCTCTCCCTCTAAATTTTATAAAATAATTGTCTCCTAAAGAAGTATTTTTTATGAAAAATAAGTCAGGGGACGCCACATGTGAGTTATAAAACTGAAGTGGAGACCGTACACTAGTAGTCGTCAAATTGCGGTCCCTGACACCCGCAGCTCTCGCTCGTATTTTATAATAATATGCATCTAGCAGTTAACAGCCGAATCCAGTAAGCGCACAAACGTTCGTGGTCAACTAATACAGCTCAGGTGGCGAGCTTGGTTACATCTGCATATTTTTCAAGCACGCATGCCTCGTTGTGTCTTCATATTTCTTCCAACCGCTTTAGCTTGCATAATTACTCACTGGTCCTTTTGGATATCTTACTTGAAGAGATATGGTAAGTTTATGTCAATATTTTGGAATGGATATTATGAAGAAGAATGTTTTGTTATAATCTCATCGATGGAATTGAAGACGCATTGCATATAGTCATCTTCCTTTGACCCAGCGGAACATGTGCCGTACCACAGATCTGCGACAATCTTCTGTCAGCGTAATTTCATCCAAGGCGAGCAGGAAAACTTCACATCTATGAAGCGGCCACTTCCATAACACCAAACAGATGGGCGAAAATATTGTTAATAGGAAATTACTAAGGGGGAATTTAGCTATTTGCTGCCGCTAGACAGATAAAAATACTTCTGCCCCTCATTTCAACATAAATGTACACTAAGTAGTTTTCACGTGTACGTAACTGGATACTGTGTCTGCTGCTGCTGCTAATGATAATAATAAATACGTGCATATTGAATTCATCACACACAAGGCGTGATTTCTCTATAGCAAATTTGACGATCATATCACCGCACATAATTCTTGAGAGATCGCACAAACAATCGGCAATGTTGGGTACAGCGGTTGACAAAAATATTCGTAGTGCAACCTCCAAATTAGGAAACACTTCTTGAACGTGGTTTCCACGTCGCACTCCGTAAGTCTGAACAAAGTACTTAGGAATGGGATTTCTATGTCCTTGCTCTTCACATATGCTTTAAAATGAATAACCTCATCACTCAAAACTTCTTCAAAATCGTCTTTGTAATGTTGTTGGAGCTTTCTAGCACATTTCAATAGTTCAGAGTTCTGCAGGAAAATTACTTGTTGTTGTTGTCGTCGTGAGTCCAAAGAGTGGTTTGATGCAGCTCTCCATGCTGCTTTATCCTATGCAAGCCACTCCATCCCCGAGTATCTACTGCAAACTACATCCTTCAGAATCTGCTTACTGTATTCATCTCCTGGTCTCCCTCTACGGTTTTTACCCAAACGCTTCCGTCCAATACTAAATTGGTGATCCCCTTGATGCCTCAGAATGTGTCCTACGAAACTGTTCCTTCTTCTAGTCAGGTTGTGCCACAAATTCCTCTTCTCCTCGGTTCTATTCAGTTCCTCTCCAACAGTTACGTGATCCACCCATCTAATCTTCAGCATTTTTCTGTAGCACCACATTTCAAAAGCTGCTATTCTCTTCTTGTCTAAATGTTTCTCGTCCATGTTTCACTTCCATACATGGCTACACTCCATACAAATTCTTTTAGAAAAGACTTCCTCACATTTAAATCTGTACCAGTCCTTACCAAATTTCTCTATCTTCAGAAACGCTTTTCTTGCCATTGCCAGTCTACATTTTACATCCTCTCTACTTCGCCCATCATGAGTTATTTTGCTGCCCAAATAGTCAAACTCATTCACTGCTTTGTCTCATATCCTAATCTAATTCTCTCACAATCACCTGATTTAATTCGACTATATTCCATTATTATCGTTTTGCTTTTGTTGGTGTTCATCTTACATTCTCCTTTCAAGACACTATCCATTCCGTTCAATTGCTCTTCCAAACCCTTTGCTGTCTCTTGACAGAATTATGTCATCAGCAAGCCTCAAAATTTTTATTTCTTCTCTCTGGACGTAATCCTGCTCCAGATTTTTCTTTTGTTTTTACTGCTTGCTCAGTATACAGATTGTATGACATCAGGGGTAGGCAACAAACCTGTCTCACTCCCTTCTCAACCACTGTTTCCCTTACGTGTCCCTCGACTCTTGTAACTGCCATCTGCTTCCTGTATAAATTCTATATAACCTTTCGTTCTCTGTACTTTACCCCTGCTACCTTTAGAATTTGAAACAGAGGATTCCAGTCAACATTGTCAAAAGCTTTCTCTAAGTCTACAAATGCTGTAAACGTAAGTTTGTCTTTCCTTAACCCATATTCTATGAGAAGTCGTAGGGTCAGTATTCCCTCGCCTGTTCCTAAATTTCTCCAGTATCCAAACTGATTTACCCCGATGTCGGCTTCTGTTACTTTTCCCATTCTTCTGTAAAGAATTCGTGTTAGTATTTTGCAACCGTTACTTATTCAACTGATAGTTCAACAACTTTCACAGCTGTCAGCACCTACTTTCTTTGGAATTGGAATTATTACATGCTTATTGAAGTCTGAGGATATTTCGCCTGTCTCATATATATTGCTCACCTGCTGGAACAGTTTTGTCATGCCTGGGTCGCCCAAGTCTATCAGTGGTTCTAACGAAATGTTGTCCACTCCCGCGGACATGTTTCGACTTAGGTCTTTCAGTGCTCTGGCAAATTCTTCCCTCAGTACCATATCTCACATCTCATTTTCATCTAAGTTCTCTTCCGTTTTCATAATATTGCCCACACGTATATCTCCCTTGTATGGACCCTCTCTATACTCCTTGCACCTTTCTGCTTCCCCGTCTTTGCTTAGAACTGGTTTTTCATCTGAGCTCTTGATGTTCATACAAGTGGTTCTCTTTTCTCCAACACTTCCTTTAATTTTCCAGTAGGCAGTATCTATCTTACACCTAGTAATACACGCTTGTGCGTCCTTACGTTTGTTCTGTACCCATTCCTGCTTAGCCATTTTGCACTTACTGTCGATCTCATTTTTTAGACGTTTGTATTCCCTTTCGCCTGCTTCATTTAGTGCATTTTTATATTTTCTTCTTTTATCTGTTAAATTATCTCTTGTGTTACCCAAGGATTTCTACTAACCCTCGTCTTTTTACCTACTTGGTCCTCTCCTGCCTTCACTATTTAATCTATCAAAGCCACCCATTCTCCTTCTATTTTATTTCTTTCCCCTGTTCTTGTCAACCGTTCCCTAATTCTGTCACTGAAACTCTCTGCAATCTCGAGTTCTTTCATTTCATCCAGGCCCCGTCTCCTTAAATTCCTACCTTTCTGCAATTTCTTCAGTTTTAATCTACAGTTCATAACCAATAAATTGTGATCAGAGTCCACATCTGCCCCTGGCAATGTCTTACAATTTAAAACCTGATTCCTTAATCTCTGTCTTATAATTATATGATCTATCTGAAACCTTCCAGTGTCTGCAGGCCTCTTCCACGTATCCAACATATTTCATGCTTCTTAAACCAGGTATTAGCTGTGATTAACTTATGATCTGTGCAAAGTTCTACCAGGCGGCGTCCTCTTTCATTCCTTACCCCCAGTCCATATTCACCTACTACTTTTCCTTCTATTCCTTTTCCTACAATCGCATTCAAGTCCCACATGACTGTTACATTTTCGCCTCCCTTAACATGAGATGCACCCACATGCCTTGCTCATACTGTGGTATCAAGCAGTCAGGCCTTCAAGATGAGTGGTCTACCAAGCGAGTGGATTTATTCTTATATATCGCAAAACATTAATGACTGATTGTGAGCTCTAGTAGCCACAATTAAGCTACAAATTATTCTCCTGTGTGAATATTACGCAACGGAAACGGATAACGTGCATCTGACTATTAAAAATTTACACAAATCTGATTGTTCACTACGCACTGGCAATACCACATTTTCTTTCTCACCCAACGGCTTTGATCAACACGTGGCCATCGCACTGAATATGAATGGCGCACACGTTATAAATTCTGGATATCATGACTACACACTATTCGAATAACAAGGCCACCAATCTTTTTCTTTTCACTATCTTTTTTATTCAGATAAATTCTATTATGATTCACAGATAACCTAAACACACCATTACATTTTATACTACAATTACACATGAGAAATTCCGCCCAGTGGGCATGGCTTTACATTGGTGATTCTCTATCTTATGGTCTCGTAATGATCTAACGCTACAGTGCACTTTCTGGATAGGACGGGGGATCTTTTGCTATATCTCACACTTCGACTCTCACACCCATCATCACGAAAATTTACTCCAGACCGAGCGGTACTAAAAGGAACATGCATAACCCACTGCCTCTGAACCTATCTTGCTGCTCTCCCATGCAAACCACACATACTTAAATTACATGAAATTCATCACACTGGCAACATACATCACAAAGAATAGTCACATCGTTAGAATCACTTCACTTTCAGCTTTCCCACATCAATTAGTATTCATCCCTGTTTAACACGACACTGCCCCGCTTCGTAACTTTTCTTTCTTTCTACGAACTCTGGAGGATATGTGCACATCTTCCTGTGCAATGCAAGCAAAGTGGCCTTGCTGGATAGACGGCTGACTCACCTTGCTTCACTCTCAGAGTATTAGAGTTTGATTCTAGCGTCACACGGAAACATAACACACAAGGGCAATATTAATATCATATTCATCACACACGCTAGTCCTCAACTGATACCATCGACGAGTACTTCTCTTTATCCTTTGTCTCATACGCAGATTGAGACTCACACAGTACTCACGACGTGGAAGTACTCGTCTCTAATTTCAAGTCCTGCACACGCCAGTTCTTAAATTTTTCCAACTTATAGTACACACGCCAGTAATTCAGCTTAACTTTAGCAATTAGTACTAGCACTCGCAAGTATTTCAGCTTATTGCTACACGTGGTTTCATTGTGACTGTTGGTCACTTCCGAAGATCACTACGATCCCCCTAATATTACCTGCCTGTCATTTAATTCTCCCCCCAAAAATTCCTGAAATAGAGAAATAATTATTCCAAACTGTCTTAAGTATTTCACATGCATACCACTTTCTCCACTCTTTTGTCTTTACGGAGCACACCTAACACAGGTCTTACCAACACAAGATCCAGCGCCAGAGTGCTGAAACATGGCTGTTCTTCAGGTCATCTCGCACCTTTGCCGAAGTGGGGGAGCACCTTGCTACCGTATTTGTCAGCCACATTTCATCTTCGGTGCTAGTTGGCATATACACTTGTACTACTGTGGTGGGTGTGGGCTTCGTGTTTATCTTGGCTACAATAATGCTTTCACCTAGTTGTTCGTAGTATCTTATCCGCGTTCTATTCTTTTATTCCTCAATAAACCTACCCCTGCATTACCGCTATTTGATTTTGTATTTATAACCCTTTATTCACCTGACCAGAAGTCCTGTTGCTCCTGCCACCGAACCTCACGAATTCCCACTATATCTGAGTTTAACCTATCAATCTCCCTTTCTAAATTTTTTAACCGATCTGCCCGATTAAGGACCTGACATTCCACACTCCGATCCGTAGAACGCCAGTTTCGTTTCCGCTGATAAAGATATGCTCCTGAGTAGTCCACGCCCGGAGATCCGAATGGGGGAATATTTTACCTCCGGAAAATTTTACCCAAGAAGATGCCATCATCATTTAACCCTGCATGCCCTCGGGAAAAATTACGTCTGTAGCTTCCCCTTGCCCTCAGACGTTGGCAGTACCAGCACAGCAAGGCCGTTTGGCTGATGTTACAAGGCCAGATCAGTCAATCATCCAGACTGTTGACCCTGCAGCTATTGAGAAGATTGCTGCCCCTCTTCAGGAATCACACGTTTGTCTGGTCTCTCAACAGATACCCCTCCGTTCCGATTGCACCTACGGTACGGTATCTATAACGGTGAGGTAAGCACGCCTCCCCACCAACGGCAATGTCGATGGCACTTCAGAAATTAAAGTTCCTATTAAGTTCTTCCAACAACTTTTTGATCTTTTCTCCAATTCCGACATCAATCTGTACATAATAAGCAGAAATATACTATCCAAAAATCTTCCTTCTCTTTGAATGTAGTATCAAGATCGGCTGTTTCGCCCACTATCAGTTCTCTTGACTTTTTCCTCTTATTACCTATTTTGTACGTATTTATCTTACTTTTATCAGTGACAGCGTTTTCATAAGTGTCGTACATAGAACGATTCTCTCGAACTTTCTCAAGTAACGAATTGTCCAACTTTATTGCAGTTCCAATACCGGTGTCATCACTTTCCAAAAGTTTACCCCTTCAATATCGCTGGCCAAAACGTTGTCACTAAGGCAGTTTCCAGCCTCTGAAGACTGCTTAGCATTCATTTCACCTCGCGTCTTTGTGAAACATTTTGAGTTTCGTCATCTGGAAAATCTCCAAACCTGATATTATTTACTTCCAGTTAACATTGTGCCCTTAGCAGTAATCGTGACGCTCTGACCAGTGTGTTTCTGAAGGTCGTTTAACGGTGACTGAACTATTTAATTCTGACTGCAAAATATTCCAACGGCTGGACTTATTCTGTCTTTTCGTAGCTTAGACTTTCTTCGCCCCTTTCTCTTACTTAAATGATAGTTTACGACCGCCATCTACGTGTCTGACCAAATAGTTTTCATCATAATGTAAAAAAAAAAGTTCATCCACGGCTATAGTGGCGTTCTTCCGGGTCTCCTAATGAGCTCACTGAACATGAGATTACGTCATAATTTTAAAAGGTCGTTGTTAAAATTGACCGCTGTGACAGAAGGAGCGGAACTTTATGATGACACACATGAAATGAATTTGCAATTGCTAATGAGGACAACCATCAGCTGTAGAATGGAATAACGAAAACGAAAATTTGTGCCGGACCGGGACTCGAACCAGGATTTTCCGCTTATCGCAAGCAGTTGCGTTAGAATTTTTTTAAGAAACCTTCCCGGCACCCAAATGGAGGTGTGGGGGCAAAGTGGGCAGGGGTCGCGACCCGAGGTCTTGCCACCAGGTCCCGTTCCCACCCTCCAGAAAACAAAGAAAGCGTAGGGAACATAGAGTAGTGGTACAATGAACATCGTTTATTTACGTATTTATTTTTCTTTTCGTTCTCTTTTCATTTCTGTTTTTAATTTATTTATTTAGTTTTGGCATTAAGACCACGAAGAATATCAGGAAACCGGCCTCACGCGAGGAGGAGGGCGTAGCAAGACGTCAGACTAAGAATGGCTCTAAGCACTATGGGACTTAACATCTGAGGTCATCAGTCCCCTAGACTTAGAACGACTTAAACCTAACTAACCTAAGGACATCAGACACATCGATGACCGAGGCATGATTCGAACCTGCGACCGTAGCAGCCATGTGGTTCCGGACTGAAGCGCCTAGAACCGCTAGGCCACAGCGCTAGTCAGACTATGAACATTCCGATTACTAGTGAAACAGCGTATTCCACGATTGATCGAAGTGTTTCCGGGGTCACGTTCAGAATGTGTTGCGCAATGCGTGCCTTCAATGCAGATAAGTTAGCAGTCGGAACACGGAACACGTCTTTCAGATAGCCCCACAACCAGAAGTTACACGGATTAAGATCAGGTGATAGGGACGGCCAGGCTGTAAGGAAATAGCGGCTGATAATTCTAGCATTTCCGAAGTGGCGCTTCAGCAGCTGCTTAACTGGATTTGCAATGTGCGGAGGGGCGCAACCTTGCATAAAAATGATCCAATCCACACATCCACGCTGTTGGAGAGGGGGAATGACATGGTTGCGCAAAAGACACTCATAGCGCCTACCTGTGATGGTACAGGTAACAGGACTGGAAGCACCTGTCTCTTCGAAACAATATGGCCCTATGATAAATCATGCCACAAACCCGCACCACCCAGTGGCCTTTTCAGGATGAAGTGGTACGGATTGATTTGCGTCTGGATTTTCCGTTGCCCATGTTCGACAGTTCTGTGTATTGACGTATCCTGTCAGATGGAAGTATGCTTCATCTGTCCACAAAATCTTCGACGGCCAATAACTGTCCACTTCTATGCGAGCAAGAAACTCTAAAGCAAAGGTCTCTCTTTCTGGCAAGTCAACAGGAAGCAACTCGTGCACATGTGTAATTTTGAATGAATAACAAAGGAGAATGTTTCGTAGGATATGTTTCGTAGGATTTTACACATCGTGCTTACGGGTGTGTCCAATGTTCGGGCGATTCTCCGTACACTACACGTTTGCACACCACCTCTCGTCTCCTCCTGCATTGCTGTGGCCACTGCTTGCACTGACGTCGAATCAATTCGTTTCCTCCGTCTACCAGGTTGCACACCAAAAGAACCCGTCTTTTCGAATTACCAAATCATTTTCATCAGATCCACGGCAATTCATCGGACCGACGCCTTTTTTCGAATCCTTCAGCGTCTGGAAATTCTGTGGAGCGACGTGTGCACACTCATCATTCTTGTAATACAGCTTTACAAGCAGAGCGCGATGCTGATTTAAGACAGTCATGGCGAACGTCGCAGCGCGAAAGGAGGAAAAGCTGTGTACCTACAGGGTGTTTCAAAAATGACCGGTATATTTGAAACGGCAATAAAAACTAAACGAGCAGCGATAGAAATACACCGTTTGTTGCAATATGCTTGGGACAACAGTACATTTTCAGCCGGACAAACTTTCGAAATTTTACAGTAGTTACAATTTTCAACAACAGATGGCGCTGCAAGTGATGTGAAAGATATAGAAGACAACGCAGTCTGTGGGTGCGCCATTCTGTACGTCGTCTTTCTGCTGTAAGCGTGTGCTGTTCACAACGTGCACGTGTGCTGTAGAGAACATGGTTTATTCCTTAGAACAGAGGATTTTTCTGGTGTTGGAATTCCACCGCCTAGAACACAGTGTTGTTGCAACAAGACAAAGTTTTCAACGGAGGTTTAATGTAACCAAAGGACCGAAAAGCGATATAATAAAGGATCTGTTTGAAAAATTTCAACGGACTGGGAACGTGACGGATGAACGTGCTGGAAAGGTAGGGCGACCGCGTACGGCAACCACAGAGGGCAACGCGCAGCTAGTGCAGCAGGTGATCCAACAGCGGCCTCGGGTTTCCGTTCGCCGTGTTGCAGCTGCGGTCCAAATGACGCCAACGTCCACGTATCGTCTCATGCGCAAGAGTTTACACCTCTATCCATACAAAATTCAAACGCGGCAACCTCTCAGCGCCGCTACCATTGCTGCACGAGAGACATTCGCTAACGATATAGTGCACAGGATTGATGACGGCGATATGCATGTGGGCAGCATTTGGTTTACTGACGAAGCTTATTTTTACCTGGACGGCTTCGTCAATAAACAGAACTGGCGCATATGGGGAACCGAAAAGCCCCATGTTGCAGTCCCATCGTCCCTGCATCCTCAAAAAGTACTGGTCTGGGCCGCCATTTCTTCCAAAGGAATCATTGGCCCATTTTTCAGATCCGAAACGATTACTGCATCACGCTATCTGGACATTCTTCGTGAATTTGTGGCGGTACAAACTGCCTTAGACGACACTGCGAACACCTCGTGGTTTATGCAAGATGGTGCCCGGCCACATTGCACGGCAGACGTCTTTAATTTCCTGAAAGAATATTTCGATGATCGTGTGATTGCTTTGGGCTATCCGAAACATACAGGAGGTGGCGTGGATTGGCCTCCCTATTCGCCAGACATGAACCCCTGTGACTTCTTTCTGTGGGGGCACTTGAAAGACCAGGTGTACCGCCAGAATCCAGAAACAATTGAACAGCTGAAGCAGTACATCTCATCTGCATGTGAAGCCATTCCGCCAGACACGTTGTCAAAGGTTTCGGGTAATTTCATTCAGAGACTACGCCATATTATTGCTACGCATGGTGGATATGTGGAAAATGTCGTACTATAGAGTTTCCCAGACCGCAGCGCCATATTTTGTTGAAAAATGTAACTACTGTAATTTCGAAAGTTTGTCCGCCTGAAAATGTACTGTTGTCTCAAGCATATTGCAACAAACGGTATATTTCTATCGCTGCTCGTTTAGGTTTTATTGCCGTTTCAAATATACCGGTCATTTTTGAAACACCCTGTAGGATGTTTATACCAACTTCATGGGCCGTGCACATGACAGGTGTTTTCACTTGCATATTCTGACACATACAGCGCCATCTATTGATCAATTTAGCATTATTCATTTACTTCTGCCATACGTTTTCCCCCTTCTCCGATAATATTGCGTTGCAATTTGACGTCATTCTGACCAGTAGTGTTATTTCTACAGCGTTTTGAAAGTTTAACTTTAATTGTAATCATCCCGTACGTTAAATCACATCCACCGATTACCGTTTGGCTTAGTGTGTATCTCGCCACAACGATAAAAAAATGTGTGCCCTGCATGTTTCCATATGTTGGCACGACAATGGCCCTTAGTGTAGCCAGTGTATTCCTACTTCTGCACTTGCCTGGGCGGCCTGGTTCCACCACGTCGTCGCAAAGTTGGTGCAGAAGTCTTTGTCCGTATTGATCTCGAAAAATGGCCACATCGAACCCGGTGGCCTCGTTCCGATCAAGTGTCTGCTCTGCAACAAGCAACGGATTGCACTCGCCCGCTCCTGTCGCCCGCAGATGCACAGCTAAATTCTTTAATTATGCCTTCGGGTGGATGATCTGCGTTCGATTGAATATGGGCAGCAGTGCACTCCCTGCAGCAGAAGCACAGGATGATGTGAACTGCCTCGTAAAGACACTTCGCTGCCCCATTGCAGGCACCTCGTGGTCGAGAGCAGACACTACCGCTATTTTTGCAACAATAGCTGTTTCCACGCTGTCATTTCTCTCCTAACATGCATTTTTCACTTCGCCCAGACCGTCGGTGACCGGCACCCGTATCTCTTCAGTTTCTGCCGCCAATTCACGTCTAACTTCCACAACCTGACAATAAAAACTTTTCATTAAAGGGTTGCAGATCAGTTTCTACCCAAGCAGATTGTCTGTGTGCGAGTTGTTCTGGAGTCGCTGCACATTCCCCTGTTTTATTTCTGCTGCTTTCTAATATCGATAGTAGGTGTTCTAGTGCGTTCTGACTTTGTACACCTTCCACATAAATACCTTGCGCTTCTCCACTGACACTCGAACTTCCCTCGATTCACTTGTTGGCTTCCTTGTCTACCAAGTTTCCAACCAGAGAGGTGAAGATGACCCATTTTCTGAAGAAAATACTGGTTGGTGAAGACCTGATATTAGTCATATCAGCTACAAGGAATGAAAAATGGCGCCATCTTATGATGCAGCGTGATATGTAACGAAACAGTAGAAAGGCATGGCAATTGCTGAATAATCTTGGAAACGAGCCAACAGTACATGGAAGAAGATCGCAACATGAGGAATATACACACAATGGCATCACCTGCAATCGGGCGTACCCCAGGGCAACGTTGGGAGCAATTCCAACGGCAGATCCTTCCACCGCCAGAACAATCTCAATACTTAACACAGTTGATATTATGTCCAGAAGTGTTCTAATTGTCTCCTCTAATGTCGTGTGTCTGTTGGTTAAGAGACAGGAGTCCTTATCACCGGTCTCCCACAACTTCTGTGCCATGGAATGTTACTACGAAAAAAGCAAAAGTCGCTGAAAATCTTCAAACAGCGCTGCCACGAAAAAATAGTAGGTACTATCCTTCCCTTAATTTTTTTATTGCCATATCACATTCGAATGATAAAAGAAAGTACAGTGAGTTACGAAACCTTTGCAGAAGGCTTCGAAACTGATTTGTTGGCCGGGAGGCCCCATCCGATGAAGTTCGGTCGCCAAGTGCAAGTCTTTTTCATTCGACGCCACATAGGGCGACTAGCGTGCCAGTGATGAGGATGAAATTATGATGACCACAACACAACACCCAGTCCACGGGTGAAGAAAATCTCCAACACAGCCGGGAATCGACCCCGGGCCCGTTGCATGGGAGGAAAGCACGTTATTGTTTATTCTGAGGTAACGCTTTTCAAGTTTTGGTTCTCGTCTGTGCCACCAGTATATAACGAAACAAGGTTTACGGTAACGGTTTGAGATAAGCGAAATTTGTGATGACATCTTATTTTCGGTAATGTTTAATCTTATTTTCGGCTACAGAGTGTGACATTCATATTTCTCATATAATTACAAAATACACTAGTGCAGTTACGAAATTTTGTATGTTTAAAAATAAGTCTATTACGTGATAACGTTGTGCTATGAAGGTTATTTCTCCTAGACATTTCACTTTATAGTGACCTAGATTCAAAATAGAGTATGTACTATCCAAGAAGCAATCTGATTTTTATTTTCTCCTTGTATCATTCATAACAAATGCCACTTGTAAATAAAATATTTTTGAAATTTAGCTTATGTAATGTGAAAGAAAACTTTATTACTCATTAAACAAATCATTATTTTAATATTCCAATCTTATAATTAACTTCTTTAGACAAAACTTATCTTAATGTGGAAGCTATATATGAAAAAGCTTTTTTATGTAGCATATTTTAAAAATCATTGAATTTATTTTCGTAACTATATAAATATATTCTCTTTCTATTATACTTCTGAGGGTTTTGAATTTATAAAAAATGATTTCTTTTACATTTGTCTCTGTTAATAGAACTGGAAATCAAATGATTCAATAATTTGAGTAATAGAAGCTTCTAGATGTTTCTGGAAGGAATACTGTCTTATACACACCACGAAAATTCGCACCAAATAACTTCATTTCCTCACCACAGTGCAGACACTTCTTGTGAGCTCTTAGACTGCACATACACTCTTTGTTCGATTACTATGAGAAAGTAGGTATGAAAATGTTTATCACTTGTTTTAAAATTGTTACATTGTATTGTAATATGCGATGTCTGTGAACATAAAAATAAAAAGTTTTCAAAACTAAAGCTGAAGATAATGCTTCAGTCTTAATATACTCAAAAAAGTGGACAACAGAAACTTTAGTCAAAATTTTTAAAGGGACGCGGACCCCTACACCCTCATGCCATATACGACATAAGTAACAGTATAATTTCTTCTCTTAGATATACTGCAGATGTAGTGTTATGTACTAAAAATGCACGAATGAAATATTTGTAGCATATCTAAGGGCGACGTTACAAGTTCTACCTGAGGAAACAGAGAGCAACTTCTCGAGACGCAAATCACTGGGGAAAAAGTGCAGATGTAAATTAACAAATTACTACTTTAGGTATAATTAATAAACTAACGCCTGCAGGCAGGCTAATGAGAAGGCTGCGAAACTTCATGTCTCATGCTACCTCCAGGTGTGAGGGTGGGTGTGGGGGTTGGGGTGGCGGGAAGGGGATGCTTTGCATAAAGGATGTCCGTCCTCCAGGGAAACAGCAGACGCAACAGGTCTTTACGAGCTTGGTATTCATGAGGTGGCATTTCGCAGAAAGAGCCTCGCTGACAAACTGCGAAAGTGTGCGACTCTTCGCCTACCTTTGAAGGTGAGTAGTGAGCGGCGGTGTTAGAAAACTTTTCGGCTGAAACCTGTAACATCCCTCTTCAGCTAGCAAGGAAACCAAAGACTTGGTATTAAATATTTTATTTTTGGAACTCTGTGCGCTGAAAGATAGCTCGTTCGCTGTTGCCTGCGAACGCCAGGAAAAGCAGACTCTTTCGTATGAGTTTCTGCAAAATAAGGTGTTCAAGGATGAATCAACACGATGAATGAGGATAGTACAGTTACCAGTCTAACAGTAGCTTGTTATTAAACAATGTCGCTACTTCCGATATGCATTACCATATTGCGTGTTTTATTCATTTATCGAATGAAATTCGATTGATAGGTTGTAGTGATGCATTTATTTCGTTTACACACTTATGAGCCAGTATGCGTCTTCTCAGGTGCGCTGATCGACTGTCATAATCTCTCCACGTTTTCTCAGGACAACATGCGTTGCAACGTCCGCTAGGTGGCATGGCGGTGGCGCTGTGAAGACATTATGATCCTGTGTCACTAGCGTAAGGCGGTTCTCTTGTTGCCTCGGCCGTCGGTGAGATACAAGCTAACTCTCCAGTGACTTCAGACAGCTACTTGTGGTTCAGTGTACTTTCAGCGAAGCCGTAGTGACAACACACGTCTAGAAGTTGAGTGGCGATTATTTTGACCAAAGTACCCACAACTCAGTCAGATAAGGTGATAGAGCCCTGACTACTACAGTAGTCTGTACAGGGTAGTTTTTTCCACCGTGTACAAACTCTAGGGACTGATCGATCAGAGAACACGGAACAAAGAAGGTCTAATGAACCTATGTCCGGAAATGCATGGTTTACATACTACAGACCATTTACTCAATCATGGATTATTACAGGGACTGCAGTCTAATATGCTCTGTACAATACAGCCACAGTTACAGTATGTATGCATTTTTTCCACCTAGAGGGTGGTACTATTCCTCATACGTCATGCCCTAGCGCCCTCTATTGCCATAGTTATTGGTAATGTTGTGTCCGATTCACCACTCTTGCTGACTAACCTTACAGTGGGTGTGATACAGCGATGTACACAATGTTTCCCTATTCGATTCGAGAGCTTGACGATGTGCTGTTTATTTACGGAGGCGGGCAGCAAGGTTGTATCAGGAGACCCGTCCCCGCCGACAACAACCACAGCAGTCAATGTTTCCAACGGTATTTCGCCGTTTGTCTGACACAGGGTCTTTTCAGGAAGCAGGAAATCATGAACGTACCCGAAATGTTCGAACACCAGACTTGGAGGAAAATGTGAACAACACTGTGTAAGAAGACCGCCGTCTCAGTACTAGGCAGTTGCCCGCCAGTACAGGGTAAGTGTGATAAACCTTTTGCATTTCCTTTACGTTTTCGTCTTCTTTAAAGGCAAAGAGAGAAGATGAAGCGGTAACTCATCATAGAGCCTATGCCTACCGTCATGTATTTTCGACTTTCAGTTGTTAAAAAACAGAGGAGTTTTTCTTTTACCAGTAGGAGGAAAGAAGGATTCGCGCTCAGCTAGTGAACGAGTGAGAAGCACGCCATTTTAAGCGAGTAATTGTAGACCGCCATTTTGGGGTCGCCATGAATAAGTGAGGAGTATGTATTTCATATGTGCACCGTTTGGAAAAATACAGTATTTTTTTATTAACAGAAAGGTCGTGTGAGTTGTTATTTCGAACAGTACGATAATTACAAGAACTGAAGCCCAACTGTATACTTTGGAAAATTACGAAGATCCGATAAGCTTAATGGGAACACGGTCAAGACTTCAAAGGTGAACACGGCGACCAAACGTAGCATTATAAAGAATGGTAAGCACAAATCTACAGCGGAGAAAGAAACTACTTCGCCCTGCAAAATAACATGAACTAATACGAACTTATTTCCAGGCGTAGCTCAGCTTATTGTGCTTGTCATTCATACCGAAAAATTAATCTCATTAATTCAATACATTTTAAAAAGCCACGCATTTCACCTGTTCCCTTATTTATTATATTATAAAGTGGTGACCGTGACCGGAAAAAAGTCTCTTTATTTAGGGAGACAGTATATAAGCCAAACGACCGTCTGCAACATTCTCCATGACAATTGTTATCACATACCGCATGTGCAGCGCTTACTAGTGACAGACTTCCCACATCGGGAGCAGTTTTGTCACTGGTTTCTTCACGAGACAACCACAATTTCTGGATTTGTGTCGTCCATCCTATTCATAGATGAGGACTTCTTTACGCGGAGTGGTATCGTCAACTTTCATAATAGTCATCCGTGGGATATTATGCAGAACCCCGATGGTATGGCGACAGCGAATCATCAGTATCATTGCAGCCGGAATGTGTGGGCCGGGATAGTTGGCAACCGTATTTTGGGGCTACTCCTCTTTCATCGCCTAACAGGCCGGTACTATCGGCGTGAAGAGGAGGTAGACAAAGAGAGGGGAGGAGGGATAATGGATAAGAGAGGCGAAATGTAAAGACAATTGTTGGACAGGTGCAAAAAGGAGAGAAGGAAGTGGAGATGGGAAGAAAGGGGTGGAGGAGATATGGTCAGAGAGAAGTGAGAGGATGAGGTGGACAGACAGTGGAAGATGTCGACACAAAGAGGGAGAGGAGGAGGTGTGTTCAGTACATGTGTCAGATGCGTACAGGGGTGCTCTTGCATGCAGGTGATAGTGTGGTGCTGCTTTGTTCTATCGGAAAATGAAATTTTCGGCAATTTTTCGCAATATTGTAGAAAGCCAATCTCATAAAGTACCTGTAATCGACTTACAGTAAAAAAAGAGAGAGTTGTAAATCTTTTCTCAGGATGAAACACGAAATTTATGAAGCCTTAGAGAGTCTCTTTCGTGCTAGACTGTAGTAGGTGCCTGCTCCCATATTCTTACACTGTGGTGCCTCACTTTTCCTCTTAAGCGTAGAGCGTCATTGAACACCAAAAGTGAAAGGAATTTGTTGTGGTCCAAGCAAGACGTGTCCAAAAAGTAACGTGAGAGGTGCCATTACACAGGCACAACCACTCGCCTGGCGTCTCTCAGCTCCCCGCAGCAGTCCCCAGATTGCGCCCATAAACACGGACCGCTTCTTGCTACAATGCCATTCCATCCAATGTGTCGTACATGTTCGCCGATACAGTGGACAGCAGATCTTTCCGTAATTTCCGGATAGTGATCGTTCAATACTGTTGCCCTTTCTCGTGTTATCAAGTGTCATGTTTCCAGTGATTTTAAGCTACCGTTCAGTGCTGTGTTAACAGAATAGCGTTAAAGTCTGTCAACCTTTTAATCGTTACCTGTTGTTCATTACAGGGCTTCGCATAATTTCCTGATTGCATCGGTTTAAGATTATAGTTAGAAAATACCGTGCTTCTTAGGCTTTATTCATTTCGGCTCTTCCGACACTCAAACTTTAAATTTACTTCCAGCAGACATTTGTCGTGCTATTCTACGTCTGCCTGAAGCATAGAAGTTCGTTGGACAACCCCTTGAAAAAAAAGTTTTTCCTAATTATTACTTTATTACAGTTTCAGTGCGTCGCACCGCTTTTTAGTTTACTGTAAGAGCTGCGCCATGTGTGACGAACACGGATTTTTTCGTAGGTTATTTGGTGTGGGAGAAACATGTTAGGATTGTGAGTTGATGTTTCACTGGGGAGAACGCACATGGGAAGGCAAAAAGACTGTCATATGGGATTCTTCCACGAAGTTGCAGACTATGTAGTCAGGACACGAAAATCGTGCAACAAGCAAGAAAGATTAGTGTCCTATAGGCAAAATTGGAAACGGCGAATTTTGAACTAGATAGGGTGAAGGGGAAAACAGAATGGGAGCTGGGAGAAGATGAGAAGCTGTAGTCAAAAGCAGATCATATTTCAAATTCTTTTTAGCAATCAGTCTGACTTGCTATGTGTAGTGCCGCGGGTTCGCAGGAACGATGTGGAGCCAAGGTTCGCAGAAAATTCAGAGGGGGAAGAAAACGTCTTGCTGCTATGTAGCAGTTACGGGAGAGGTATAGGCCAATTGCTACAGGAAAAAGTGTAGAACATCAGTTCACAAGCATCGTGAAACCTAGCGCCGAGCTTAGCCAGGTGACAGAGAACTTGGGGGCCCTGTACAGAGATTTCGATGGCGAAGATAAGGTGCTTGTAGTAAGACGAGACCATGGTTAGCAACTTTAAATATAGCATTAAACGTCACCTGGAAGTAATAGGGGCAGCAACGGCACACATTCGTGTGGGGTTTGTGGAGGTTTTGCAACGATATGACCAGCCTTGTTTAATATGGCTGTTAGCTGTGTGAACAAAGAACAGAGCGAAGTGATTTTGATTGAAGTAAAGTCTCAAATCTTTCCCGTGAGTGTTGCTACAGTTGGGAGGTGGGGATACACAAATTATGACCTGCACTGAATAGGATGAGGAAGGAAACTGTAGCTAAGCATCTTGCAAAAAGTATAAGAAGCCGCAAGCACCCAACAAAATCCCTGTGATTACTGGAATGAAAGTATTACATTTTTATGTTGGATTCAGGTTACAGACGGACAGTATTCAAAGATATTGAGGCAGAAGTGGACCACGATATATGTAACAGTTTCCAGAAAACTACAATTAATTGGTTTTATAATAACATTGTGCGTTAGTAAAATGAGATAGACGAGCTTCTTGTATGTCCAGAAGAGGTGGAAAATTCTACTGTGACCGATGTTTGTGCTACCGTGAACACAACGTAATCATAGAGATGGAGAAATTAAATATCAGTGATAATAGATTAACATCATATTCATGTTGAGATACCACGGAAAACGGAGGAGTTGCGACATTTGTAAAACTTCGACACACTGATATCGGAACAAATAGCTGCTGTGTTGATCATAATCTAGAATCTAAAAGCATGTGTTTGTGAGTTGTTGCTGCAGAATATTTCTCTGATAAATGTGACAGTCTACAGATCCCCTCTAGAATACTTCAAGCTATTTATGAGACATCTACATGCATTACTGAGCTACTTGTCAGGCAAGAAGAGACAGCTAGTAGTATGTGCAGATTTAAATGTCGATTCCTTAAGACACGTACAGAGGAAAAAGACGTGGATAGGGTGGTTCAGTCTAATTTCAGCACACAATTTTCTAGGTCGTGTGCAGAAAAAGGGTAGGACTGAAACCTGGTAGTCAACGGAAGGCAGGATTCGGTTACGATTGTGGACGGGGCCGTAATCAATTACTATTGGTTGCCTTTTACAGTTACACACAATTTATTTTAAACCAGTAATTCCAAACTCAACAACAAATAAAAATACCACACGGTATTAATGAAGGAATAAACAACTTTGTGAATAATAATGTTTTCAGTGAGTTACAATTTAACAAATCACCATTAAATACAGATACAGCAGATAATGTTTTAAAAGCAAGCCACTGTGATCTGGGCAGAAGGCCTTACACGCCAGGAATGGCAGTAAATTAAGAATTGTTTAAAACTCGCTGTAACTTACAAACTACCGGTACTGAAATATTAAAGGCAAGTCGCACATACCCAGCAGAAGAAATCAGACGCCAGGAATGGCAGTAAATAAGGTTTTAAGGCTCACTGCAAAATACAAATACGAAATTAGAATTTTAAGGCAAATGACCTCAATCACGGCCGAAGTAAGGCCTTACACACCAAGAACGGCAATAACATAAACAAATTTAGGAACCTCCTGTAAAACAGCAAATACAATAGCAAACGTTAATTAAAAAACAAGCAAATGATCACCAAACGGGTGTTGTAATACAACCCTTAACATCCAATGAATTCAACACTGCTAGATTTATTCCAGAATGTGACCAGAACCATTAACTAGACGTATATAACCATTAATGTAGGTATTACACGGTACTGTAATAAATAATACAATAATAAAACACAAGGACCAATACATAAGTTCCTTAAAGGGCACAGAGTCAGATTATACCCGAAGAAGGCGTGGGCTGAAGGAGCGTTACACTGATCAACTGGCTGTCAGACCTTCTTTTAGAACACACATGTCTTACAAGAACCAGGGGGCCAGAGACGGTACTCCAAGAATCGACCTCTGAGAAGGTGTGGCAACAAACACATTCGCGAGCGATGAGATAGGCAGCCAAGAGTTGCATTTACTTCACAAGATGGTAACTCAGACTAACTATAATCTTGCTGAAGCTACCTGGTGTCCGATAAACCAAATGCAACGATGGAACAATACGCCAAAGACGGAAGCGGCGGTCTGCACTACGTCCCCAGAATATTGTGCTTAGAGTTCCCAGAACGAGAAAGGAATCACTACCACCAGAGTAAAAGATTCACTAACCGGCCTACAATCAAGAAGCTGTCAAAACTACACGCCTTACCGGACAGCAGCGGCAAGGCGAGGAAACGTACACTGCCGTTACATACACTAACCCCCAGGCAGGTAACTGGTGTGTTAGCGGCCACCAGGCAAGAAAAGTTACCGCTGGTTGAACTTAAAAAATTGTAACAAGCTGAACGCCGTAAACATTGAAAAGGAGTCGAGGGAAGCTAGTAAGATCCTCCTTCCCGAAGCACTCCACTCGCTGCTCTTCGCCTCAGTGACACTACGAGCAGCAACGCGAACCCAAGTCACAGGAGAATCGCGAGATATCACAATGTTGGAGGTTTCTCTACTTGGATTGAAATGCACTCATCTTAAAGCTTGCTGGATCTGGTTTACGACGAGGTCGTGCACCCTCGTGACCACAGCCCTTCCATCCGGCAGTCCATGCGTGCCGCCAGCAGTCCCATCGTGTTCCCACACTGCGCGGATCTGGCTCCTCCTGAGTTCCCAACCGAACTGGCACACTCACACTACCTGGAAAAACCACGACGCCGCCCCAAAGATATGGCAACAGTTACTACATGTCGATAACCGCCACTGCTACCACTAGCGGAAAGGCAACGCTTGCGAAACCGAGTGGCGCCAGTCAACACGAGAATAAGACAAACAACTGCAACCATGCCAACTAAACGATACTGTTTGGCCTCCAACAGAGGGCGGAAACCTACAAACAGCATCAACGTGAGCCGCAGCACGGCTCAAGGACAATGACTGACAACATTTTTATAGACATTACTCAGGATGAAACAATTAATGTGCTCCTAGTTGTTGACAGACTATCTGATCATGATGCGCAGTTGATATAAAACTTAAGGGGACTCCACATCAATACAGAGGAGATCCTGCTAAACGCAAGACCAGCGCATGCAAACAAACACTTTACCGCTGTAATTGGTTCTTTAGCTCGTAGCTAGAAAACTTGCTTGCTGTAGGAGGGATGCCGGGTTCTATTCCTGGGCTCGTGTCCGCGTAGAAGAGTGATTGTCCCTCAAACAAACAATACGCACAAGGGTCATAACATATTAACTATCTGTTTCAAGGAGTATCAAGATCTAATAGCTGATTTACTAAAAACACCTAATACACCAACTCATGCTTCGCAATTGGCAGTATTACATACACACTATCATATCTTCGACTGCAATAAAGAAGAATTAATAGAATGAATGATGTTCCTGTAAACCTATGTTAGAGACTGACAGATCTTTATAACTGCATTATTCATAATACAAATGTTTACATACATGTCCGTCTTGTTGGATACATTGATGTCAGCGCCTCTCGGTATTAGCATGGATACCTGTTAACATTTCTAGAGATACTGGAGGGCAAGCATGACGTAATCGTTAACACATCGGTATTTTCCAGTTCCGTTTCGTAAACCCTGGATTTGATATAACTCCATAAGACAAAATCCAAAACTGTTAAATCAGGCCTTCTCTCTGTCCTTCTTTGCAACCACCACGACCTATCCATCATTTGGAGTACACATTGTTGAGATATTCCGTAGCTCCTCTACAATAATAGGGTGATGCACTATCGTGCTGAAATCTGCGCCTCACAGCTAACTGAAGTGGGAAGTCTTCTAGGAGATGCCCAAGATTCAGCTCATTCTGTAGGAGTTGCAAATACTGCCGAAAAGTTTGTCTGGGAGCCAAATAAACTGGTCCATTGATGGGGTCTCCTACAATGGCGCACCATACGTTAACACCACAGTGTGCTTGCATGTGATGTTATCGTAACAAGTAAGGATTTGTAGGATCCCAGTAATATACATTATGTCTATTGACAGTGGCGTCATTGGTGAAATAGCATTCATTTCCCCATAAAATCTGCCTGATGAAACCCAGATTTGCGGCTATTTTATTTACGAGATGTCTGCAGAAGAATACACGACTTTGGAAATCGTTTCCATACAGCTGTTGGTGTAGGTGCAGGTTAAAGAGATGCTATTTTCATTCCTTCAGAATGGTTCGCACCCAGATCCGCTGCAGCTCTTCTTTGTCCTAACTACAATGAGAAATAGATATTACTGGCGAGATCTGATGGCCTTCAAAGCATTAAATATAGTGACCTTAACAGTATTATTATTATTATTATTGTTGTTGTTATAGGTGCAAATAATACTGCAGCTCAAATGCAATGGCACGATAAGACTTTCGCTTACACTGCACTGTACGTACGCGTTATTTCATGTAAACTATGCTTGCACGTGGAATATTCTCTAAAACGATAACGTCCCGGGAAACATCGAGTGCGTCGCGGATTGGTATTTTCACAACACGTTGTACCTGGAGAGCTTTCTCGGTTCCTTAACGCATCTCTTTTAAGTCTAAAAACAAACGCAGAAGGTTGATGTCGCGTTTTAAAACGTTGTGAATACAAGTTTCGGGCCTCAGCTGCATTGCGGTGCGTCTCCCCATAGAATAGAATCACATCGGTGTAGTCTTTACTGGATTGCGTTGCAGTTGTTACCTGTTTGACTGCAGGGTCTGACTCGAACTACAGACAGACAGCCACACGATATTACCAGAGCGGAACCAGGAGGGCCGGCCGCGGTGGTCTAGCGGTTCTGGCGCTGCAGTCCGGAACCGCGGGACTGCTACGGTCGCAGGTTCGAATCCTGCCTCGGGCATGGGTGTGTGTGATGTCCTTAGGTTAGTTAGGTTTAAGTAGTTCTAAGTTCTAGGGGACTTATGACCTAAGATGTTGAGTCCCATAGTGCTCAGAGCCATTTGAACCATTTTGAACCAGGAGGAAGAAGCACGGCAGACGGCGGCACAGCAGGTTCCCATGTACGTGCACTTCCCCGTTGGTCAGCAGTGACGAGAAGCTAATGTCAAATTCATCTTACTCAGTAGTAAATTTTTGTCCTGAAAGCTGCTTTCCTGAGAAGTTACCGGGAAGGTCCATTTAAAGAAAATAAAAAATAATTAAGTAAGCTTTGAGTCAGTACGGGAATTAAAATACCATGTAAGAGGAAGAAGGGAAATTTACATAACGGCCAAAGTAAGTCGAATGCTGACATTTCTTGCACATTAAAAAAGAATATTGCAGTGTTACAAGCACAGTCATTAAAATGTCCAGAAGAATGCATATACTGAGAGATATAAATAATGCAGATAACATTAAAACTATATCGAATATTGTCAAACAGGAGACAAGACAGCCACACAGTGCACAAGATTCTATAAAAAACTAAATGTCAATGTTGTGGGTGGTAATTCACAAACTGCGAGTAGTCTTAACAATCACTTTGTAAATGTAGCAGCAAAAATGAGATTAAACGTTTGATTTGATTTTAACAGAGAAGCTAAAACAGCTTAGGTCCAACCCACCACTGCCCGCACCTAAACTGAGTTTATTGTGCGGTTTCGCTCCCTGTATATCAAGTAAATCCAACCAGTGCCCTTACATAGTGCAAGGAGTCCCTTTACCAGTTCATTGTTAGACACAATTTCTTCAGGTCTAGTTGTCCCGAACATTCAGTATCTTTTACTTTCCAATGCCGTGCATTGGAAGATTTAGGTGTGATGCAATTTCTTCACCCTCGTCCCAGATCCTACATTTAGGGTCTTCTTCCGTTATACCCACTGTGTATAGGTGTTTTTTGAAATTCCCGTGGTCTGTCATCAGTCCAGTCATGAGTTTGATCTGTTTCATGTTTAATCCCAGGATTACAGAGCTTCTTTTAAAACATGGCTTGGACATCATTACCTAACCATGTTTTGTTTATGGACCTTGGTCCAATATTCTACGTGCTGTTTCCTAAGCCAGTTCCGTAGTTCTTGGTGAGTGTCAGGACAGGTTCCGGTCCAATAAATGGAGTCATTGCCCCCATCCTGGCCAATACGTCGGCTTGTTCATTGCCACAGATCCCAGAGTGGCCAGGAACCCACACTAGGTTTACCCCATTGCTTCTCCCTGGCTCCACCAGAGCCCTGTGACATTCTGCAACAATTTTAGATCTTGTTGCAGGAGCTGCCAATGATTTCAGGGCTGCTTGGCTGTCTGAATAGATGTACATGCTACGGTCATTGTACCACCGACGCATGTTCCCCTCCACAAATGTCCTGATTGCGGTAATTTCAGCTTGGAATACAGAGGCCAGTTCTCCTAGAGAAATGATGCCCTCCAGTCATGGCTGAACCCCATACACCCTGCCCCAACTCCTTCGTCTGATTTCGACCCATCGGTGAACCAAACGATGTCCCCTATACGGTGTCGAAATGTTTTTTTCCCATTGCTCCCTGCTTCCAATTATTATATTGTACGGCTTGTTGAAGCAGTTGGAAGTTATTATATAGTCGCTATTTCCCAATTTCATCTGAAGAAGACAGGGAATGTATTATAAATGTCATTCCATAACACTTGAAGCAATTAGCAGTAGCACCAACATCCTTCACTGAAATTAAGAGCATTCTAAAAATTCTAAAAAAAAAAACAACTCATGTGGTGTTGATGGAATTTCAAACAGAATTATGAGAGGTTGTTCCACCTAAATAAGCAATATCCTTAGTTAGACATGTCATGCACCACTGGAATAGGTAATTTTTCCAGACAGGTTAAAATATGCAGTTGTTAAACCTCTCCATAAGAAAGGAGACGAGACAGTCACAAATAATTGCTGTCCAGTTTCTTACCGACATCTTTCTTCAAAATATCTGAAAACGCTATGTACTCGAGTGCAGTCTCACACTTAAGTAGACACAATTTACTTAGCATATCATCGATTGGATTCCAGAAGGGTCGCTTGACTACGAAGGCTATTTATACGAGGGTGAGTCAAATGGAAACCTTAAATTTGTAATAACAAATCGAAATTTCGCGCCGTTATCATGTAAGTTGGTAAGCGTGCTACAAACAGCGCTCAGAATGGCCTGAAGATGGCACCATAGTGCAGATGCACACATACCGTCGCAGTATCAGTATAAAAATGGCCGCCCACTTGTGACTTGCACCAGGGAAGAACAGCGTTCTGTTATTTGGTTTTTGCGTAGTGAAGGTGTGAAACCTATTGAAATTCACCGACGAATGAAGCTTCAGTACGGTGATGCATGTTTGTCACAGGAACAAGGCGGAAGCTCACAAATGGTATGACTTCAGTGGAAGATGCTCCTCGTACAGGTCAGGCACAACGAGTTGTGACTCCACAGAACATTGCAGCAGTTGAAGCCATAGTGAAGGAAAACCACCGAATGACACTGAATGGTGTGCTGACTCACGAATAATCTGTTAACATGCTGCAATGTCACATTGTGCATGATGTGCTCCAGTTTCACAAAATGTCTGCAACATGGGTGCCACGGCAGTTGACTCCTGAAATGAGAGAACGACGTGTTGATGCTTGTGAAGAACTCCTTCGGCGCTTTGAACGAGAAGGTGATGGCTTCCTTGCAAGAATCGTTACTGGGGACGAAATCTGGGTTCACTTCCACCAACCGAAACGAAGAGAGCGAGCAAGCAATGGCGCCATTCCTCATCACCAAAACCAAAGAAGTTTCGAACAGAACCATCAGCAGGGAAGGATATTCTGACTCTTTTGGGACGAAAAAGGTGTCATTTTGGAGCATTACATGCCTAGAGGGATCACTGTCACCAGTGCATCATACATAGATCTCCTAAATTATTATCTGCAGCCTGCAATCAAATCAAAGCGACGTGGATTGCTGTAGGCAGGTGTCCTTTTGCAACATGAGAATGCAAGGCCCCAAACTGTCCGTACAACAGTTGCAACAATCACAGACCTGCATTTTGAGTGTCTTCCTCATCTACCATAATCACCAGACCTCGCCCAAGTGATTTCCATATGTTTGGACCACTCAAAGACGCGATGGGAGGAAAGAAGTTTCGTTCTGATGAAGAGGTACGCCAAGCGGTGCATGATTGGTTGCGAGGACTACCAAAAGAATTTTTTTCTAAAGGAATTTATGCACTTTAAGCGCTGGAGGACTTGCATTGAACGTGGGGGAGATTATGTTGAAAAGTGATACAGCTTTGTACCACTTCTGCACAATAAATAATATTTAAAAATATTTAAGGTTTTCATTTGACTCACCCTCGTACATTCACTCACCAAACAGTGCAGTCCTTAAATAATAAAATGTCGCCAGATGGTAGTTTTTCTCACCTTTCCTAGACATTTCATTCTGTAGAATGTAGATCATCTTACACTCTTAGGAAAGCAAGTTTTATGGAATCATTGGCTTTACACACAGCTAGTCTGTGTCATACTTAATACACAGAATGCAGAAAGTTGTACTCAATAATTCAAACATTGTGGGAACGGTAGAAAATTTTACTGACCATGAAGAAACCACAAAGCGAGCCCCCCCCCCCCCCCTCCCGATTCAATTTTGGGCCTACTCATCTTCATATTTCTTACATGTGAAAGACCTTTCACTTAACATTCAATAAGCAGAATCGATACTTTCTAAGCCCGTACTAGTTTTGTGGTATATCCCACCAGACAGAAAGTAACCAAAGACATTTTAATGATATTTTTCAAATGATTATTAAATAATTCTCCGAAAACGGACTATACATTTTTGGAAATGTGAAATTTTAAGCCACGTTCACACTGTCTTCTTGCTGTTTGCTATCGAAAACGTAAATGACTAATGGTTAAGTTAATCAATGTCGTTTCCACCAGTGATCAACACGTGAATCCCCACGTGCATGTGCATGAATGTAAAACAGTGATGCAAGAGAAACTGGATCTTAAAGACGTGTGGCTGGATCCTAAAATATTGGCTACGTTACTGCCCAGGGTCCAGCCAACGCATCCATCATATTAACCAAAAGGAAATCAGTCTCAAGTTTAATAAATATACAGACAGGAATTTGTTGTGAAATAAGGTTCACTTTCCAATTTTGACACACTGAATTTATTGCAGCGAAAGTAAATGAACAATTCTGTCACATTATTCACAACAGCTTATTATCAAAATAATATAATATTTATCAGTGCAAGAATCTAAGTAAGTCAACCACCATCAAATGTAGGTACACTTAACATTTATAAAATCCATGGAAAATATTTAGTGCTTCACGGCACTTCTGTTTTGAAGTTCTGTGATTGCGAACGATATTTTAACAGCGGGCCACCATCAAGTTACCTGAAGAACAGTTCATAGATGTTTAGACTAAGTCGCCTAACCCTAAATTATTCTGAGACCTCAGGCTGAGAAAATTTTTTTGCGAAATATTTACAAGTTCCAACCTATCAGTTCACCCACACAAGCTAAAATATTTCAGAGTTCCTCGCGATCGTCGCACGTGAAACTTTTACAGATTCATGCCCTAAGACTTAGAAAATATTTCAGTTCCCCGCTTTATGCGGCTTCCACCCAGACATACGTTCTGTATGTACATGAACTCCGCACCACTGCCTGCCGAAATCTTAGCTCTCCCACGTGAAAATGGTTGCCGGTATTTATATCTTCACACTGACGTGACTCAAACTCATGCACGTCTGACTTCCAAAACATACATAAACTACACATTTAATGTTGTTTGTAGTTATTATGGATAGGTTTCCAAACCACGAAAAACGCAAAAATTAGAATTTCATCAGCTTTTCATTGTTCCTCGTAGTTCTCATATAACCGTAACGCTTGTAAGAGGTATGCGCTGCCTGCAATAGGCAAGACATAGGAGAGTCTCTGACCAGAGAGCAGTATGTAGTTAGTTGTTGCTTGTCGCTAGTCTGCAGTAGTCTGCGCGTGTCTGCGCTTGTCTGCAGTCTGCTCTGGTCGGGATTCTGGAGGCTGAGTATTATTGTATAAGGTAAAGAAGCAGCCTCGCGCATATCTAGTAATGTATGTGAACCGTCATCCAATTTCTTTTAAAAAATGCCCTAATAATAATTTTTATAATATAAAGTAATTTTTTTTAAAAAAAAAAGCATTCATTTCAATTTAAAGAATTTATCCAATGCATTATCATTCCTTTCACGAATCACAAATGTATAGGCCAGCATTGCACGGAGCTGTGCCGAAAATTTTTTAGGTAAGAGCAGATATATTCGCCGTTTTTATTGAGGTAAGAATTTTTGCTTTTTTATTCAGAATACAGGGCTGTGGCGCAGCGCTGCTGTCGTCCTAAAATTTACCAGGTTACTGAATTTTTTTTTATTTCGGGGTTTAGGAATTTTTCTGTTTCGAACTTTACATTAAATGAGAAAAGAATTTTGTGGGTACGTCAAATGTGAATGCATTTCTGCACCGAGATGACAAATGGGAACCAATTTTATTCAGAGGTTACATTAAATTAGAATCACAGTCATTATTCATATTTTTATTATTACGTGTGGGGAGGTTACACTTGGCGACATCCGGCCAGAATCGTATTTCCTTGTGAATCTCTGAGAAGTAGTCATATATCTGCTCTTATATACTTAAATGTAGTTTGCATCTGGCGCAACGCATTTACTAATTAGTCACTCTTTCTTTCACAGATCATCTGCAATTTATTGCTCTTTGTTGTAATTGTTTGTTCCATTTTTTGCTTTGTCTTTGTTTCATTTTGTGCTTAATTTTGATTAGTGAAAATGCCGCGAAAAACTGTTAACAGTACATCGCGATGTGTAATGAGTGAAATAGCCGACTCGAATAGTTTGACCGATAATACTTGCGACACTCTGTGTAATAGCGATAGTCCTCCATTGACAGACAATCAGTGCCTACTGATCACTAACATTGATTTTGATCCTAATGATGATCATACAAATGCAATTATATCCACAGTAAATGTAACAATTGATGACGCGGCACGTTCTGATACAATGAACGCTGCCCAGCTTGACACACCCGGTTTGCAAAATTTACGTAATGAACAGATAAATGTTTCTAACGAAAATGAACAATGTACTCTAAGTACGTCAAATTTATTTGATTCCCTTTTAGCGACCAATAGTGCACATCCGATGGGCAAACCTTTTTGTGAATTTCAGAATGACCAAATGGTTACAGAAAAAGTGACAAATGCAGATACACCAACACACAGCATAGAAAATAGAGTCGCTAATTTTGGCT
The DNA here is from genome assembly GCF_023898315.1 of Schistocerca nitens. Classification (NCBI taxonomy): domain Eukaryota; kingdom Metazoa; phylum Arthropoda; class Insecta; order Orthoptera; family Acrididae; genus Schistocerca; species Schistocerca nitens. The sequence continues at coordinate 405,437,610 of NC_064617.1, forward strand.
TGGATCAAATTATGGCAGTATTGCTACAACAGAATGAAAGACAAGACCACAATTTCAAACAACTTAATGAACAGAACATACAACTTAGTGAACAGATTACAGCCGTTGCCGCGCAATGTCATGATACTAAAGAACAATTACGTGAGGAAATAAAGGCTTGTGCTAGGAACAGTAGTGAAGAAATTAGATCTGTTGCACTAGAATTAAATAATACACATGCAGCCACAACAGGTTCACTTAGAGATGAAATTAATGCAGTCACTGAACAATGTTCATAAAACCCAACACAGATACGCGACGAGTTTAAATTAATGTCAGCAGAAGTTTCACGCACTCTGGATACGGAAGTCGATAAGAAATTTGAACAACAGATCAGCCAAATTGACGAACGTATTAAAGTGATAGAGATGAAAAATGTTTCAGTCACTAACATGTCACAGCATACGCCACTTTGCGAACATTTGTCAGACTCACACAGCCAGTATAACTTGAGTAATTTACAGAGACTACGCGACTTAGAATCCGAAAAGACACAGACAAACAGATTATCATGCAATCCTGAACCTGTTCACACATTCAGAGACGATAACGTTGATTAGGAGCAATTTTTATGCGTAAAAAAATCTAAAGTATTTAAAAATGACAGAGCACAGGTACACGCTTTGAACTGTATACGACAATTTATTTTTGTACTTTCACCGCCATTGGCTGTAATGCAGAAACTAGAAGTGGCATGCCGGCCGAAGTGGCCGTGCGGTTAAAGGCGCTGCAGTCTGGAACCGCAAGACCGCTACGGTCGCAGGTTCGAATCCTGCCTCGGGCATGGATGTTTGTGATGTCCTTAGGTTAGTTAGGTTTAACTAGTTCTAAGTTCTAGGGGACTAATGACCTCAGCAGTTGAGTCCCATAGTGCTCAGAGCCATTTGAACCATTTTTTAGAAGTGGCATGGATACAACAATTTGCTTTTGAATTTTCAACGGCATTGCCTGTAACTCAGAAACCAAAATTTATTTGTAGCGCGTAATTAACCTCAGGGGATTCATTACGCTTCGATGAATATGTGCCGTAGCATGCACAGGACCCCGAGCCGTAGTAGTGCTATTTCATACTTAGTTTTCTGCACTGTTGCCTTCTCTTCTACTATCCTTTATATCTATCAAAACAGCTCTTCAACTATCGATCTATCTAGGATTAAGAATGAGTAAAGAAAACCCGATAAGACAAGTTTTACCGAAAGTGACAGTTTTCATTAGACGCTCCAGAAATGACAACCACGAGAACTTTAATACCAGACAAAAATTTAATCATCAGTATGTGTAAAATTATCAGCAACAACGAACGCATTTTGGTAGCAATAGAGGTTTCTCCCCACAACAGCAACAAAACCAGCCGGTTAGCATACCTAACCAACAATGTAATGTACAAGGTCAACCAAGCTTTAATGTTTCGCCGCGTGCACGTATAGCAACAGCTCCAACTAATAGTAACGCACAGCAACAAGGAAATAACTACGTACAGAAAACACACCATTTCAATTCCTGTCGCAATGCACCGTATAGAAATGACTATCATGACAGACGTAAAAGTAATGAGCACAATTTTCAGCGTACGTTTAATAACAGTCGGTCTTATCAGCAGTAAAATCATCCGCAACAACAAATTATTATGAATGAACCAGACAGTAGATATCATCCCGAACGTAATACGTCAGGACGAAATAGCAGAACAGTTCAAATAGTCGAAATGCCACAGCATCCTCCCGAAAATAATAGCACGTCAGATAGAATTTGACTACATACAGTACAGGTTGCATCTTCCAGTAACGCAAGCAATACTTTCGACACGCAGAATCTCGTTCACGAAAATGTTATTATTTTTGACGACATCCGAGACACTCTTTTGCAGGAAAGACCAGTTATTCAAAAAAAACCATTTCACACCCTGTCATCGAAGTAAAAATTGGATCATCCAAATTTTCAACAGTAATCGATTCTGGATCTCCTATGTCAGTCATAAATGAGGAAACTTTCAACGAATGTAACAAAGAGAATACCTATCCTATGTTACCATTAGGCAAAACTAAAGTAAAAGGAGCACTATCTGGTATAGGAGTAGATGTAAAATTACAGACACATTTATCATTTTGTATTGCAGGGCATACATTTCACTCAAATTTTTGGATTGTTCCCTTATTGACGACAGACGTTATTTTAGGTACGAATTTTCTGGTACAACACGACGCAATTATTGACTTTCAAAACTCCTATTTAATGTTAAAGGATGAAAATGTACAACTGGCTTTAGAATTTCAGCACTCTTTATCTACAGAAGAACAAACAATAAATCTTACAGAGGTCATTTACGCATAACGTAACATAGACTGTCATTCCACATTGTTAACAGATACGTACGTACACAACTATAATACTCCAGACGAAGCCGACTATGACGTTATACAGATGATTACTGATAAAGTTAAACAGAGCAGTGCAAACATAGACGACGAACGCCCGCAACTACGCAAAATTTTTTTACAGCAAGCTCCAGTTTTTGACAACGTTCCAGGTCCTATGTCCGGCCCGCATCTCGTGGTCGTGCGGTAGCGTTCTCGTTTCCCACGCCCGGGTTCCCGGGTTCGATTCCCGGCGGGGTCAGGGATTTTCTCTGCCTCGTGATGGCTGGGTGTTGTGTGCTGTCCTTAGGTTAGTTAGGTTTAAGTAGTTCTAAGTTCTAGGGGACTGATGACCATAGCTGTTAAGTCCCATAGTGCTCAGAGCCATCCTATGTCCGGTTTTATGTATGAATTTTAAGTTAAACAGCACGACACATTTAAAGCCAAACATTATCCCATTCCGTATATTCACAGAGAACAAGTTAAGAAAGAATTGTAAGCTATGCTTGACCAAGGAATTATTGAACCGGCAGTTAGTCCGTACATAAACCCACTCCATATTGTTAAGAAAAAGGATGGTTCACTTCGCCTCGTACTTGATTCGCGTCACATCAATGACATTATTATTAATGAAACAGATCGCCCACAGACACTAGAAGAACTTCTACAGAAATTTCATGGTACTGCTATTTATTCCACATTAGATTTGAAATCGGGATTTTGGCAAATTCAACTCCATCCGGACTGCAGAAAGTACACGGCTTTTCTCTGTTTTGGTGACTGTTATCATTTTTGTAAATTACCGTTCGGTTTAACTATTTCTTCAGCAGCATTTATTCGCGGTTTGAATACAATACTTCCGACAGAACTTAAAGAGAGATTCAAAACGTATGTAGACGACATTCTTATTGCAGAAGCTAACTGGTCTGAACACAATCTGATTCTTGAACAACAGTTACGAACTTTTCGTGCACAAGGCTGGTTCAAATGGCTCTGAGCACTATGGGACTCAACTGCTGTGGTCTTCAGTCCCCTAGAACTTAGAACTGCTTAAACCTAACTAACCTAAGGACATCACACACATCCATGCCCGAGGCAGGATTCGAACCTGCGACCGTAGCAGTCGCACGGTTCCGGACTGCGCGCCTAGAACCGCGAGACCACCGCGGCCGGCCGTGCACAAGGACTCACAGTTAATCTCAGTAAATCGCACTTTGGCAAAACTTCTATAAAATCTCTTGGACATGTAATTTCAGCAGAGGGCATTGCGCCTCACCCGGACAAATTTCAAGCTATACGTGACATTACTGTTCCTACGACGAAGAAACAACTACGCAGCTTTTTGGGTTTAATTAACTTTTCCCGTAAATTTATTCATTACTCTGCTTTAGACACCCCTAGTTTATGTCAATTGACAGGTAAAAACACTATTTGGTCCTGGGATAGGCAAGCACATTCTGAATTTGTGAACCTGAAAGAAGCTTTGTTGAATGCACCACTTTTATCACATCCAGATCTTACTAGAAATTTTTCCATTGCCACCGACAGTTCTAACACCGCTTTAGGCGTACACATTTTTCAGGAAATTGAAGAAGATGGTTGTACAGTAATTAAAAACATAGCCTTTGCGAGTCTCATTCTGTCACTTGCTGAACGCAGTTGTTCTGTTACAGAACTTGCAACATTATGTGTTGTATAGGCATTTACGAGATTTCGGCATTTTCTTTATGGAAGACATACGACCGTTTACACAGACCATAGAGCGATACAGTTTTTACTTTCCGCTAAATTTACACACGACAGATTAAGCAGATGGAAACTTTATTTGCAGGAATTTAATTTTGCAATTGTTCACATTCCCGGTACACAAAATATTGTAGCAGACGCACTATCCCGTTCTCTTAACAACAATCAGCAAGACATCGCAACCAACTTCTGCAAAGCAAATTTCAGCGTCATGTACATTCAACAAGTTGCATTTGAGAACTTAATTTCGTCGTCATTACGAGACACAGCACAAGAGCAGAGTAAAGACTACGTGTGGAAAGAAATTAAACACCTTTGGCAAGATAGGAATAATGTTACCATTAGAAAGCATTACACTGTACGCAATATCATTCTGTTTCGCCGCTCTCACCCTGACAGCAACAATTAGTTATTATGCATTCCTGACGAACTTGTTAACAAATTAATTTGGTATACTCATTTAAGTTACGCACATTACGGAGCCAGAAAATGTTTTCTTATACTGAGACAGAACTGTTATTTTACCAACATGGAGAAACGTATTCGACGAGTTTTAGCGTCATGTAAAATCTGCTAAGTCTGATACGACTTCACATATTCCTCCATTACATCCCATTGTACCTGTTAAATTGAGACACATGGCCGCTGTAGATATTTTTGGTCCGATTCCCAGAACTAATAGAGGTTTTTGCTACATCTTTGTCGCTGTTGAACTCACTTCAAAATTTGTTACCTTCACTCCGTTACGCAAAGCTATTGCTAAAACTGTTTCGAAAGCATTTGTAAAACATTTTCTATTTCATGTAGGGCATGTATTGAAAGTAATTTCCGACAATGGATCACAGTTTCGATCTGCTATATGGACACGTATGTTACGAGCTAGAAACATTTCTGCGATCTATATATCCAGGTACCATGCTTCTTCGAACCCTTGTGAACGATTAATGAAAGAAATTGGTAAACTGTGTACAATATACTGCCATAAAAACATATTGATTGGGACACACACATACTCTCATTCCAGGATGTAATTAATTCCATACCAAATGAATCTACTATGCTATCTCCGACTGTTATACTGAAAAATGTTGAACCACCTAACAAAATTAAAGAATTAGTAACCTTTCCTACATCTCGTCGACTACGACACCATGAAATAATTGACATTACGCTGAACAACATCAAACGTGCCGCAGAGCGCCGGAGAAGACAGCAAAAACAGGTTTGTACTCGCCGTGATTTTCACATTGGACAGAAGATATTAGTACGCACACACTATTTACTAAGAGAGGAAAGAGTAGATGTAATAAATTTGAGATTCTATACGCAGGTCTATATCGAATTCGCAGCATTCCCCATCCCAATGTAGTACACGTCGAAACTCTGAGAACCAGAAAAAGTAAAGGCAATCACCATGTCTCCAATATTAAACCCTTTATTGAATGAACATACTTTATGATTTATCACACTGTAATGCCATTTCCTGATTTTTTTTATGACCACTTATGCAATTATATTTATGTGACTACTTACTGATGATTATCGTATTTTTTCTTGGCAAGTGCCCGGCAAGGTAAGGTTAGCAGGTCGCTTTTCTTGTTACACATCAGACCGTGCACATTTTTCCAGATAAACTTACATATTTTATGACCAATTATGCCATTCTATCTAGTGACATATTAATTTTATCAAATTCCTTCTCCATTAAATTCTTCAACTCTCGCCTCTATAAACTACACAACATACAATCTGAACAAAGAAAGGCATTTCTTGTCGTTACACATCAGACCGTGCACATTTACCATGTATGTATGATTGTTTTCCTGTTTTGTTTGTATGCACTATGAAATGTTTAAGATGTAACAAACACCAGTTGACTTTCACATTTGCCTTATGAATCTCAACATCGTGACTATTTTACATTTTTTGCTTCTACATTATGATATTCTGTGTACATTTTTGCACCTGCACACTGTCTATGTTTTTGACATATTACGTTTTCTGTCATGCTATGCTGTATGCTTAATTATATCACTAGAAATCAGTTTTTATTTAATGGGTATATGATTTAAATGCAAGACATTAATCATTGTTCATCATTTTCAGAAAGCAATAACGTGTCAAAGAAATAAATTAAACAAACCACAGTGGATTGCTATGAAATGGGAATTTCACCTTCGGAATGAACGAAAGAAAATGCAATACCTCGTCACGAAGAGTAAATGGATCAGAATTAACAAGCATTAACAAGAATATACTATACACATCGTATGATAGCGGTCTTAACTAATTTTTACTTTCAGAATACGAGGTGACTGATGCAGGCTGTCAGACAGAACTACACATCTTAGTTTTAGTGATGAAATAAGCTAGAAGTAAGGAACTCTATATTATGAATAGTTGTATGATGAAGTGTCTTTTTGCAGATGATAATGAATGGTGATGAATAGTGATGAAGAATATAGTAATATGAATAATGGAGTTTTTCTTTACAGGTGATGATAATAATGGAGTTATGGTGATATGAATAATGAAGTTTTTGTTTACAGGTGTTAATAGTGATAAACTTTATATGTCCACTAAACACACCAGTTTTAAGTTTTTTTTTTTTTGATGATGAGGAATATGTTGAAGTTTATGTATTTATGTTATGTAGTTATTTAAGTATTTGTTACAGTTCGTCTTCACAGTATGTCTTATGTCGCATGGTATGATGATTGAAGGTTTTGGAAAGGACATCTAGAGAACATATATATTTAATACACATTTCATTACCTGTTAATTCGAAGTTCACTACTTTTCAGCATAATATGCGTTTCTTCTTTCAGCTTAATAGTCCATTTTGTATTTTTTTTCCAGCAGAAGCTATTCATGAAATTAATGTGCTATAAGCAGTTGGTCATTAAACCTGTTCTAGTACTTGCGTTTTTTTTACCCATTTGTGTGTGTCATTCATGAATGTGATCACATATACTTTATTTGTTTCATAACCTCGCTACAGCTGACTCATGACGAATGACGTTACCTATCCTCATTTGCAGCAATAAGTCAAAAGCAAATATTGTTATGCCCCAGCAATTAATTATCGATCCCTACGCAATGCATTGCTAGCACAAAAAAAAGTATTACCAGTCCAAATAATGCTATCAGTTTAAGAGAGTTCTGCGTAATACTGAATGATGTTTTCTAACCACAGACTTGAGTAATAGTTACAGTATGTTACATTTTAAATATGTCTTATGTCACTTGAATGATGAGTTCTCAGTAATAGTGAATGATATTATGTAATAATGCATGCATGCTCTACACTCATAAGCTCCTATTTTGACTGATGACTTCTGATGGTTTGTAACTGATCAATGAGTGCCAATAATTATTTTTAAATATGTCATATGTCACTTGAATGATGAAATATGTTTTGTAATATTCAATACTTGCTGGCTAATGAATGCCACTGTTTCTTATATTTTAAATTTATATTATGTCACTTACATGCTATATATATGAATAGCAGTAGCTTGATGCTACACTCAGTAGCTCCTGTTTTGACTGATGACTTCTGATGATTTGTAACTGGTCAATGAGTGCCAATGTTCTCTGTAAACAGATGACTTATGAACATTATTCTGTAATACTTCATACATGGTACAGAAATGTTCAGTAACTGGGCGATGAGTGCCACCAATTACTCAAAATCAGTTGATAGACTAGTGTAATTATCAATGATGACTGGCATAAGACTTAATGTCCTTCACCTTCTGACCTAATTACCAGAAATTACTGCAATATCCGTTTGTCCTGTCTATCCTCATGATCATGGAGCACTATATTTGGTTTTGCACTAATTATACGTTGGTGTACCTTACAAGAACGTGGTGTTGACACGACATGCTGTCCGCCACCTTGAGCGATGGAGATGTTATTATGGCCCCACTGTTTGGTGTACCTAATGTACTACCAAACTGATAACATGGAATATTAATACATTTCAGTGTCTTGGCTACACTGATTAATACTTCAGGGAAAAGAACTTCAGATTGTCTCAATTGATGTTGTGCTTCTGTAGAAAGATATGGACTTTCAGTGCAGCTGCGTGCAACCTAATGTGCTACAACCATGATGCAATCTTTCCCTTTCCTATCCTAGTCCTTGTAAAATAGTAAAAAAACTACTGTGCGTGTGCACTTTATGTCATTTGTTAATATGATTTGTATTCATTCCGTATACATTTTGTGATTTGCTGATATGTTCTGTACTACAGTGCGTGTGCACTTTATGTCATTTGTTAATATGATTTGTACTCATTGCGTATACATTTTGTGATTTCCTGATACGTTCTGTACTACAGTGCGTGTGCACTTTTGTAATTTGTTAATATGTTTTGCACTCATTGCGTATACATTTTGTCATTGCTTGATATGTTCTGTACTCAGTGCATGTGCACTATATTTTATTTCATGTTCTGCACTTATATATATGTATATATTCTGTGATTGTAAACTTAGTTAAGAAAAATTTGTTGCTCATGGCAAGTCCAATTGACTCACCATCGCTGCCAAATTTTTGCCCCCCCCCCCCCCCCCCCCATTGGAGGGTTATGTAAGAGGTATGCGCTGCCTGCAATAGGCAAGACATAGGAGAGTCTCTGACGAGAGAGCAGTATGTAGTTAGTTGTTGCTTGTCACTAGTCTGCAGTAGTCTGCGCGTGTCTGCGCTTGTCTGCAGTCTGCTCTGGTCGGGATTCTGAAGGCTGAGTATTATTGTATAAGGTAAAGAAGCAGCCTCGCCCATATCTAGTAATGTATGTGAACCGTCATCCAATTTCTTTTAAAAAATGCCCTAATAATAATTTTTATAATATAAAGTAATTTTTTTTAAAAAAAGCATTCATTTCAATTTAAAGAATTTATCCAATGCATTATCATTCCTTTCACGAATCACAAATGTATAGGCTTTCCCGTCCCGACTACTCTTTCGTTAATTTTTTTTATAAATTGTTAGTCTCTTTGGTTCATTTATTTATTTTTTAATTATTATTATTAGCGTAACAACGCATATATGGAAAGAGTGACGAGAAATTCTTTTAACAATGCTGTGCCTTTAATTTCTTTATCATCGTTACCTTTTAGTAAAATAAAATGATTCTATGGAAGTCTTATTGTTCTGGATCTGGCCTACAATTTAAAGAACGATTTTTAGTAACTGCAACCCATGCTAAGGATCAATATATCTTTCCTACTTCATAGTTATTCAAAGTTGAAATTACTGTTTTATGATCACTGATGTTACAGTTCGTACAATCGTTCAAAAACACAAGTTTGCAGTGGATTTTATTTCTTACTAGAATGCTGTTTCATACCACGACTAGCCCAAGAACATGAGACTCTCATTAAAGAAAATTACGTTATCACTATAAAATTTAGCCAGATCAGAACGGAGCACAGCAAGATTCCTATCAGATTCGGTAAGTACATTAAATTATTTGCACTGTAATTTATATCCTATCAGCAGCCCGCGTCAACCTGCAACACATCATAAAATCTGCTGATCTTCACTGCCAGTCTGGGAGCTAAAAGAAATAATATTATTCTACTATTATTTTACCGCTTCCTTGCGGTATACTCGACGATATTGTAAGTCGTTTAAATACGCCGCGGCAGCGGCTCTTCTTTCTCCACACAGCTCAGCTCCACAGATAATAATTTTTTTTATATAACTGAAAAATATCTTAACATGATGGGATAATAGGCAAGCAAGCTTTAACAATTAAATAATACACGTTTTCATTTAAACAACTCTATTGAAACATCTAAATATCTCAACAATTACAGACCTGTGTAAATGCACACGTAATGGCGTACAATTCCCAATCTCGACAAAAGAATGCTACCTTCTCGCTCTCTACGACAACAACAGGAGATCCTTCTCTCACAGCTTCCAGATTAAGAAGACAAAGACTTTACTTTACATCATGCATTATATACTAATTCATTTTGTGATCTCTGTACAACATTTATCTTCTGTGTCGGTCTTATTACTCGCCGACGCAGACGTTCTCAGAAATAAATAATAAAGAAAAAATACATAATTTTACACAATGACACAACATGACACATCTAATATTCTCATTATTACACAATATATTGTCTTTGTTTATTACTAGACGTTACAATGCCCCCTGGCAGCAATTGACTAACGTTGAAAATGTTCGGCAATATGCTGCCACTAACGTCTGTTTAGTTATTGTCTGTTACTTCTGTTGGAACATTCACTTTACACTACTCAGTTCTTTTACACTGTAGGTTTAATTACACTTTGTATACTGTTCTTACACTTTGCGAGGTGACCGTCAACCTAGTCCCAGGGTCATTACATTTATTTGGCTCCCCCATTCGGGCTACGTGCGATCAGAAAACCTGGGAAAACTGCGCCGGAGCCATGGTCATCTCACCAAAAGTTCAAACTCTATTCAATGTTCACATATAACAAAGGCTATTTGTGATAGTATGCTACACTTTTAGTCTCTTTGTTATCAACATAATACTTGTGTTCTGGATTGTAATGTAAGTCACTTATTACACATCTTTACAATAGTATAATGAATCGTCCTTGCATTTACTCGCGACAGTTGGTTTAAAATGTCTAGCATTCGTGCGAGTATCCTTCATCAACATGACGAAAACATATTAGATCGATACATCACTAAATCCATGAATATTTTGAGTTTGTGTTGGATAACAACAAAAAAATGTTTATCACGTCTTTTCGTGTCCATTAAACACTTCTCATGTTAGTACATTAAACACATAGTTCATAGTTCATTTGAGTGACAACAATGTGGTATGGAGCTGGCGGCGCGAAGCAATTGTTGAGTAGCGTCGTCTGGAACGCCGCGTACCGACGGTCGCTGGGTTCGACGACCGGCTCTCAATAACATCGACGTCGTGCTGGCGTGGCGCCCACGCAGTCGCAAACCGCGCTGAACCATTCGCTGGTATCGGCGAGTGGCAGTGGTTTACCGCGACCGGCTGGATGGCGGCACGGCACTCGTCTCTGCTTCTCCGCATGGCTCCCCGTCGTAGCGCATGAAACAAATATTCCACAACGGTGTACTGTCTTTAAGGACACAGATTACTAGCTGTGGAAGAAGAGGCAATTTGTTAAAAGCGTTTATTGTTCAGTAAGCCGTCGCTTCACTGGTATGCACAGGATGTTTTGGCGTGATAACAGGTTTCTTGTGGCATTGTGACACTGGTATTCAGAGTTCGTCACACGCACATTGTACTACACGTTTTCATTCACTTTCACGGTTGATGCACTGCCAGAGCGTCTTTCAACACGCGAAAATGGTTCGTTACACTCATACTACATGTCTCCGCCGAGCGATGTTTGTTTAAATCGACTCCGAACGGACCAATAACTACTGTTTTTATACATTGTCTATTGTTCGTTGAGCACTGCACTAGGACAGTCTATCACTCAACACTAGACTTATCGACGTATATATTGGTGCAGATACAACAGTCATTTTCTGTCCCTACTACACACAATATTCCGTCCTGTACTTAATTGTTTATGCACACAGTTTATTTTTTAACACCTTTTGACTGTTCTTTGCATAGTCACTCTCATTTACATAGCATTTATTTGTTTTTACCTTATCACAACACACTTTTCATATTGTTACTAGGCGTATATAGCCCTTTTGTAAAATTTTTTAAAGGTGTGTGGATTTTTTTTGTACATAGTTTTTCTTTCCTCCTTAGTGTAGCTTGCCTGGTTATCACCCATCTATCATACAGATTTTACCATGTGCATGACAGCTTGACTTGGGCATATTGCTCAATAAATACTTCATTCATCACTAACATTATTTTTAATGATTTCTCCTATATGACTACAGTGTAGGTTCTGCATTGTCTGACTTAACTCCCGTATCGCGTAATGAATATTCAAGGGCGTGTACCCAGTACACAGGCTTCAATTGAAGCATTGCTACATACAGAACGGAGTTTCCACGGAACGGGTTGTTTTTAATTAGCTTCTGCTCCAGTGTCGTTCTCAAATCACTACTGGCAGCAAACATCACATCACATAATTGTTGCATATTGCAAAGTCAATGTTTGGCTAGTAAAGACTCTCTCTCTCAGGGTTCCTTATCTTAATACAATTACAGCAATTACCTTACTCTATAAGATTGCCTCATTAATTGCACTTACACACTACACATAGAAAATGGTTCAAGACATTAATTCTTTATAAAATGATTCAAGAAATTAGTCCTCACTTTGTCAACAAGAAGATTGTTCATTGTTTAATAAGCACATAATATCTTAATGACTAATTGTCTGTAAACAAAATCTGTCCTGTGTAAGCTATTGCTCACTTTCTGATTCCACTTCCTCCCAGCTTCATTACACACAAATTTCTTTTTAAATACTAACATCCTTATATTCTAAAACACAATTAACATCTTCTTACAACTATTACTCTTTATATGTGATATGTCACTGAATAAATAACTTCACGTCTTCAATGATGTCCCACTCTAACATCTTTCGAATCTCTTTGGCTACTAATTCCCTCCTCGACCAAGGGATGGAGTAGGTTGCGCGACAGTACGTTTTATGGGGCATCACCTCTATGTGATAGTGGTACCCTTTGACTATTCCTGGTCGGTCGGTAAATACCGTAGTATATTCCGATAGCAGCTGCGTCAACTGTTGCTTTTGTGTATCATTTAAACCTTCAGATTCGTGCACTTTGGTTTTAAATGCCTCAACATTTGTCTCAAAATTTTGGTCCTCTAAATTTGGGTAATAGAGGTCTGTTGCATGTGAAAAATCATCGAGTTGTAGTACCCAAGGGTTCCTACCTTTGATATTGATTCGATTACAGCACGGCACAAGTACCTCCTTCGATTTTATCATAGATAACTCAATCCTTCTACCCCTATTAATTATGCTTAATTTCCCTACGGAGAGGTCGATCAATGCGTCCCTCTCTCGGAGAAAATCTACTCCCAGAGTGCAGGCCACCTTTAATCCTTTAACCACGAGGAACGAGCTCACTATGGCTTCGCCCTCCTTATGAATCTCCACCTGCACCTGGTACTTAACTGATTGGCTCTGTACACTAATGGCTCCAGACACCTTACAATTGTTAACCGGGAAGGTCGGAATACTATGTCCCTTTCCCAGTGCTTTAAATAACTCCATACTCATCACACTTACTGAGGCACCTGTGTCGATAATTATGTTCACTGCAACATCATTGATTCTAGCTTCAATAATAGCTTGCACATTTTCGTTATTATCTTTCTTACATTCGTGCGGCTCATTCAGTAGCTCTTTATCCATACTAACACCTTCGTTGTATCGCAGCATGCGTATCCCAGGTATATTACTATTACTCGAGTTGCTCTCACTCCATCCCTCGGCCGTCGATGGAGAGCATATCGAGGCCGATTCTAGTTTGTTGGATTAATTACTTGTGAGGTACTTGGACGGTTATTGTCCGCGACCTCCACTATATGTATATTCTGATTTGTAGGCCGCCACGGCTGCGCAATAGGCGCGTTTTGCGGTGGTGGTCTATTGTTGTCATACCGGTCACTAGCCTGTCGTCCTGGGCTTCTACGCTGATTCTGTTGCCAATTTCGATTACTATCATTATAATTGCTCTGCCACTGACCTCGCGCATTTTTCCAGCGGTTGGTCCCTGACATTCCGGATTCGTACCTGTCGTCAAATCGACGCTTTTTGTTATAAATTGGTTGTCCATACCCGTTCTGGCCTCTACCGTTACTACCATTTTGCGATTGTTCTTGTCGCTTGCTACCACCCCCACCATTTCCATGGTTGTGGTTCTGTGCACTACTATTTCTATCGTGTTTACATCCTGACCCATTATTCCGCGAGTGATCGCACGCTGATTTTGCGTCTTCCTGTATCAAGTCTATGGAATCTAGGACCGACAGGAAGTTTTCCATGTCGCTTTCTGGTACATGTATTAATTTCTCCTTGATATGAATAGGTAAATGTGATTTTAGTAGTCTTACTATGTCTCTTGGTGATATAGGCTCGTCCCAGTAGCGCGTTTTGTTTATATATTTTTCAAAATACCGCCTCAAATTCCCAAGACGGGGTGAGTACGGTTCGGGATTATATACCTCTTTTCTTAGTCGCTCTTGTATACAAGGCGACCAATATTTTGACAAAAATGCCCTTTCAAACTGTTCGTATGTCTTGCAGCTGTCTGCTACTTCTGTAGCCCATAGCGCTGCGTCACCTTGAATGTACGACATTACGTATTGTATTTTCTGTGTTTCGTTCCATACACTGGGTAAGATATTTTTAAAGCTTTTTATGAATACTACTGGGTGTACTGATTTCCTTTCAGTAGTAAATGTTTGAAATTGCCTATTTTTAATTAAACTTTCTTCCACTAATATTTTTGAACTACATGGGTTTGCTGCTGGGACATATGCTGTGTGCTCCGAACCGGAGCTACAGCTCTTCGCATTATCGACTACAGATTCCCCATTGTTGTATCGCATATAAGTCTGTGCGTTGCCAAAACCATGGGCTTTTGGCGACAGAGGTTCCTGTTCCACATGTTTCCTGCTTTGTGCTAAACCTTTCTCCAGTTCGGATATCCGTTTGTTAACATTCACTTGCCACTGCGGAATATCCTCACTGAGTATTTGTTTAATTGTTTGCACATCATTCTGTACTTGACTATTTACTGCGGTACTGAATGATTCAGAATCTCTATTTGCTATGGCTGCTTCTACTTTAGACTTAATATTTGTGTCAATCTCACTCTCCTTCACTTCTAGCCATGAGTTAAATTCTGTTTCAATTTTATTTGCCTGTTCATTCCACTTCTGCTCTACAAGCTGTGTGGAATCTATTTCAAGCTTTTCTACTCTGTTGGCTAATACACCTATTTCGTCTACCATGTTAGTGTTTGCTACTTGCAGGTTGTTGACCTGTTCAGTCAGCTCCTGCACGGCCCTAGGTATCGACTCATAATTCTTTTTCATATCTGCTATCTCTTTTTTCATACTTTCTATCGCTTGCACAAGTTGCTGGTCTCGCTCAGCTTGCTGGCGATCTCGCTCTTCTAGCCTGCGATCTCGCTCAGCTTGCTGGCGATCTCGCTCTTCTAGCCTGCGATCTCGCTCAGCTTGCTGGCGATCTCGCTCGGCTTGCTGTTGCGCAAATTCTGCCTGGTAATTTAGCACACGCTCTAATATAGCCTGAATTGAATACCCACCAGGCAGATTACCACTCTCTGGTTCCTGCTTTTCTGGTGGTGGTACAATTTCTTTATCTACATCGACTTGATGACTAGTGGGCGGAGGCACTACTTCCTGTGCCCCTGCCCCCCCATTTTCGCCTGTTATATCCTCAAAGAGAGTACTAGTACTACTTGAGGCACCCGGTTCCACATTTCCTTCACTAGCTAATTGTTGTTCCTCAGTATCCATATTGCTTGGACGTTGACTACGCAACTTAACCATATTCCTAAATTGCTTACTAAAACACAAAATCTAACAGTTTTTCCCCTTGCACACAAAATACATCACTTTATATACACTACACTGCACACTAAAAATTACTATCTACCACCACTTTGTCCTGTCACAAATACTAACATCAAACTACGTACAATATGCACACCACTAGCGATATGAGATTACTCCACTGGAGCTCAACTTCTACCAACAGGACAACTACACTGTAGTCTTACCTTTAATTTATCTTATCTCGGGGTTCGGCTGCCCCCCGGATTACGTAGTCGTTAGAGCTTCTCAGTACTATCAGGATCGTCTTCTCAGACTCGCTTGCAGTAGTGCGTTTTGTCATGAAAGAGTGTTTGCACATTCATTAATACATAGCATAGATCATGATATACATACATACATTTAACACTAAATACATATATATCTATACATACATAACAATAGACACTGAAAGAAAAATACATAAAATTTTATAATTGTGGCCACTGCAAATTCGGGCCCCGCGTTTTTGGGCGACAGTTTCCCGTCCCGCCTACTCTTTCGTTAATTGTTTTTATAAATTGTTAGTCTCTTTGGTTCATTTATTTATTTTTTAATTATTATTATTAGCGTAACAACGCATATATGGAAAGAGTGACGAGAAATTCTTTTAACAATGCTGTGCCTTTAATTTCTTTATCATCGTTACCTTTTAGTAAAATAAAATGATTCTATGGAAGTCTTATTGTTCTGGATCTGGCCTACAATTTAAAGAACGATTTTTAGTAACTGCAACCCATGCTAAGGATCAATATATCTTTCCTACTTCATAGTTATTCAAAGTTGAAATTACTGTTTTATGATCACTGATGTTACAGTTCGTACAATCGTTCAAAAACACAAGTTTGCAGTGGATTTTATTTCTTACTAGAATGCTGTTTCATACCACGACTAGCCCAAGAACATGAGACTCTCATTAAAGAAAATTACGTTATCACTATAAAATTTAGCCAGATCAGAACGGAGCACAGCAAGATTCCTATCAGATTCGGTAAGTACATTAAATTATTTGCACTGTAATTTATATCCTATCAGCAGCCCGCGTCAACCTGCAACACATCATAAAATCTGCTGATCTTCACTGCCAGTCTGGGAGCTAAAAGAAATAATATTATTCTACTATTATTTTACCGCTTCCTTGCGGTATACTCGACGATATTGTAAGTCGTTTAAATACGCCGCGGCAGCGGCTCTTCTTTCTCCACACAGCTCAGCTCCACAGATAATAATTTTTTTTATATAACTGAAAAATATCTTAACATGATGGGATAATAGGCAAGCAAGCTTTAACAATTAAATAATACACGTTTTCATTTAAACAACTCTATTGAAACATCTAAATATCTCAACAATTACAGACCTGTGTAAATGCACACGTAATGGCGTACAATTCCCAATCTCGACAAAAGAATGCTACCTTCTCGCTCTCTACGACAACAACAGGAGATCCTTCTCTCACAGCTTCCAGATTAAGAAGACAAAGACTTTACTTTACATCATGCATTATATACTAATTCATTTTGTGATCTCTGTACAACATTTATCTTCTGTGTCGGTCTTATTACTCGCCGACGCAGACGTTCTCAGAAATAAATAATAAAGAAAAAATACATAATTTTACACAATGACACAACATGACACATCTAATATTCTCATTATTACACAATATATTGTCTTTGTTTATTACTAGACGTTACAAGGCCAGCATTGCACGGAGCTGTGCCGAAATTTTTTTAGGTAAGAGCAAATATATTCGCCGTTTTTATTGAGGTAAGAATTTTTGCTTTTTTATTCAGAATACAGGGCCGTGGTGCAGCGCTGCTGTCGTCCTAAAATTTACCGGGTTACTGATTTTTTTTTTATTTCGGGGTTTAGGAATTTTTCTGTTTCGAACATAACATTAAATGAGAAAAGAATTTTGTGGGTACATCAAATGTGAATGCATTTCTGCACGAAGATGACAAATGGGAACCAATTTTATTCAGAGGTAACATTAAATTAGAGTCACATTCATTATTCATATTTTTGTTATTACGTGTGGGGAGGTTACACACTTTTCTGGCATATAGTGTTTTTTGCTCATATGGGCACCATTTTGCGTCGTTATATTGGTACTGAATGTTAAACTATTAAACTAATTACAGTCGTACATATCCAATTACCTCTATTCACTAAAGCTGCTGCTACCTTCACTGTTCCATGTTTTATTTACTAGAGCGTTCACTTCTTCATATCCAGAAATATTCATTCCGGCCTGTAATTTGAAATGCGTAATATTCACAGAAAATCTATTAGGATAGTTCAATATTGCTCACTGAGCCCTAACCATTGATACTACTTTTATCTGAATCACTTAAGGCCTTATTAAGCTATTACGTTTTATATATCGTTTTATATCCAAAACATTTAACAACTTGTAAACTAAATCTTGCAGCAAGTGTGCGTCTTTACTCATGTACTCGTCTTTTCACATTTTCTTTATTCGCTCAGTTCGGGCATGATGACTGTCCTTCACACTTTACTCATTCAATTTAGTTTTACCCACCATGCGGCCTGCGTGTCCGGCTAGTTGTACTTTATGCTCTGCCAATCATCGCGTTTCATAGATCCCGCCAGTTACCGATAGAGCCGCTACGATCTTCCAGCCGGGCATGGCCCTCTCACTCGTTCTCTCGGCTGCCGTAACGTTCGCCGACTGAGCTGCTAGCCTTACAACAGATATCGAGCGCACACTCACGTTTGTTGTCAAGTTTTCATAGGCATTCGAGGTGTGCTGTCTCAAAAAATACAATTTCAGTTCAGTACAATAACAACTCATACTAATAGTTGATGAAGCAAATGAATAGGAATCGGCAAATACTGTAAAATGCTCCAAATTTTTGGATGTATATTGATGAAAAGTTGAGCTGCAAGCAGCATGTTACTAAGCTTCTTAAACAATTACGTTCGATGACTTTTGTTCCGCATATAATTTCTTCTCTTGGAAAGGAACGAATCAACCTCCTTACATATTTTGCATATTTCCACTCAGTAATGTCATACGGAATAATTTTCTTTTGTAACTCATTATTTAGAAGGAAAGTACTGATAGTACGAAAGCAACCTGGTGTTCACCCACATACGTCACGTAGGCACCTCTTCAAGGAGCTACGGCCGGCCGGAGTGGCCGAGAGGTTCTAGGTCTGGAACCGCGCGACCGCTACGGTCGCAAGTTCGAATCCTGCCTCGGGTATGGATGTGTGTGATGTCCTTATGTTAGTTAGGTTTAAGTAGTTCTAAGTTCTAGGGGACTGATGACCTCAGAAGTTAAGTCCTAAAGTGCTCATAGCCATTTGAGCCAAGGAGCTACGAATTTTAACTGCGGCGTCACAATACATACATTCACTAATGAAATTCGCCATAAATAATCGATCACAATTTAATAAGAACAGTGAAGGCCATACCTACAACACTAGAGGGAAAAAATGACCTCCATTGCCCATTATTAAAACTGTCATTGATTCAGAATGTTCAATATGCAGAAACCAAAATTTTTTATCGTTTTTCCAATACCATAAAATGTCTAACAGGTAGCAAAGCTAGTTTTAACGCTTTGAGCACCATTGGGCTCCACCTGAACCACCAGTTTAGTAACTAGTTTTTGAAGCACCAGTGCATTCAGCATGAAACTACCGATGCTGTCCCATGGAAGCGACACCTAATGGTACACAAACGTACTGTGGTGCCTTACAGCCATCAAAGCAACAGTCCGCTCAAAGATTGTGCTGCATGATTGTAGGAGACTGTGACATGCTGTTTTTTTTATTTATTTTTTATTTTTTTATTTATTTATTTATTTATTTATTTATTTTACAGTGGTCGTATTGAGGAGATCTTTGAAGCGAAGTAATTACATCTAAAGATATTGTAGCGTAAATTTGACTTTGTACTAAGCTTTTGTGAGTGTTTTAGAAATGACACTACTTTAGCAGTGTGTAATTTGGATACAAAATTTAATAAATTTTAGGTCCAATTTTGTCTGGTGTTTAGGACTATAATTTTTTTAGGCATTGTGAGTTCGTGGAAGTTTCGAGATGTGGGATTGTGTCTAGGAAAAATGCGCATTTGTTTTCAGATAAATGGCATGAAATGATTGTTGGTTGAAAATTGTATGTTCTAGTGCTTCCAAAGTGAAACCACCTTCTTAACCCTTTCAGACCTGAATTTTTTCCGGAAGAAGGAAAGTTTATCTAGGTGCTCCAATGGTCATAGGTGAATTTTTTAAACGATTTTAGATTCATGGTTTGTACAAATATGTTTTCAGTTCATACTTTGAACGTTTGGTTTCTTTTAATAGACTAAAATAAGTACTTTTGAAATATTCACTGTTGTACTAAATAAACTGACAAGCCAGTAAGTACCATGCAGTTATGCGGTGGAGTATAACAAACCAACAAATTCCGTGAATGCTTGTGCTCACAAGCTGCTACTCAAAAATGGTTCAAATTGCTCTGAGCACTATGCGACTTAATTTCTAAGGTCATCAGTCGCCTAGAACTTAGAACTAATTAAACCTAACTAACTTAAGGATATCACACACATCTATGTCCGAGGCAGGATTCAAACCTGCGACCGTAGCGGTCGCTCGGTTCCAGAATGTAGCGCCCAGAACCGCACGGCCATTCCGGCCGCCCAAGCTGCTGCTTCTTTACAATGATGCAGGACAGATGGAAGCACTTGGGCATGAAGAGAAGAGTGAATATTCACGGTTGTGATGTGAGGTTTTTTCGCGTCTCTGTCATAATTGTTTCGTTAAAACCTCTTTTCTGTTATTATTATGATTATTAGCGTAACAACGCATATATGAAAAGAGCCGCGAAATATATGTTAGTAATGCTGTGCTTTGAATTTCTCTATCATCATTACCTTTTAACAAAACAAAATATATATATATTGAGATCTTATTGTTCTGTATCTGGCCTACAATTAAAGGAACGTTTTTTCGTGACTGTAACTCATTCTAAAAATCAACATATCTTCCCTACTTTATAGTTATTGAAAATTGAAATGACTTTGTTATGAACACTGATGTTACAGTTCGTATGATCGTTCAACAACAAAATTTTGCAGTGGATTTTGTTTCTCGGTAAAACACCATTCAATACCACGACTAGCACAAGAACATGAGACTCTTATTGAAAAAAATACGTTTTCACTATAAAGTTTGCCAGACCAGAACGGAGCACAGCAAGATTCCTACTAGATTTTGAAGGTACATTAACTTATTTGTACTGTGAGTTATATACTATCAGCAGCCCGCGTCAACCTGCAACACATCGTAAAATCTGCTGATCTGCACTGCAAGTCTGGAAGCTAAAAGAAATAATATTATTTTACTATTACTTTACCGCTTCCTTGCGGTATGATAGACTATATTGGAAGTCGTTTGAATACGCCGCGGCAGCGGCTCTTTCGTTCGCCACGCAGCTCAGCACCACAGATAATATTTATATAACTGAAAAATGTCTCAACAGGATGGGATAATAGGCAAGCAAGCTTTAACAATTAATAATGCAAGTTTTCATTTAAATAACTCTATTAAAACATTTAAATATTTCAATTGTTACACACCTTTATGAATTCACACGTAATGGCGTACATCTCTTAGTCTCGACAAAAGAATGCTACACTAGCGTTCGCTACTACGACACAGGATATCTTACTCGCTCGACTCCCAGATGAAGAAGACAAAGAAATTAATGTTCATCACGTATTATATACTAGTTACTTATTTTAATCTTTGTTCGACATTTATCGTCTGTGGCGGTTTCATTACTCGCCGACGCAGATGTTCTCAAAAATAAATAAAAAAATACATAATTTCATACAATAACACACTATGATACATATAATTTTCTCATTACTACATAATATATTGTTTTTTTTTTCTACTAGACGTTACAATGCCCCCTGGCAGCAATTGACTAACGTTAAGAATGTTCGGCAATATGCTGCCACTAACGTCTGTTTGGTTATTGTCTGTTACCTCGGTTGGAACATTCACTTTACACTTCTTAGTTCTTTTGCACCGTAGTTTTAATTACACTTTTTATACTGTTCTTACACTTTGCGAGGTGACCGTAAACCTAGTCCCAGGGTCATTACAGTTATCTGGCTCCCCCATTCGGGCTACGTGCGATCAGAAAACCTGGGAAAACTGCGCCGGAGCCATGGTCATCTCGCTTGGTTTGTTTTAATACCCAGTTTGATCACAAAAAGTTCAGACTCTATCCAGTGTTCACAGATAACAAAGGCTATTTATGACAACATGTTACACTTTTAGTCTCTTTGTTACCAATATACCTTCTACGCTTTCTTACATTTGTGTTCTGTATTGCAATGAAAGTCACTCATTAAACAGTTTTACAGTAGTATAATGAATCGTCTCTGCACTTACTCACGACAATTGTTTTAAAATGTTCTAGCATTCGTGCAAGTTTACTTCATTAACATGACGAAAACATATTATATCTATACATCACTGAACCAATGAATACTTTGAGTCTGCATCGAGTAACTAAAGAAAAACACAAATGTTTGTCACGTCATTTCGTGTCCAATAAGCCATGTTCATATTAGTGCATTAACCACATAGTTGATAGTTCATTTGAATGACAACAATGTTGTACGGAGCAGGCGGCGCGACGCAATTGTTGAGTAGCGTCGTCTGGAACGCCGCGTGCCGACGGTCGCTGGGGTCGGTGACCGGCTCTCAGTAACAGCGACGTCGTGCTGACGTGGCGCCCAAGCAGTCGCGAACCGCGCCGAACCATTCGCCGATGTCGGCGAGTTGCAGTGGTTTACCGCGACCGGTTGGCTGGCGGCACGGCACTCGTCTCTGCTTCTCCGCATGGCTCCCCGTCGTAGCGCATGAAACAAACATTCCACAACGGTGTACTGTCTTTAAGGACACAGATTACTAGCTGTGGAAGAAAATGCAATTTGTTTAAAAGCGTTTATTGTTCAGTAAGCCGTCGCTTCACTGGTATGCACAGGATGTTTTGGCGTGATAACACGTTTCTTGTGGCATTGTGACACTGGTATTCAAGGTTCGTCACACGCACATTGCACTACACACTTTCACTCACTCTCACGGTTGATACACTGCCAGAGCGTCTTTCAACACGCGAAATTGTTTCGGTACACACATACTAAATGTCTCCATCGAGCGATGTTTGTTTGAATCGACTCCGAACGGATCAATAACTACTGTTTTTATACACTGTCTATTGTTCGTTGAGCACTGCACTATGACAGTCTGTCACTCAACCCTTGACCTATATCGACGTATATATTGGTGCAGATACAACAGTCATTTTCTGTCCCTACTACACACAATATTCCGTCCTTTCCTCAATTGTTTATGCACACAGTTTATTCTTAATGCATTTTAACTGTTCTTAGCATAATCACTCTCATCTACATTGTGTCCATTGTTTTTACCTTGTCACAACACACTTTTAATGCTCTTACTAGGCGTATATAGCCCTTTTGTAAATTTTTTAAAGGTGTGTGATTTTTTTTTTTTACGTAGTTTTCCTTTCCTTATTTCAGTGTAGCTTGCCTGGTCATCACCCATCTAGCAAACAGATTTTACCATGTGCATGACAGCTTGACTTGGGCATATTGCTCAATAAATACTTCATTTAGTACTAGCATTATTTTTAATGATTTTTCCTACATGACTACAGTGTAGGTTCCGCGTTGATTGACTTAATTCGCGTATCGCGTACTGAATATTCAAGGACGTGTACCAAGTACACAGGCTTCAATTGAAGCATTGATATATACAAATCGGAGTTTACACGGAACGGGCTTGTTTTTGATTAGCTTCTGCTCCAGTGTCGTTCTCAGATCACTACTGGCAGCAAACATCACATCACATAATTGGTTCATATTACACAGTCAATTTTTTTTTCTAGTATAGACTCTCTCTCTCTCAGGGTTCCTTAATTCTAATACAATTACAACTGTTACCTTACTATATAAGATTGCATCATTAATTGCACTTACATACTACACATAGAAAATGATTCAAGAAATTAATCCTTTGTTAAATGATTCAAGAAATTAATCCTCACTTTATCAACAAGAAGATTGTTCGTTGCTTGATGAGCATATAGTACTTTAATGACTCTAATTGTCTGTAAACAAAAATCTTCCCTGTGTATGCTATTGCTCACTCTCCTGATTCCACTTCCTCCAAGTTTAATTACACACAAATTTCTTTCTTAATACTAACATACTTATGCTCTACAACACCATTAAAAATCTTCTTACAACTATTACTCCTTATATGTGGCATGTCACTGAATAAATAACTTTACATCTTTACGTGGATACAATCCTTTTATCTTCCCCGTATGGGGATGTGCCAACAAATAGCTACATTCGTGTGGCACGCTTATTACTTCAAAGGGCCCTGAATATAGTAATTGCCACTTACTATTCTGTTTTAAGGTGGCTGAGGATTTAGGGTGGTTACGAATAAGTACCAGGTCCCCTACATTATATCTCTGTTCGTTAGTTATACCTCGATTGTACCTCTTTTTTCTCTTTGGCCACTACTTCCCTCCTCGACCAAGGGATGGAGTAAGTTGCGCGACAGTATGTTTTGTGGGGCATCACCTCTATGTGATAGTGGTACCCTTTGACTATTCCTGGTCGGTCGGTAAATACCATAGTATATTCCGATAGCAGCTGCGTCAACTGTTGCTTTTGGATATCGCTTAAACCTTCAGATTCCGGCACTTTGGTTTGAAATGCCTCAACATTTGTTTCAAAATTTCGATCCTCTAAATTCGGGTAATAGAGGTCTGCTACATGTGAAAAATCATCGAGGTGTAGTACCCAGGGGTTCCTACCTTTGATATTAATTCGATTACAACAGGGCACAAGTACCTCCTTCGATCTTATCATAGACAACTCAATCCTCCTATCTTTATTAACTATGCTTAGTTTCCCCAAGGAGAGGTCGATCACTGCGTCCCTCTCACGGAGAAAATCTACTCCCAGAATGCAGGCCACCTTTAATCCTTTAACAATGAGGAACGAGCTCACTATGGCTTCGCCCTCCTTACAAATCTCCACCTGCACCTGGTATTTAACTAATTGGCTCTGTGCACTCATGGCTCCAGACACCTTACAATTATTAACCGGGAAAGTCGGTATGCTACGTCCTTTTCCCAGTGCTTTAAATAACTCTATACTCATTACACCTGTGTCGATGATTATATTCACTGCAACATCATTGATTTTCGCTTCTATTATGGCTTGCACGTTTTCGTTGTTATCTTTCTTACATTCGTGCGGTTCGTTCAGTAGATCTTTATCCATACTGATACCGCCGTTGTATCGCAGCATACATATTCCAGGTATATTATTATCATTCGTGTTGCTCTCACTCCACCCCTCGGCCAGCGATGGAGGGCATATCGAGGCCGATTCTAGTTTGTTGGATTGCTTACTTGTGAGGTACTTGGACGGCTATTGTCCGCGACCTCCACTATATGTACATTCTGATTTGTAGGCCGCCACGGCTGCGCAATAGGCGCATTTTGCGGTGGTGGTCTATTGTTGTCATACCGGTCATTACCCTGTCGCTCTGGGCTTGTTCTCTGATTCTGATGCCAATTTCGATTACTATCGCTATAATTGCTATGCCACTGACCTCGCGCATTTTTCCAGCGGTTGGTCCCTGACATTCCAGATTCGTACCGGTCGTCAAATCGACGCTTTTTGTTATAAGTTGGTTGCCCATACCCGTTCTGGCTTCTACCATTATTACTATTTTGCAAATGCTCTTGCCACTTGTTACCACCCCCACCATTTCCATGGTTGTGGTTTTGTGCACTATTGTTTCTGTCATGTTTACACCCTGATCCATTATTCCGCGAGTGATCGCACGCTGATTTTGCGTCTTCCTGGATCAAGTCTATTGAATCTAGAACAGACAGGAAGTGTTCCATGTCGCTTTCTGGTACGTGTATTAATTTCTCTTTGATATGAATGGGTAAATGTGATTTTAGTAGTCTTATTATGTCTCTTGGTGATATAGGCTCGTCCCAGTAGCGCGTTTTGTTTATATACTTTTCAAAATACCGTCTCAAATTCCCAAGACGGGGTGAGTACGGTTCGGGATTATATACTTCTTTTCTTAGCCGCTCTTGTATACAAGGCGACCAATATTTCGACAGGAATGCCCTTTCGAACTGTTCATATGTCATGCAGCTGTCTGCTACTTCCGTAGCCCACAACGCTGCATCACCCTGAATGTATGACATTACGTATTGAATTTTCTGTGCTTCGTTCCACACACTAGGCAAGATATTTTTAAAGCTTTTTATGAATACTACTGGGTGTACTGACTTCCGTTCAGTAGTAAACGTTTGAAACTGCCTATTTTTGATGAAACTTTCTTCAACTAATATTTTTGAACTACATGGGTTTGCTCCTGGGACATATGCTGTGTGCTCCGAGCCGAAGCTACAGCTCTTCGCATTATCGACTACAGATTCACCATTGTTGTGTCGCGTATAAGTTTGTGCGTTGCCAAAAACATTGGCTGTTGGCGACATAGGTTCCTGTTCCAGATGTTTTCTGCTTTGTGCTAAACACTTTTCCAAGTCGGATATCCGTTTGTTAACATTCACTTGCCATTGCGGAATATCCTCACTGAGTATTTGTTTGATGGTTTGCACGTCGTTCTGTACCTGACTATTTACTGCGGTACTGAACGATTCGGAATTTCTATCTGCTATGGCTGCTTGTACCTTAGTATTAATATTTTTGTCGATCTCACTCTCCTTCGCCTCTAGCCATGAGTTGAATTCGGTTTCAATTTTAGTTGCTTGTTCGTTCCACTTCTGCTCTACAAGCTGTGTGGAATCTATTTCTAGCTTTTCTACTCGGTTGGCTAATACACCTATTTCGTCTACCCTGTTAGTGTTTGCTATTTGCAGGTTGTTGACCTGTACCGTCAACTCCTGCACGGCCTTAGGTATCGACTCATAATTCTGTTTCATATCTGCAATCTCTTTTTTCATATTTTCTAACGATTGCACAAGTTGCTGGTCCCGCTCAGCTTGCTGTCGATCTCGCTCAGCTTGCTGGCGATCCCTCTCCGCCTGCTGGGCAAGTAAATTTTCCTCTAGCCTGCGATCTCGCTCAGCTTGCTGGGCAAGTAAATTTTCCTCTAGCCTGCGATCTTGCTCAGCTTGCTGACGATCTCGCTCAGCTTGCTGACGATCTCGCTCAGCTTGCTGTGCGAGAAAAATCTCAATTTTTTCGTCCTTTTCAGCTTGTTGTTGCGCAAATTTTGCCTGGTAATCTAACACACGCTCTAATATAGCCTGAAGTGAATACCCCCCAGGCAGATTACCACTCTCTGGTTCCTGCTTTTCTGAAGGTGGTGCAATTTCTTTATCTACATCTCCTTGAGCACTAGTGGACGGTGGCACCACTTCCTGTGCCGCTGCCCCCACATTTTCGCATGTTATATCCTCAAAGAGAGTACTTGTACTGCTTAAAGTACCCGGTTCTACATTTCCTGCACTAACTAATTGTTGTTCCTCAGTATCCATATTGCTCGGACGCTGACTACGCAATTTAACCATATTCCTAAATTGTCTACTCGAACACAAAATCTAACAGTTTTGCCCCTTGCACACAAAATACGTTAATTTATCTACACTACACTGCACACTAAAAATTACTATCTACCATCAACTTCGTCCTGTCATAACACTAACATCAAACTACGCACAATATGCACACCACTAGCGATATGAGATCACTTCACTGGAGCTCAGCTTCTACAGACAGGACAACTACACTGTAGTCTTACCTTTAATTAATCTGATCTCGGGGTTCGGCTGCCCCCGGATTACGTAGTCGTTACAGTTTCTCAGTACTATCAGGATCGTCTTCTCTGACTCGCTTGCAGTAGTACGTTTTTTCATGAAAGAGTGGTTGCACATTCATTAATACATTGCATTAATCATGATACACATACATACATTTATCACTAAATACATATACATATATAACAATAGACACTGAAAGAAAAATACATAAAAATTTTATATTTGTGGCCACTGCAAATTCGGGCCCCGCGGTTTTGGGCGACAGTTTCACGTCTCTCGTAAATTTTCTCTTTTCTATTTATTTTGGTGTTGTTTTTGTTATTGCTCGCGTAATAATGCATATATGAAAAGAGCCGCGAAATATCTGTTAGTAATGCTGTGCTTTGAATTTCTCTATCATCATTACCTTTTAACAAAACAAAATATATATATATTGAGATCTTATTGTTCTGTATCTGGCCTACAATTAAAGGAACGTTTTTTCGTGACTGTAACTCATTCTAAAAATCAACATATCTTCCCTACTTTATAGTTATTGAAAATTGAAATGACTTTGTTATGAACACTGATGTTACAGTTCGTATGATCGTTCAACAACAAAATTTTGCAGTGGATTTTGTTTCTCGGTAAAACACCATTCAATACCACGACTAGCACAAGAACATGAGACTCTTATTGAAAAAAATACGTTTTCACTATAAAGTTTGCCAGACCAGAACGGAGCACAGCAAGATTCCTACTAGATTTTGAAGGTACATTAACTTATTTGTACTGTGAGTTATATACTATCAGCAGCCCGCGTCAACCTGCAACACATCGTAAAATCTGCTGATCTGCACTGCAAGTCTGGAAGCTAAAAGAAATAATATTATTTTACTATTACTTTACCGCTTCCTTGCGGTATGATAGACTATATTGGAAGTCGTTTGAATACGCCGCGGCAGCGGCTCTTTCGTTCGCCACGCAGCTCAGCACCACAGATAATATTTATATAACTGAAAAATGTCTCAACAGGATGGGATAATAGGCAAGCAAGCTTTAACAATTAATAATGCAAGTTTTCATTTAAATAACTCTATTAAAACATTTAAATATTTCAATTGTACACACCTTTATGAATTCACACGTAATGGCGTACATCTCTTAGTCTCGACAAAAGAATGCTACACTAGCGTTCGCTACTACGACACAGGATATCTTACTCGCTCGACTCCCAGATGAAGAAGATAAAGAAATTAATGTTCATCACGTATTATATACTAGTTACTTATTTTAATCTTTGTTCGACATTTATCGTCTGTGGCGGTTTCATTACTCGCCGACGCAGATGTTCTCAAAAATAAATTAAAAAAATACATAATTTCATACAATAACACACTATGATACATATAATTTTCTCATTACTACATAATATATTGTTTTTTTTTCTACTAGACGTTACAGTTAACATTGACGAGAACTGTTTCTGTTGCAGCTGACACAGACTAATTATTAATGTACAGAATTATAGCCTGAGTCTGAAAAGGTTAAAATAAGTGATTTTTATTTTTTGCCAATTTCTTCTTGTATTCATTGCTTACTACGATAACAAAGGTTAATTTTGTGACGAATTTTAAAATCAAATTCTGAAATGAAAGCACTTCCTTAAAACAACTGGGTGTCTACTTTTTGCCAATTTCTTATTGTACTCGTTATGTACTGTGATAATAAAGGTTAATCTTGCGAAAAAATTTAAAATTATATTTGGTATCACATAACTGTCCGCAGCTCGTGGTCGTGCGGTAGCGTTCTCGCTTCCCACGCCCGAGGTCCCGGGTTCGATTCCCGGCGGGGTCAGGGATTTTCTCTGCCTCGTGATGACTGGATGTTGCGTACTGTCCTTAGGTTAGTTAGGTTTAAGTAGTTCTAAGTTCTAGGGGACTGATGACCATAGATGTTAAGTCCCATAGTGCTCAGAGCCATTTGAACCATTTTTTCACATAAGTCAGAGGGTTAAATCTAACATGAAAGCATTTCTCGTGGACGACTCCTTCTGTTCCATTGACGAATATCTACATAAAAACTGGTACCCAGTTAAAAAAAAATTAAAGTTGTTTCATCAACAGAACTCATAAAATGTGTTCGTGCTAACACTAATCATGCACACATGTCCTGTAAACTTACTCGTTCGACATTATTTCGACAAAAGAATCGTTCAAGTGATCTATGGGGCAAGTAACTAACTAGCAGACAAAAGGGCACGCTATCAAATGCAGACCACTTTGCTCCAGCTTCGTATGGGAGGACATGGATGTGCTTTCTGGCGACAGGCTTAAAACACAGGGCGCCATAGGCACTCACACAGTTTCCACACCGGCAATTACTCAGTACTGTTCAGCGCCTGCAGTCTACATCTACATCTACATGCTTACTCCGCAAGCCACCTGACGGTGTGTAGCGGAGGGTACCTTGAGTACCTCTATCGGTACTCCCTTCTATTCCAGTCTCGTATTGTTCGTGGAAAGAAGAATTGTCGGTATGCCTCTGTGTGGTCTCTAATCTCTCTGATTTTATCCTCATGGTCTCTTCGCGATACATACGTAGGAGGGAGCAATATACTGCTTGACTCCTCGGTGAAGGTATGTTCTCGAAACTTCAACAAAAGCCCGTACCGAGCTACTGAGCGTCTCTCCTGCAGAGTCTCCCACTGGAGTTTATCCATCATCTGCGTAACGCTTTCGCGATTACTAAATGATCTTCTCTATCTCTTTTATCAACCCTGTCTGGTACGGATCCCACACTGCTGAGCAGTATTCAGTCAGTGGGCGAACAAGTGTACTGTAACCTACTTCCTTTGTTTTCGGATTGCATTTCCTTGCCGGCCGAAGTGGCCGTGCGGTTAAAGGCGCTGCAGTCTGGAACCGCAAGACCGTTACGGTCGCAGGTTCGAATCCTGCCTCGGGCATGGATGTTTGTGATGTCCTTAGGTTAGTTAGGTTTAACTAGTTCTAAGTTCTAGGGGACTAATGACCTCAGCAGTTGAGTCCCATAGTGCTCAGAGCCATTTGAACCATTTTTTTGCATTTCCTTAGGATTCTTCCAATGAATCTCAGTCTGGCATCTGCTTTACCGACGATCAACTTTATATGATCATTCCGTTTTAAATCACTCCCAATGCCTACTCCCAGATAATTTATGGAATTAACTGCTTCCAGTTGCTGACCTGCTACACTCCTGGAAATGGAAAAAAGAACACATTGACACCGGTGTGTCAGACCCACCATACTTGCTCCGGACACTGCGAGAGGGCTGTACAAGCAATGATCACACGCACGGCACAGTGGACACACCAGGAACCGCGGTGTTGGCCGTCGAATGGCGCTAGCTGCGCAGCATTTGTGCACCGCCGCCGTCAGTGTCAGCCAGTTTGCCGTGGCATACGGAGCTCCATCGCAGTCTTTAACACTGGTAGCATGCCGCGACAGCGTGGACGTGAACCGTATGTGCAGTTGACGGACTTTGAGCGAGGGCGTATAGTGGGCATGCGGGAGGCCGGGTGGACGTACCGCCGAATTGCTCAACACGTGGGGCGTGAGGTCTCCACAGTACATCGATGTTGTCGCCAGTGGTCGGCGGAAGGTGCACGTGCCCGTTGACCTGGGACCGGACCGCAGCGACGCACGGATGCACGCCAAGACCGTAGGATCCTACGCAGTGCCGTAGGGGACCGCACCGCCACTTCCCAGCAAATTAGGGACACTGTTGCTCCTGGGGTATCGGCGAGGACCATTCGCAACCGTCTCCATGAAGCTGGGCTACGGTCCCGCACACCGTTAGGCCGTCTTCCGCTCACACCCCAACATCGTGCAGTCCGCCTCCAGTGGTGTCGCGACAGGCGTGAATGGAGGGACGAATGGAGACGTGTCGTCTTCAGCGATGAGAGTCGCTTCTGCCTTGGTGCCAATGATGGTCGTATGCGTGTTTGGCGCCGTGCAGGTGAGCGCCACAATCAGGACTGCATACGACCGAGGCACACAGGGCCAACACCCGGCATCATGGTGTGGGGAGCGATCTCCTACACTGGTCGTACACCACTGGTGATCGTCGAGGGGACACTGAATAGTGCACGTTACATCCAAACCGTCATCGAACCCATCGTTCTACCATTCCTAGACCGGCAAGGGAACTTGCTGTTCCAACAGGACAATGCACGTCCGCATGTATCCCGTGCCACCCAACGTGCTCTAGAAGGTGTAAGTCAACTACCCTGGCCAGCAAGATCTCCGGATCTGTCCCCCATTGAGCATGTTTGGGACTGGATGAAGCGTCGTCTCACGCGGTCTGCACGTCCAGCACGAACGCTGGTCCAACTGAGGCGCCAGGTGGAAATGGCATGGCAAGCCGTTCCACAGGACTACATCCAGCATCTCTACGATCGTCTCCATGGGAGAATAGCAGCCTGCATTGCTGCGAAAGGTGGATATACACTGTACTAGTGCTGACATTGTGCATGCTCCGTTGCCTGTGTCTATGTGCCTGTGGTTTTGTCAGTGTGATCATGTGATGTATCTGACCCCAGGAATGTGTCAATAAAGTTTCCCCTTCCTGGGACAATGAATTCACGGTGTTCTTATTTCAATTTCCAGGAGTGTATATTGTAGCTAAATGATAAGGTATCTTTCTTTCTATGTATTCGCAGCACATTACACTTGTCTACATTGAGATTCAATTGCCATTCCCTGCACCATGCTTCAATTCGCTGCAGATCCTCCTGCATTTCAGGACAAGTTTCCATTGTTACAACCTCTCTATATAGCACAGCATCACCCGCAAAAAGCCTCAGTGAACTTCCGATGTCATCCACAAGGTCATTTATGTATATTGTGAATAGCAACGGTCCTACGACACTCCCCTGCGGCACACCTGAAATCACTCTTACTTCGGAAGACTTCTCACCTTCCGACTTAGCAGTCGCTATTTACAGAAATCTTGAAACTACCCATAGTGTCTGCAATATGATATTCAGTTATATCGACAAATCTTACACTGTCAAGTAGAAGCAAAGTTATTTGGATAACATTCTATCAGGTTTCGGACATCAGGTACCACGCATCAGATTGTACCAAAGTTAACTGCTATTTTGTAAACATACTTTTAATACATGTTAATTTGCTATTTATTATTGTGTTTGCGCATCTCTGTTACTGATTCGCCCTATCGAACATGTGTTTATTTGAAAGCTTGCAAGTAGGCCACCGTTAAGGAAACACAGAAGGGAAACAGAATTTTTCTGCTACCATGGCTGTTGGAGCTGAATTAACGGTAGCTTTCAGATGCTACATTCACAGCAGAAACTGCGTTACGTCTCCACGCCCAGCTCGAAGTCACAAACTCTAACCGTTGTTGTGTATTACTATCACAAAGCGCTTTTAGTAATTTATTCCAACATGACCTAAAATACAAACTTTTCTACATAAACAAGTAGAACACATGAGGAGCGGGTAACTATCGAATGGTAAGACGAGCTGTCTCCTGAGGACTCTGCTGCTGGTAGCAAGAACAGACTGGGCGACTGGGCGATTTTCCCTCACATCAACAGCAACTTCATAATGCGTAGGCTTCCGCAGCCAGTGTCACTTACCATAAAGATCCAAAACAAGGCCACTGTTCGTTTCTTCAGTTCAGTTTTTTTATATTATGGCGCGGTTCCATATCCATCTACATCTACATCTACATGATTACTCTGCAATTCACATTTAAGTGCTTGGCAGAGGGTTCATCGAACCACAATCAAACTATCTCTCTACCATTCCACTCCCGAAAAGCGCGCGGGAAAAACGAGCGCCTTCTGTTCGAGCTCTTATTTCTCTCACTTTATTTTGATGATCATTCCTACCTATGTAGGTTGAGCTCAACAAAATATTTTCGCATTCGGAAGAGAAAGTTGGTGACTGAAATTTCGTAAATAGATCTCGCCGCGACGAAAACCGTCTTTGCTTTAATGACTTCTATCCCAACTCGCGTATCATACTGCCACACTCTCTCCTCCATTACGTGATAATACAAAACGAGCTACCCTTTTTTACACCCTTTCGATGTTCTCCGTCAATCCCACCTGGTAAGGATCCCACACCGCGCAGCAATATTCTAACAGAGGACGAACGAGTGTAGTGTAAGCTGTCTCTTTAGTGGACTTCTAAGTGTCCTGCCAATGAAACGCAATCTTTGGCTCGCTTTCCCCACAATACTATCTATGTGGTCTTTCCAACTGAAGTTGTTCGTAATTTTAACAACCAGGTACTTAGTTGAATTGACAGCCTTGAGAGTTGTACTATTTATCGAGTAATCGAATTCCAACGGATTTCTTTTGGAACTCATGTGGATCACCTCACACTTTTCATTATTTAGCGTCAACTGCCATCTGCCACACAATACAGCAATCTTTTCTAAATCGCTTTGCAACTGATACTGGTCTTCGGATGACCTTACTAGACGGTAAATTACAGCATCATCTGCGAACATCCTAAGAGAACTGCTCAAATTGTCACACAGGTCATTTATATAGATCAGTAACAGCAGAGGCCCTAGGACGCTTCCCTGGAGAACACCTGATATCACTTCAGTTTCACTCGATGATTTGCCGTCTATTACTACGAACGGCGACCTTCCTGACAGGAAATCACGAATCAAGTCGCACAACTGAGACGATACCCCATAGGCCCGCAGCTTGATAAGAAGTCGCTTGTGAGGAACGGTGTCAAAATCTTTCCGGAAATCTAGAAATACGGAATCAACTTGAGATCCCCTGTCGATAGCGGCCATAAAACTTTTATGTTAACCAGCAACCGTCATAGCATGCACTGAGCTGTAGGAGGTGCTTATCACACTCTCGACGAAAATGGCGTCGAACATTTGTAACTGAGCTGCATTCGTTGGAAAGTAAAACGTAACACGACTTATTACTGTGTTGTCGCCACCTCTAACGGTGAACATGAGAAATAAAGATATTCCTGACACACAGTGGCGGAAAAAAATGGAACAAAAATGTTGAAATGTGTGTGAAATCTTATGGGACTTAACTGCTTAGGTCATCAGTCCCTAAGCTTACACAATACTTAACCTAAATTATCCTAAGGACAGCCGACCGGTGTGGCCGTGCGGTTCTAGGCGCTTCAATCTGGAACCGCGTGACCGCTACGGTCACAGGTTCGAATCATGCCTTGAGCATGGAT
This sequence comes from Schistocerca nitens, assembly GCF_023898315.1. Lineage (NCBI taxonomy): Eukaryota > Metazoa > Arthropoda > Insecta > Orthoptera > Acrididae > Schistocerca > Schistocerca nitens. The sequence goes on from NC_064617.1 coordinate 405,472,432, forward strand.
GTGAGTGATATCCTTAGGTTAGTTAGGTTTAAATAGTTCTAGGTTCTAGGGGACTGATGACCACAGATGTTAAGTCCCATAGTGCTCAGCCATTTGAACAATTTATCCTAAGGACAAACACACACACCCATGCCCGAGGGAGGATTCGAACCTCCGCCGGGACCAAAAATGGAACACATTCAAGGCTTGTGCTCAGTCGCACTAGAGTATAATATGTGCATTCTGATGGGTTGTGGTGTTATTTGTTCATTCTTCGCGGTCAGCGGCGACCACACGGCGCTCAGGAGGCCTGTCTGCACACCCTCTGTTTTGAATCTGCCAGCAATAACTGTGCTGAGTTTAGAGGCGAACAGTGTCTGCATCATTCGTTCTATGGTACGATCATGCCTCTTTGACGAGTACGTACTCAAACTTCATCCATTTGAACGGAGTCGCATTGTGTGCTTGTGGGAAGCTGGATGGACATATCGGTGGATTTCTGCAAGTTGTAACCTCCCCACGAAATAAAATAACATGAATAATCATCAGTAAACACTTCCTGGCTAAGTTGCCGTGGTCGATCTGTAGAACTTCTTCTCCCTGACGTTTCGTTCTCAACTACGGAGAACATCTTCCGAGGTGAGTCAACGACTGGCTGCTAGAAGCTGGGGCCGCCGCTTATATGGATATCGTAGGGGGCGCCACCACTCGTCACGTGGCGTCGATGTGCAGCTATCTCTGGCTATCGTCTGTTCTCTCGATTGCAGGCAATCGATTGTCACGTGATTGATGCAACGTCGACCGCCATATCTTATCCAATTTTAATCCTTCTTCTTTACGATTAAAATTGTATTGATGTTTGTGGATTTCAATTGCCTCTCTATACATACGTGTATAATAGTGCGACGTCCTCGCTAGCACGCTTGTTTCACCAAATTTTATTTCGTGATCTCCATCCTTAGAAACATGTTCCGCTACTGCCGATTTGTCGATATGTCCCAAGCGACAGTTTCTTTTGTGCTCCGTCAACCGTGTATTGATGCTTCTTTTTGTAGTTCCTATATAAACCCTGCCACAACTACACGGAATTTTATATACCCCTGGGGTGGCTAGGAGGTGACGCGCATCTTTTGTTGATCTTAGGCATTCACTAATTTTCTTAGTAGGTCTAAAAATGGTCTCTACCTGAAACTTGGCTAGTACTTTGCCAATACGATCCGTGATATTATGTATGAACGGAAGAAATACTTTTCCAGCTGATGGTTGTTGCTGTCTCCTATTTTTAGGCATTTTTCTATTTGGGTGAAGTGCTCATTTTCGTATAACCATTTTTCGCAAAGGCCATTTGTAAAAGATTTAGTTCTTCTTGTAAGTAGCCTGGTTCACAAATATTATTGGCCCTATCCACTAGTGTTTTTATGACCCCCTCTTTTGCCTAGGGTGGTGGTTTGAGTTCTTACGGAGGTAGCGATCAGTATGTGTACCTTTCCTGTAGACCTTATGGCCTAAGGTCCCATCCGCCCGTTTGATAACTGATACATCCAAGAAGTTAAGTTGTCCATTCTTCTCCTTCTCCATAGTAAATTTAATCTTTGGGTTGATGCTATTTAAGTGTACCAGGAAATCAATCAAGTCTTCTTCCTCATGATTCCATATTACAAAGGTATCATCCACATACCGATACCACTTCGAGGGGCTTTTTTTGGCCGACTGCAGTACTTGATGTTCAAAATATTCCATGAATAAATTCGCAGTTGCGGGACTTAGGGGGCTACCCATGGCTACCCCATCGATCTGTTCATAAAATTCACCATTGTACTGAATATAGGTCTAGGATAGACAGTGTTGGAACAAGGCTACTATATCAGTAGGGAAAATATCGGCTATATGGGAGAGAGCTTCATCAACTGTAACCATCGTGAACAAAGACACTATATCAAAACTGACAAGGATGTCATTCGGACCGACAGTAATTTCCCTCAATTTCTCAATGAAGTGTAGACAGTTTTTAATATGACTCTCAGTGGAACATATCGACAAATCGGCAGTAGCGGAACATGTTTTTAAGGATGGAGATCACGAAATAAAATTTGGTGAAACAAGCGTGCTAGCGAGGACGTCGCACTATTATACACGTATGTATAGAGAGGCAATTGAAATCCACAAACATCAATACAATTTTAATCGTAAAGAAGGAGGATTAAAATTGGATAAGATATAGCGGTCGACGTTGCATCAATCACGTGATAATCGACTGCCTGCAATCGAGAAAACGGACGATAGCCAGAGATAGCTGCACATCGACGCCACGTGTCGTGTGGTGGCGCCCCCTACGATATCCATATGAGCGGCGGCCCCAGCTCCTAGCAGCCAGTCGTTGACTCACGTCGGAAGATGTTCTCCGTAGTTGAGAACGAAACGTCAGGGAGAAAAAGTTCTACAGATCGACCACGGCAACTTAGCCCGGAAGTGTTTACTGATGAAGACGCCGGCCGTGAAAGCCTGCATGGAATGATTCGACGCCTCTACGGGGAGGAAATGTCAACTAGGGTACGACGACTGGAGAACCTACGCAAGTAGAAACGTCAACAACTTTGCTCACTCACTTTTCTGCTACGCTGTCGTGATACCGGAATAGTTCCCAAATTTTTAAAAGTGAGAAGAATGTTTCATTCGGCACAAGCTAACCGTATTTACTCTCGTATGGAACTGGCATTACTACGTGAGCGGATACATCAGACACAAAGAGGACTGGCGGTATGTGATGGTCAACTGCTAAATCTTCATTTACTTATTAGCAATACTATGCAGTTTTGTCATTGGAACAAAGTGGACAGTCTAACATTTAGATCTATGGAGATTAGTGCAGAAGTGTCTTCCAATAGGCAGGAGGAGAAGTTTGATCGTCTACAAGAGGGTCGACAGGAAACACCGATTCCAAACAAATCCAAACGGTTATTAATTTATCGGAAAAAGAATTGTCTAAGGAAGAACTTTCTGTTGTGTCTAAAGGAGGGAATTTTGCAATAACTCCATCCAAGATTCCTATGGAGGACATTATTGCTAATATAGAGGCAGGAATTCGTCAGTTACCATCATATTCTGCTGATGAAATTAGAATGGAAACCTCCAGGATATTACGCAAAGCTAAGCCACCCAGCAGCAATCTGTCTCAAGGGGAAAGGAAGGCATTGCGGGAGATCAATGCAGACAAGAATGTTATTATAGTTGCCGCTGACAAGGGAAATGTTACTGTTTTAATGAATACTGAGGATTATCACAAGATCAGTGATCTCCTGGAACAATGCACATACAAGAAGTTGAAAAACGATCCCACAACGAATGTGCTGAATGCCACCAATCGTCTGATAAAACAGTCTTCCATTCCTACAGAAGTTAAAAAGTATCTTTGTAAAACGGAGGCTTATCCTTCGAGATTATATGGATTACCAAAGATACATAAACCTGATGTTCCTTTGAGACCAATAGTCAGCGCAATTGGAGCTGTGGGGCGGCGGGTGGAAATATGTTGTTGTATAATTACTCTGTGGAATGTAGAAACACTGCTTTTCCCGGCCGATGCAACATATGTGGGGCGGCGGGTGGAATTATTGTTGTTAAAAATGTTCCTATTATTTATGCTGTTGTTTATGCTGTCTTTCGCCGTTCTCAACACTGGCTCTCTAACTACAATATTGGCTACCAGAAAGTGATTAGCAAAACGTGAAGCCTGTAATTAGAATTCCTAGTGCCCACTTCATCTGAGAATACACTTATAGTTACAGCTTATAGCTCTGAGGAATTAGAAGATTGTCCGGGATTTATAATCAAAAACGATTTTCTAATAAAAACGTTCTGTATTCTGAAAGTCACAGATGAAAACAGAAGAATCCACACAATCTAACTAACAGAGCAGTTCAGAGTCTAATGCGCTGATGCAACTATAAATGTCCAAATTAAATGTTTAAATGAATGCTCGCCATAATTTGATGATTAGGTTCATCAAACGCCACGCTAAATAATTGGTAGAATGTCTGTCCCGCGGCGGCACGTGACAATACGACATACGCAAACTGAAGATCGATAATTACAGTCAACCCAGAATTAACACTTCACTCGAAAATGATTTCATGGTTACGCGTATTCCGAGTAACTTAATACGGCATCCGAGGCTGTTTGTAGTAATGATACCGACGCGACGCGACTCCCGACACAGATGACGTGCTATTCAGCGTCTGGAGAGAACTGGGGCCTTGCTTCCTCTCGCAGCGTTCTTATATATAAAGCCGCGGTGCGGACGGCTAAGGGAACGCCTGATCAAATCGGCTCTCCCGACTAGCCGCTGGGCTAGTAATGCACCACATTAGGTTACCGAATAAATCATAGCTTCTTTTGCTGATGGCCGATGAAGCTCTTAATTTAAATGTGCATTCAGCACGCAGGTAAGTATTGATAATAAAATTTTGACGTGGCTAAGTTAAATATTTTGGGCGAGAGAATTAATTTAATTACAATGCACACAGTAGACGAGCTCTGAAATGGCCCTTTGGAGATACGCTATCGCTATAGTTTTATAGGTATTCAAATGAAATTTCTCACATCTTCATAGCTATAGCGGATCTCCAACCTACTTAAATATAAACATCCTAGTCTTATTTATTAGCCTACTTAATCTAACCTTGCTTCCTTAAGTTTTAAGACCAAAACCAGAAAATCATGAATATCCACTAAAATCTTAATTTGTGAGATCCAGAAGACTGTTTTTATTAAATAATTATGAAAAATTAATCTAATTATAAATTTTGAAGTCTCTAGCTCTTTTCTGTTGCGCCAATGATTTTTACAGAAAAATGTCCAAATTTCGAAAATGGCTAAAGTTATCGGACTGATATTCAACACACATTAATTTAGTATTACTCCTGACATGCTAGAAATGTTTTAGGTTTTCTGCTTGATTTTTAAAGTATTGCACAACATTTATGACGTCAGAGCTAGTTGCAGCGGACTGGCTGGCATACAATGGAAAGACTGATGTGAATTTACTACAGCGTGAATAGGCTGCTTCCCTACATCACCCTCTACTTAAATTTTTTGTTTATGAATGTTAATGAACAAAAAAAATTTAATTACAAAAAGGGAAGCAAGAGTACACCTTAACTTCCTATGAAAATTTGAAATTGAAAAGTACATGTAGAAACATTAAAAGAAATCTGATTACCTACATTAATTATTTACATTGTGCGCATGTTCACTGCCTCTTAAGCAATATTATTGCTCAAAATTTAAGCAAAATCAATGAAACACTTTGGCATACATATTGCCTTAGACAAACAAACACATAAAATATATAAAATTATGGAAATCTCAAATCCATTAAATACATTTTTACATACACAAACTCAAAAAAATAAAAGTTATTCAAGATACATAAACAGATGATTATATCTTAGCAGTCTTTTCTAAACCTGAAAGAAAATTTCACAAATAATTTTTACACACGTGGTTGTAGCCGCTTTGGCTGGCGTTCTACACTTCCATTCACAAGGGTAGAGGAGGGGAAGTTGCTATGGTGTGCGTCCTTCACGTTCACTCTAAATTACATGGGGAAAGGGGAGGGGTCACTGTGAGTTGTGTCCAAGTCACTCCACGCTTTCACGCAGCTACCAGGCTGCCATTATCTGCTTTGTCCTGTAGAACAAACAAAAAGAGTGCCTCAGACTCTGTTCACTTAATATCTAAGGGTGGGTCACAATTAAATGGGGATATATACATTTTATCCTTCAATATGTTGCTGGAACAAAGTTAACAGAACCTTTCTAATTTTACTCTCACGGTTACTTAACTGTCATAAAATCGGTAAACAAATGGCTCAAAACGTCGTTAGTCACGTATTAGAGAAAGTTTATGCTCAAGGCATACAATCATGAATCCTATTTAATTTCAATTTATCATTTCTGGGCCGGAACACTGAACCAATGCTCGGTACATTCCTGATACATTCGTATTTTATTCACTTAGCTGATTCATCTTTGATTACCTTATTCTTAGAGATAGTATGAGTATATTTGATTAGTAGTTGTTTTTTTCAGCTTCTTTGTACATGTGAGTAACTTTTGGTAATAGTACAGTTCTGAGTGTTCAAAACACACTACGTTTAGTTGACTACTAAATCCACTTATTGGTCCTCTGCTGTTGTGTCCGTTCCACATCTGCAATCATGTACTTACTTCATCGAAGTGTATTTATGCTGAGCTATAAATAATGTTTCACGTCTGCCAGTATGTTACCTATTTACTTTGCTAGTGTATGAACTTAAGTAATACTCACTCCATTAACATTTAATGCATAGGATAGCACATTTTTCTATTATCTATAGTGTATTGCAGCTGATCAGTTTGCTCACGTGGCAATCCATTTCCACTCGATCGGACGCTGAAACCACAGGTAGTCTCTCTCGACCTACCACTAAAGTGCATTAAGTAATTATGGACGAGCGTAATGCAAAATTCCTTAAACCTATAGGACACCATGAGCTGCTCTGTCTCATCTAACATAAGGGTACCTATGGTCGCATTCACGCCTCCAACTCATAACCTCAATACGCGTAGGTGTATCCTGTCACACACTACACCAAAATAATGGCCAGCTCCAACCTCATAAATACTTCAGGGACGTGTCCTTCACGTCTCAACCACAAACACTGCTCAATTCTATTACACTGCCATTCCTTGCTACACAAGGTGAGTTTATTCTTACAACTTGTCTGCATATTTTTTCATAACACTAAGCAATCTCTTTTACTATTAATTAGTTAGCTCTGCAGCATACAATAGGTTTCACTGCCACTTCAGATCCTGCTTGTACACGAATTCGTATATCTTTTTAAATTACTATTGTGGGACCATCTCCAAGAAAACAACAACTTTGTACTTATAATATTACCATGGTTCTATACATAATTGTTACTCAAATACATTTGTATCTTAATTACGTCATACTTCTCTATTGTTTATGTCACTAGTAGGTTTGTCACATTAGGTATTTTCTTCACTAATTGGTGGATAGAATGGTTACAGAACTCATGGCTCGATAGCCATGACAGAAAATTTTTATATTGCAAAGATGGAGTCGAAACTTTGGTGGATAGGAAAGATGAAGAATGAGTGAGACCTGAAATGGGAAAGAAGATCTCACACAGCTGGGACTGCACAGCTGCCACACTGTGTAGAGGTTACAGAACAACCTCCTCCCTACAGCATTCATTAGCTTAATGCTGACTTGATAATCATACCGGAAAATTTAATGTGTTGGAAAGAAGAGGTCGAAATTTTTGTGGATAGGAAAGATGAAGAATGAGTGAGACCTGAAAAGGAAAGAAGATCTCACACAGCTGGGACTGCACAGCTGCCACACTGTGTAGAGGTTGCAGAACAACCTCCTCCTTACAGCATTCATTCATAACCTTTGACCACACCACGTCGATCTGAAAACACCTTATGATGCCTTTTTAGAACCTGTCTCAGTTCTTCCTTCTGATTAGCTGAAATTTTATCGATTTCCTGCAGTTTAGCTTCTATTTTGTCCAAAATAATTGCTTCTTCTTCTTCTGTGTTCAGCTTATTTTTACTAAGATTAACACCTTCGTCCCAATATCTCCTATTTTTCAGAACTCGTATAGGCAGCTCCCAAGTTTCATCATTAGTTACTACATGGTTATCACTAAAAGGTACTGTAATTACTCCGGTTATTGGCAAGACCATTCATAACTGGCTTCTTTCAAAGTCAACAACACTCTGATATTTCGACAAGAAATCTGTGCCAATTAAAACCTCAATACTGAGATTGTTTACAATTAAACATGGATGATCAATTAAATTACCATTAATGTTAAAAGGCAGCAAAGCTTCTTGCTTTACCGTTCTTGACACCTTGCCAGTAGCACCAATTATTCTTAGTCCTGATACCCTCATTACTGTAAGCTTGTCTTTACCAGGTAATGCATCAAAGAAGGACTGAGATATCGCACTCACCTCACGTCCACTGTCTAAGAGACAACGTACATTGATACCCAACATATTCACTATTATTGTAGGGTGGCTTATTCTAGTTTGTACAGGTTTTCCTCAAATTCATCCAATAGTTCCTTTTGGATTTGTCTCCAACTAAAGTGGTCGACATCTGTCTTCATTACATTTAGGTCACAGTGTGTAGGGGTTTCCTGAATTACATTTTCAGCTGCCTTTTCCAGTCGGTCTATTAATTTCAAATCGAATCACCGCACGACTTCATTACATTTAGTTTGCTGAACATGACCCAAAGTACTGTAGTCTGAGCGATTCTGCGCCTCCAGACCGGGCATAACACTAGTTACAGCTAAACCACTATCACCATTATCGTCGGGTTCCTTCTCAAGTGACAACTTGTCACAGCTACTGGGTTCATCGACCCCCAACAGGCTACCCTCTACATTCTCTCTTATCTCCTGTCCTAAATCTATTAGTACATTATCAACATCCTGCACAGGCACTTTAGATAAGAGCACATCATCCTCATCGTAAATATAAGCATGAATTTCTTCTGCTTCTTCACCTGACAATTCAATATTTTGTAGCTCTTCCCTATCGTTACACAGCTGCGCCTTCTCTTTCTCTTCCCACTTAGAAAGCGTCTCTAACACGGTATCAATCAAATATTGTGAGTGATCTAATATTTCTGTTGTATTTTTAGGTGCTACCGACTCTTCATCCACATGTTCGGTTTGAGTATTCTGATCTGTCTTACCAATTATTGTAATTACTGGCTTAGGAAAAGTAACCGCCTGGTGAGCGCCAGTGTCCTCATAGACGGGAACTAGTTTTCCTGCCTCGGCCTACTGCTGTTTCCTTTATTTTCATTATAGTTAACTGACATAGCATTGCTTTCCGTACTGTTGTTTACACGCATAATTTTGTTCGGAACAAAATTATTATCACTTGGATGCCATTGTTGGTTCTGATAATTATTTCTCCAATTCCTACCTCTCTTAGGATGACGAACACCTACTGTTCTGATGTTTACATTGCCATTCTGCTCGTTCTTAAAATTACTACTATTGTTATTAGCATTTCTGTTATTACGTGCTTGCTCCTCATTGGCAGCAACACGTTCTACACGTTCCAAATATTCAATGAAACGATCCAGATTGTCTCTAGGGACAGATATAATTCTAGTTTGCCAATACCATGGCAGTTTGGCTTCAAATGGTTCAAATGGCTCTGAGCACTATGGGACTCAACTGCTGAGGTCATTAGTCCCCTAGAACTTAGAACTAGTTAAACCTAACTAACCTAAGGACATCACAAACATCCATGCCCGAGGCAGGATTCGAACCTGCGATCGTAGCGGTCTTGCGGTTCCAGACTGCAGCGCCTTTAACCGCACGGCCACTTCGGCCGGCAGTTTGGCTTCAAGACCTAGTATAATCATTTCCGGTTTCAGCTTTTCGTCCAAATGTGACAAACGTGAAATCCATGACCTAGCAAACTCTTTAATTGATTCCTTGCCTGCATTGAAGCGCTTTGCACTCCAAAATTCTCTCAACACTTCATTTTGCTTATCACTTCAACATAACATCAGCTGACCACGCATGGCGTCACCTGCTAAATGGCTTCTAATAAATGAGATTTTCTCTCGTTCAGACCAAGTTGGTGGAATCACATCTTCAAAATCGTTCCAGAAATCTAGCGGGTGGATATTTTTATCTGAATCGAACCGCAAGAACTGCCGACACCCAATAAAAGCGGCGTTTGCAGCTACAAGTTGTTGTATACTACCATTACCAGAAGTTACTGAAGCTACTTTACTCTCAATGTTAGCAATGTTGGTACTAATATTTTCTACTTTCATTTCAACATTATCTACTCTTTGCACAATATGAGTAGCATCAGTTTTGATTGCATCTACTTCTGCTTGACATATGTTTACTTTAATATTAACATCTTTAAACCTATCTGAGCACAGTTCAGACTTGTGACATTACAGCCTTTATCACTGCGATTTTTAACATGTAAAAGTTTTTTTTCTGTATTCGCGGCAGTATGTGCGAACTTTTAACATATACCAATGAATGTTGTAACCAGATATCTTTGCCGCGCTCCTGAAAAGCGCAGAATATCACGATAGCTATAAACTGTTATACGCTGCTATCGATCAGTAAAAAAAAACAAACGATGCACCGCTCTCTAGCTGTTCTGTGAATGTGTTGCGAGTTAGACGCAAAAGTATTGTGCTCCATACTGATATAATCATTTTATTGTAACTTTAAGAGTTTAAGTGATTAAAAAATATATGTAGCCACAAACGAGCGAGAATGTATATCATGAAAATTCGCTCCACCGCCACAATGGGTGGCCATGTTAATGTAAGTTTCCGTTTCATAATATAATACTTGAAGCCTTGAAGTTTATTTAATTTCAAAGAAAATCTCTCAGCCTTATTTTCATTAATTATACTTGTGATAATCTTTCCTGTTTAAAAGATTTATGCAGCTTATGATCCAGCGTGTGTTCTGTCGGAACAGGAGGCTGTCGTGACAACATCGTTATAGTATTTATTCCAAGTTCTTTCAGTTCCGTTTATATGTTCATACAAATCCAATTAGTTGGTCCCTTAGGTTTCATTCATGTAACTTCTGTCTGTTTTCTCCGCGCGATCTTCCTCCGAAAAAAAAATTTCTGTTCATTTTTTAGTAATTTTCGATATCGTGAATGAGAAAAGACAGCCGCCTCCTGCTCCGAACGGAACACCACGACATTTCTAACGTCGGAGAGTACCGCACGAATTTTCCGCTAAAAGGTAATAGAATTTCTTAAAGCTGGATCAATTACACATGTTGCTGCTGTTCTCCGACAAATCTGGTGTGATTAATAGTAATTAATTCTGTCACGACAAAAAGAACCAATTTTATTTTTACCAAAGCAACAAATTTTCAATTAAATTACTAAAAAAAATTTTAAAAAAATAACAAATCATACCAGAGACTCCGCCTCGATCTTTTCTGTTAACTTGTGCTCCAGCTTCGCATCTTCCATTTGGAAGTCCTTGCGAACCTCAGCAACTTCGGGTTTTACTGTTTTATACATTTCAGAAAATTGTTGAGCAACCTTCTTCTTAATATCCTCATGATTGTAATCAATTTTATAATTCAAACTGTCTAGATCCTCTTTCAACTTATTGCAACCAGCCTTGAAGGTATCGTCCATTACCTCCAATCGTTTATTAAAATTAGTTTGGCTGGCCACAAAAAAATGGTTCAAATGGCTCTGAGCACTATGGGACTCAACTGCTGAGGTCATTAGTCCCCTAGAACTTAGAACTAGTTAAACCTAACTAACCTAAGGACATCACAAACATCCATGCCCGAGGCAGGATTCGAACCTGCGACCGTAGCGGTCTTGCGGTTCCAGACTGCAGCACCTTTAACCGCACGGCCACTTCGGCCGGCGGCTGGCCACAATCTCATACTTTAATTCAGCTGTCATTTTTGCATTACTGGCAGCTATTGCTTGTAATATAACATTTAAATCAACAGCCCCAGTATCTTTGGGTTGCTCACTAGCTGGTTTCTTTTCACACTCAGGTGACGAAAAACTAGCTCCAACACCAGAATCATCAAAACTAAATGAAACTTCTGATTGATCAGTCATACCTAACTTCTCCTGTTTAAACTCTACCATCTCTGATGACTGTTTCGTTTTTAACTCATCAGATAAACTATCATCCAATAAAATAATAATTTCTGATTTCTGCTTTACTACAGGGGTCTCTATTATTGAATCAATGCCCCTTTTTACACTACTGTCAGGAGACAATACTTCATATTTCACTTTAACATTACTATTTTCATGCATATTTACACTTGAACCGTTGTCTGGATTTACAGTTCCCTCAACAGACATAGGTTCTGATATAAGTTTAACCTCAGTTTCTTTTGGCGGTTCCATCGCCGACAGTCTTTTAGTGCAGGTTAGTAAAATTTTTAACAGCTTTTCACTTAACTTGGTTCCTTCTGCACGACGTATGGCGTTGCCGGCGTGGCGTACCAGGATTACTGATCCAACACAGTGCTGAATTGCAGGCGGCACTCCGACGGCTGCTGTGTGTTTGCGTGGCCCGCAACTGCAGGCGCGGCTCCGGCTGTTCTGGCGGACGACTGCGGTGAGGCGAAACTGGCTTCTCGCGATGCCGGCAGCGCCGCTAGCCTCAGTGCCAGCTCCGTCAATCCAGATATGTCGTTAATCCAATTGCGTCGTCCACATACACACGTAACCCTTTCACTGTTCTATTACTCAGTTGCGTGTCGCATTTCACTCGCGAAAGCCAATATTTAAAGTCACTTTCACTTTTACTCAGTTTATTTCCCGGCCGATGCACCATTTGTGGGGCGGCGGGTGGAAATATGTTGTTGTATAAATACTCTGTAGAATGTAGAAACACTGCTTTTCCCGGCCGATGCAACATATGTGGGGCGGCGGGTGGAATTATTGTTGTTAAAAATGTTCCTATTATTTATGCTGTTGTTTATGCTGTCTTTCGCCGTTCTCAACACTGGCTCTCTAACTACAATATTGGCTACCAGAAAGCGATTAGCAAAACGTGAAGCCTGTAATTAGGATTCCTAGTGCCCACTTCATCTGAGAATACACTTATAGTTACAGCTTATAGCTCTGAGGAATTAGAAGATTGTCTGGGATTTAAAATCAAAAACGATTTTCTAAAAAAAACGTTCTGTATTCTGAAAGTCACAGATGAAAACAGAAGAATCCACACAATCTAACTAACAGAGCAGTTCAGAGTCTAATGCGCTGATGCAACTATAAATGTCCAAATTAAATGTTTAAATGAATGCTCGCCATAATTTGATGATTAGGTTCATCAAACGCCACGCTAAATAATTGGTAGAATGTCTGTCCCGCGGCGGCACGTGAAAATACGACATACGCAAACTGAAGATCGATAATTAAAGTCAACCCAGAATTAACACTTCACTCGAAAATGATTTCATGGTTACGCGTATTCCGAGTAACTTAATACGGCATCCGAGGCTGTTTGTAGTAATGATACCGACGCGACGCGACTCCCGACACAGATGATGTGCTATTCAGCGTCTGGAGAGAACTGGGGCCTTGCTTCCTCTCGCAGCGTTCTTATATACACTCCTGGAAATTGAAATAAGAACACCGTGAATTCATTGTCCCAGGAAGGGGAAACTTTATTGACACATTCCTGGGGTCAGATACATCACATGATCACACTGACAGAACCACAGGCACATAGACACAGGCAACAGAGCATGCACAATGTCGGCACTAGTACAGTGTATATCCACCTTTCGCAGCAATGCAGGCTGCTATTCTCCCATGGAGACGATCGTAGAGATGCTGGATGTAGTCCTGTGGAACGGCTTGCCATGTCATTTCCACCTGGCGCCTCAGTTGGACCAGCGTTCGTGTTGGACGTGCAGACCGCGTGAGACAACGCTTCGTCCAGTCCCAAACATGCTCATTGGGGGACAGATCCGGAGATCTTGCTGGCCAGGGTAGTTGACTTACACCTTCTAGAGCACGTTGGGTGGCACGGGATACATGCGGACGTGCATTGTCCTGTTGGAACAGCAAGTTCCCTTGCCGGTCTAGGAATGGTAGAACGATGGGTTCGATGACGGTTTGGATGTACCGTGCACTATTCAGTGTCCCCTCGACGATCACCAGTGGTGTACGGCCAGTGTAGCAGATCGCTCCCCACACCATGATGCCGGGTGTTGGCCCTGTGTGCCTCGGTCGTTTGCAGTCCTGATTGTGGCGCTCACCTGCACGGCGCCAAACACGCATACGACCATCATTGGCACCAAGGCAGAAGCGACTCTCATCGCTGAAGACGACACGTCTCCATTCGTCCCTCCATTCACGCCCGTCGCGACACCACTGGAGGCGGGCTGCACGATGTTGGGGCGTGAGCGGAAGACGGCCTAATGGTGTGCGGGACCGTAGCCCAGCTTCATGGAGACAGTTGCGAATGGTCCTCGCCGATACCCCAGGAGCAACAGTGTCCCTAATTTGCTGGGAAGTGGCGGTGCGGTCCCCTACGGCACTGCGTAGGATCCTACGGTCTTGGCGTGCATCCGTGCGTCGCTGCGGTCCGGTCCCAGGTCGACGGGCACGTGCACCTTCCGCCGACCAATGGCGACAACATCGATGTACTGTAGAGACCTCACGCCCCACGTGTTGAGCAATTCGGCGGTACGTCCACCCGGCCTCCCGCATGCCCACTATACGCCCTCGCTCATAGTCCGTCAACTGCACATACGGTTCACGTCCACGCTGTCGCGGCATGCTACCAGTGTTAAAGACTGCGATGGAGCTCCGTATGCCACGGCAAACTGGCTGACACTGACGGCGGCGGTGCACAAATGCTGCGCAGCTAGCGCCATTCGACGGCCAACACCGCGGTTCCTGGTGTGTCCGCTGCGCCGTGCGTGTGATCATTGCTTGTACAGCCCTCTCGCAGTGTCCGGAGCAAGTATGGTGGGTCTGACACACCGGTGTCAATGTGTTCTTTTTTCCATTTCCAGGAGTGTATAAAGCCGCGGTGCGGACGGCTAAGGGAACGCCTGATCAAATCGGCTCTCCCGACTAGCCGCTGGGCTAGTAATGCACCACATTAGGTTACCGAATAAATCATAGCTTCTTTTGCTGATGGCCGATGAAGCTCTTAATTTAAATGTGCATTCAGCACGCAGGTAAGTATTGGTAATAAAATTTTGACGCGGCTAAGTTAAATATTTTGGGCGAGAGAATTAATTTAATTACACTGCACGCAGTAGACGAGTTCTGAAATGGCTCTTTGGAGATACGCTATCGCTATAGTTTTATAGGTATTCAAATGAAACTTCTCACATCTTCATAGTTATAGCGGATCTCCAACCTACGTAAATATAAACATCCTAGCCTTATTTATTAGCCCACTTAATCTATCTTGCTTCCTTAAGTTTTAAGACCAAAACCATAAAATCATGAATTTTCACTAAAATCTTAATTTTTGAGATCCAGAAGACTGTTTTTATTAAATAATTATGAAAAATTAATCTAATTATAAATTTTGAAGTCTCTAGCTCTTTTCTGTTGCGCCAATGAATTTTACAGAAAAACGTCCAAATTTCGAAAATGGCTAAAGTTATCGAACTGATATTCAACACACATTAATTTAGTATTACTCCTGACATGCCAGAAATGTTTTAGGTTATTTGCTTGATTTTTAAAGTATTGCGCAACATTTATGACGTCAGAGCTAGTTGCAGCGGACTGGCTGGCACACAATGGAAAGACTGATGTGAATTTACCACAGCGTTTGTAGGCTGCTTCCCTACAGAGCTCCTACCCAAGAACTAGCCAGACACCTTGCCTCTTTGTTACAACCTTACATAGGCAAAACTGAGAGTCATATTAAAAACTCTCTACACTTCATTGAGAAATTGAGGGAAATTACTGTCGGTCCGAATGACATCCTTGTCAGTTTTGATATAGTGTCTTTGTTCACGATGGTTCCAGTTGATGAAGCTCTCTCCCATATAGCCGATATGTTCCCTATTGATATAGTAGCCTATTTTCAGTAGAATGGTGAATTTTATGAACAGATCGATGGGGTAGCCATGGGAAGCCCCGTAAGTCCCGCAATTGCGAATTTATTCATGGAATATTTTGAACGTCAAGCACTGCAGTCGACCAAAAAAAGCCCCTCAAAGTGGTATCGGTATGTGGATGATACCTTTGTAATATGGAATCATGAGGAAGAAGACTTGAATGATTTCCTGGTACACTTAAATAGCATCAACTCAAAGATTATATTTACTATGGAGAAGGTGAAGAATGCACAACTTCTTGGATGTATCAGTTATCAAACGGGCGGATGGGACCTTAGGCCATAAAGGTCTACAGGAAAGGTACACATACTGATCGCTACCTCCATAAGATCTCAAACCACCACCCTAGGCAAAAGAGGGGGTCACAAAAACACTAGTGGATAGGGCCAATAATATTTGTGAACCAGGCTACTTACAAGAAGAACTAAATCATTTACGAATGGCTTTTGCGAAAAATGGTTATACGAAAATGAGCACTTCACCCAAATAGAAAAATGCCTAAAAATAGGAGACAGCAACAACCATCAGCGGGAAAAGTATATCTTCCGTTCATCCATAATATCACGGATCGTATTGGCAAAGTACTAGCCAAGTTTCAGGTAGAGGCCATTTTTAGACCTACTAAGAAAATTAGTGAATGCCTAAGATCAACAAAAGATGCTCGTCACCCCCTAGCCACCCCAGGGGTATATAAAATTCCGTGTAGTTGTGGCAGGATTTATATAGGAACTACAAAAAGAAGCATCAATACACGGTTGACGGAGCACAAAAGAAACTGTCGCATGGAACATATCGACAAATCGGCAGTAGCGGAACATGTTTTTGAGGATGGAGATCACGAAATAAAATTTGGTGGAACAAGCATGCTAGCGAGGACGTCGCACTATTATGCACGTATGTATAGAGAGGCAATTGAAATCCACAAACATCAATACAATTTTAATCGTAAAGAAGGATTACAATTGGATAAGATATGGCGGTCGACGTTGCATCAATCACGTGACAATCGATTGCCTGCAATCGAGAACAGACGATAGCCAGAAATAGCTGCACATCAACGCCACGTGACGTGTGGTGGCGCCCCCTACGATATCCTTATAAGCGGCGGCCCCAGCTCCTAGCAGCCAGTCGTTCACTAACCTCGAAAGATGTTCTTCGTAGTTGAGAACGAAACGTCAGGGAGAAGAAGTTCTACACATCGACCACGGCAACTTAGCCCGGAAGTGTTTACTGATGAAGACGCCGGCCGTGAAAGCCTGCATGGAATGAATATGAATAATATTCACATTTAGTATTACCTCTCAACAGTAAAAGTTTCGAAACCTCCCAACAGTAAAAAATATAACCATAACATTGACATTTAGCGTAACCTACCAACAGATAAATTCCGTAACCTACCAATAATACAATGTGATTAAACTCTCAATAAAATTGTCGCTCACTTATAACCTTTCAATAATGACTGTGAATTTAAACTGGTATATTTTGGACGTCAGCAGTGCTGCGTCATGGCCCTGAAAAATCATTCTGAAAAAAATAGAATCTTACCTCAATTAGGTAGCCGGATAACGCATATATATCTGCTCTTACAGTAAATTTTTCTGGCACAGCCCTGTGCAATGCTGGCCGATAGATTTTCTGACTCTAATTCATCCTGCAGAAGTTTGCCCACACCCCTAGCATGCGAACTACCTAGCAACAAGACTTTCTTTCTCTTTGCAGACTTCCCTACATTCTTATTCAATTTGCTGCTGAAAGCTTGTTGAGCCCTGTCTACATCTACTTCTGTGAGAGGCTCATCAGTTTCTGACTGAGGCAACAGGTCAAACCTATTTTGTGCATTAATAACAAAGCTGTCAGAAGAATTTCTTGGCCTGTTCCCTATGCTTGTTGCCACTTACCACCCCTGTTTACCCTTCTTGCCAAAGGTGTTTAACTTCTTTCCATACGTTGTCTTTGCTCTGCTCTTGTGCTATGTCTCGTAACGACGCCGAAATGAAATTTTCAATTGCAACTTGCTGAATATACATGACGCCAAAATTTGCTTGGCAGAAGTTGGTTGCGATGTCTTGCTGATTGTTGCTGAGAGAACGGGATAGTGCGTCTGCTACAATATTTTGTGTACCCGGAATGTGAACAATTGTAAAATTAAATTCCTGTTAATAAAGTTTCCATCTGCTTAACCTGTCATGTGTAAATTTTGCGGAAAGTAAAAACTGTATAGCTCTATGATCTGTGTAAACGGTCGTATGTCTTCCATAAAGAAAATGCCGAAATCTCGTAAATGCCTATACAACACATAATGTTGCAAGTTCTGTAACAGAACAACTGCGTTCAGCAAGTGACAGAATGAGACTCGCAAAGGCTATGTTTTTAATTACTGTACAACCATCTTCTTCAATTTCCTCAAAAATGTGTACGCCTAAAGCGGTGTTAGAACTGTCGGTGGCAATGGAAAAATTTCTAGTAAGATCAGGGTGTGATAAAAGAGGTGCGTTCAACAAAGCTTGTTTCAGATTGACAAATTCAGACAGTGCTTGGCTATCCCAGGACCAAATAGCGTTTTTACCTGTCAATTGACATAAACTAGGGGTGTCTAAAGCAGAGTAATGAATAAATTTACGGGAAAAGTTAATTAAACCCAAAAAGCTGCGTAGCTGTTCCTTCGTCGTAGGTACAGTAATGTCACGTAAAGCTTCAAGTTTTTCCGGGTCTGGCGCAATACCTTCTGCTGAAATTACATGTCCAAGAAATTTTATGGAAGTTTTGCCAAAGTGCGATTTGTTAAGATTAACTGTGAGTCCTTGTGCACGAAAAGTTTGCAACAGTTGTTGAAGAATCAGATTGTGTTCAGACTAGTTAGTTTCTGCGATAAGGATGTCGTCTTCATACGTTGTGATTCTGTCTTTTAATTCTGTCGGAAGTATTGTATTCAAACCGCGAATAAACGCTGCTGAAGAAATTGTTAAACCGAACGGTAATTGGCAAAATTGATAACAGTCACCAAAACGGAGAAATGCTGTGTACTTTCTGCAGTTCGGATGGAGCTGAATTTGCCAAAATCCCGATTTTAAATCTAATGTGGAATAAACAGCAGTACCATGACATTTCTGTAGAAGTTCTTCTAGTGTTTGAGGGCGATCTGTTTCATTAATAATAATGCCGTTGACATGACGCGAATCAAGCACGAGTCGAAGTGAACCATCCTTTTTCTTAACAATATGGAGCGGGTTTATCTACGGACTAACTGCCGGTTCAATAATTCCTTGGTCAAGCATAGCTTGCAAACTTGTTCTCTGTGAATATATGGAATGGGATAATGTTTGGCTTTAAACGTGTCGTGCTGTTTAACTTGAAATTCATACATAAAACCGGACATAGTACCAGGGACGTTGTCAAAAACTGGAGGTTGCTGTAAAAGAATTTTGCGTAGCTCTGTACGTTCGTCGTGTGTATTTGCACTGCTCTGTTTAACTTTAACACAAATCATTTGCATAACGTCATAGTCGGCTTCGTCTGGTGTATTGTAGTTGTGAACATACGTATCTGTGAACAATGTGGAATGACAGTCTATGTTACGTGATGCAGAAATGACCTCTGTCCGATTAATTGTTTGTTCTTCTGCAGATAAAGAGTGCTGAAATTCTAATGCCAGTTGTACATTTTCATCCTTTAACATTAAATAGGAATTTTGAAAGTCAATAATTGCGTCGTATTGTACCAAAAAATTCGTACCTAGAATAACGTCTGTTGTCAATAAGGGAACAATCCAGAAATTTGAGTGGAACGTATGACCTGCAATACAAAATGATAAGTGTGTCTGTAATTTTACATCTACTCCTTTACTAGATACTGCTCCTTTTACTTTAGTTTTGCCTAATGGTAACGTACGATAAATATTCTTTTTGTTGCATTCGTTGAAGGTTTCTTCATTTATAACTGACATAGGTGATCCAGAATCCATTACTGCTGAAAATGTGGATGATCCAACTTTACTTCAATGACAGGGTGGGAAATGGTTTTTTGAATAACTGGTTTTTCATGCAAAAGTGTGTCTCGGATGTCGTCAAAAGTAATAACATTTTCGTGAACAACATTCTCTGTGTCAAAAGTATTGCTTGCGTTGCTGGAAGATGTAACCTGTACTGTATCTAGTCAAATTCTTTCTGACGTGCTGTTATTCGCGGGAGGATGCTGTGGCATTTCAACTTTTTGTACTGTTCTGTTATTTCTTCCTGACGTATTAGGTTCGGGATGATATCTACTGTCTGGTTCATTCATGATAATCTGTTGTTGCGGATGATTCTGCTGCTCGTAAGACCGACTGTTATTAAATGTACGCTGAAAATTGTGCTCATTACTTTTACGTCTGTCATGATAGTCATTTCTATACGGCGCGTTGCGATAGGAGTTGAAATGATGTGTCTTCTGTACGTACTGATTTCCTTGTTGCTGTGCGTTACTATTTGGTGGAGCCGACGCTATACGTGTAGGCGGCAAAACATTAAAGCTTGATTGACCTTGCACATTACATTGTTGGTTAGGTATGTTAACCGGCTGTTTTTGATGCTGTTGAGGGGAAAAGCCTCTATTGTTGCCAAAATGTGTTTCCTGTTGCTGATAATTTTGATGATACTGATAATTAAAATTTTGTCTGTTATTAAAATTCAGGTGGTTGTCATTCATGGACCGTCTATCACCTTTGCTATTAAAATAGCGTGGCTGATCGTAATTTCCGTATGCTTGTTTGCCTTGGTTAAGATGTGAAAAATTTTTGTTAATGAAGGAATAGTCTGATTGCTGAACTTCCAAAAGCTGTAACAGATCTCTGAATGCCGAAATATTTTCTTTCTGCTGACCTGTTAAAAGTGATACTCTTAACGATCATGGTAATTTAGAAATACATAATTGGATAAGTGCTGATTCACTGTATGGCTCACTTAAGTATTGGTTTTGTTGGACCATGTGTTCAAAAAATTGCATGGCAGTGGGAAAATTTGAGTTCTCGTAATTCGATAAGCTAATTAATTGATCCTTGATTCTGCGCTGTGTCGTCTTCGACCAATACGCTGACAGAAAAGCATTCTGAAATTCTTCTACCGAATAACATTGTCTCGCGATCGGTCTCATACGAGTTGCCGGTTCGCCTTCCAAAAAACTGCAAATAAATTCAAGTTTGTGTGTTATGGGCCAAGTTGGTGGAAAAGCAAAGCTAAATTGTTGTATCCAATCCAAGGGGTGAATCTGTGTTCTGTCATTTTTAAATACTTTAAATTTCATAACGGATAGAAAGTGCTTATAATCAAAATTTTCGTCTCTGAACGTCTGAACAGGTTCAGGATTGTATGCTAATCTGATTGTCTGTGACTGTTCGGAATCTAAGTCACGTACTCTCTGTAAATTACATAAATTATATTGGCTGTGTGAGTGTGAGAAATGTTCGGAGAGTGGCGTATGCTGTGTCGTGTTACAGGCTGAGACATTTCTCATCTCTGTCATCTCTTGCTGTAAAGACGACACTTTTCTACGCAATGTATTATTGGACGAACTTATCTCACTGATTGTCTGCTGTAAATTTTGGAATTCGGGTGTTTGATTGAAAGAAATTGGTGACGTATCGTCTGATTTGCTATCATTGTTATTTTCGATAACGTAAATACGACTGGCCAATTCATCAAATTTTTCAGCCAGTGATTTTACCTGATCGTCATTTTTAGTGTCACAAACATTAATTTGTTTTTGGATTTTACGGGTGGTTTTGTTGAATTTCTTAACGTCTGCTTTAATGGCATCGGGATCCTGTATTAATTCTAATTGTTCTACTCTGTTTGTCATTGTCTGAAAGTCTACTGTATATTTATTTTCCAAAGTCTGAATATTAGTATCTGTTTTGGTTTTTAGATCGGTTATTTCACCATACAATTCAGTGTTCAACTGTTTAATAGTATTGATTTCGTCTGATACTGTAGCAATGTTGTTGTCTACGAATGTTTTTGCTTTCGTAAATAACTTACGCTTATGTTCCTGTCTCTGTGCAGTAATTGTTTCCATGACTTGTTTCTTTACTTTGTTTTGTTCCTGTATAAATTTACGGTAACGCGTTTCACTGTTTTGTAGGTGGTGATTCTAACGTTCGTCAATTGGCTGTTTTGTTGTTCAAATTTCCTGTCTACTTTCGCATCCAGTGTGCGTGAAAGTTCTGATGACATTAATTTAAACTCGTCGCGTAACTGTGTTGCGTTTTCAGAACATTGTTTAGCGACTGCCCTATTTTCATCTCTAAGTAATTTGGTTGTGGCTGCGTGTGTATTACTTAATTCTTGTGCCACAGATCTAATTTCTTCACTACTGTTCCTAGCACAAGCCTTAATTTCCTCACGTAATTGTTCTTTAGTATCATGACATTGTACGGCAACGGCTATAATCTGTTCACTAAGTTGTTTGCAATTGTTGTCTTGTTTTTCATTCGACTGTTTGAGGTTTTCATTAAGTTGTTTGTTCGATTCATTAAGGTTGTCGTGTTTTTCATTCAACTTTTCGCTTCTGTCCCTTTCCTGCTTGTTTTGTTTTACTATTACTCGCGTAACAACTAATGTATGAGATAAAATATGTTACTACGAAAAGAGACCCGAAATACCTTTTAGTGATGCTGTGCTATGCCTTTCTTTGGATCATTAATTTTCAACCAAACAAAATATATTATGTTCTTATTGTACTGGATCTGGCTTTCTATTAAAGGAACATTTTTTCGTTACTGTAACTCGCCATAAAGTTCAACGTATCTTCCTTACTTTATAGTTATTGAAAAGGTTAATGAAAATTACTTCGTTATCAATACTGAGGTTACAGTACGCAATGATTGTTCAACATCATAATTTTGCAGTGGATTTTTGTTAACAGTAAAACAATAAGTACCACGACTAACACGAGAACATCAGACTATTATCGGAGAAAGAAGATGTTTTTACTGTAAGGATGCCAGACCAGAACTACGCACAGCAAGATTTCTTTTATGTTATGAAAGTAAATTATCTTTTTGCACTGTTAGTAATATATTATCAGCAGCCCGCGTCAACCTGTAAAACACATCATAAAATCTGCTGCTCTGCTCTGCAATTCTGAAAGCTGGAGGAAATAATTTTACTTCACTATTACCTGCCCGCTTCTTTGCGGTATGATGGATTTTATTTAATGCAATTTGAATGCGCCGCGGCAACGGCTCGTTCGTTCGTAGCGCAGCTCTGCACCACAGCTAATATTTAAATAACTGAAAATGTCTTAAAGGGATGGGATAAAATACCAGGCAAGCTTATTACAAATCATAATGCAAGGTTTCACTAAGTAACTCTATTCAAAACATTTAAACAATTCAATTAATTACACACCTTTCCAAAACTTTACTTAATGGCGTCCCTCTTACAAACTTGACAAAAGAATGCTACGCTAACGTACAATATAACGTCACAGGCTATCCTACTCACGTAACTCCAAGAAGGCGACAGAGAAATTAATGTTCGTTCTGTATTATTTGTACTAGTCACATATTCTCATCTTTGTTTGATATTTATCGTCTGTGGCGGTTTCAGTACTTGCCGACACAGATATTATCTAAAATAAATAAAAAAACAGTACATAATTTTATACAAGAACAAAACATGACACACAATGTTTTCTCTTTATTACATAATATGTCTTTTGCTAAGAGACGTTACACCTCTCAAAAGTAAAAGTTTCGAAACCTCCCAACAGTGAAAAATATAACCATAACATCGACATTTAGCGTAACCTACCAACATATAAATTCCGTAACCTACCAATAATACAATGTGATTAACCTCTCAATAAAATTGTCGCTCACTTATAACCTTTCAATAATGACTGTGAATTTAAACTGGTATATTTTGGACGTCAGCAGTGCTGCGTCATGGCCCTGAAAGATCATTCTGAAAAAATTGAAAATTCTTACCTCAATTAGGTCGCCGGATACCGCATATATATCTGCTCTTACAATAAATTTTTCTCGCACAGCCCTGTGCAATGCTGGCCGATAGATTTGTCATTTATAAAAGGAAACAACTGATTTTTCTTTTCAATAATCGGGATGACCAAGGATTGGAGAAATTAGTAAATTCTTTAAATTGAAATGAATGATCGTCAAAAGTTACTTTTTATGAGAAAGATTATTATCAAGAGATTTTTTTAAAACATTTGCTTGGGACTTGATATAACAATACTACATATGCGCGAGGCTGCTTTTACCTTATACAATAGTGTTCAGGCTCCGCCATCGCTGCACCACGACCGGCCCAGCCAACACGATACACCAGACTGGACTGCTCGCTAGCATCTAGTCATGGGGAGCTCGTGAATGAGTCGTTCAAATGAACGCTTCACTTCCGTGAAGTGTGAACTAACCACTCAATTTCAATGAACTGGTGCTTCAAACTCTTCACAGATAGCACACTCCACACTTTTTTCTAGTTCACTCACTCTCTCCCCCTCTCCCACTACATCGGCGCTACGTCACTCATCCTCCCTTCACTTCAGTCCTCCCTCTGCTGCCTGTCGACGAATCGCGCGGGGTTTGTGGTGAACGATAGGTTTACGAGGGGTTGGGGCGGTGAGGGGCGAGGGGAAGGCAGCGTCAGCTGCTACGTGCAGTGCTGACATTACTTGTGACTATTTGTGCAGTTCAGTTATACTTCGCGTCTACGGGTAGCCTACCGTTGGCAGCGCTTGCAGACAAATGAATATTAAAGATATAACCGAAGGGGCTGGCTGTGTGAGCACGCACAGCCAACATGAAAATAAAAGGTTTGTTAATAACACTGAAAGGTGGATTTTACCTGAAATCGTACCAATGACTACAGGTGACAGTTTACGTTTTGAATCTGGAGGGTTATTATTCTCAACAAAAATAAAATCTAGGAAAACTGAATAATTACTTAACGTAGGTATATAGACTGTGACAGTGGTAAACATACTCATTCTATTTTGGATTAAATTTTACAAGGAACATAAAATTGGACTGCATTTCGTTGGTAGCCCTATTTTTCAGTTCATGAATACAACAAATAATATTTCATTTGGCAGATAAAGACTTTTTTGGACGCTTCATGAGAAAATTTCGAGCAAGATTAAATGTAATACCTTCTTTATATGTGACAGGCTTCTCTGTTTATCTTTCCTTTGTCACCTTCGACCATGCTCTATTTAAGTTAACTCAGACGCTGTAAGAGCGTAAAACGTTGCGTGCACGTTACTGCATAGTTCGGCCATCTGTTGGTAAAATTATGAAGTATTACGAAGCTTCATTGTACGAGCGAGGCGAAGCGAGCGTAGCAGCGGCCGAGCGGCGAACTGGGCAACTTCGACACGCTTCCGTACTCTACGAATGAACTACTTCATTTGAACGCTTCACGGCAAAGAGTGAAATGAATGAAGTAGTTCACTGGAATGGACGAGTTCGACCCACCTCTACTAGCAACTACTTACTGCTACAGCTACACAGTTCCTACTGCACTCAACACTGCTCTTTGGTCTGAGATTCTCTTATACCTTACATATCGCAGGCAGCGCCATCTAGAGGGTTGGATCCCCTCCTTCGAAAGCGTCAGATTGCAAAGCCTGGGCTACTCTCAGGGTGGAATCTCCGTCTTCGAAGATTGTGTTTGTCTGTCTGTCTGTGTGCCCGCCGCTTGCTGCTGTCGCTGTTCGTTCGTTCGTTCGTTCGTCCGTCCGTCCGTCCGTCCGTCCGCCTGCCCGCCTGCCTGCTCGCTGTCCATCGCCGTCGTCGTACCCGCTGCCGCTACCGCCGCCTGCTGTTCGTCCGTCCGTTCGCCGCCGACCATCGCCAACGCCGACGCCGACGCCGACGCCGACGCCGCCGCTGCCTGCTGCACGTCCGTCTGTCCGTCGCCGTTCGTCTGCAATGAGTACTCCCACCTCCACCGTCATCTACACCTCCCCCTCCCCTTCTCCCACAGTCACTTCCTGGAGTGCCGCCCCTGGCCTCCCTCCTTCCGCCTCCCCTTCCCTTCCCCCGCTCACACATCCCCCTATCTCCTCTCCTGCTGTATACCCACACCTCTACACCCTTCCTCCAGCTTCCACACCCTCAACAGCTCCCACTCCTACCCCCGCCCTCACGTACGCCTCTGTTGCCGCCTCTGCTGCCGCCCCTCAGGTGGTTGGCTTCCCCTCTCTCACCAACCCCGTCGCTTCGTCTTCTGCATCTCCCGCACACATCACGTCGCGCCGAGCCACCATCGCCACCACTGAACCAGCTGCTTCTCCCGGTGCCTCCGCTACGCCACAGGGATCTGCCACCCGCCACCTCCCTCTCCTCCCCGTCCCTCTCCCCTCCTCCCAGCCTCCAGTCTCCAAAAAACCCCAAAAGCGCGTCCTTACCGACTCTGCTCCCGCCACTTCCCACAAAAAATCAACACCACCTCCCCCTCCCCCTGCCGTCACCATGGCCACCACCCCTCCTCCTGCCACCCATACCTTGGCCCCCACCCTCCACACCTTTGTCCTGTCAACTCCTGATCCTAAGTTCCTCGACGCTCGTACCCTCACCAAGGAAATACGAAAGTACTTACCTGGTGCTCCCATTTCCCAACTCATTCCCCGCAGGGACTCAGTCCTTATCAAGTCACCGTCCCCATCCTTTCACACAGACCTCCTGCGAAAACTCCCACGAGTTATGTTTGGCCCCCACGCCTCTCTGACACCCTTCCTTTACGCTTCCACTCCTCGTCAGCCCCAGCCTCCCCGTCGCCCCCCCACCTACACCGCTGTGATCACCAAGCTCAGCCCGGTGATCACAGAGGATGAAGTGTTGGTAGAACTGAACTCCCACCCGGACTTGGAAATCCGCTCTGCCCGCCGTATCCACAATGCCTCTGGTCCCACCTACCTCATGCGGGTATTCTCTGAATCCGCCCCATCCATAGACCATCTCCTCACCCAGGGTGCCCTGATATACCACCGTCGCCACCCTTTTGAATCCTCCAAATCCCCTCCCCAATCCTACCGTTGCCAGCGGTGCCTGATGTACAATGACCACCTGACTCCCAACTGCAAAAACCCCCCCACCTGTCCCCATTGCAAGGCCTCCCACTTTCTTAAGAACTGCCCCAACCTCGCTGCTCCTCCTTCCTGTAATACCTGCAATGGCCCCCATCCCACATACGCCCGCAAATGTAAAGCTAAACCCCCTCCAGCCACCCCTGAACTTACGGTCCCAGTTCGTCCCGTCGATCCTCCTGTCCATCCCAACAATTCCCTCCGTCCACCCCCCACGGCCGAGGACATCATCCAGTTCATTACCGTTGTCCTCCAAAACATTCACCCTTTTCAGCGCCCCCACACCTTCCAACAAATATCCCTTGCTGCTCGCTCTGTTTTCCACCTGAACGCCTTCGCCACTTACTCCCACAACCAAGCCCACTTCACCTTCACCAGCCTCGACACCCTAGTTTAAGTCTCTTCCCTTCCCTCTCTTCCCCCCCTCCTTCCCGTCATGGCGTGGCACGAGTCTCGCATCCTCTTCCAGAACATTCGCTCCTTCCGCTCCAACAAATACCTCCTCATGCACACCCTCTCCCACCACCAGGTCGACACCTTCCTCTTGAACGAAACCTTTCTCCAGCCCCACCATTCTATCCGCACCTCCCCCTATATCCTCCACCGCACTGACGCTCCTGGTCCTCGTGCGCAGGGTGGAGTCGCGATTGGCCACCTTAAGCATATCCCTGTCCGGCCACAACCTCTCCTCAATGACCCCACTGAACACCTTATCCTTAGCGTCTTCTTCCCCTCCCTCACCATTACCTGTGCCACCATCTATGTCCGCTCCACTGCTCCTCTTCCTTATGACTTCATCTCACACATTGACCACACCTTCTCCACCTATGTGATTGCCGCCGACCTCAACATCCATAGCCGCACTCCTGCTGCCCTTCGGCGGTGGCATCAGTTCCTCTCCACACTTCAAGGTGACCTTGTTCCTCTTCCCCAGCACACCTGACCTGAAAGTAACACCACCCCCGATGTTGTCATTGCCTCCGCCAACCTCCTTGGGCGTATCACTGTCGCCGTCCTTGACCCCACAGGTAGCGATCACCTCCCTGTCCTTCTCACCATCACATCTGCAAACCGCCCCCCTCTGGCTCCGCACCCTGCACCCCCTCCCAAGGTCGTCCATGACTATCGCCGTGCCAACTGGGATGCCTACCGGGACTCCATCTCTGCCCAGGTCGAAAGCCACCCTCTTACCTATCGCCATCCTGACGACATCAACCACGCCTCGTCCTTCCTTCAGCAGGTAATTACTGACGCCGTGGAGGCCCATGTTCCTACTAAAACCATCCACCCACACCGTCCCACTCTCCCTCCGCGGGCTGTCCTCCTCCTCTGTGAATCCCGCCGCCTCTATTGCTCCTTCCTGCACACTCGTGACAGGGATACACTCCAACGCCACCGGCAAATACAGCGACACGTACGGAACCTTATTACAGCAACGAAACGCCGAGACTGGCGCCAGACCTACACATGACTCAACGCCACCCTCCCTATCAACTCCTCCAAGTACTGGTCCGCCTTCCATCGTCTTACTGGTTCCCTTTCCGCTCCCCACTACCCCCTTCTCCATAACGATCGCCCCCTTCCTGACAACCTCAGTAAGGCCAACCACTTCGCTTCCCACCTTTCCGAGGTCTTCTCCATCCCCGATGATCCCCACTTTGATTATTGTCTTTTCCCCACGGTCATGGAACGTGCCGATACCTCGGTCGCTCCTCTTGCTCCTAGTCTCCAGTACTTGGGGCAGTTGCCCCCCTCCGACATAAACACTCCCATCACAGCACAAGACATTAAACTTATCCTCCGGTCCAAACGCAACACGGCCCCTGGTCACGACTGTGTCACCTACCGTCACCTTCGCGAAAGCCCCTATTCCTTCCTGACTGTCCTCGCCCATCTCTATAATGTCGTCCTCTCTACTGGCTTCTACCCTGACCTGTGGAAGACCTCCCGCGTCCTCTTATTCCTCAAACCCAACAAACCCCCTTCTGCCGCCTCTTCCTATCGTCCCATCTGCCTCACCTCCATCTTCAGTAAGGTCTTTGAATCCATCCTCTCCCGCCGTATCCATCAGCACCTTGCTCAACACCACCTCCTCCCCCTTACCCAGTGTGGCTTCCGACCCTCCTTCTCTGCTGACGACCAACTCCTCAACCTTGTTCACCTTCTGTCCCTCCAGCTCAACTCCCGTCGCTCCGCCATTTTTGTTTCCCTTGACCTCCAAAATGCCTATGACCATGTATGGCATCCCGGTCTCCTCTTTAAACTCCAAACCTACGCCCTGCCTATCAATTTTGTCCGTCTGGTCGCTTCCTTCCTCTCGCACTGTCCTTCCTATGTCACCCTCCACAACACCAACTCCCGTATCTTTTATCCCACGGCTGGCGTCCCCCAGGGTTCTGTCCTCTCCCCTCTCCTTTATCTCTTGTATACAGCTGATATGCCCAAGCCACCCCCACCACTCCACCTTCTCCAGTATGCTGATGACACCGCCTTCCTGGCTCTCTATCCTACCCTTCAACAGTCTCAACGTACCCTCCAAACACACCTTAACCAGTTCACCACTTGGTGTAACCAGTGGTTCCTCCGTCTCAACCCCTCCAAAACCCAGGCAATCATCATAGGCCGCACCACTCGCTCCTTCCGCATCCATGATTTCTACCTCACCCTTTATGGTCGTCCTATCCAACTCACCCCCACCCTGAAATACCTTGGCCTCACCCTTGCCGCCACCTCACCTGGACCCCTCATCTCCTGACCATCCAGCAGAAAGCCCATTCCCGCCTCCGCCTTCTGAAACTCCTGTCTGGCCGGACATGGGGCTTGCATCCTTCTACCATCCTCCACACCTACAAATCCCTCATCCGTCCTATCCTCTGTTATGCCAGCGTTGCCTGGATCTCCGCCCCCACCCGCTTTTACAAGGCCCTCCAAATCCTTGAATGCCATGCGCTCCGCCTTGCCTTCCGTATCCGCCTTCCTTCCCCCACACGGCTCCTGTATGAACTGATCCCCTTCCCCCACCTCCTCCTGTTCCTCCAACATCTCCGCATCCTTTACATTGTTCGCAGGCTTGATCCCCCCCACCCTCTGGTTTCCTCCTTCCTCTCCACCCCCCGCCCGTTGCCGCGCCTCTATCGCTGTATCCCTCCCTCTCTCCACCTCCACACCCTCCTTCATCAGGGCAATATCCAACGCCTCCCCCTCCCGGATGACGAACTTCGCCGTGACATCTACCCTTCCTTCCAACTATAGCCTGGCCTTGTTCCCCCCCCCTCCCCAGGGCTCCCTTTTCCTCTTTCCTCCTTCTCCCAGAGCGGATTTTCCTCCGTCCCCCCCTCCCCTGAGACCATGCACCCCATACTTGCCTCTCTCCTTCCCACATCCCTCCCTACCTGGCCCTCTTCCGCGCTCCCCCCGCTCACCTCCCCCATCTCTTCCCCTCCCTCCCTTCTCCAGGTCTCCCTCATCTCCTAGCGCCTGGCAGATCCTCTGTGTTGCTCTTCATCAGTGTGCCACATCAGTGTTGTTTAGTGCTGTTTCTCGTGTGCGTCAAGAGGTGTGTTTTAATTGTGTCCTGCCTTGAGGTTCGCCGCCAGTGTTACGTTATGTGCTATGCCGTCCGTCGCTACCTTTATGCTCCAGTCTTACTGTGCCTTGTGTTCTTTTAACCGTCGCAGTGTGTGGCTTTTTATGTGTGCTACTTTTAAATAGTTTTTTTCTCTCCATTTTACAGTCACCCCGTTTTTTGTCTATTGCCTTCCATGATGTTCCCCTTTTTTATACCTATGTTCACCTTATTCTCTCCTTTGCTGTTTTTAAATGTCTTCTGTTGTTTTGTTCTATGTCTTTCGGCTGAAGAGCAGCGCCTATGCTGCTGCCAGCCCGCCTCGATGGGGAATTGAAATACAATAAAGGAAAAAAAAAAAGACAGGCAGCGCGTGAGCAATCTATCACAATTACATCTGCTCGAGTGCGATAGCAACAAATTCTTTAATCATGGACCTCTTACTAAGTGTTGGGCACAATGCATGGGTGGTGTGTCGCTGGTTTTAACAGTGGCGTGGGAAATACTCCCACACCTGTAGACCAGATTCTGGATGTCCGCGCAGTACAGACATGGGAACAACTGCGATCGACCGAACGTCTTTCAGGGACAAAATACCGGCACTTGTTACACTTATTATATCATCCTGTATGAGGGACCATTGGAAAGAGTGTGCTTGCAGCAGGAATCAGATTACGTACGCCTCTGGCCAGGCTACAACGGATACATCGTCATGGCTACCCTGGTGTCGTAAAAGAGTTGACTGCAGAGTGGAATAGTACTCCGTTGTTTTCAGTGATGAGAGTGGGTTCTGTACCTATGTGAGTGATTGACGTACCTGTGTATGACGTAGACCTGGCGAGCTGCCTATGACAGAGTGAACTCACCCACGACACGCAGGTCCCATCCAAAACTTCAAGGTGTGGTGGGCCAGTAGTTACAACGACACAATGCGCTGCATTACTGGTTCCATCAAATCAACCCCATGCCAGTGGTTACCTGTACTGAATAACATCCCTCCACCTCACTTAAGGCGGAAACAAGCTCTACTGAGGGAGGCCAAGAAAATCTCTGCATCACCCTCTCTACCACTGCACCAGGAATTCTGTCATCCGCCACAGCAACGATTGCAATCAAGAAGACCAGTGAGTGTTACTGCAGGACAACTCATCGCGGATGGTTTTGATCTAAATGAAAGCTGAAAGCATGAATGGTCAACATAAACATTGGGAACAAGAGCTCGTCACCTTTATCCCACAAAGAAGCCAAAAGGTTTTGACCTACCGAGGAACCTTTGGTGCCGCCTCAACAGGTTAAGGATTGGACATCGTTGTTGTAGGTACTTCAGGTACAAATGGAGCTGGATCAGTTCACCAATGTGTGAATGTAATCAAGAAGAGCTGACAATTGAACATTTAGTCCCACGCTGTCCACTTCATTCATACCCTGGAATTCCCTATGACTTGTTCACTCTCACACCCAGCTTAATTAACTGGTTGAAAAATACGGACTTTAAGGTTTAATCTTGTCTAATATCATATGTATATTGTATAAACTCGTTTGCCTTATATCAGCTGTATATTGTATACTATCACCATATGATTGAATAAATAAATAAATAAGTTACAATCTGAGGTCACATTTGATGTTTCTTCAGAGTAAAGTCACCAGTGCTCTCTGCATTACACAGGCTACTGCCATTTCTTCTACAGGGAAATGTGCTTCCTCATCAGGACAGTGCACCTCCATCAACTACTTGAGGTGTCATGTTTCCTAATCTTATTTCCTCAGCATCACCTCGTTTAATTCGACTACATTGCATTACCCTTATTTTGCTTTTGTTGATGTTCATCTTACACGCACCTTTCAAGACGCTGTCCACTCCGTTCAGCTGCTCTTTAAAGTCCTTAGCTGCCTCTGACAGAATTACAATGTCATGGGCAAACCTCAAGGTTTTTATCTCTTCTCCCTTAACACTAATTTCAGTTGCAAGTATTTCTTTGGGTTCCTTTACTGCTTGCCGAGTGTACACATCGAAAAGCGTCGGAGATCGGATACAACATTATATCACTCCTGTCTCAATCACTGTTTCCTTTTCATGCTCCTCGACTCTTATCAGTGCTATATGGTTTCTGTACAAGTAATAAATAGGCTTTTGCTCCTTGTTTTTTACCCCTGCTTCCTTCAGAATTTCAAAGAAAATATTCTAGTCAGAATTGGTAAAAGATTTCTCTAAGTCTACGAATTCTATAAAGGTAGGTTTACCTTTCCTTGAATTATCTTCTAAGGTAAGTCGTAGAATCAGTATTGTCTCACGGGTTCCTCCAGTTCTCTCAAATCCAAACTGATCTTTTGTAAGGTCGGTTTCTACTAGTTTTTACATTCATGTGGAAAGAAATTGTGTTAATATTTTGCAGCCATGACTAATAAAACTGATGGCTCGGAAATATTCACACTTGTCAACACCTACTTTCTTTGGAACTGGAATTACTACGTTTCTTGAAGTTTGAGAGTACACCTGTCTCATACATCTTGTAAACAAGGTGAAAGAGTTTCGTCATGGCTCGCTCTCCCAAGGTTATCAATAGGTCTGACGGAATGTCGTTTAATTCCGGGGCCTTGTTTCGACTTAGGTCTTACAGTGCTCTGTCAAATTCTTCTCGCAGCATCATATCTCCCGTCTCATCTTCATCTATGCCCTTTCCCATTTCTGTAACATTGCCGTCAAGTACATCTCCCTTGTATAGATGCTCTGTATAATCTTTCCACCTTTCAGCTTTCTCTTCTTTGCTTAGTACTTGTTTTCCATCTGAGCTCTTGAAATTCACACCGCTGCTTCTCTTTCCTCCAAAGGGCTCATTAATTTTCCTGTAGGTAGTAGCTGTCTTCCCATAGTGATATATGCGTCTATATCCTAACAGATCGGTACACATAGATGACGAAATTTCATTAGCCCACTTATTGGAGGCCATAACACTTCTACAAGGTATGGGCTTGTATCTACTGTTGCTAACATCTATTCCACTCAGGAACATGTATAACATGATTTACATTTTAACGAGCTTTCATGTAACAAAAACATTCAGCGACACTGCATCAAAGCCTTACGCAAGGCTCGTCTAATCCGGAGATAATGATGGCGCTGTGACAATGACGTCATACCTCATGCGTAACATACATGCAAGGAAGAACTATTCAGCTGTGAGTTGTTCACTGTATTTCAACAAGTGCTCGAACTGTACTGTATTTGCATTGAATAGTGCTACTGGTTATCGAATTGCTTTGTCTGTATTGCGGAGTGGTTAAAGAGAAATCGCGTTTGTTATTTCGCTGTGCAAAAGACGGTTATAACTTTCTTTCCTGACAGATGAGATGTAAATTGAAGTTCATGAAATTCAGGAAAGTATCATGATAACAATTACCTATGAAGCCATTACTCCAGATGGAGCCGTTGGATACTGAAAACTTTGAAACTTTTCTTCGATGCATTTGACTTTAGGACTCTTGCACCGAAATACTTCAACAGAAATTTTGTACGTGAATTGCAATACAAAGTGCAGTGATGTGTTTTCAGAGAGAAATAACTAAGGAGCACAATTCTGGCGATGATGTTGATTCTCTATAGGGTTAAGTACTTCGTTGAAGGTAACTGTCCCCCCATAGCAAGACAAGTTTGGCAAAATATTCCTGCAAGAGCATCTTCATTAACTGACTGCGAGTTTGTCAGACTGTGTAGAGAGTACTCTTTCGCCCCAAAAATAATCTCGTTCTCATATCCTCGTTTTCAGATGAAATCAATGAAAACGGGTATTTCTTTGACACATTTCCGGATAATGGACTGAAAAACATAATGTCGTCGGAATAGCAGCCGCTTCCGAGTTTTTTGATGTGACTCGAACTGTGAAATTAGTATTTGAGTTCTCCTGTTTCTCACTCGGCTTTACGAAGGGGAAGTGAACCCAGTTTTATATCATCGTTTCCCAGAACAACATGAGATGGTTAACGGTATTTGATCCTCCGACTTGAGTGGCAGTTGGCAGCAGTGCCAAGATTTGTCACAACCCTATTCATCATCGATCCTTCGGGTCTCACTGTTTCATAATATACTATAGTTAGATAAAGACATTACTTAATGATAATGAGTTTTTCAGGTTAAACTACATGGCGCCACAATGTCTTCTGCAGTTGCTTTAACATAACCCACAGTACCTTTTTATTTCCTCTTATTTAGTTACTTTTGTTACACTTGCAGTTTATTTACTGGATATGTGTTACATAAGGAGAAGATCATAACCCTGTAGCAGTTATGGAACTTTGGGGTGAAAAACTGGGAGTTGTGGCTGCGTATTGTTGTTTTAATTAGCATCAAAACCGACTGGACAAAAGGAAAGTAGTGGGTATGCAGCTGTCCTGCGCACAAGCTCTGTTAATTAAACACCTAAATAAACAATGCTTTAAACCTGAGCACGAGATTAAAAGTTTAATTTCTTCAGTAGACATGTGACTTGTTATATACTGAAAGGGTGTTACTACTTTTGTGGTCTACTACTTTGTCTACTTACTCTGCGCAGCGTCTGCGGTTACGTTCAGGAATTCAGGTTGTCACTCAAAGCAGGATTTCATTTGTCGAAGCTCGCCCCTTCGGCGGCTTCGCCAGTCACCGCACTTGCAATGACTGGACTGAGTCAAGACTTAAGACACAAAGAAATTACAGACATTGGCTGGGAGTGGGCACTGATTTAAATCAATGGGGAAAGATGAAACTTTATGCCGGACGAGGATACGAACACAGGTCTCGAGCTTACTAGGCAGATGTACTGACCACTGTGCCAGCTGGACACAGTGGTCATCGCAACTGCACGGACAACCCTAGCACGCTTCCAATCAGACCCAAATTCTCAACTGATCCACACACTACTAATGAAGTTCGCCTTTCCTATTATCCTCATTATTCTCGGCGTTCCCAGTAAGAATTCGAGCGTAGTGTGCATCCGCACTGAAGAGATGATTGGCCATTCTCTCCTTAATTATATGTATGGGATGAACTAGAATTTCACTGACAAACTTGCAGCGATCGTTCACGGATGCCTTCTGCGTATATTGGTACCAGGGACCTACGGTCGCTGGGGGCTCGTTACAGAGCAATAATGTAATTATGATTTATTCGGTTTGTTTCCGCAATCACCCTTCTTTCTGTGAAAATAACTTCTCGACAATGAGGTAAAATGAGGAAACCTGTACTACGCAATCACCAAAAAGTACAACGGGCAATATAGAGTAATGTAAGAACCCTCAGACATGTAAATAATGCGATGCGGTTGATGTCGGTGCGGGAACATCTCAGCACTGCATCGTTGTGCAGCTCTTCCATTGCATGCAGTGAACCGATACGCGGGAACCTGTTCTAATTAGCATCACAACCGACTGGACAAAAGGAAAGTAGTAGGAATGCAACTGTCCTGCGCAAAGTTTTGTTAATTAAACACCTAAATAAGCAATGCTTCAAACTTGAAACTCTTCTTCAGTAAACCTACCCACACAACTGCTGTGTATCACTGTTAACGCAGTACTGACCCTGCAGGACAACAAAAACCCAACTAGCGAGGTGACGCAGTGGTTAGCACACTGGATTCGTATTCGGGCATCCTGATTTAGGTTTTCCGTTATTTCTCTAAACCGCTTCAGGCAAATTCCTGGACAGTTCCTTTGAAAGGGCACGGCCGACTTTCTTTCCCATCCTTCCCTAATCCGATGGGACCGATGACCACGCTGTTTGATTCCCTCCCTCAAATCAACCAACCATCCAACAAAATCCTGAACAGAACCGAGCAGTACTGAAGGCAAATTTGTGCACAAAGGTAAGGAGGGCAATATTGTTATCAACAATAGGTATCTCAGCGAAATGAACCGAGATACACAGGGCAAACCGTCGACATATTCACCATTTGCACTGTTTTCATTGCAATACAAATACAAAGCTAACGGCGGCAACAAACCAAACGAAGTACAACAAGCCGCAGGAAATTGTGGGTCCCCTGTACCAAGATACTCGGACGGTATCCCTGATGATTTGTCAGTAGTGTTCTGGTTCACCCTGAATTTGCGGTGTTTGTTGTTTAGGACAAGTCCGAATGTGTACAAAATTAAGGCGAGGACGGGCAATAATCTCTTCGGTGCGGATGCACACCAGGCTCCAACTCTTACGGGAATCGGCAAAATGCCACGTGTAATGAGGATAATGGGTAAGGGGGCACTACATTAGTAGTAGTGTGTGGATAAGTTGAAAATTTGGGTGTGATGGCGTGTGTGCTAGCGTAGCCCATGGAGTTGCGATGACAACTGTGTCCGGATGGCGCAGCGGTCAGCTCATCTGCCTAGTAAGCAGGAGATGCGGGTTCGAATCCCAGCCCGGCACAAATTCTCAACTTTCTACATTGATTTAAGTCGGAGCTCACTCGCCGCCAATCCCTGTAATTTCTTTGTCTTAACTCACAATGACTGCTGGATCAAAATGGTGTCTCTTCTTTCGGACGTGTTCGAAACAACAGTCACCACATATATGTGAGTTATGACTGTTTTAACCTGAAACATTAGGCTCTAACTTCTCTCTTAAATCTGAGTGACAAAGGAATATATACATGCAACGAAAATGCTAAGACCCAGTAGTGCAATGTGCCGGGCTGGAGAAGAGTGTGTACCCCTTTAATTGTGACGAATTTTGCATGAGAACGAGACATGCACTCGACCCCCTCTTTACCTACCACCTAATTAATTATGCACACGACGGTAACGAAGGGAAATGATGGTGGACCCTGCTAGTGGTGCACACTCACAATAATTTTATAAAAATCGTAATCTACCCAGAGAGAAGAAAAAGAGAACTTTATCACAATAAACAAAAGGATGTGGGATTCTGCATATATATATATATATATATATATATATATATATATATATATATATATATATATATATATATATATATATATATACGAAATGATATGCGGCTTAAATATTACAATGAGATTTATTATACATCAGAACTTAAAGGCACATGATTATCGACACAAACAGTAGGATGTGAATAAGAGTTGGCTCGAGAACAAGGGTTCCTACTCTCTGTGATGCAATACCTTGACGATAATGACTGGAGGTCCTAATCAGTCAAATATTACTCTCTCGACTATACTGTAGTATCGCGATTAGTAGTGAGACCTCACATGAGATCACATGGAGAAACAAGCAAGGTGGACTTGTGACAAAGCGAGGGCTCGTGCTGCTGAGGACTTCAGTATAAAATTTATGGATTCTACAATGACGGAGCCGCAAAATGCTTTACCAATCCTGAAATTTGAAGCACGTGTCGGTAGGCAGCTTTCTGATGATGTAGGCGCCGACTTCTGGTGTGCAGCAACTCTGTTTCAACCCCTGGCCTCGAAGGCTGTCCGAGAATTCTAAGATCTGCCGAAAAAAGTGCGACTAAGTCGCCAGACCATCCGACTCCGACAGGGATCAGACCCGAATCCCCGCGCCCCCACAACGCAAGAGCGAAGCCAGCATTGCTCAACTCCCTACTCCCCTCGAAAACCGCGAATTAGCATTCAGTGCTGATTCCAAAATTCCCCCACACTGTCACAACATCATTTGCGCCAATGGCGACCGCTCCCTTCAATTTCGAGCAGGGCTTTATGACGTCAACTTGCCTCAGTTTAAGTTGACCAATCATGCCTCTGCTATTCAGCTGAGGGCACTGAACTTACCATTTGACCAGCTACGAAAACAACATGCCTAGACTGCCGGGCCATCTGGCGCCAGACAGTATCACCCAGCAGGGCACGGTCCACAAGTATTCTCAGAATCAAGAGGACAATGCAGACAGTCGGTGCCAGGAGTCTTCATTCCTGACGCGCCGGAACAATAGACACATGAAGATGCAGCGACACTCAGACGTCTCGCAGGTCATTTCGCCCTGCATACAATAGACGAAACTCGACCAACGTCAGTCATTGTGCCAGGCGCTTAAGACCATTGTACGAACCCCTCAGAATTCGGGCAAGTACAGCCCCAACCGGAAATGCAGTGTGCCGCGTCCTCCGGTGCTCGCCTCGCACAGGCCACCCAGGGAAGTAACCCAACATGCATAGGAATCAAGTGAAAAGTTGAGTTCTCGGTACAAATACTCTCATTCCAATAATCTTATTCGGTCTGTTACCACCTTGCAATGACACAGAACATTAATAAAATTGATGAAAGTGAGAGGCGACATGCAAAAGAGGGCATGGAACCTCTCAGTACAACCGTACAGTGAATAATTTCACGTAGTTTCTTTGACAATCATTGAAACATCGATTGGATACTTTGGTAAGTAGAGAAACGTAGAAATATGTATTATGACAGATAATTTCCTGTTCAACTGACAAATCATTTATTACGAAAATTCACCATAATTCGTGACATTAATTAAACGTCATTTACCTACTATAGTTCATTACATATTGAAAGAGGGTTACGTTTCAGTTGTGAAAAATCAGCCCGGGATGGCCTCCTAACACACATGGGGTTCAATCTAATCTGCGTTTGCAAGCAGACATGCACACAGCAAAAGGGACTGTGTAAAAATTAAATGACATAGGGGAAACGGACATTCTTTAAACTGGATGCCCATGGCCATTATTAAAATCTCCCATGACAACGTGGCAATCGATCCCATCCCACTACAAATCAAGACACGCTTTACTTGAAATTCCAAAAATAATACAGAATAAGTGCTTTGCAACCCCAAGTGTTAGTGATAAGATAAAGAAAAGAGTCAGTACCAGACGCTCCACTGACTTATTGCTATGACCACACCGGTGACACGTTGCCAGCACCAGATCCCCGTGCTCAATCTGAAACGTCACACGAAGTGATTAATATACGCTAGCGACAAATAAAACGATTATCTTGATTCACTCCCTACTTTCGGTGACGCTCATGTCATTAGGTTTCAACGCGAGCTAACTTACAAGCTTCATCCCAAATGTACCCTTACAATCACGTTCTAGCAGAAACGTCTGTACTCAACGAAGCCTTCAACTGCAGTCCTTATCCCTGAACTTAACATTCCCCCCCCCCCCCCCCTTTGACGCTGAGTCTAGAGCGAAACTCTTACGGTGGGCATGGTATCGGCCAGTCTCTAAGGCCCACCACACAGCGCGCCACTCTAAGCCAATCAGGGTGACTGTTGAAAGCGCTGGGTGCTAACGACCTCAGAGCTTTGAGGACAGAGGAGTTTCTAGTAGCTTCTGGAAGCTTCCTCTTGGCATTTCCCCAGCACCAGTCGAAAGACTCGTTTTGAAAACAGCGGGAAACTGCATTGCCGCCTTTGTGGGTCGTTCCCGGTGGTCAAGTCTGAAGAAAGCCAACGAATTTTCCTTGTGCCTGGTGTGAGGAAAGGAAGGATGGAATCACCTAAGACTCGCTCTAAACACGCCATGTTACTGTTTTCATGCAAGTGGCTCTGCAAATAACTGGGATGTGGAATGAAATGAGGCCACTGATATCAGCAGTCACATGAGGAAATTAAAATAAAATATGTTGTAAATTTGAAACCCTTCCCCACACATCGACATGTTACAGAACGACGTGGATTATGCGAAAATTAAATATAAACCAGTAACAGCTCAAAAATGGAATCATGAAAAATACACGCAAGTGACATCGACATTATGAGAGATACAGGTAAGGAACTACCTTTCAGTATCACGGTGAATAAAATTAAAAAATCTCAAACTGAAACAATGTGCTACGGTACTAACTCTGACAGGGTACGCGATCCACAAGTTCTAAACTGCAGAATAAATAATCATCCGACCTGAAAGTGCGATCGGATAAAAGTGTCAGTTAATTCAATATAACCTTCGTTAACGTACAGGACTGAAAACAGCATCACCTCGTGGAAGACAAGATCCACATTGGTGAATATTAAGTACAGGGCCTAAGTACTTCCACACAGGAATCCCATAAACATCAGGAAAAGAGGCCGAAGAGAATACTCCTGCAGTCTCTCCAGTCGGTGACGCGCTCTCTGTATTGGCTTCTAAGCTCGCCGTCATTGGTCTACAGCGCTCCTCTATCACCCACACGACTGAAGAGAAAGAGAGAAAAGTGCCAACGTTTTACCGCCATTAATCGGGCCCGGTGGTCTAGCGGTAAAGGGCGAGTCTTTAAATCAAGAATTCGCGGGACTGAATAGCGGTACGGATTTCTTCAGTCTATCTTTAATCTAGTCTTCATCTCTCAAGTGTGTGAAGATTAGCCAGGAATGGCAGGTGGTTTGGATTCGAACTGAAA
Organism: Schistocerca nitens; assembly: GCF_023898315.1. Lineage (NCBI taxonomy): Eukaryota > Metazoa > Arthropoda > Insecta > Orthoptera > Acrididae > Schistocerca > Schistocerca nitens. The sequence goes on from NC_064617.1 coordinate 405,513,051, forward strand.
GTTCTTTTCGCGGTAGATCTGCTGGGGTAGTCACGGAAGTGGCGTCCATTTAAAAGACTAGCTGCTAGGACGTTGGGCCGTGCGGTTCTAGGCGCTACACTCTGGCGCCGAGCGACCACTACGGTCGCAGGTTCGAATCCTGGCTCGGAGATGGATGTGTGTGATGCCCTTAGGTTAGTTAGGTTTAATTAGTTCCAGGCGACTGATGACCTCGGAAGTTAAGTCGCATAGTGTTCAGAGCCATTTGAACCATTTTTTTGCTCGGACGTTGAGACACACAAAATCAATATTATTAATACACTCCTGGAAATGGAAAAAAGAACACATTGACACCGGTGTGTCAGACCCACCATACTTGCTCCGGACACTGCGAGAGGGCTGTACAAGCAATGATCACACGCACGGCACAGCGGACACACCAGGAACCGCGGTGTTGGCCGTCGAATGGCGCTAGCTGCGCAGCATTTGTGCACCGCCGCCGTCAGTGTCAGCCAGTTTTCCGTGGCATACGGAGCTCCATCGCAGTCTTTAACACTGGTAGCATGCCGCGACAGCGTGGACGTGAACCGTATGTGCAGTTGACGGACTTTGAGCGAGGGCGTATAGTGGGCATGCGGGAGGCCGGGTGGACGTACCGCCGAATTGCTCAACACGTGGGGCGTGAGGTCTCCACAGTACATCGATGTTGTCGCCAGTGGTCGGCGGAAGGTGCACGTGCCCGTCGACCTGGGACCGGACCGCAGCGACGCACGGATGCACGCCAAGACCGTAGGATCCTACGCAGTCCCGTAGGGGACCGCACCGCCACTTCCCAGCAAATTAGGGACACTGTTGCTCCTGGGGTATCGGCGAGGACCATTCGCAACCGTCTCCATGAAGCTGGGCCACGGTCCCGCACACCGTTAGGCCGTCTTCCGCTCACGCCCCAACATCGTGCAGCCCGCCTCCAGTGGTGTCGCGACAGGCGTGAATGGAGGGACGGCGTGTCGTCTTCAGCGATGAGAGTCGCTTCTGCCTTGGTGCCAATGATGGTCGTATGCGTGTTTGGCGCCGTGCAGGTGAGCGCCACAATCAGGACTGCATACGACAGAGGCACACAGGGCCAACACCCGGCATCATGGTGTGGGGAGCGATCTCCTACACTGGCCGTACACCACTGGTGATCGTCGAGGGGACACTGAATAGTGCACGGTACATCCAAACCGTCATCGAACCCATCGTTCTACCATTCCTAGACCGGCAAGGGAACTTGCTGTTCCAACAGGACAATGCACGTCCGCATGTATCCCGTGCCACCCAACGTGCTCTAGAAGGTGTAAGTCAACTACCCTGGCCAGCAAGATCTCCGGATCTGTCCCCCATTGAGCATGTTTGGGACTGGATGAAGCGTCGTCTCACGCGGTCTGCCGTCCAGCACGAACGCTGGTCGAACTGAGGCGCCAGGTGGAAATGGCATGGCAAGCCGTTCCACAGGACTACATCCAGCATCTCTACGATCGTCTCTATGGGAGAATAGCAGCCTGCATTGCTGCGAAAGGTGGATATACACTGTACTAGTGCCGACATTGTGCATGCTCTGTTGCCTGTGTCTATGTGCCTGTGGTTCTGTTAGTGTGATCATGTGATGTATCTGACCCCAGGAATGTGTCAATAAAGTTTCCCCTTCCTGGGACAATGAATTCACGGTGTTCTTATTTCAATTTCCAGGAGTGTACCACCAGGGACATGACGCAGATGTTCAGCCAACGTCTCCCTTTTACGCAGAATTATTTCAATCACTTGCTCCAGCAGTTACTGAAGCCTCGTTTATATTGCGAAGGACTTTTTTCGCAGACCTAATGGGCGCAGATGTTGCCCTTGACAGCTGTTTGTCTAGGTCAGCTACACAAGTACTCGAAGTTGGATTGTTTGCAGCACAATTTCGTGTCCTGCGCTCAACTGCACTCACTCTATCAGAATGATTCTCACTAGTTAGGATTAAATACTCACCAGCAGCGAAGCGTCCTGCTCTATCGTGGCTAGGTCCTCCATGTCGCCGATCCACGCGTCTTTATCGCAACGCTGCCCGGTCTAACTCGATCGACATACAGTCATGGAAATAAGTATTCATACAGTAGGTGGTGACAAACTACGATGGTGTTTTGGGATAGCAAATCACCCACAGTGCCGATACGAATAAGTACAATGGTGTTGCGTCAGGTAACGATGTTCTAAGGTAATGAAGCTTCCCATATGCCATGAATCTATTCTGGGAAAATAAGATATGTTACAATCCGCACGGTCGACGACAGGGCAAAATGTATTCATACAGCGGACTACTTTCAACCAAGCAAACGGCTGACGCAGCCCCGGAGTGCATGTCACACTTGCGTAGTCGCGTAGCGGCCGTGAAGCAACAGCGCGTCGGACGTGGGTACCGTGGAACAGCAGAATGGGCCGCAAGGGGAAGGAAACGACCATTGAGGAACGAAACATCGTTGTCGCCCAATATCTTCAACCAAGGCGTATGCCGAAATTTTGAACATCATAGGACGAAGCCGAGCGACTGTGCAATCTATCATTAAGCGAAGTAAGGACAGAAATGTAGTAGTAAACAGTGAACTACACGGTCGTCCACAGAAACTTACAACAAGAGAGACCAGAATGCTACTAAGAATCATCAAGAAAAATCCAAAAACCACAGCGTCGGCATTATTCGCATATGTACATGACCACTTCCGAAAGGACATCACTCCAAGGGCAGTTCGTACCATTCTCAATCGTTCGGGCTACAGAGCCAGCGTCCCGAGATTGAAACCCTACATCAGCAAAAACCTGTAAGACAAAATGGCTCTGAGCACTATGGGACTTAACTTCTAAGGTCATCAGTCCCCTGGAACTTAGAACCACTGAAACCTAACTGACCTAAGGACATCACACACATCCATGTCCGAGGCAGGATTCGAACCTGCGACGGTAGCGGTCTCGCGGTGTAACCTCCACACAGAATTTTTTATATTTAAGAATATGAACCATACGTAAACTCCGCACAAAAATATTTAATTACGAAACCACGAACCATGAACCAAGCGTAAACTCCACACAAAAATAATAATTAAATGAATTTGTTAATATTGTAACCTCAGAACAAAATTGGCTCCCATTTATAATCTGTGTGCAGAAATGCATTCATATTTAATGTAACCACAAAATTCTATTCCTAAACACCGAAATAATAATAAAAATATCAATAACCTGGTAAATTTTATGAGGACAGCAGCGCTGCTCTTCGGCCCTGTATTCTGAATAAAAAAGCAAAATTCTTACCTCAATAAAAACTGCAAATATATCTGCTCTTATGTAGAAATTTTTTTTGACACAGCTTCGCGCAATGCTGGCGTATTTTTTTTTTTTTTTAATTCTTGGAAGGAATGATCATGCATTGGAAATATTCTTTAAATTGAAATGAATGCTTTTCTTTAAAAAAGTTACTTTATATTATAAAAATTATTATTGGGGCATTTTTTTGAAAGAAATTAAATGACAATATACATTACTAGATACGCGCAAGGCTGCTTCTTTACCTTCTACAACAATACTCATCCTCCAGAGTCCTGACCAGAGTACTGAGCAGAGCACACAGCCGACACATGCCGACTTCCGCCGATTCACGCAGACTACTCAAGACTACTGTCGACTCGCGCAGACAAGCGCAGACTACTCAAGACTACTGTCGACTCGCGCAGACAAGCGCAGACTAGCGACAAGCAACAACTAACGACAAACTACTCTCTGGTCAGAGACTCTGTCATGCCTCGCCCATCGCCGGCAACGCATACGTCTTACATAACCCCCCCACTGGGGGGGCAAAAATTTGGCAGCGATGGCGAGTCAATTGGACTTGCCATGAGTAACAAATTTTTCTTAATTAACTAATTTTACAATCACAGAATATATATATATATATATATATATATATATATATATATATATATATATATATATATGCAGAAAATGAAATAAAATATAGTGCACATGCACTGAGTACAGAACATATTGTAAGGTGTATGCTTCGCCGGCGATAGGTGAGGTATGACAGAATCTCTGACCAGAGAATAGTTTATTGTTAGTTGTTGCTTGTCGCGAGTCTGCGCTAGTCTGCACGAGTCTGCAGTAGTAGTCAGTCGGATACAGTAGTAGTCGGCATGCGTCGGCTGTGTGCTCTGGGCGCGACTCTGGTCAGGACTCTGGAGGATGAGTATTGTTGTAGAAGGTAAAGAAGCAGCATTGCGCATATTTAATAATGTATGTTAATTGTAATTTAATTTGTTCAGAAAAAATGCCCCAATAATAATTTTTTATAAAGTAACTCTTTTAAAGAAAAGTATTCATTTCAATTTAAAGAATTTTTCCACTCTTTTGAAGAAAAAGCATTCATTTCAATTTAAAGAATTTTTCCTATGCATTCCTTGCAAGAATCAATATATATATATATATATATATATATATATATATATATATATATATATATATATATATATATATATATATATATATATGCCAGCATTGCACAAAGCTGTGTCGATAAATAAGAGCAGATATAGTTGCAGTTTTTATTGAGGTAAGAATTTTGCTTTTGTTATTCAGAATACAAGGCCGAAGGTCAGCGCTGCTGTCCTTATAAAATTTACCAGATATTATTATTTCTGTTAGGAGGTTACATTTCGTTCATGGTTCATTATTTAATTGATATTATCGTGAGTTTATGGTCAATTTTCATTCCTTAATTTTTGTGGGGAGTTTAAGCTTGGCTCCATTTTGCATTATTATTCAACATAATTTTTGTGGGGATGTTACGCATGGTTCCATTTTCTTATTTTTCATGTAAATAAATTTCTGCGGAGAGGTTACACTTGGTTCGAGATTCACGTAATTAAATATTTTTCTGTGTGGAGGTTACACTTGGCGACATCCGGACCAGGATCGTATTTCTTTGTGAATCTTCTGAGAATTAGTCATATATCTGCTCTTAATTACTTAAACGTAGTTAGCATCTGGCGCAACGTATTTCACTAATTTGTTACTCTTTCTTCCACAGATCATCGGCAATTTGTTGCTCTTTGTTGTAATAGTGTTTATTGGATTTTGTATTGTCTTTGTTTCATTTGTGAATAATTTTGATTAGTGAAAAATGCCGCGAAAAATGTTAACAGTACATCGCGATGTACAATGAGTGAAATAACCGACTCTAATAATTTGACCGATAGTACTTACGACACGCAGTGTAATAATGACAGTTCCCCATTTACGGACAATCAGTGCGTGCTGATCACCGGGAATGATTTTATTGCTAATGATGAGGAAACAAATTCAGTTGTGTCCTCTGTTAATTTGACGACAATTGATGACGCGGGGCGTTCTGTTGCAATGAGCGCTGCCCAGCTTGACACACGCGGTTTGCAGGATTTACGTAGCGAACAGACAAATTTTTCTAATGAAAATCAACAGTATAATCAAAATACAACAGATTTATTTAATTCCGATTTAGTGACCAACGGTACACAACCGATTGGGAAACCTTTTCGAGAATCACAGAATGACCAAATGGTTACACAAAACGTGACAATTGCAGGTACACCATTACACAGTACAGAGAATACAGCGGCTAATATTAGCATGGATCAGGTTATGGCATTATTGGTACAACTTAGTGAAAATTTCACACAAAAACTTAATGAAAAAATAGACAGCAATTCCAAACAACAGAATGAAAGACAAGACGAAAATTCCAAACAATTTAGTGAACAGATCAAACAGCTTAATGAAAAACAGGACAACCTTAATGAAAATTTCAAACAACTTAATGAAAAACATGACAACCTTAATGAAAAATTAGACAATTCCAGACAGCTTAGTGAACAGATTACAGCCGTTGTCGCGCAGTGTCATGATACTAAAGAACAATTACGTGAGGAAATTAAGGCTTGTGCTAGGAACAGTAGTGAAGAAATTAGATCTGTGGCACAAGAATTAAGTAATACACATGCAGCCACAACCAAATTACTTAGAGATGAAATTAGGGCTGTCGCTAAGCAATGTTCTGAAAACGCAACACAGTTACACGACGAGTTTAAATTAATGTCATCAGAACTTTCACGCACACTGGATGCGAAAGTAGACAGGAAATTTGAACAACAAAACAGCCAATTGACGAACGTTTTAATCACCACCTACAAAACAGTGAAACACGTTTCCGTAAATTCATACGGGAACAAAATAAAGTAAAACGACAAGTCATGGAAACAATTACCGCACAGAGACAGGAAGATAAACGTAAATTGTTTACGAAAGCAAAAACATATGTAGACAACAATATTGCTGCTGTATCGGACGAAATTAATACCATCAAATTGCGTGATGAAATTTGCGATCTTAAAACAAAAACAGATACACACAGTAGACTTCCAGACAGTGACCGACAGACTCGAAGAATTAGAACTAACACAGGATTCCGATGTCATCAAAGCTGACGTTAAAAAATTGAATGAAACCACACGTAAAATACAAAAACAAATTAATGCTTCTGACACTAAAAACGATGATCAGGTAAAATTACTGACTGAAAAATATGATGAATTGGCCAGTCGTATTGACGTTATTGAAAGTAATAATGATAACAAATCAGACAATACTTCACCGATTTCGTTTAACCAAACACCTGAATTCCAAAATTTACAGCAGACGATCAGTGAGATAGATTCGTCTAATAATACATTGCGTAGAAAATTGTCAACTTTACAACAAGAAGTGACAGAGATAAAAAATATTTCAGTTAATAACACGTCACAGCGTACTGCACATTCCGAACATTTCTCACAATCACACAGCCAGTATAATTTGGGTAATTTACAGAGAGTACATGACATAGATTCCGAACAGACACAGACAAACAGATTCTCACACAAACCTGAACCTGTTCAAAAAGTCAGAGACGATAACCCTCGGTTACGAGCAATTTTCATCCGTAAAAATGTCTAAGGTATTTGAAAATGACAGAGCACAGGTACACGCTTTGAACCGTATACGACAATATGTTTTTGTATTTCCAACAGCATTGCCTGTAATGCAGAAATTAGAATTAGCATTGGACTGGATACAACAACTTGTTTTTGAATTTTCACCGCCATTGCCTGTAACGCGAAAGCTGAAATTTATTTCAGCGTGTATTAGACCTCAGGGGATTCATTACGCTTTAATGAATATGTGCCGTAGCGTGCACAGGGCCCCGAGCTGCAGTAGTGCTGTTTCATCTTTAGTTTTCTGCACTTCTGCCTTCTCTTCTACTATCCTTTATATCTATTAAAACAGCTCTTCAACTATTGCTCTATCTAGGATCAAGAAAAGTGTGAAGAAAACCCGATATGACCAGTTTTTACCGAAAGTGACAATTTTTCATTAGACACTCCCGAAATGACAACTACCAGCGTAATCTTTAATAACAGACAAAATTTCAATTATCAGTGTCGTCAAAATTATCAGCAAGAGGAACCACATTTTGGTAACAATAGACGTTTTTCCCAACAACAACAACAAAACCAACCAGTTGGCATACCTAACCAACAATGTAGTGCACAAGGTCAACCAAGCTTTAATGTTTCGCCGCGTACGCGTATAGCGTCGGCCTCAACAAATATTAAAGCACAGCAACATGGAAACCTGTACGTACAGAAAACACACTATTTCAATTCCTATCGCAATGCACCGTATAGAAATGATTATCACGACAGACGTAAAAATAATGAGCACAATTTTGAGCGTACATTTAATAACAGTCGGTCTTATCGGCAGCAAAAACATAAGCAACAACATATTATCATAAATGAACCAGACAGTAGGTATCATCCAGAACGTAATACGTCAGGAAGAAATAACAGAACAGTACAAATAGTGGAAATGCCACAGCATCCTCCTGAAAATAATAACACGTCACATGGATTTTGACTAGATACAGTGCAGGTTGCATATTCCAGTAACGCAAGCAATACTTTTGACACTCAGAATCTTGTTCATGCAGAATCTTTGTTGAATGCACCACTTTTATCACACCCAGATCTTACCAGAAATATTTCTATTGCCACCGACAGTTCTAACACCGCTTTAGGCGTACATATTTTTCAGGAAATTGAAGAAGATGGTTGCACAGCAGTTAAAAACATCGCTTTTGCAAGTCGCATTCTGTCACCTGCTGAACGAAATTATTCTGTTACAGAACTTGAAACATTATGTGTTGTATGGGCTTTTACCAGATTTCGGTATTTTCTTTATGGAAGACATACGACCGTTTACACAGACCACAGAGCAATACAATTTGTAATTTCCGCTAAATTTACACACGACAGATTAATTAGATGGAACTTTATTTGCAGAAATTTAATTTTACAATTGTTCACATTCCCGGTACACAAAATATTGTAGCAGACGCACTATCCCGTTCTCTCAGCAACAATCAGCAAGACATCCAACCAACTTCTGCAAAGCAAATTTCAGCGTCATGTACATTCCACAAGTTGCATTTGAAAATTTCATTTCGTCGTCATTACAAGACATAGCACAAGAGCAGAATAAAGACAACGTATGGAAAGAGATTAAACACCTTTGGCAAGATAAGAATAATGTTACTATTAGAAACCATTACACTGTACGCAATGACATTCTGTTTCGCTGCTCTCATCCTGACAGCAACAATTGGTTATTATGCATTCCTGACGAACTTGTTAACAAATTAATCTGGTATACTCATTTAAGTTATGCACATTACGGAGCCAGAAAATGTTTTCTTATACTGAGACAGAACTGTTATTTTACGAACATGGAGAAACGTTTTCGACGAGTTCTAGCGTCATGTAAAATCTGCCAGAAAGCTAAATCTGATACGACTTCACATATTCCTCCATTACATCCCATTGTACCTGTTAAATTGAGACACATGGCCGCTGTAAACATTTTTGATCCGATTCCCAGAACTAATAGAGGTTTTTGCTACATCTTTGTCGCTGTTGAACTCACTTCAAAATTTGTTACCTTCGCTCCGTTACGCAAAGCTACTGCTAAAACTGTTTCGAAAGCATTTGTAAAACATTTTCTATTTCATGTAGGGCATGTGTTGAAAGTAATTTCCGACAATGGACCACAGTTTCGATATGCTATATGGACACGTATGTTACGAGCTAGAAACATTTCTCCGATATATATATCCAGGTACCATGCTTCTTCGAACCCTTGTGAACGATTAATGAAAGAAATTGGTAAACTGTGTAGAATATACTGCCATAAAAAACATATTGATTGGGACACACACATACTCTCATTCCCAGATGTAATTAATTCCATACCAAATGAATCTACTATGCTATCTCCGTCTGGTATACTGAAAAATGTTGAACCACCTAACAAAATTAAAGAATTAGTAACCTTTCCTACATCTCGTCGACTACGACACCATGAAATAATTGACACTGCGCTGAACAACATCAAACGTGCCGCAGAACGCCGGAGATAACAGCAAAAACAGGTTTGTACACGCCATGACTTTCACATTGGACAGAAGATATTAGTACGTACACACTATTTATCCAACAAAGGAAAGAGTAAATGTGGTAAATTTGAACTTCTATACGCAGGTCCATATCGGATTTGCAGCATTCCTCACCCCAATGTAGTACACGTCGAAACATTGAGAACCAGAAAAACCAAAGAGAACCACCATATGTCGAATGTCAAACCCTTTATTGAATGAAGATACTTTATGATTTATCACACTGTAATGCCATTTCCTAATTTTTTATGACCGCTTATGCAAATATATATACATGAACACCTACTGATGATTATCGTAATTTTTTTTTTCTTGGCATGTGCCCGGCAAGGTAAGGTTAGCAGGTCGCTCTTCTTGTCGTTACACATCAGACCGTGCACATTTCTCCAGATAAAATTACGTATCTTACGAATAATTATGCAATTCTATCTAGTGATATACACTCCTGGAAATTGAAATAAGAACACCGTGAATTCATTGTCCCAGGAAGGGGAAACTTTATTGACACATTCCTGGGGTCAGATACATCACATGATCACACTGACAGAACCACAGGCACATAGACACAGGCAACAGAGCATGCACAATGTCGGCACTAGTACAGTGTATATCCACCTTTCGCAGCAATGCAGGCTGCTATTCTCCCATGGAGACGATCGTAGAGATGCTGGATGTAATCCTGTGGAACGGCTTGCCATGCCATTTCCACCTGGCGCCTCAGTTGGACCAGCGTTCGTGCTGGACGTGCAGACCGCGTGAGACGACGCTTCATCCAGTCCCAAACATGCTCAATGGGGGACAGATCCGGAGATCTTGCTGGCCAGGGTAGTTGATTTACACCTTCTAGAGCACGTTGGGTGGCACGGGATACATGCGGACGTGCATTGTCCTGTTGGAACAGCAAGTTCCCTTGCCGGTCTAGGAATGGTAGAACGATGGGTTCGATGACGGTTTGGATGTACCGTGCACTATTCAGTGTCCCCACGACGATCACCAGTGGTGTACGGCCAGTGTAGGAGATCGCTCCCCACACCATGATGCCGGGTGTTGGCCCTGTGTGCCTCGGTCGTATGCAGTCCTGATTGTGGCGCTCACCTGCACGGCGCCAAACACGCATACGACCATCATTGGCACCAAGGCAGAAGCGACTCTCATCGCTGAAGACGACACGTCTCCATTCGTCCCTCCATTCACGCCTGTCGCGACACCACTGGAGGCGGGCTGCACGATGTTGGGGCGTGAGCGGAAGACGGCCTAACGGTGTGCGGGACCGTAGCCCAGCTTCATGGAGACGGTTGCGAATGGTCCTCGCCGATACCCCAGGAGCAACAGTGTCCCTAATTTGCTGGGAAGTGGCGGTGCGGTCCCCTACGGCACTGTGTAGGATCCTACGGTCTTGGCGTGCATCCGTGCGTCGCTGCGGTCCGGTCCCAGGTCGACGGGCACGTGCACCTTCCGCCGACCACTGGCGACAACATCGATGTACTGTGGAGACCTCACGCCCCACGTGTTGAGCAATTCGGCGGTACGTCCACCCGGCCTCCCGCATGCCCACTATACGCCCTCGCTCAAAGTCCGTCAACTGCACATACGGTTCACGTCCACGCTGTCGCGGCATGCTACCAGTGTTAAAGACTGCGATGGAGCTCCGTATGCCACGGCAAACTGGCTGACACTGACGGCGGCGGTGCACAAATGCTGCGCAGCTAGCGCCATTCGACGGCCAACACCGCGGTTCCTGGTGTGTCCGCTGTGCCGTGCGTGTGATCATTGCTTGTACAGCCCTCTCGCAGTGTCCGGAGCAAGTACGGTGGGTCTGACACACCGGTGTCAATGTGTTCTTTTTTCCATTTCCAGGAGTGTATTAATTTTATCAAATTTTCTCTCCATTAAAGTCTTCAGTTCTCTCCTCCATTAACTACACAACATACAAGCTGTACACAAACAAGATCACATTTCTTGCGTTATACACCCTAGACCGTGCATATTTTCCATTTTTATGTATGTTGATTGTTTTCCTGTTTTGTTTATATGCACTATGAAATATTTAAGATATAACAAACACCAGTTGACTTTAACATTTTGGCCTTATGATAGCTCAACATCGTGACGATTTTACATTTTTTTTTTTTTTTGCTGCTACATTGTGATACACTGTGTACATTTTTGCTTCTGAACACTGTCGATGTTTTTGACATATTACGTTTTTCTGTCATGCTATGCTGTATGCTCGATTATGTTGCTATAAACCAGCTTTTATCTAATGGGTATATGAATTAAATGCCAGACATTAATCTTTGTTCATCATTTTCAGAAAGAAATAACGTGTAAACGAAATAAATTAAACATAAATGGAAATTTCACCTTCGGAATGAACGAAAGAGGATGCAATACCTCGTGACGAAGAGTAAATGGATCAGAATTAACAAGCATTAACAGGAATATACTATACACATCGTAGAATAGCAGTCTTAACTAATTTTTTCTTTCAGAATACGAGGCGATTGATGCAGGCTGTCAGACAGAACTACACATCTTAGTTTTAGTGATGAAATATGATAGAAATAAGGAATAGTTGTATAATGTATAATGAAGTGACTTTTTTGCAGATGATAATGAATGGTGATGAATAATGATGAAGAATATGCTAATATGGATAATGAAGTTGTTCTTTACAGGTGATGATAATATTGAAGTTATGATGATATGTATAATGAAGTTTTTCTTTGCAGATGAGGATAATGTTGAAGTTTATGTATTTATGCTATGTAGCTATTTAAGTATTTGTTGCAGTTCATTTCGACAGTATGTGTTATATCGTATGGTAAGATGACTGAAGGTTTTGGAGAGGACAGCTAGAGAACATATATATTTTTATACACATTTCACTACCTGTTAATTCGAAGTTCATTACTTTTCAGCATAATATGCGTTTCTTCTTTCAGCTCAATAATCCATTTTGTATTTTTTCCAGGAAAAGCTTTTCATGATACTTACTAAACCTGTTACTTATTAAACCTGTTCTAGTACTTGCATTTTTTTTTACCCAGTTGTGTCTATCATTTATAAATGTGATCACATATACTGCCTTTGTTTCATAACTTTGCTACAGCTGACTCATGACGAATGACGTTACACATCTTCATTTGCAGCAATAACTCAAAAGCAAACAAAGTAATTACCAGTCCCAAATAATGCTACTAGTATAAGAGAGTTCTAAATAATACTGATCAGCTCTGAATAGTATGTCACTTCAATAGTGACTTCTGAATAATACAAAAAAAATGGTTTGTAACTGGCCAATGAATGCCACTGTTTATTGTAATAAGATGACATATGATGCCAATGGTTACTATAACTAGACTAATTATGTATAAATGGTATGCCAATAATTAACTCATTTTGAATAATGACTTCTGAAGATTACAAAAAAATGCTTTCTAACTGGGCAATGAATGCCACTGATTATTGTAATAAGATGGCCAATGAGTGCCAATGACTACTATAATTAACTGAATTATGTTAATACTATGTCATTCATTAGCTTCTGTTTTGAATGATGACTTCTGATGGTTTGTAACTGGGCAATGAGTGCCAATAACTACTATATTCAGGTAATTTTATGAACATTATTCTGTAATACTAAATACATGGTACAGAAATGTTCAGTAACTGGGCGATGAGTGCCACCAATTACTCAGATCAGTTGTTAGACTAGTGTAATTCTCAATGAAGGCTACTATGTGACTTAATGTCCTTCACCTTCTGACCTAATTACCAGAAATTACTACAATATCCATTTGTCCTGTCTATCCTCATGATCATGGAGCACTATATTTGGTTTTTGCACTAATTCTACGTTGGTCTACTTTACAAGAACATGGTGTTGACACGACATGCTGTCCACCACCTTGAACGATGGAGATGTTATTATGGTCACACTGTTTGGTGTACCTAGTGTACTACCAAAATGATAGCATGGAATATTATTACGACATTTCAGTGTCTTGGCTACACTGATTAATACTTCAAGGAAAAGAGCTTCAGATTCTCTCACATGGTGTTGTGCTTCTGTAGAAAGATATGGACTTTCAGTGCAGCTGCGTGCAACCTAAAGTGCTACAACCATGACGCAATCCTTCCCATTCCTTTCCTAATTCTTGTAAAATGATAAAGACATATACTGTGCGTGTGCACTTCCTTTCATTTGTTAACAAGATCAGTTGTCCTAAAAATACTAAAGACTTCTATAGTGCATGTGCACTTTATTTCACTCCTTAATATGTTTATTTTTGTAAAAAAATATTAGAGAGTTTTACAGTGCGTGTGCACTTTATGCCATTTGTACTCATTACGTATACATTTTGTGATTCCCAGATATGTTCTGAACTTCAGTGCGTGTGCACTTTTGTCTCTTCTCAATATGATTTGTACTCGTTGCCTATCCATTTGTGATTTCCTGAAATGTTCACTACTACAGTGCGTGTGCACTTTTGCCATTTGTTAATATGTTTTGTACTCATTGTATATACATTTTGTCTTTGCTTGATATCTTCTGTACTCAGTGTGTGTGCACTATTTTTTATTTCATGTTCTGCACCTATATATATGTACATATTCTGTGATTGTAAAGTTAATTAATTATGAAAAATTTGTTGCTCATGGCAAGTCCAATTGACTCACCATCGCTGCCAAATTTTTGCCCCCCCAGTGGAGGGTTATGTAAGGTGTATGCTTCGCTGGCAATAGGAGAGGCATGACAGAATCTCTGACCAGAGAATAGTTTATTGTTAGTTGTTGCTTGTCGCGAGTCTGCGCTAGTTTGCGCGAGTCTACAGTAGTAGTCAGTCGGATACAGTAGTAGTCAGTCGCATACGGTAGTAGGGAGTCGCCATGCGTCGGCTGTGTGCTCTGGTCGCGACTCTGGTCAGGACTCAGGAGGATGAGTATTGTTGTAGAAGGTAAAGAAGCAGCATTGCGCATATTTAATAATGTATGTTAATTGTAATTTAATTTGTTCAGAAAAAATGCCCCAATAATAATTTTTTATAAAGTAACTCTTTTAAAGAAAAGTATTCATTTCAATTTAAAGAATTTTTCCTCTCTTTTGAAGAAAAAACGTTCATTTCAATTTAAAGAATTTTTCCTATGCATTCCTTGCAAGGATCAATATATATATATATATATATATATATATATATATATATATATATATACACGCCAGCATTGCACAAAGCTGTGTCGATAAATAAGAGCAGATATAGTTGCAGTTTTTATTGAGGTAAGAATTATGCTTTTGTTGTTCAGAATACAGGGCCGAAGGTCAGCGCTGCTGTCCTTATAAAATTTACCAGATATTATTATTTCTGTTAGGAGGTTACATTTCGTTCATGGTTCATTATTTAATTGATATTATTGTGAGTTTATGGTCAATTTTCATTCCTTAATTTTTATGGGGAGTTTACGCTTGGCTCCATTTTGCATTATTATTAAACATTATTTTTGTTGGGAGGTTACACTTAGCTCCATTTTGTAGTTCATTTTTCATTTAATAATTTCTGCGGGGAGGTTACAATATCAAGCAAAGACAAAATGTATACACAATGAGCACAAATCATATTAACAAATGACAAAAGTGCACATGCACTGTAGTACTGAACATATCAGGAAATCACAAATGTATAGGCAATGAGTACAAATCATATTGAGAAATGACAAAAGTGCACACGCACTGTAGTTCAGAATATATCAGCAAATCACAAAATGTATACGGAATGAGTAGAAATCATATTAACAAATGACATAAAGTGCACACGCACTGTATATACTTTTTTTTACTACTTTACAAGAACTAGGATAGGAAAGGGAAGGATTGCTTCATGGTTGTAGCACTTTAGGTTGCACGCAGCTGCACTGAAAGTCCATATCTATCTACAGAAGCACAACACCCAGTGAGACAATCTGAAGTTCTTTTCCTTGAAATATTATTCAGTGTAGCCAAGACACTGAAATGTCGTAAAAATATTCCATGTTATCATTTTGGTAGTACATTAGGTTCACCAAACAGTGGGACCATAAAAACATCTCCATCGCTCAAGGTGGTGGACAGGATGTCGTGTCAACACTACGTTCTTGTAAAGTCCACCAACGTAGAATTATTACAAAAACCAAATATAGTGCTCCATGATCATGAGGATAGACAGGACAAACGGATATTGCAGTAATTTCTGGTAATTAGGTCAGAAGGTGAAGTCATTAAGTCACATACTAGTCTTCATTGAGAATTACACTAGTCTAACAACTGATTTGAGTAATTGGTGGCACTCATCGCCCAGTTACTGAACATTTCTGTAATATGTATGAAGTATTACAGAGTAATGTTCATAAATTATCTGTTTACAGAAAACATTGGCACTCATTGACCAGTTACAAACCATCAGAAGTTATCATTCAAAACAAGAGCTAATGAATGACATAGTATTAACATAATTCACTTAGTTATAGTAATCATTGGCACTCATTGACCAGTTACAAAACATATAGCAAGTATTGAATAGTACAAAACATTTGTCATCATTCAAGTGACATACGACACATTTAAAATAATTATTGGCACTCATTGGCCAGTTACAAAGTATTCTTATATTTTTATAAAACCTTATTCAGTATTATTCAGAAGTTATCATTCAAAATGAGAGTCAATTATTGGCATAGCATGCATAGAGTATAACAAAATATTATTTACAGAAATTATGGGCATAGTATTTATGCATTATTACAAAGCATCATTCAGTATTACTCAGAAGTGATCACTCCAGTGACATAGGACATATTGAAAATGTAACATACTGTAACTATTATTCAAGGTCTGTGACTAGAAACATTACTCAGAATTACTCAGAACTCTCTTTTTTTGTGCTAGCAATGCATTGCGTTGAGATCGATAATTAATTACTGGGGCATAACAATATTTGCTTTTGAGTTATTGCTGCAAATGAAGATGTGTAACGTCATTCGCCATGAGTCAGCTGTAGCAAGGTTATGAAACAAGTAGAGTATATGTGATCACATTCATAAATGACACAGGTTTAATGACCAACTGCTTATAGCACATTAATTTCATGAATAATTTTCCTGCAAAAAATACAAAATGGATGATTAAACTGAAAGAGGAAACGCATATTATGCTGAAAAGTAGTGAACTTCGAATTAACAACTAGTGAAATGTGTATAAAAATATATATGTTCTCTAGCTATCCTTTCCAAAACCTTCATTCATCATACCATACGATATAACACATACTGTCGAAATGAACTGCAACAAATACTTAAATAGCTACATAGCATAAATACATAAACTTCAACATTATCCTCATCTGCAAAGAAACACTTCATTATACATATCATCATAACTTCATTATTATCATCACTTGTAAAGAAAAACTTCATTATCCATATTAGCATATTCTTCATCATTATTCATCACCATTCATTATCATCTGCAAAAAAGTCACTTCATTATACATTATACAACTATTCCTTATTTCTATCATATTTCATCACTAAAACTAAGATGTGTAGTTCTGGTTGAGAGCCTGCATCAATCGCCTCGTATTCTGAAATAAAAAATTAGTTAAGACTGCTATTCTACGATGTGTATAGTATATTCTTGTTAATGCTTGTTAATTCTGATCCATTTACTCTTCGTCACGAGGTATTGCAACCTCTTTCGTTCATTCCGAAGGTGAAATTCCCATTTCTGTTTAATTTATTTCGTTTACACGTTATTTCTTTCTGAAAATGATGAACAAAGATTAATGTCTTGCATTTGAATCATATACCCACTAAATAAAAACTGGTTTATAGTAACATTATTGAGCATACAGCATAGCATGACAGAAAAACGTAATATGTCAAAAACATAGACAGTGTGCAGGTGCAAAAATGTGCACAGAGTATCACAATGTAGCAGCAAAAAAAAATGTAAAATAGTCACGATGTAGAGCTATCATAAGGCAAAATGTTAAAGTCAACTGGTGTTTGTTATATCTTAAATATTTGATATAGCATACAAACAAAACAGGAAAACAATCATACATACATGAAAAATGGAAAATATGCACGGTCTGATACATAACGACAAGAAAAGTGATCTTCTTTGTGTTCAGCTTGTATGTTGTGTGGTTAATAGAGGCGAGAATTGAAGACTTTAATGGAGAGAAAATTTGATAAAATTAATATGTCACTAGATAGAATTGCATAATTATTCATAAAATACGTATGTTTATCTGGAAAAATGTGCACGGTCTGATGTGTAACGACAACAAAGGCGACCTGCTAACCTCATCTTGCCGGGCACTTGCCAAGAAAAAATACGATAATCATCAGTAAGTAGTCACATAAATATAATTGCATAAGTGGTCATGAAATGTGTAAGTTCATCTGGAAAAAATATGCATGGTCTGATGTGTAACGACAAGAAAAGCGACCTGCTACCGTTACCTTGCCGGGCACTTGCCAAGAAAAAAAACGATAATCATCAGTAAGTAGTCACATAAATATAATTGCATAAGTGGTCATAAAAAATTAGGAAATGGCATTACAGTGTGATAAATCATAAAGTATGTTCATTCAATAAAAGGTTTGACGTTGGAGACGTGGTGGTTCCCTTTGGTTTTTCTGGTTTCGACGTCTACTACATTGGGGTGAGGAATGCTGCGAATTCGATATGGACCTGCGTATAGAAGTTCAAATTTACTGCATCTACTCTTTCCTCTGTTGGATAAATAGTGTGTACGTACTAATATCTTCTGTCCAATGTGAAAGTCATGGCGTGTACAAACCTGTTTTTGCTGTTATCTCCGGCGCTCTGCGGCACGTTTGATGTTGTTCAGCGCAGTGTCAATTATTTCATGGTGTCGTAGTCGACGAGATGTAGGAAAGGTTACTAATTCTTTAATTTTGTTAGGTGGTTCAACATTTTTCAGTATACCAGACGGAGATAGCATAGTAGATTCATTTGGTATGGAATTAATTACATCTGGGATGAGAGTATGTATGTGTCCCAATCAATATGTTTTTTATGGCAGTATATTCTACACAGTTTACCAATTTCTTTCACTAATCGTTCACAAGGGTTCGAAGAAGCATGGTACCTGGATATATATATCGGAGAAATGTTTCTAGCTCGCAACATACGTGTCCATATAGCACATCGAAACTGTGATCCACTGTCGGAAATTACTTTCAACACATGCCCTACATAAAATAGAAAATGTTTTACAAATGCTTTCGAAACAGTTTTAGCAGTAGCTTTGCGTAACGGAGTGAAGGTAACAAATTTTGAAGTGAGTTCAACAGCGACAAAGATGTAGCAAAAACCTCTATTAGTTCTGGGAATCGGACCAAAAATGTCTACAGCGGCCATATGTCTCAATTTAATCGGTACAATAGGATGTAACGGAGGAACATGTGAAGTCGTGTCTGATTTAGCTTTCTGGCAGATGTTACGTGACGCTAAAACTCGTCGGAAACGTTTCTCCATGTTGGCAAAATAACAGTTTTGTCTCAATATAAGAAAACATTTTCTGGCTCCGTAATGTGCGTAACTTAAATTAGTATACCAAATTAATTTGTTAACAAGTTCGTCAGGAATGCATAATAACCAATTGTTGCTGTCAGGATGAGAGCGGCGAAACAGAATATTATTGCATACAGTGTAATGGTTTCTAATGGTAACATTATTCCTATCTTGCCAAAGGTGTTTAATTTCGTTCCACACGTTGTCTTTACTCTGCTCTTGTGCTATGTCTTGTAATGACGACGAAATGAAATTTTCAAATGCAACTTGTTGAATGTACATGACGCTGAAATTTGCTTTGCAGAAGTTGGTTGCGATGTCTTGCAGATTGTTGCTGAGAGAACGGGATAGTGCGTCTGCTACAATATTTTGTGTACCGGGAATGTGAACAATTGTAAAATTAAATTCCTGATAATAAAGTTTCCATCTACTTAATCTGTCGTGTGTAAATTTAGCCGAAAGTAAAAACTGTATCGCTCTATGGTCTGTGTATACGGTAGTATGTCTTCCATAAAGAAAATGCCTAAATCTGGTAAATGCCCATACAACACATAATGTTTCAAGTTCTGTAACAGAATAATTGCGTTCAGCAGGTGACAGAATGCGACTTGCAAAAGCGATGTTTTTAATTACTGTACAACCATCTTCTTCAATTTCCTGAAAAATATGTACGCCTAAAGCGGTGTTAGAGCTGTCGGTGGCAATGGAAATATTTCTGGTAAGATCTGGGTGCGATAAAAGTGGTGCATTCAACAAGGCTTCTTTTAGGTTCACGAATTCTGAATGTTCTTGCCTATCCCACGACCAAATAGTGTTTTTACCTGTCAATTGACATAATCTAGAGGTGTCTAAAGCAGAGTAATGAATAAATTTACGAAAAAATTTAATTAAACCCAAAAAACTGCGTAGTTGTTTCTTCGTCATAGGAACAGTAATGTCACGTAAAGCTTGAAATTTTTCCGGGTCAGGCCCAATGCTTTCTGCCGAAATTACATGTCCAAGAAATTTTATGGAAGTTTTGCCAAAGTGCGATTTACTGACATTAACTGTGAGTCCTTGTGCACGAAAAGTTTGCAACAGTTGTTCAAGAATCAGATTGTGTTGAGACCAGTTAGCTTCTGCAATAAGAATGTCGTCTACGTACGTTGTGATTCTGTCTTTAAGTTCTGTCGGAAGTATTGTATTCAAACCGCGAATAAATGCTGCTGAAGAAATAGTTAAACCGAACGGTAATTTACAAAATTGATAACAGTCACCAAAACAGAGAAAAGCCGTGTACTTGCTGCAGTTCGGATGGAGCTGAATTTGCCGAAATCCCGATTTCAAATCTAATGTGGAATAAACAGCAGTGCCATGAAATTTCTGTAGAAGTTCTTCTAGTGTCTGTGGGCGATCTGTTTCATTAATAATAATGTCGTTGATGTGACGCGAATCAGGTACGAAGCGAAGTGATCCATCCTTTTTCTTAATAATATGGAGCGGGTTTATCTACGGACTAACTTCCGGTTCAATAATTCCTTGGTCAAGCATAGCTTGCAATTCTTTCTTAACTTGTTCTCCGTGAATATACGGAATTGTATAATGTTTGGATTTAAATGTGTCGTGCTGTTTAACTTGAAATTCATACATAAAACCGGACATAGTACCAGGAACGTTGTCAAAAACTGGAGCTTGCTGTAAAAGAATTTTGTGTAGTTGTGTGCGTTCGTCGTCTGTATTTGCACTACTCTGTTTAACTTTATCAGAAATCATCTGTATAACGTCATAGTCGGCTTCGTCTGGAGTATTGTAGTTGTGTACGTACGTATCTGTGAACAATGTGGAATGACAGTATACGTTACGTGATGCGGAAATGACCTCTGCACGATTAATTGTTTGTTCTTCTGCAGATAAAGAGTGCTGAAATTCTAAAGCCAGTTGTACATTTTCATCCTTTAATATTAAATAGGAGTTTTGAAAGTCAATAATTGCGTCGTGTTGTACCAGAAAATTCGTACCTAAATTAACGTCTGTCGTCAATAAGGGAACAATCCAAAAATTTGAGTGAAATGAATGACCTGCAATACAAAATGATAAATGTGTCTGTAATTTTACATCTACTCCTTTACCAGATACTGCTCCTTTTACTTTAGTTTTGCCTAATGGTAACGTAGGATAGGTATTCTCTTTGTTACATTCGTTGAAACTTTTCCTCATTTATGACTGACATAGGAGATCCAGAATCGATTACTGCTGAAAATTTGGATGATCCAATTTTTACTTCGATGACAGGGTGTGAAATGGTTTTTTTGAATAACTTGTCTTTCCTGCAAAAGAGTGTCTCGGATGTCCTCAAAAGTAATAACATTTTCGTGAACAAGATTCTGCGTGTCAAAAGTATTGCTTGCGTTACTGGAATATGCAACCTGTACTGTATCTAGTCAAATTCCATCTGATGTGCTATTATTTTCTGGAGGATGCTGTGACATTTCCACTATTTGAACTGTTCTGTTATTTCGTCCTGACGTATTACGTTCGGGATGATACCTACTGTCTGGTTCATTCATGATAATATGTTGTTGCGGATGATTATACTGTTGGTAAGACCGACTGTTATTAAATGTACGCTGAAAATTGTGCTCATTATTTTTACGTCTGTCATGATAGTCATTTCTATATGGTGCATTGCGATAGGAATTGAAATAGTGTGTTTTCTGTACGTACTGATTCCCTTGTTGCTGTGCATTACTATTTGTTGGGGCCGACGCTATACGCATACGCTGCGAAACATTAAAGCTTGGTTGACCTTGTACATTACATTGTTGGTTAGGTATGCTAACCGGATGGTTTTGTTGCTGTTGTTGGGAAAAACCTCTATTGTTACCAAAATGTGGTTCCTGTTGCTGATAATTGTGACGATACTGATAATAAAATTTTCTCTGATATTAAAATTACGCTGGTAGTTGCCATTTCGGGAGCGTCTAATGAAAAATTGTCACTTTCGGTAAAACTTGTCTTATCGGGTTTTCTTTACTCATTCTTAATCCTAGATAGAGCGATAGTTGAAGAACTGTTTTAATAGATATAAAGGATAGTAGAAGAGAAGGCAGCAGTGCAGAAAACTAAAGATGAAATAGCAGTACTACGGCTCGGGGCCGTGTACGCTACGGCACATATTCATTAAAGCGTAATGAATCCCCTGAGGTCAATTACGTGCTAAAATAAATTTTAGCTTTTGTGTTACAGGCAATGCCGGTGAAAATTCGAAAGCAAATTGTAGTATCGAAGCCAATGCTAGTTTCTGCATTACACGCAATGGCGGTGAAAGTACAAAAATAAATCGTCGTATCCAGTTCAAAGCGTATACCTGTGCTCTGTCTTTTTTAAATACTTTAAATTTTCTCACGGATAGACAATGCTTAATATCAAAATTATCGTCTCTGTATGTCTGAACAGGTTCAGGATTGTGTGAGAATCTATTTGTCTGTGATTGTTCGGAATGTAACTCACGTACTCTCTGTAAATTACCTGAATTATACTGGCTGTGTGAGTGTGACAAATGTTCGCAAAGTTGCGTCTGCTGTGATGTGTTAAACGCTGAAACTTTTTTCATTTCTGTTACCTCTAGCTGTAAAGTTGACAATTTTCTACGTAATGTATTATTGGACGAATCTATCTCACTGATCGTCTGCTGTAAATTTTGGAATTCGGGTGTTTGATTAAGCGAAACTGGTGATGTATCGTCTGATTTGGTGTCATTATTACTTTCGATAACGTCAATACGACTGGCCAATTCATCATATTTTTCAGTCAGTATTTTTTCCTGATCATCGTTTTTAGTGTCAGAAGCATTAATTTGTTTTTGTATTTTACGTGTGGTTTCGTTCAATTTTTCAACGTCAGCTTTGATGACATTGGGATCCTGAATTAGTTCTAATTGTTCAAGTCTGTCGGTCACTGTCTGAAAGTCTACTATGTGTGTATCTGTTTTTGATTTAAAATCGGAAATTTCATCACGCAATTCGGTGTTCAACTGTTTGATAGTATTAATTTCGTCTGATACTGTAGCAATATTGTTGTCTACGTATGTTTTTGCTTTCGTAAACAATTTACGTTTATCTTCCTGTCTCTGTGCGGTAATTGTTTCCACGACTTGTCGTTTTACTTTATTTTGTTCCTGTATGAATTTACAGTAACGCGTTTCACTGTTTTGTAGGTGGTGATTAAACCGTTCGTCAATTTGACTGTTTTGTTGGTCGAATTTCGCGTCTACTTTTGCATCCAGTCTGCGCGAAAGTTCTGCTGACATTAATTTAAACTCCTCGCGTAACTGTGTTGTGTTTTCAGAGCATTGTTTACCGACTGCACTAATTTCGTCTCTAAGTGATTCTGTTGTAACTGCTTGCATATTCCTTAATTCTTGAGCAACAGATCTAATTTCTTCACTACTTTTCCTAGCACAAGCCTTAATTTCCTCACGTAATTGTTCTTTAGTATCATGACATTGCGCGGCAATGGCTGTAATCTGTTCACTAAGTTGTTTGTTGTGTTCATTAAGTTGTTTGAAATTTTCATTAAGGTTGTCTTGTTTTTCATTAAGTTGTGTGAAATTTTCATTAAGTTGTTTGTGATTGCTGTCTTGCTTATCATTCGACTGTTTGAGACTTTCATTCAACTGTTTGTAATTGTTGTCTAGTTTTTCATTAAGTTGTTGTTTGAAATTTTCACTAAGTTGTTGTTTGAGATTTTCATTATTTTGTTTGTTTGATTCATGAAGTTGTAGCAATAATGCCATAACTTGATCCATGACAATATTGCCTACTCTATTCTCTGTACTGTTTGATTGCGTACATGCAATTGTCACGTTTTGTGTATCCATTTGGTCATTCTGTGATTCTCGAAAAGGTTTCCCAATCGGATGTACATTGTTAGTCACTACCTCGGAATCAAATAAATCTGACGTATTTTGAGTACACTGTTCATTTTCGTTAGACAAATTCATCTTTTCACAATTCAAATTTTGCAAATCGGGCGTGTCGAACTGGGCAGCGTTCGTTGTAACAGAACGTCCCGTGTCATCAATTGTCGTTGAATTAACAGAGGACACAACTGAGTTTGTTTGCTCATCACTAGGATAAAAATCATTACTAGTGGTCAGTACGCACTGATTGTCTGTAAATGGAGGATTGTCATCATTACACTGAGTGTCGCAAGTACCATCGGTCAAATTATTTGAGTCGGCTATTTCACTCATTACACATCGCGATGTACTATTAACAGTTTTTCGCGGCATTTTTACACAAATCAGAATTAAGCACAAAAATGAAACAAGGACAATGCAAAAATGCAACAAACACAATTACAACCAAGAGCAACAAATTGCCGATGATCTGCGAAAGAAAGAGTGACAAATTAGTAAATGCGTTGCGCCAGATGCAAACTACATTTAAGTAAATAAGAGCAGATATATGACTACTTCTCAGAAGATTCACAAAGAAATACGATCCTGGTCGGATGTCGCCAAGTGTAACCTCCCCACAGAATTTTTTTTATTTAAGAATATGAACCATACGTAAACTCCGCACAAAAATATTTAATTACGAAACCACGAACCATGAACCAAGCGTGAACTCCGCACAATTATAGTAATTAAATGAATTTGTTAATATTGTAACCTCAGAACAAAATTGGCTCCCATTTATAATCTGTGTGCAGAAATGCATTCACATTTAATGTAACCACAAAATTCTATTCCTAAACATCGAAATAATAATAAAAAAATCAATAACTTGGTAAATTTTATGAGGACAGCAGCGCTGCCCTTCGGCCCTGTATTCTGAATAAAAACCAAAATTCTTACCTCAATCAAAACTGCAAATATATCTGCTCTTATGTAGAAATTTTTTTTGACACAGCTTCGTGCAATGCTGGCGTATATTTTTTTTTTTATTCTTGGACATGCATGGACTAGCATGTATTGGAAATATTCTTTAAATTGAAATGAATGCTTTTCTTTAAAAAAGTTACTTTATATTATAAAAATTATTATTGGGGCATTTTTATTGAAAGAAATTAAACGACAATTAATATACATTACTAGATACGCACAAGGCTGCTTCTTTACCTTCTACAACAATACTCATCCTCCAGAGTCCTGACCAGAGTCCCGAGCAGACTGCCGACACGCGCACGCACGCGCCGACTACTGCCGACTCAAGACTACTGCTTACTAGCACGGACTGACGACTAAAGCCGACTGACTACTAAAGCCGACAGACGCCGACTCGTGACAAGCAACAACTAACTACCTACTACTCTCTGGTCAGAGACTCTGCCATGCCTCGCCCATCGCCGGCAACGCATACGTCTTACAGCGGTACCAGACTGTAGCGCCTAGAACCGCTCGGTCACTTCGGCCGGCACCTGTAAGACATTTCGCCTAGCAAATTTGGAGGCATTTCTTTTCAACCCGCCCTCGTAGCAATCATAAGTGACCTGTTTCAACTAAAACTGTTCAAATAAATATTTGTTTAAATAATATCCAGTTGCGCCATTTCTTATGTCAATAGGTCATTTGCTATCAATTTTTTGTGTGTTTACAGAGAAAAGCCTGTATTCTTCGGAGACAGAGACATCCCCGCGTCGCAGTACTGTAGCACGCCACTAGAGGTCCCAAAACTAAACAGCGCAGCCCATTGACAGAGCGCAGTATTGTGAGGTGATTCGTTTTCTGCATTTGTAGGGGGACAACGCTGCAACAACGTATGATGAGTTGCTGAAAGTGCACAACAACGCACCATCATATCGCAGTGTTTATATAACGCAGACGCTTACAGGGCGGTCAGACAAGTCGGAGAGACACGAAACGAAATACAGACCGTCATACTATGAACAACCGGGAATCAGAAGGCGGGCGGAGGTCCTGGTGCACGAAGCCGAACGTAACACAATCGAGGCGATAGTGGGAAAAGTATTTCTTAATATATGACGAACTGAGTTAATGTAAAAACCAGACCAGTGACCAGTGCCGAAAAGTCCAAAAAAAAAAAAAAAAAAGGGAGTCTAATTGTCCAAGCATATGTAACAGGAAAGTACTATTGCTACCAATACCTAATGTACATGAGCTATAATGTGCGTCCGAATACATTGTGTATTTCGTCATGTAAATAATATGTTGCATGGGGGCTTAATTAAATGAAATGAAAATAATTTTAATTTTTGGTAGCTGTATGTCCGATTACGCTATGTCTCGTAAACGGTTGGCCCTGACTAGTATTATTACGCTATCTGACTGCATAGAACAACAACAAAGAATGAAATGGAAATTTTCATTAACACAATTAATTAATTAAGTCCCCAGAAACTATAAAACCTACGAAACCAAAGCGCAAGTGTAACTGTTCTGTGTGTGGAAGTATGACTCAACGTACGCATCTGGCACGGTTCTTCTTCAACAACACAAGAAATTTTAAATATCATTTATACTGAATTAATTAAAGAAAATAGAAATACCATAATTACTCAAGAAAACCAGAATTACACTCTAATACAAGAACACAAGCCAGATGCTTTGTTGACTGAACCTGTAATGACGCATTATTCAGGACATTGAAATAATGAGAAAGAAAAGAAAAGTAGTTTGTTACCTTAATTTATATTGATGAAAAGCACTCTAGACATTACAATCTCTCCACACCGACTCGCTACTATCACATCTCAACAAGAACTTTTCAGTATCACATCTCGGCAAGCACTGCCTACTAGCTCATCTCAACAAACACTCCTCACTACATCTCAGCACTGACTACCACGAGTTCTCCCAAAGCACTGCCCACTACGAGTTCTCAATAATCACTGCCAGTGGAGGCGGCGGAACAATGCTCTCTAGCGCGATCTCTGGCGCTGTGGCTCAGTGTAGCCACCTTTCATATGCCCTTCCTCCACGGCTAGAATTTGATGGTATTTTTGCCAGCATTGGTGGTGAAAATACCACCAAATTCGTCAAAAAAATAGAGACAAAAATAATACGTAAATATCATATAACTAGATAAAGTTTTGGCTTTGCACTGACCTTTCAATAACCTAATATATAAAATACAGTAAGCAATACAAATTCTTTCATACATGTGACTTTACAGAACAGTTTACACAAGTATTATGTGGTTAAACAGTTCAATCAATAGCGTCAGCAATGACGAATATGTGCAGGTAAGAGTCTCATAACTTTTCACAAACAGTAATACACAAAAAATCAGTTTATACAAATATTCACATAAACGCTTTCCATAGCCCAAGAAACAAGTAGTTGACAGTTCCAGCAGTAGCACCCAGCAATGGTCAACAGGTGCAAATACCAACAAGTGACATTTTTTCAGTAGAAACAGTCCATCAGTGGCACCCAGTAATGTTGAGTAGGTGCAGACATCAACAAGTAACACCATTTCAGTATAAGCAGTTCCATTAGTGGCACCAGCAATGTTGAGCAGGTGCACACAGCAACAGGTGACATCTTTTCAGTAGAAGCAGTCCATCAGTGGCACCCAGCAAAGTTGAGCAGGTGCCGACACCAACAAGTGACATCATTTCGGTAGAAGCAGTTCATCAGTGGCACCCAGCAATGTTGAGCAGGTGCAGACACCAACAGGTGACATCTTTTCAGTAGAAGCAGTCCATCAGTGGCACCCAGCAATGTTGAGCAGGTGCAGACACCAACAAGTAACACCATTTCAGTAGAAGCAGTCCATCAGTGGCACCCAGCAATGTTGAGCAGGTGCAGACACCAACAAGTAACACCATTTCAGTAGAAGCAGTCCATCAGTGGCACCCAGCAATGTTGAGCAGGTGCCGACACCAACAAGTGACATCATTTCGGTAGAAGCAGTCCATCAGTGGCACCCAGCAATGTTGAGCAGGTGCCGACACCAACAAGTGACATCATTTCGGTAGAAGCAGTCCATCAGTGGCACCCAGCAATGTTGAGCAGGTGCAGACACCAACAGGTGACATCTTTTCAGTAGAAGCAGTCCATCAGTGGCACCCAGCAATGTTGAGCAGGTGCAGACATCAACACGTGACATCTTTTCAGTAGAAGCAGTCCATCAGTGGCACCCAGCAATGTTGAGCAGGTGCAGACATCAACAGGTGACATCTTTTCAGTAGAAGCAGTCCATCAGTGGCACCCAGCAATGTTGAGCAGGTGCAGACATCAACAAGTAACACCATTTCAGTATAAGCAGTTCCATTAGTGGCACCAGCAATGTTGAGCAGGTGCAGACACCAACAAGTGACATCATTTCAGTAGAAGCAGTCCATCAGTGGCACCCAGCAATGTTGAGCAGGTGCAGACAGCAGTCCATAATATTCACTTTCACTAATCACACTGTTAATCAGCAGAAATTAAACATGACTAAATGTCACACATCATGTTGAAAAGTGCAGCACCATCACTAATCAGACAGTTCAGGCATGAACAATAGTTTGAATATACATACAATGCTTTTACACAAAACATACAAATCATAAAAAACACACAAATGATGTCAGATAATTGTCATATTAAATATTACAAATACACAAATATCAGTAAACCTATATTTTTGATGGGTGTCAGTGCAAGCCACAACAACAAGTAAAATAATATTTAGGAGATAGGTTGGGATCACTTCTCTGGGATTATAAAAGGAAAACACACAAAACACACTCACTCATCTTTCATCCACATTTAGTGCTACTGTGTAGTTGAATAATGTTAATTGTGTAAATGCAATTCTGTCAAAATTTTATGTTCATCATGTGTATCAAGTAGTAGTGGCAGCAATGTATAACAGTCAATAATAGTTAGTCAACGTCATAGTCATCATGTCAAGACCAATGTTTGCCAAGCCAGATCAAAATGTACGGTTGCTGAACAACTGTCAGTGAGCCAAGATATGCAAATGCTTCCCCTCTCCAAAAAAAAAGTATATACTGCTTATTGATTTAACAAAATGTGTGTGTAGACAATCTTCTTTGTACTTGAGTGTTCTAGTCTGCCATCTTCATCCTCCTTGTTCCATATAGACCAACAAAAAAAATATGCTCCTCACTTACTTCACCTCTTATCCACCAAACTCCAATAATCATCAGCATTACATAATCTCAATACTTCAATAATACCTCATTTACCTTACCTCTTGTCCACGAAACTCCAATAATCATCAACTTCACATAATCTCAATACCTCAATAATACGTCGATACATATAAACCTCAGCACCAATATCATTTCACTTCCATAACAACTCTTTCCTCTAGTCAGTCTCCTCGAACAAGTACAGACAAAATCCTAGTGCAACTTCAATTCAGCATCCCATACAATCCGAAGACACAGTGTCCACACACAACCTCTGTATAATCCATCTGACCCAAATCTTCTACTCATTATAAATTATAAGATACATTTTGGTTCCTTGTCCATCGTTAAATAAAAGAAATGCTTACATGACCTCTAACAGACTTTAGTTTGAATAATCTTCAGTAAGTAAGTACGAGTACGAAGTGTTAATGATCGTGATATTTCACAGTGTGTACACCACTTCAAAAATTATGGCAAACCTAAGCAAACATGTGGAGTATTTTTTGTGTCGAGTGTCACTTCCTATTTCAATTGCTCACGAAGAATGCAGTGTAATAACTGTCAATGGTCTAACCTAGTGTTGGTATGTCATGTCATTAGCTTCCTTCCTATTAGCATAAATTTATACAGCTTCCATAAAACCTCCAGCTCATGTGACTTCTATGCAGTTTCTTGTACCAATGTCGTTCGTAGAATTATAGCAGTTGATTTTCTTATCTTAAAAATATAAGGCACTGAGCGTAAGCAAAACATGCAATAGCGCGACAATATACCAGTAGAGAACAGAATGTCAACAAGTGGATGCAGCACAATTCCTACAACGAGGCTCCGTCAAGCGAACGATCTATAATTAACACCATGGTGTGACCTAAACTCCATGTACGTATACCTCATATCAGCATTTCTATATATAGCAAATTAAAGAATAGTTATGACAACAAACAGAAATGTGTAAATATGCAATCCATACGCAAAGCAGCAAATATGTATCTTACATAATAAACAGGTCATTATCATCATATCAGCATAAGCAAATAAATGTTCGTATGTAATCTTAATAAGTAAACATGAAGGCGCTAGCAGATAAATCACCAAGTATAACCTACATACATAACCATATCAGCACAACTAATCAGGTGACAATTATAATTTAAATAAATAAGCACAGCAGGCACATAATAAAAAAAATATGACATCAGTGAAAAAGCATAGCAGCCAAGCGATGCATAATATACGCAAGTAATAACACTGTTCATTAATAAAACATTGTCAAAATCAGTAGATGTACACAAGCACGTCGCTTCACAAGTAAATTCATAGAACATGAAATTTAGCACAAAGTATGAGTCACGTAATCGCAAGCAGCAAATTACGTCTAAAGTACGTACCTAAGTGGAATTATGTTACCTGAAAAATAAACTCAATTAATCGTTACCTTTTTGTTTATTACTTTTTTTTTTGAAATTACATTCCTCCTGAAATTTTCTCCATAGCAAGTCCTCTTAACGTCGAACACGCACAGAATTTACCTGAAGGTCTTAAATATTTTACAACCGTATCCTGAAAAATACTGAACGTTAATAACATAATTTATAAAGTCACCATAGCTTTATACAGAATTTAATCCGAGAAATTAGACTGTGTATTTGTTTACGTCTGTCAGTGCATTCGCACTGAGCGCTCGATCAGCTGTCGACGCGTGACGTAGAAAGTGATTGTTTGCGGTCAACGACTTCCTTGTGCGGCGCGCAGACTTCACTGTTGCTTTGAGTATCTGCCGCCGCCGGAACACGGCGCGGTATCCTTGCATTCTCTGCGTGTTTACTGTTGGTTTCTCAAAAGTATGTCATTCCACAAAAATTTTAACGTTAGATATATGATGTATTCCCTTAGAGCGCCGAGATTTAAGAGTTTCTACTTCAACAGTGTTATCATGAATAATTTTGCGAATCCTATATGGACCATTATAAAGCAGAAAAAATTTGCGACATAAGCCTTTTCCTTTATGAGACAAACGGTGAGACTTAATTAACACCTTTTGACCAACTGACAAAATTTTTAAACGAGCAGGACGTTTAGCTGATTTCTCTCTTCTTGCAGCCGCAGACGCAATATTTCGTAGAGCCAGGTTGACAACTTCAGAATGCCGCAGTTTCCGTGAAGGCGGAAAAGGAACGATTTCAGAAATGCGATTTGTCGGTGCTTTATTTTTTAATATCAGTATAGGCGGTAAAGAAGTTGAGTCATTAGGAAGTTCATTCAGAATGTTTTGAAAAATATGAAGATACTGATCCCAAGTTCTGTGATTCTGATGACAATAAAGACGGCACAATTTATTGATTTCCTTCATCCATCTCTCTGAAGCATTAGATTGAGGGTGAAAAAGTGAAATAAAAATTGGTTTAATCTTACGACGCCGTAGAGTACGAAGCCAAATTTTAGAGCGAAACTGTGATCCATTATCTGATATAACCTTATCAACATGACCAACTTCTTTAAGAAAACGTTTGATGAAAGCATTAGATACTGAACGAGCTGTTGCTTTGCGTAAAGGTGTAAAACACACATATTTTGATGTCAATTCCACTGCTACGAAAATGTACGCAAAACCATTAGTAGAACGAACCACTGGACCGAACAAATTGACTGCAGCCATGTCCTTTAATTTCGCTGGAATGATAGGAAACAACGGTGCTCTGTGAGAAATTGTTGGCGGCTTAGCCTTTTGACATAATTTGCACTTGGCAAGAACAGATCGAATACGTTTTTCCATATTACTGAAGTAGCAATTTTCTCGTAATTTATGACAGCATTTTCTGGGACCAAAATGTGCATAACTGAAATGTGTAAACGAGGTGTGGCCAAATCATCCAATCTAACAAAGCGTCTAAGAAAATTACAGACATCAAGGAAACTACGAACATCACGTTTTGTGGAAGGAACAGCATAATTACGAATAGCGTCTAGCTTCTCTGGATCAGGAAGAATACCTTCTGTAGAAATAATGTGACCGAGAAATTTCACCTGAGAACGACCAAATTCAGATTTTTCCAAGTTCACTGTAATGCCAACTCTTGCAAAAATACGTAATAATGAATCCAAAATTTTGTTATGCTCACTCCAAGAACGTTTAGCAATAAGAATATCGTCAACATATGAAGTAATATTCTCACGAAGATAAACAGGTAAAATTTCATTTAAGCTACGAATGAATGCTGCTGAAGATGCAGTAAGTCCAAACGGTAATTTCCAAAGTCACTTTTGGGTAAAACAGTCAAATCCGGTTATTCTTTACCTACTGTCTAGATAGATGGATAGTAGAAGAATTGTTTTTATAGATGCAAAGAATAGTGAAAGAGTAGGCAGCGGTGCAGAAAACTAAAATGGAAATAGCACCACTACAGCTCGGGGCCCTGTGAACGCTACGGCACATATTCACTTAGTATAGTGAATCCCCTGAGGACTTTAATAGCTGCAAATAATTTTCAGTTTGTGACTTAGTGGCAAACTTGGCGGAAGTGCGTACGTAAATTGATCTAACCATGCACATGGATGTATCTCATTCTTAGAATTACGAAAGATCTTAAATTTCCGAACAGTCAAGAAGTGTTTACAGTCAAAGCTTCCGCCTCGTGGCGACAAAGACCTACTGCGTCTGTCCCAGTCCCAATGTCGATTATTGTCAAGTTCGCGCGCCTGGCGCTCTCTTGTTGTATCCCGTAAATGAGACAAATTACTTTCTTCAAACCCCTCTGCTATCTGTGATTCCAATTTTCTTATGCTGTCTTTTCCTACAATTTCGCCTTCGATTTGTTTGACTTGCTTTCGTAATGCCTCAACTTACCTTTTAACGCGTTCATTAAATTTTCCCTGATTTTCAACATGCATATTTATGTTCTGGTACTCTTCGGTTTCTGCAAATGGTAATGGAGCTGTATCATCCGAATCTCCGTCCCCATGTAAACTAAGATTTGTCAATTTATCTGAAATCTCCTCAACTCTTTCCGATAAGTCACCTATTTTTTCTTTCTATTTACTTACGTCTTCCGTAAGTGTCGCGACTCGGGTTTCAGTATTGACACATTTGGTAGTTAACTGTTCATATTGTTGTGTTAGATTATTTATTCTGTCATTTGGTACGGATTCCTCGATTCTCTCAAATATTTCTTCCTTATCATGTGCACGTTGTAAATTTAACTCTGAAAATTTTTGTACTATCACGCGATCTCTTTCTTCCTGTTCTCTATCTTGTTCCCTTTGTCTAATCTCTACTGCAATTAATCTATTATTGTGAGAATTCAAAATCGGTTGTACTTCTTCTCTGATTTCTTTCTTTAACTCATCTTTCATATTTTTGAAACATGTCCCTATTCGTGAATCTAACCGTGTTTCCAAAGTTCCCATCTCTGTTTTAATTGTTCCAATCTCTGTTTTAAATTCAGATCCTAACCGAGTTTCCATTGTTCCCATTTGTGAGTCTAACCGTGTTGCCAAAGTTCCCATCTCTGTTTTAATTGTTCCTATTTGTGAGTCTAACCGTGTTTTTAATTCAGATCGTATCTGTGATCCCAAATTTAATATTGCACTCATCAACTGCTCCGTACTAACTTGTTCGAAATTCTTTTCGCCCCTAACATTTCCCACAAAACCAGCCTCCTTCGTCATAGCTTAAGGCCATCTGTGTTCGATACTATTACAGGATCTTCTGTCGTTAATCTCGTATTCCGAGAATTTTCTGATTGAGAAAAATTTTGAAATGGTTCTGGACTATTTTCCCGACTTATTACATTGTTTTCAACTCCATTATTCATCATACTGTTGTCCTGTGTTGGCGAGTTCGCCATGTCAACAATTTCGTCATTCTGACTATCCATCATTTTTGCCTTTTTCATCGATCGCGTAATCATTTACCAAAAAATACAAAACTCGTCACTATATGAAAATTACACACAATGACACTTTATCTCCAACAATACCATTCACGCGAAATGTTTCCCTCAAACACGATTAATCGAACAATTGAAATAATTGCACTAATTGTCAAACCCGTAGACAAGACAACAGAAATGAAATTTTGCAAAATAAATACCATTAGAAGAATGACAATTACCAAATCTACACATGCAATATAGACTACAATTACTAAACTACAAATTACTACAACAATCCTACTGTCTACTATTTCTACAATCAGAAGAATTCCAAGGGACGATCCGAAGCAGCGGTCGCCTCGTGCATGGGGGCTTAATTAAATGAAATGAAAATAATTTTAATTTTTGGTAGCTGTATGTCCGATTACGCTATGTCTCGTAAACGGTTGGCCCTGACTAGTATTATTACGCTATCTGACTGCATAGAACAACAACAAAGAATGAAATGGAAATTTTCATTAACACAATTAATTAATTAAGTCCCCAGAAACTATAAAACCTACGAAACCAAAGCACAAGTGTAACTGTTCTGTGTGTGGAAGTATGACTCAACGTACGCATCTGGCACGGTTCTTCTTCAACAACACAAGAAATTTTAAATATCATTTATACTGAATTAATTAAAGAAAATAGAAATACCATAATTACTCAAGAAAACCAGAATTACACTCTAATACAAGAACACAAGCCAGATGCTTTGTTGACTGAACCTGTAATGACGCATTATTCAGGACATTGAAATAATGAGAAAGAAAAGAAAAGTAGTTTGTTACCTTAATTTATATTGATGAAAAGCACTCTAGACTTTACAATCTCTCCACACCGACTCGCTACTATCACATCTCAACAAGAACTTTTCAGTATCACATCTCAGCAAGCACTGCCTACTAGCTCATCTCAACAAACACTCCTCACTACGACATCTCAGCACTGACTACCACGAGTTCTCCCAAAGCACTGCCCACTACGAGTTCTCAATAATCACTGCCAGTGGAGGCGGCGGAACAATGCTCTCTAGCGCGATCTCTGGCGCCACCTTTCAATGTTAAAGTTTTCATGAACGATTTATTGTGCCACAAGAGACTGTAAAGAACAGTGACTGTGTGTACATAGACCCGAATGAACGTTGTGTCAATAGACTGAATTCAGTGTGACCAAAAGTAACGTCATTCACGAGAACTATAGTGTAATAGACAGTGTTCATCAAACAATATAAACGGTACAACGCCACAGACGTTGGTTCTCTTATAGTACATAAAAGTTAAATGTAGCGAATAGCTTACAGACCGTGGCGAACTAATAAGTGTGTTTCGGACAAGTATGCTATTTAACGCAGTCGAAGCACAGCTGATCTAAACGGACGTCAGAAAATCAATGGTCGGAGTGGAGCAGTCAACAATGGGAATCCGCCCGCGCCCGCGCGAGCGAACGGAAAAGCTGATCTGCACAAGCGTGTCCGGAGACACCTGTTCGTGACATTATAGACTGTGTGGTGTGTAACAGTAGTAGTGAGACTGTGTAAACAGCCTACTCTGGGGCACAGCAACTGTATGAACGTTAATGTGAGACAAACTGTGAATTTAAACAGTGTTATACAGCAATATGAAACTGAAATATAAACTTCAACAAGAGTGTGACTTAAACACTGTTATACACTGGACCTCGTATGTATTAACGGGCGAACGATTAATTCATACGCAAAACGACTGAAACCGGTGCTAGATGAAGCAATAAAACAAGACGAATAATCATGTGTTTTTACCATCCGCAGGAAAAAAACATCTATTTATTCGTAATGAACTGATGCTCCTGTTGATCTTGCGTATCACGAAATTTTTCTGTGGAGCAGTGACGGAGGGTAGAAGACGACGCACGTCCGGTACGTGGTGTGTGCGGCTCGTCGCTGTCACGCGTCAGCAGATCCCTCGCCTAAGTGTCGTCATAATCTGCAGTACGCGCTGTCGGGGCGCAATCCGGCGCCTACACCCTCATCAAATCACCAGCTTACCACGGAAGAAAATTAATGATGAACATTTTAATTTTTGTAAAAATCATTGATGATTGACAGAATTGAAATTGTTTGTATCTGTATTTATTTGTACTGTGCAATCTTGCTTCGTGCCAAATTTTATGATTCTACGTGAACGATAATTGCGCTGTAGGTTTTGATGAATTTGCGCATTGACTTAGAAGCTTAAAGTTTTTACACGGCCAAGGGACTACAGATCTCGCTATGTGACACAAATTTCAGCTTGATGCGCCTACTCGTCATGAGACAAAGAGTTTCTAACAGTCGGACTGACAGACATGGAGGTGGACGAGAAAGTTCCGTTTTTACCGACTGAAGAACTGAACCCTAAAATGAAAGTATGCTTCTCATCGACGACTCCGGCTTTAATATGGCGTGGTTTTCAACTGAAAGTAAGTTACGAATGCTTTGTGACACTGACAAATTTTTCTTGATGCTGCCTGCGACTACTGCAATAATTCTTTTATTTTTGTCATAAGGAATGAAAACAGGTTCCACATATTTTTACACTACTGGCCATTAAAATTGCTACACGACGAAGATGTGCTACAGACGTGAGATTTAACCGACAGGGAGAAGATGCTGCGATATGCAAATGATTAGCTTTTCAGAGCATTCACACAAGGTTGGTGCCGGTGGCAACACCTACAACGTGCTTACATGAGGAAAGTTTCCAACCGATTTCTCATATACAAACAGCCATTGACCGGCGTTGCCTGGTGAAACGTTGTTGTGATGCCTCGTGTAAGGAGGGAAAATGCGTACCATCACGTTTCCGACTTTGATAAAGGTCGGATTGTAGCCTGTGGCGTTTGCGGTTTATCGTATTGCGACATTGCTGCTCGCGTTGGTCGAGATCCAATGACTGTTAGCAGAATATGGAATCGGTGGGTTCAGGAGGATAATACGGAACGCCGTGCTGGATCCCAACGGCCACGTATCACTAGCAGTCGAGATGACAGGCATCTTATCCGCATAGCGGTAACGCATCGTGCAGCCACGTCTCGATCCCTGAGTCAACAGATGGGGACGTTTGCAAGACAACAACCATCTGCACGAACAGTTCGACGACGTTTGCAGCAACATGGACTATCAGCTCGGAGACCATGGCTGCGGTTACCCATGACGCTGCATCACAAACAGGAGCGCCTGCGATGGTGTGCTCAACGGAGAACCTGGGTGCACGTATGGGCAAACGTCATTTTTTCGGATGAATCCAGGTTCTGTTTACAGCATCATGATGGTCGCATCCGTTTTTGGCGACATCGCGGTGAACGCACATTGAAAGCGTGTATTCGTCATCACCATACTGGCGTATAACCGGCGTGATGGTATGGGGTGCCACTGGTTACACGTCTCGGTCACCTCTTGTTCGCATTGACGGCACTTTGAACAGTGGACGTTACATTTCAGATGTGTTACGACCCTTGGCTCTACCCTTCATTCGATCCCTGCGAAACCCCACATTTCAATAGGATAATGCACGACCGCATGTTGCAGATCCTGTACGGGCCTTTCTGGATACAGAAAATGTTCGACAGCTGCCCTGGCCAGCACATTCTCCAGATCTCTCACCAACTGAAAACGTCTGGTTAATGGTGGCCGAGCAACTGGCTTGTCACAATATGCCAGTCACTATTCTTGATGAATTGTGGTATCTTGTTGAAGCTGCATGGGCAGCTGTACCTGTACACGCCATCCAATATCTGTTTGACTCAATGCCCAGGCGTATCAAGGCCGTTATTGCGGCCAGAAGTGGTTGTTTTGGGTACTGATTTCTCAGGATCTATGCACCCAAATAGCGTGAAAATTTAATCACATGTCAGTTCTAGCGTAATATATTTATCCAATGAATATCCGTTTATCGTCTGCATTTCTTCTTGGTGTAGCAATTTTAATGGCCAGTAGTGTAAAAACATTGACAAGTGCCCAATTATAGGCATGAGTATTGTATCATGCGTTTTTAACGACACCTGCGCTCCACGAAAAAACTCCAGCTTGTTCTGCATGGGTCCGTAAAGGCTGCTTTCTTGGGCTATAAAATTTTGCTCCCGTTTCTCCAACCGCCCTTCCCCTTCCCGCCCCTTATGCTAAAGATATGTCACAAAGTTACACCATCGCATGGCAGTCATTTCCAGAAAAACGACTAGGTTATTTTCGGACTGGAACGTTTGCTGACTGCAAAAAAAAAATGGTTCAAATGGCTCTGAGCACTATGGGACTCAACTGCTGTGGTCATCAGTCCCATAGCACTTAGAACTACTTAAACCTAACTAACCTAAGGACATCACACACATCCATGCCCGTCCTGACTGCAAAACCAGAGATTTCTACACCTAAGGTCTACTCGATTCATCCTAGGCTTTTATACATGAACGTGCACAAGTTGAAGGTGGAATACATAGAAAAGGACTAACGCCACTATCACCAAGTTTCGTGGTCATAGCTCACTTGGTTCCAGGCTATAATTGAAACTTCGTGACTACTTTTCGTATGAAGCAAGCGCTGCAATCTTTGCGCTTACTCGCGAATATGCCCGCTACTCGCTCTGTAAACACTGAGGTGTGCTACGACGTCTGCGGCGTACCAGACCCACTGTCGGTCCGTGGCGTCCCGGGCGGCAGCTCCCGGCGACCGCTGAGAGCCGCCATCCATCACGCGCAAGAGGGCGGCGCTGAGCGGCGCGTCGTCGCGGCGCGACGGCCAGCTAGCTGAAATTTCACTTGAACGTAAAAGTCTGTTTATTGTATGCAAGCGGCGCCATAAATCATGCACGAGAGCGCGGTGATGCTCCATATCAACGCAGCCAGAGGCGGCGGCGTCCGTCAGCGATACTCGCGAGTCTGGAGTGCGTCGGTGTGTGGTCCGGCCAGGACGGCGGCGCGTCTGGGGCCACAGGTCGCCTCGCAGGCTCTGCGAGTAAACAGCCTACTCGCTGTGATCAAATAACGTACGGGAATACAGCTGCTTGAGGTCGAGAGCGGAGTGTTTTAATTGAAATTGTATGACCTACTTTTTTGTTATTACCTTTCCCCAACATTTCAGGTATCTGAGAGGACCTTAGACAGGAAATGCGGACGAATTGGGGAAGGGGGACAGATGCAAAAGTCTGCTCACCACCACTTTCTCTTCTCAGTGTTCGTTCTAACTGTAAGTATGTTCAATCCCGAACTATTGACAGTACCACATCCAATCAGCGGTCATTACCGTTTGGTGAACTGGACAACGTATAACGCATTATACAACCTGCAACCTGGGTACACAGTGCACAGTGAGCCACTCTGTTTATTTCGTCCGACTCATTTCTTATCTTACTTCAACTATATTTTAGGTACCACCACTACGGCTACAGGCCACCATCCGACCGCCGTCGCATCCTCCGAGGAGGATGCGGACAGGAGGGGCGTGGGGTCAGCACACCGCTTTCCCAGTCGTTATGATGGTATTATTGAGCGAAGTCGCTACTATTCGGCCGAGTAGCTCCTCAATTGGCATCACGAGGCTGAGTGCACCCCAAAAAATGGCGACAGCGCATGGTGGCCTGGATGGTCACCCATCCAAGTGCCGACCACGCCCGACTGCGCTCAACTTCGGTGATCTCGCGGGAACTGGTGGATCCACTGCGGCAAGGCCGCTGCCTACATTTTAGGTACAGTTTCCATAATTTACAGTGACGCCATAAAACATCCTATGATGACGAGTACTGCATGGATTGCGGTCTAGGATAACATGATGGCTCTTGGTGAAAAAAAAGATGGATCCCAAGTTTAAACTCATTGGAAATTTATTATTCTATCCCCATTTGGCAGGAAAGAAGAATTTAGAGAGCATCTTTTCAAACATGATACTGCGTAAGGCGAGCAACGCCCATAATACGTTCGCACTATTACAAATCATGATTTAACTATGATTCTTAATAAACTATTGTGTCTCTTACTGATTTTAACACACTCATACTCACATTGGTCGGGGGTAAGGAAGTATTCTCAGTTATTGACTGACAGAAGGGTATCTTTCATCCAATTTTCCATTAATTCTCTTTCATACACGTATCCTTTAAACTACCACGAGGCATTCTGAACAACAGTAACTAACTTAACTTAATCCAAAAGGTGAAGAATCATTTGCTCCACTCGTGAATGGAAAGACATTGCATACTTACAAAACTGGAACGTACAGTGTGGTCAGTAAGAGTCTGAAAATCTTGTAAAGGTGTTTCAGGATAGGCTGTGCTGAGAAATATTAGTTCAGGAAAAAAATTCTATTTTTTTTTTTCGAGTTAGCCAAAGCAGGTCACTTCTCGCACAGGTTGAAGCGGCCCTCGAGATAAGTTAGTGTCAGTTGTTCACATAGCATAGATGACAGCGCGCGAGACTGCTCAGCCTTCACGTCAGGTTGGATACTTGCTACCGTCCCACGTCCAATTTTCGTATTGCTCGGTTGCTCGGCTTTAGGAAACCAAACGAAGGAAACGTTTGGCGACACCTCTCTGCGGGGCCGCTTAATATTTCATTAGAAACGATCCAGCTCATCATTTTGAGCAATCACTCCACTTTGGACCGGAAGATCAATGACAACTGGCTCACGATTTACCGTTTCTGTTCATTAATTAGTTTATACGTTCAGTTTAAATTTTAATTAATGCTAGTACAGGTTGTTTCCTATCACGAGCACGCTCATTAATAACGTTCTTGAACAATTATTGTCACACGAAAAGTATTTCAACTTAATCAATACACATGGGAATCGAGCAAGCACGAGGTCGACACATCGTCCATTCTGCCTTGGATCTTCGGTTCCACAGAGACATTAGCATTCAAAAGTACTATCCTGTCATCGTGCTTGACCATCAAAAAACTCCACACGCATAAGGTATCTCAGCTATATCTAAGAAACACTGACTATATTTACGAGTTGCAACATATTTGCAATGAGGTTTCGTAGCCATCCAGCAGATACTTGTTCTTTTTATAAATCCAGTCCTGAACCACAAAAATTTTGTTAACTTTTAAATTAATTTCGATCAGCTATGACCATCTGCAGACCTGAGTGGATTCAGCATATCACATAATTGGTGTCATTACGTACATAAATGGTACAGTCGCATTAATGAGCCATAAAGGCTGCGTACCAGAGTACTCAAAGTTCTTTTTTTATGACGAAGTACGTGCACACACTCACACACGCACACACATTCTCTCTCTCCTATGTCCTCTCTCTCTCTCTCTCTCTCTCTCTCTCTCTCTGTCTGTCTCTCTTCTCTCTGTGACACTAGTGCCACCACATAATAAAAGATGACTGACATCACAAGTTATCGAATGTGAATAATTAACCAACGGGCGAGGTAGCAATAACTTTGTCCCTCTGTTTTTTGACTACGGAGAGAGCAGGATTCCAAGCATAATTTCAGCAAAAAAAAAACTCCATCTCTGCTTATAAGGTCACTTTCTAATTTAACCTGCCTCCTTACTAAT
This sequence comes from Schistocerca nitens, assembly GCF_023898315.1. NCBI lineage: Eukaryota > Metazoa > Arthropoda > Insecta > Orthoptera > Acrididae > Schistocerca > Schistocerca nitens. The sequence continues at coordinate 405,554,731 of NC_064617.1, forward strand.
ACTCTCCCAATAGTTGGAAGTGCATGCCAGAATTACCGTATTGTTATATTCCACAGGGTGACCGGTACCAAGGCAGATTTACTCGGCTGTTCTGTGCGTGATGCTTATGCTCAGTACACCTGTTGTCCACTGTCCTAATGGTCTGCTGATTTTATAGGTTATTAGGGGTGTATGTGCAGATATTCTTATTGATGACAAAGAACAGCCCGCAGAGCAACAATACATCAGTATTTAATTCATTTGCCAACTAATGATTATAGCTATTACGAGTAGTATATTTTTGAAATTGGTTAGTACCTCCAAGTACGCATCGCAAAAACAAACCATTAATGTTTACCTGTCACCTGGGCGATAGGTCAGGTATCGAAGTTTGGACGCGTGGACGCAAAACGGATGATAGTTTAGTCCATTTCGTGGCGCAGTTATGACTGTGCTGGAAACATCAGGTAGTAAATTACATGATGTGTTAGCGAGTAGAATATTACACACACAGAAAGAAACCACTAACACAGTGAAGTGAAACATATTAACGTACCATTTATCACAATATCTGTACCTGTACCCCTAACTCTGCCAAGACATGCCACTCTTACATGGCACAACTGCAAGGAATATCACGATAATCCCATGCGGTTCCTAAAAGGGCCCTAATCTTAGATGGCAGTTGAAAACAACATTTCACATTATATTACGAAGAATCCTTTTGGAAATCCATCCTGCGGAAGGCAAAAATGTCTCATTTTGTTGTCACTCACCCGATTCAGTGTTGATCGACAGCGCAACGTGTGGCTTATCTACACTTCACAGTATCCATTCCAACTAAAGGTGACTTTAAGATGGGCTAACTCCCCTGAGAAACTTCTAGTGTCTGAGGTGACGTGGGCCCTGTGGACGAAGGAACGAAGTATCCCCTCGTGTTGAGCCGGATTGTGACAACTGTTAGCCTGTAGATACAAATAAGTACCAGTTTTCCTCCTGTAAACGGCATGTCCATCGTAAACCAGACGTCTCGCTGATTAGCCGGCCGTTGTGGCCGAGCGGTTGCAGGCGCATCAGTCCGGATCCGCGATGTAGCTACGGTCGCATGTTCGAATCCTGCCTCGGGCATGGATGTATGTGATGTCATTAGGTTAGTTAGGTTTAAGTAGTTCTAAGTCTAGGGGACTGATGACCTCAGATGTTAAGTCCCACAGTGCTTAGAGCCATTTGAACCATTTTTTTCTCCCTGATTAGCGCATCAATGAAGAGAAGATAAACCATTTTTTCCACCTCCATCGTGAAAAGAATATTCGGTTAGATTGAGTTACGATTTTCTGAAAAGCCGCTGAAGTTCTCAGTTACATGAGGCTAAACAACAGACTACCGTCTTCATATCTGAAAGAAAACATGTAGGTTTCAGGCCCACGAACTTCAAGGGACGCTCTTTTCTTCATTGCATTACACTGAAAACGGCAAGATGTGCAACTGTCCAAATTTTGGCAGCTGTGAAAGTCGTCACCCGACTTCAATCCTCTCTTCAGTTTGAAAGACATATACGCCGGGAAAAACTCACGTGCACCTGCTACTATTCTGATGCGTCCGTGTCACGAGGAAGTCATGCTACCACATTGCCAAATTTCGATGAAACTTGTAGAAGCTTCTGTTTAAATATTGCACACGTAAGTCGCTTCCATTTCTTCAGCGTCATATTCAATCGGTTCTTCATGTTGGTGCTAGAGAATGCGGAGTTCGCTCCGAATATCTGCTACACAAAATACGACACAGAAAAAGTTAAAAATAAACTCATAATACAAAACATTGTAATTACCAGATTATTAAAGTGATGTGCCACAATTTGAACGCAACACAGCAACTCTGCGTGACATGCATTGTACAGATCCTTGGTAGGTGTGCCGAGGTAAGTGGCGTTAGATTTCTACGCTCAGGTCACGCACCAGTGCAAGTCCAGCAGCGGAAAAGTTTTCGTTGTTTATGACGCAACTTCAAATAAATTGGTAGGTGCCTCCTAATGCAGGTTGTATAAGAAGTTACTGAACACTCATTCTGGATCCTCGAGCATATTACGTAGGTTTGTAAGTTTCACCACAGTTTTCTCATTACATAAATATTTCGAACGAGGACAGAAACTTAGTGGCTGCAAGTGTGTAGAAATATGTGCTAAGAACTTGAGGCAGTTTAGCAGTGTATAGGCTTTATAAATTTAGGAGAAACATTGACTAAAATAGGAAAGAAATGTTGCTCATTGGGTATTAAAAACCACATTCTGGTGGTACATAACATAGAAATCTTAGCATGATTGAAGGCTTCTGCTTTCAGACATGTACTTTTTACATTAACATAATATGAAAAACGAACTTCATGTTTGCTAAAATGCATTTGGGGAACTTAAAATGAACTATTGTAGTCACTTAGAATGAACTCAAAGAAACTGCAATATATATCCTGGGAAAAGCAATTAAAATTGGTATAATTTGAGCCATATTTAACTGTTACACTCTAAGGTTACAGTAACCAGGCTTCCAAAACCTTACTACTGTCGTAGTATAATAGACATCTTCAATTTCTTAAGTGTAAAGGACCTCTATTTTCTGCTTACTGTAGAAAACATGTATTAGAGGTGACCTGATGATGATCAGAACCGAGAATAGCCAGTACTAGTCGAAAGAGGGTACTTCACGGTATTTTTGTTCTGTCGTTGCAACTACATAAATGCTTTATTTTTCACACCAGACGCGTTTCGCTTTATTGAGGTAAAACTTCATCAGTGGTCTGTAATTAAGTTATTTACTTTTTGATTTGCTTTTAGACCGAAAAAAGTTCGTTAAAAACAGGTTGATTTGTACTTACGGTGATTTTCGGTCAATTTCTCACTTACATCGGGAAATGCGGTCTGATAACATATCGTTTCTTTTTTCTGCGTTAGACACTGATAATTTTGGTCTAATTTTCAGTTGTTCCGCAGCACTATGCATTTCGTATGTGTGATTTGTGCACAAAAGTGTGTTATGAAAAACATAATAAATACATATTGCTGCAGAAAAACTAGAAATTAAACCAAAAAGTCTGAGTCTAACGCAGAAACACAACGATGCGCTAGCAGACGGCATTTCCCGATGTAAGCGAGAAATAAACCGAAAATGATCGCAAGTACAAATCAACTTATTCTTAACGAACTGTTTTTCGATCTAAAATCAAATCAAAATGTAAATAACTTAATTGCAGCCCACTGATGATGCTTTACCTCCTTGAAGGAAACGCGTTTGCTGAAAAAATCACGCATTTTTGTAGTTGCAAAGACAGAATAAAAATACGCTCAACCATTGTAAAGCAACTACTATGGCCACACAAATGAAGAAAGAGGCTACGTTTCAGAGAAAACAGTTCACATCGATATGAATAAATAAGCCCGAAGTACACTGAATAAGCAAAAAGCACAAATGAAATCCACTATTTCCTGGCCTATAATGACCCAAAATGAATACATGATTCATTGAGTCTGGTCTGGTGATACTCGGGTTAGAAGAGTCTTTTCATCAAATTCTGTTCATAACACTAAAATGAAAGCTAACAGAGTAAACTGCTACGTAGCAGAGTACAGCGAGAACACGGGCAGGCAATTAAGATTCCTTTAGCCTGCTTGGGTTGTGCTCAGCTTGGCTTGGATGGGAATAGGACAGCCTGCCCGTTCTGCTGCACAGTAAAAGATTAATTCCAAATTACTTGTTACCCAGTAATGCAGGAGCTCTCATAGTCATACACATAGGTATCGTTCATAGTCGTGAGTGATAATCAAACGTGACAGCGCACACAGCCCAAGACAGATGTTTTCATGTAGACAAAACTGTTTTGCTAATTAGTCACACGGAAAGAAAGCAGACACTATATTTGTTGAGGTTCGTACACATAACAGATCTTCGTCTAGGAGGAAAGTTTTAAAAACTGCAGTACTACTTTGTGGAACGCAACAGGAAACCACCAAACTATCTTCACATAGGAGTTATAGTTCTCTGATGTAAACGTCGTGAAGCCTTCCTAATACTTCCCGAGCAGGTTGGCAGCCCTTACGCCGGCTACGAGCGCTTTTTACTTGCTGTGTTATAAGATAAGTAATTTAGCTAGTAATTAATCGTTTTTGCTGTATATTCTATAGTATTTACGTGCATTAGTGTCAGATACACGTGATAAATTAAAGGTTTCAGTTTTTATTTGCGTCTGAATAAGGTAAGCGAAGTTTCTATTTCGGTCAGTTCCGGGTGTACGCAAACGTTTGTTTACATTCTTAACCGACGTTAAACACGGGAGATTATCAATTAATTCAGTGCACAATGCTCAGTATTTGCGATTATTAGTGTTATTTAGGCTCGGTACATTGAAGGTAGCAGTTGTTATACGTTTTATTAGGAATAGTGATACTGACAGTGTTCTAACCTCACTTGTTTACGTTTGACTAGCGCAACCTGCGACCGTTAACAGTTTAGCAAACGTAAAATACGTGGTAAATTAGTATTACACTACAATATCTCAGTAAATCAGTGTTAGAATTCAACTTCTGAGCCCTTCTAAGACTCACCTCGCCGTCTGCTTAAATTTCTTAGCTTGTTGTGCGCTTTAGTGATCGTCTACTGTAAGCCCATCGGTTCCTATAAAGTAGAATTCGTATTTGTGCTTTACAAAATGGTTCAAATGGCTCTGAGCACTATGGGACTTAACATCTGAGGTCATCAGTCTCCTAGAACCTAGAACTACTGAAACCTAACTAACCTATGGACATCACACACATCCATGCCCGAGGCAGGATTCTAGCCTGCGACCGTAGCGGTCGCCCGGTTCCAGACTGAACGCCTAGAACCGCTCGGCCACACCGGCCGGCTTGTGCTTTACATTCTGAACTCTTATTGTTTGCTAAAGGTTTTGTTTTGTACCTGCATCTGTCAGTGTACAATACCCAGTCTTTACGCCACACACCGCTTTGTGGCTAGCGGAGTATATATGTAAATGTAGATGTAGAAAAACATTCTGAAAATAGTCCTTCATATAGAACTCTGGGCAGAGACTACTGGCGAGGAACTGTCAGTCTTAAAGTTACTGTTGATTGTGGTGGACATGTGGAATGTTAGAACACTAAGGTTCAAATGGCTCTGAGCACTATGGGACTCAACTGCTGAGGTCGTAAGTCCCCTAGAACTTAGAACTACTTAAACCTAACTAACCTAAGGACAACACACACATCCATGCCCGAGGCAGGATTCGAACCTGCGACCGTAGCGGTCACGCGGTTCCAGACTGTAGCGCCTAGAACCGCACGGCCACTCCGGCCGGCTAGAACACTAAGGCAATGTGGAAAATTATAATATGAAGGTCGAAATGGAAAAGGATGCACAGGGGTATTTTAGAAGTCAGTTGGTCGTAATCACCAGAAATCAGAGTTTTTGACGTGCGAATATGGGTTTATTCTCACTGGGTAGGATGATATCAAAGTAGGGGTACTACATTTTTTGGTGTTGTGCACTGCAGAAAACGAAAACCGTAGTATCCTATAATTGTAATATCAATAAGTCGCAGTTGGAATCGCTCAACTCATACAAATATGTGGGTGCAACACTTTGTAGAGATACGAAATGGAATGATCGCATATGCTCAGTCATGCGTAAAGCAGATGGGTAGACTTCTGGTTATTGGTAGAATGCTAGGGAAATGCAGTCAGTCTAAAAAGGAGGTTGCTTACAAATCACTCGTACGGCCCAGCCTAGAAACTTTTCCAAGTGTGTTGGACTCATACCATATAGGACCAGCAGGGGATATTGAACGCACACAGAGAAAGTCAGCACGTATGGTCACAGGTTTGTTTGACACACGGGAGAGTGTGAGAGAGTTCCTAAAGGAAATGAAACGGCAGACTCTTTATGATAGACATAAAGTATTCCGAGAAAGCCTATTTATGAAGTTTCAAGAATCAGCTTTAAGTGATGACTCATGGAATATACTGCAACCCTCGATGTATCGCTCACTTGTCTAGCCTAAGGACACGGTTAGATTTAATACAGCACGCGCAGAGGCGTTTGAACTATCATTCTTCCTGCACTCCACACATAAATGGAATGGGGGAAAACCCTAAAAAGTGGTACAGTGGGACGTACCCTCTTTCATGCACTTCACAGTGCTGTGCAGAGTGTAGCTGTAGATGTAGAGTAAGAAAAATAATACACAGGGTATCTGGCAATTGAGCAAAAAACAGAAAGAACCATGATAGTCAAACTGAATGGATACTATAAGGCGCGCCTGTCAGTAGAGGGCAGAGCTTACGTGCAGCTCCTGGTTTTCAGGTAAATGAAAAGGCAGGAGAGACACTGAAACCAGGGTGATTTCCCTGCTGCAAAAATACATCTGCACGCATTAAACAGAAGGGATGACAGGGCGAGAATTCTCACTAAAATAAATTATGTCTACGTAAAACTCTTGAATATTTAGAAATACTCGATCCAGCAACGTTACATTAAATCCATAGCTACAGAACTAAGTGTGTCGATGAAATGAGTCAATCGTCACTTAGAATGTTCTTACGAGCCAAAAACTACGCAAGCGACAGCATGCATGAGTAGGTGTAGATGAATATTAATAATCGTCATTCATGCAGTTTCCTTAAAAAGTAATTGCATGGGAACTTGAAGTGATACAAACTCAAACGAGGTGTCAAATGAAATACATTTGTTTATACCATAACCTGTGATTTGATGCACTAGATAGATTTAACTTTACAAGCAACAAATAAGTTTTCAGCTGAACGAATTAAGCCAGAATACGGCAATCCTAACAGTCACACATATTATGAAATTAGTAGTGTGTGGGCACATCCATTATCCTTTTTCCTGTTTTAGTTACCTTGCAAGATTCATTCCTTTCGATAGTTATTAAGGAGAAATTGTATGTCGAAATTTGATATTTTCTGTGTCCTGTTCCATAATGTACTACAGACTCTCCTAAACATTTAGATATATCAGACACTAGTAACAAAGAATTTTAAGACCTTCAAACAATGTCTTAAACTGTGACGTATGACTGACAATTTTCAGCACCTCGTATATACTGCTGGACTTGAATGGTCATGCCCCGGGAACCGCATAATCTAGAAAGCTGTAAATTACCTTGTTTTGATATCCACTGTTACGTCTCAGAAGTTGTAATCATGAATTTAAAAAATCAGTCCTCTTTTTCTGGCACTAGTTTGTTAGAAAATATGCAGCGTAGCGATTGCAAATATTGTTCTTTTTACCAACCGTAAAGAAAAAGCAAATTGTTGAGTAACAGATGTGTGAGATCTATATCCGCTCCTGAAATTGCAAGAAACACGTGTGCAAACAGTGAAGGAAGTGTAAATAACAAGAATAATGTTTCTGAAATAGCCGCACCTTGTAGTGCGTGGTCTAAATACAGGAAAGCTGAATTTTCTGGTAACCTAGATGCATTTATGCATTAACATTCTCTTCCGGTGACAGTAATAAAGACAATCAACCCTATATTCAAAGATTTGACAAATACAGAGCTACTAAAGAATTGTTTGTTTGGGAAGATTCAGAATGCAATGTTTCCTCCTGTAATGTTATGTGGTGCCGTTGCGCCTCTAAATGTTTTTGGCAGCGTCATCGCTTGATAACTTTTTGTGATGCTGTAATGACATTTAACGTTCGGAATTATAAAGGATTGAAGGTATTCTGGAGCAGTTAGGAGTGCGATTATGTACCACAGTTCTAGTGAACTGTGAAAACGAGGTGTGCTGCGTGTATGCCAAGTAGATTTTGGTGCAAATGACAAAAGAAGCAAAAAAGTAAAGAAGGGGGATAGTTCTGGGTAATTGTGACACTGAAGAGGACACCGAGTCACAATAGTAAGTCTGTATATCAGTTTATAATTTTAAAAAAGCTTAGACTCTCAGTATCTCAGAACTACTGTTTTTGCAACAAATGACTCAAAAAAATGTTGAAGACAGAAATATGAAACACAGCAAGCAAAAAATAAGATTCAACGCATAAAATTTTGTTGGCAGGACATCCACAACAGAGCATCGTGGAATCAAGTAATAAACCGATAAGTTGTAAATAGATTTAATGGTTCAATTACGATTATTTTCGGCCTCTTATGAGCCGACCTTCATTTTAAACAGGCGCGTGGCAGCGGCACACGGGGCACTAGACTGGGGGCAGGTGACAGCCGCACGTCTGTGTCTCGAGAGGCACGCCCTTGAGTTACACGTGGAGAGCAGAGCGTTCGTACATGTCACATAACGATACATGCTCATGAATAGCAACGGTCTCGCTACACACACACACACACACACACACACACACACACGCAGAAGTTGACAACTTCGGGGTCCAGGCTGCTTAAGCAGTGGAATAATTTCATAGTCATTTTTCAGCATCTGTATTCATTACATCATCATCCTTTCTAGATACAGATAACATAATATCCTATTTTCTATAACGCTTTTTGTGACCGCCATGTAGGCTTATATTTTTACGTGGTTAGCAGCTGTCCAAACTAATTCAGCTGATGCAGTCTCCTTTCCTTTAAATTTTCATTTTTTGTATGATTAGTGTCATTCCCCCACCCCCTTCCCCCCATGAACCATGGACCTTGCCGTTGGTGGTGAGGCTTGAGAAGCTTGGCGTTACAGATAGCCGTACCGTAGGTGCAACCACAACGGAGCGGTATCTGTTGAGAGGACAGACAAACATGTGGTTCCTGAAGAGGGACAGCGACTTTTTCAGTAGTTGCAGGGGCAACAGTCCGGATGATTGACTGATCTGACCTTGTAACACTTACCAAAATGGCCTTGCTGTTCTGGTACTGCGAACGGCTGAAAGCAAGGGGGAACTACAGTCGTAATTTTTCCCGGGGGCATGCAGCTTTACTGATGGATAAATGATGATGGCGTCCTCTTGAGTAAAATATTCCGGAGGTAAAATAGTCCCCCATTCTGATCTCCGGGCGGGGAGTACTCAGATGGACGTTGTTGTCAGGAGAAAGAAAACTCGCGCTCTACGGATCGGAGCTTGGAGTGTCAGATCCCTTAATCGGCAGGTAGGTTAGAAAATTTAAAAAGGGAAATGGATAGGTTAAAGTTAGATATAGTGGGAATCAGTCAAGTTCGGTGGCAGGAGGAACAACACTTCTCAGGTGAATACACGGTCATAAATACAAAATCAAATAGGGCTAATGCGGGAGTAGGTTTAATAATGAATAAAAAAAATAGGAGTGCCGGTAATCTACTACAAACAGTGTAGTGAACTCATTACTGTGGCCAAGATAGATATGAAGCCCACGCCTACTACAGTAGTACAAGTTTATATGCCAACTAGCTCCACAGATGACGAAGGGATTGATGAAAAGTGTGAAAGAAATTTTTCAGATAGTGAAGGGAGAAGAAAATTTAATAGTCATTGGTGACCGAAACTCGATATTAGGAAAAGGAAGAGAGGGAAACGTAGTAAGTGGATATGGAATGGGAGTAAGGAATGAAAGAGGAAGCCTCCTGGAAGAATTTTGCACAGAGCATAACTTAATCATATCTAACACTTGGTTCAAGAATCATGAAAGAAGGCTGTATACATGGAAGAAGCCTGGAGATTCTGGAAGATCTCCGATAGATTATAAAATGGTAAGACAGAGATTCAGGAACCAGGTTTTAAATCGTAAGACAATTCCAGGGGCAGATGTGGACTCTGACAACAATCTGTTGGTAATGAAATGTAGATTAAAACTGAAGAAACTGCAAAAACGGTTGGAATTTGAAGAGATGGGACCTGTATAAACTGAAAGAACCAGAGGTTGTAGATAGCTGCAGAGAGAGCATTAGGGAACGATTGACAAGAATGCGGGAAAGAAATACAGTAGAAGAAGAATGGGTAGCTTTGAGAGATGAAATAATGAAGTATCAGAGGATCTAGTAGGCATAAAGACGAGGGCTAATAGAAAAAAAAACAGAAGAGATACTGAATTTAATTGATGAAAGGAGAAAATATAAAAATGCAGTAAATGAAGCAGGCAATACGGAATACAAACGCCTCAAGAATGAGATCGACAGGAAGTGCAAAATGGCTAAGCAGGGATAGCTAGAGGACGGATGTAGAGGGGCATATCACTAGCGGTAAGATATATATTGCCTACAGGAAAATTAAAAAGACCTTTGGAGAAAAGAGAACCACTTGCATGAATATCAAGAGCTCAGATGGAAACCCAGTTCTAAGCAAAGAAGGGAAAGCAGAAAGGTGGAAGGAGTATATTGAGGGTCTATACAAGAGCGATGTTCTTGAGGACAGTTTTATAGAAATGGAAGAGAATTTAGATAAAGATGAAATAGGAGATATGATACTGCATGGAGAGTTTGACAGAGCACCGAAAGACCTGAGTCGAAACAAGGCCCCGCGAGTAGGCAAAGAACTACAGACAGCGTTGGGAGAGCCAGGCGTAACAAAACTCTACCATCTGGTGAGCAAGATGTATGAGACAGGCGAAATACCCTCAGACTTCAAGAAGAATATAATTTCAATCCCAAAGAAAGCAGTGTTGACAGATGTGAAATTTACCGAACTATCGGTTTAATAAGCCACGGCTGCAAAATACTAACACTAATTCGTTACAGACGAATGGAAAACTGGTAGAAACCGACCTCGGGGAAGATCAGTTTGGATTCCGTAGAAATGCTGGAACACGTGAGGCAATACTGACCCTATGACTTATCTTAGAAAATAGATTAACGAAATGCAAACCTACGTTTCTAGCATTTGTAGAGAAAGCTTTTGACAATGTAGACTGGAATACACTCTTTCAAATTCTGAAGGTGGCAGGGGTAAAATACAGGGAGCGAAAGGCTATTTACAATTTGTACAGAAACCAGATGGCAGTTATAAGAGTTGAGGGGCATGAAAGGGAAGCAGTGGTTAGGAAGGGAGTGAGACATAGTTGTAGCCTATCCCCGATGTTATTCAATCAGTATATTGAGCAAGCAGTAACGGATACAAAATAAATATTTGGAGTGGGAATTAAAGTCCATGGAGAAGAAATAAAAACTTTGAGGTTCGCCTATGACTTTGTAATTCTGTCAGAGACAGCAAAGGGCCTGGAAGAGCAGCTGAACGGAATGGACAGTGTTTTTAAAGGAGGATATAAGATAAACATCAACAAAAGTAAAACGAGGATAATGGAATATAGTCGAATTAAATCGGGTGATGCTGCGGGAATTAGATTAGGAAATGAGATGCTTAAAGTAGTAAATGAGTTTTGCTATTTGGGGAGCAAAATAACTGATGATGGTCGAAGTAGAGAGGATATAAAATGTAGACTAGCAATGGCAAGAAAATCGTTTCTGAAGAGGAGAAATTTATTAACATCGAGTATAGATTTAAATGTCAGAAGTCGTTTCTGAAAGTATTTGTATGGAGTGTAGCCATGTATGGAAGTGAAACGTGGACGATAAATAATGTGGACAAGAAGAGAATAGAAGATTTCGAAATGTGGTGCTACAGAAGAATGCTGAAGAATAGATGGGTAGATCACATAACTGATGAGGAGGTATTGAATAGAATTGGAGAGAAGAGAAATTTGTGGCGCAACTTGACTAGAAGAAGGGATCGGTTGATATTCTGATATATCAAGGGATAACCAATTTAGTATTGGAGGTCAGCGTGGAGGGTAAAAATCGTAGAGGGAGACCAAGAAATGAATACACTAAACAGATTCAGAAGGATGTAGGTTGCAGTAGGTACTGGGAGATGAAGAAGCTTGCACAGGATAGAATAGCATGGAGAGCTGAATCAAACCAGTCTCTGGACAGAAGACCACAACAATAACAACAGTGTCATTTTCATAGTTGTAAGAGGTTACTTCCTTAACCTTCAGTCTGAACACATAAGAGAGAGTTCCCTTGGTAGTAAAAATATACATTTAGCTCACTACACACACTTATACGCAAATATTATACTGTACTTTCTTCTCGCTGAATGTGTAGAATGCTTAGTACCGTTGCTTTATACACCTACATTATACGCATGACCTGTATATAAATGATTTAAAGGTTTGTATACAGCTTTCTTCTCCCAACATAGTTGCGTAACTGTTGGTGTTCCTATTGCATTAATATCACCGATAATAGTCTACTTTACTTATGTTAACTCCTGTCCACCAAGTATACATATAAAATGAACTTAAGTGTCCGTATAATGTATATTTACAGGCATACATTTATCGAGATATCCTTGTGAGGATACAATCCTCTCATCTTACCTGTTGAACAATAACGTAATCTATATGCCCTGCATGGAGTGTGATAGTTGTTCTGATGAAACCAATGTATAGAATTTGCCATTTCTTATTTTTCGTACAGAGAAGAGTATATTTAGGATGGTCCCTCAGTAGTACCTCCTCTCATACTCCAGATCTTTGTAGCTTTCCCGATCTTCTATCAAAGTAATTCTTCCTCTCAGTAGTTCTATCACTTAATGTTAAAATTGCTTTCCTCATAGGTTTAAGTCTCGGCTTAAACTTTCTTCACCGACGTCCTAAAAAACGTATATTTTGTAGAATGTAATGTAGAGATAGACAAAACGTGCAGTGGTAGCCGTCCCATATCACTCCACTGTTTTTTGATTAAAAATTATTTAATGAAATTTTTTTCGATAGTTTCTCTGGTACAGTTTCCTACAACATTTAGCAAAAGATTAAAGAAAACGCCAAAGTAAGTTGCCTACGTTTTTCCATGCAATAATGAAAGGTTGCCAGGTAGAAACAATTAAGCATTTGTAACTAAATTATCCTCATAGTTTCCTTACATAATCGTATGTAACATGCTAATAACACTATTGCGAACATAACAGCATACGGTTGCCTTAGGAAACGTAGGTGAATATTAGGGTTCTCGCAATTTTCTTTCTACGTCAGTGACAGCAGAACCGAACAATCATGTAGCCGTCTAGTTCGGAAAGTGCATCTCTATCACAGTATTATTAGCACGATTAAAAATATGGTCATTACATTTAATGATAGTATTGCTAAAAACCTTTTATACAACATTTCTATTGGTAAAGCAGTATTTTCAGATATTACTGATTTCCTGCTTACTGTTAAGTCAGTGGGAAAGTAACGAAAGTTAACTTTTACTTCTCAATGCAATTTTGTTACCGAAGATTTGAGAAATCGATATCACGCAACCAAGTTCTTAATTTCGCGCCTCAGAGCACCTCCAAAGGTCAGGTAAATAAAGATAAACAAGCACTGCTAAAACAGGAGCAATGCTCAGTTACTCGCAATTAGCCTTGGAAAAAAATGTAGAAGACTGACATATCCACTAGCACCAATGTGAACTGCTCTTTCCTGATGTACCGGTAAAGTGTTAAAAAGCAGGCAAGTCCACGTGGTGCAGCCAGTACAAATCGACGTTGTAATAGTAGATGGATTTTACTTCTTATATAAAATCGGATTCTCTTTGCTGCAAATCGTTCGTAAATTATCCGCACCTGCTATCACTAAACTCTGTCACGCTGCAGAGATAATTACTATATGTGACAGCTATTTAACGTCTTCAGACAAGTATTCTGAAGACGAAATCGACACTGGTTTGATATTATATATAGAATTACAGGATCTCTGCAACCTAGACCTAACAGTTTTTCGTTAAGTCCTAAGAATTATAGTTTTAAGGAGGCGTTGGTAAAGTTCTCAGACGATTATTGGGAGAATGACCGTTTGGAATCAACTTTGCAAACGAATAAAGCTTTTATAACCGTTGGAAGTCAGTGCTACTCTTCTCAGATAAAGATGTAAAAATCGAAAAGGGAAAGATTATGAATGTCAACATGAAGAAATAGATAATCGATTTGTATTTCCTGTTAGCAAAGTGCCATGAACCTAAAATTTCAGTAAAACATTAATATACTGAGGAACTGAAAATTTTGCTGGCTAATATGTTTAATGTTTCTGAACCCCAAACTTGGTTGTCAGGTTTAGTAGTTACGACAAAAATAATAAATACGTTAGCTGCATCAACTGCACAGAATTAGTACCGATGTAGGGATCCTCTTTACGTCTAAGACTACCAGAATTCCACGCAATTATAAACTGAGATAACGCTGTTGCTTTCTACAATAAAGCAAAAGTCAGACCTACATTGTTTTCCAAAAACGAAACCTATAAAAGAACTTCTGCGTCGGTAACGGATGATGCAGAAATTTTCGTCGACGAAAAAACTAAGGCGGTTCAAGAGTTTACTGCTCTATATGTGATATAAGGCAGTGCACATTTCTTAATAACATCAGATTTCGTATTTTCCAAACGAATGATTTAGCCAAGAAAAAAATTAGTAATTTATGAAACAAATAAGAAGCTTCAATTCAAATACGATTCCACCGTGCTGGAAATCGTTAACATAAAAAACTTTGAGCACAATAATTGTAAATTCAATGCGGCTTAACGCTACTCATCCGTATTTCGTAAAACTACTACCTGAATCTTGCGGATGGTACATGTACTGCTATTTAAAACCAAGAGGCTTCTTCAGGGATCAAATACCCGAACAAGTCGATGAAATTCCATACGGTACAGGCACGGGAAATTAGTGATGACAGTTCCTCAGAGGTGAATTTCAATACTGAACTTCTCACGCATCAGTTTCTGAATAACAATGCTATTTGAATTCTTTGTATTTTACATTTTACGACAAATTAAACTTCTTTATTACAACAGACATATAATCGGTTTTTAAAGAACTGATTAGTTTTATTTCTCTCAGATTTATTAACCCTACGTCGTAAAAAATGACGTAAACTTTGGAAAGTAATTGAGTATTATGTATCACTATTATATTACACAATTATACAGTGGATATTACTGCATGCTTCAGAACACGAAACAATGATTGTAGATTTCGGACGCCACAAAACCTGTTCCTTATTTATTAATAATCTGCTTCTTCTTCTTCTCAGTATCCGCCAGCTAGGAACTACGTCAATTCACCTTCCCCTTTTTCCGAGCTTTAGTTGTCGCTCAATGCTCCTTCATTCGATTTTGGTGTTGTTCTTTTCTCCCTTGCGTCCACGCCTTCTCTGTCTTCAGCTTCGGCTTTAGCTGGAAACGTTTGTGCTAAGTATTTTTTCCGTAAGCAGATCACGCTTTTGCATGGCCTTCAGAGAAATTTCAGTTCTCGCAGATCTTTATAGAGTTCAGTTCTGTGAACCATGCCCCTTTGATTTTCTTATCTTGAAAGTAGGTTAATATCAAAAAAATGATTCAAATGGCTCTGAGAACTATGGGACTTAACTTGTGAGGTCATCAGTCCCCTAGATCGTAGAACTACTTAAACTTAACTAACCTAAGGACATCACACACATCCATGCCCGAGGCAGGATTCGAACCTGCGACCGCAACGGTTGCGCGGTTCCTGACTGTAGCGCCTAGAACCGCTCAGCCACTAAGTCCGGCTAGGTTAATATCCTTTAAGACAGCCTTCCTGGGCTCATTTGCGTTACGTGACCATAAAAGGCAAACCTTCTCCGAAACGTGTTGCTTATCTCCTCCATGTCTTTGTATAGTTCGTGGTCGTGACGCCTTCTTTGATGGGACCGAACTTTTTTTTTTCAACAAGATTATCCATTAGACCTTCCTTGTTCATTGTAACAGTGTCTGTCGGATTCCGGGGCTCCAGTATATGAGTAATAAAAGGGCAGGCAGTGTCTGATTGTGACGTTTAAGGATGTCGATCTCGTATTGTAGACTCCCGCAGTTGTTGACAGGCGATTATCATTTTGTTAATGCGTGATGCGAAAGATCTTTCTCTGGTAGGTCAGGCCCCACCCATTCAGCTAAGTATTTAAACATTTCTTCCATCTTAGGTTTTCCTTGTCAAACTTCCAGTTCTTTTCTGCTTGTCATAAAATTGGTCTTCACAAAGAATATTTGAAGCCCCCCGTTCGTTGCCTGTGTCTTCAGTTAGTTAAACGGTGTTTCAGCCGTATCTGTAAAGTCTTAAAAGCATACTAGATCATTCGCAAAGGTTAGACTGTCGATTGCGAAATTTGTATACGTGTAGTCTAGCTTATTATTAATCATATTATTTACATTTCTTGCTCCAAGTCAGATTCTTGGGTGAACGGTTGTAGATTTTTATCATTATTAATTACATAACAGTAATAACTATTATTATTGTTACTGTTATCAACAAAAATGTTATTTACTGCAAAATACACTCCTGGAAACTGAAATAAGAACACCGTGAATTCATTGTCCCAGGAAGGGGAAACTTTATTGACACATTCCTGGGGTCAGATACATCACATGATCACACTGACAGAACCACAGGCACATAGACACAGGCAACAGAGCATGCACAATGTCGGCACTAGTACAGTGTATATCCACCTTTCGCAGCAATGCAGGCTGCTATTCTCCCATGGAGACGATCGTAGAGATGCTGGATGTAGTCCTGTGGAACGGCTTGCCATGCCATTTCCACCTGGCGCCTCAGTTGGACCAGCGTTCGTGCTGGACGTGCAGACCGCGTGAGACGACGCTTCGTCCAGTCCCAAACATGCTCAATGGGGGACAGATCCGGAGATCTTGCTGGCCAGGGTAGTTGACTTACACCTTCTAGAGCACGTTGGGTGGCACGGGATACATGCGGACGTGCATTGTCCTGTTGGAACAGCAAGTTCCCTTGCCGGTCTAGGAATGGTAGAACGATGGGTTCGATGACGGTTTGGATGTACCGTGCACTATTCAGTGTCCCCTCGACGATCACCAGTGGTGTACGGCCGGTGTAGGAGATCGCTCCCCACACCATGATGCCGGGTGTTGGCCCTGTGTGCCTCGGTCGTATGCAGTCCTGATTGTGGCGCTCACCTGCACGGCGCCAAACACGCATATGACCATCATTGGCACCAAGGCAGAAGCGACTCTCATCGCTGAAGACGACACGGCTCCATTCGTCCCTCCATTCACGCCTGTCGCGACACCACTGGAGGCGGGCTGCACGATGTTGGGGCGTGAGCGGAAGACGGCCTAACGGTGTGCGGGACCGTAGCCCAGCTTCGTGGAGACGGTTGCGAATGGTTCTCGCCGATACCCCAGGAGCAACAGTGTCCCTAATTTGCTGGGAAGTGGCGGTGCGGTCCCCTACGGCACTGCGTAGGATCCTACGGTCTTGGCGTGCATCCGTGCGTCGCTGCGGTCCGGTCCCAGGTCGACGGGCACGTGCACCTTCCGCCGACCACTGGCGACAACATCGATGTACTGTGGAGACCTCACGCCGCACGTGTTGAGCAATTCGGCGGTACGTCCACCCGGCCTCCCGCATGCCCACTATACGCCCTCGCTCAAAGTCCGTCAACTGCACATACGGTTCACGTCCACGCTGTCGCGGCATGCTACCAGTGTTAAAGACTGCGATGGAGCTCCGTATGCCACGGCAAACTGGCTGACACTGACGGCGGCGGTGCACAAATGCTGCGCAGCTAGCGCCATTCGACGGCCAACACCGCGGTTCCTGGTGTGTCTGCTGTGCCGTGCGTGTGATCATTGCTTGTACAGCCCTCTCGCAGTGTCCGGAGCAAGTATGGTGGGTCTGACACACCGGTGTCAATGTGTTCTTTTTTCCATTTCCAGGAGTGTAGATTATCGGTGCTATTGCAGACCTATTTTTCTTTTACATCGAAAAATGAGCATTCGTACTCTCTTTAACTTTAACTCGATGACTGTCCTACATGCAGCTGTTATTCTGCATCTTTATTATATAGGTTTCTACTTTCAGTGTTCCTCTCTCACGCCACACTCTCGTACTGTAATTTTGAAACTTAAAATCGCGACACACCTAAGATTTGCCTACTTCTCCTAAGGTAGCCGAAGCCCTGGCCTCTTTTCAAATACTTTGGCGTACTTGAGCAGACCACTTGTCAAGGTTTTGGCTTGCTCGTGGCTTCTTTGTGATGAGTGCGTTATTCTTATACTATCTGCTCCTGCACATGGGTCGCAGTAACAAGTACCGGTAGTTTCACATCTGCATAAGTGATCTCGTTGCATATTATTCTAACCTTCAATCCTGGGAATATTTACCATGCCCTGCTTCAGATTTTAACAGATCTATCTATACACTGCCTCCGTTAATAATCATGTGGTATTGCCCCTAAGAAAGGCCAGGTGTTGCGTCCCCTTCTTGGAGAAATTCTGTGCCTGCGATGCAGTCAACAATTAAAAATATTACCACTAAAAAAGTGTGTAGTATGGCTACCTTTTGCAAGTGTGATTGGTACGCGGACCTGCCACCCTAACTTCCGTGACTTAGAGACTGTCGGTCCCAGCATTTTACAGTTATTCACTGGAAAGACAGTAAATTAACTTTCGAAAGGGATAACTTCAGAAATGGAAGCTAATTTGTTTGAAATAAAATAAATAAATCTCTGAACTGAAAACCAAATAATTGAAATTGAATCTCGTAATTAAATTTCTTCAAATGACTTTAGGTAGTTTTACAAAAAAAATGTTCCTCTTTTAAATCTGTAGCAATCTATTGTGCACTTACTATATGGCACCGGTAATTTGTGTTGAATATAATGCAACGAATTACGCAGATCCAGCGAGGAATCTTCTGCTGCTCGGCAATCTCTCTATTAAATACATTGCGATCCTGTAACTCGAAGGTTTATGTGAAAAACTCTCTATAAATCACTCGGAGTTTGTCGTTGTGTAATGACAATACACGTGTCTGGAAACTGGTAAGGTAAGTCCGTCCAAGAAAAACTTAACAGAAAGGGGAAACAATTCCGTTGTGGATGACAGTCTTCCATTACAGAATTTTACCGTAGTCAGGTTCGTGGTATCAAACCAATGTCCACACATTCCAAATGTCTATAGAGATTAGTGACAGGTCGAGGATGGCTTTCACTCAATCCTGAAATAAATAGTTAACTTTTTAGCAAGAAAGATAGTTCTTGAAACTGATTTATAAGTCTCCTTGTTTCCAATAGTATTATTTCCATAGCATTACATAAAATCTGTGTAATTGATCTGAATTCTAATATGGTGGCATGCAATAATACTGCATTTATGCAAAGGACATTATCTGTTAAATACGTCAATTTTGCACAAGAATGAAGACCAGAGTAATCACACATTTTAGCTTAACAATTCATGTAAGTATAGCGTGCACTCGCTTAACAATGTTCAGAAAGTTCGCAGACTCAAATTAAACCTCTAAGTAAATGTAAACAACAGCTCGATGTTGTTAAATATCATGATGGAATTTACAGCAGTTACATGCATTTTCTCGCCCGGTTTCTCGTGCAAGCTATTAGAGAATTCATTTACCACATCTCCTGTGTCCATAACCACTGTAGTTATGATACTGGCTACATACGCCTCTGATTACTGACTGTAACACCGTTACACATAGTTTATTGCACTTTTCGACGTCAGAGTACAAAAAAAAAGTGGTTCAAATGGCTCTGCGACTTACTTCTGAGGTCATCAGTCCCATAGAACTTATAACTACTTAAACCTAACTAACCTAAGGACATCACACACATCCATGCCCGAGGCAGGATTCGAACCTGCGACCGTAGTGGTCGCGCGGTTCCAGACTGTAGCGCCTAGAACCGCTCGGCCCCACCGGCTGGCGTCAGAGTGCAACTCGTTCCTGATGTCATTACAATGATCGTATCGGA
The DNA here is from genome assembly GCF_023898315.1 of Schistocerca nitens. Lineage (NCBI taxonomy): Eukaryota > Metazoa > Arthropoda > Insecta > Orthoptera > Acrididae > Schistocerca > Schistocerca nitens. Next base: position 405,574,431 of record NC_064617.1, read on the forward strand.
CCAATTTGATACGTTAATCACTGCCTCTATTCAACTCTACGACCACCATATCGGTGCTTGCTGCAGTCGGTGGTCGTTCCCCTGGTTTGATGTAGACAAACAGCTAACAGCGTCCGTCGCATCGCTCATCTGAACTATGCTACGCCGGTTCTGTTTAACCGGATTACTTTGTGGGTGCGGCTGCCACTGACTATTACTATTGACATTACCGTATCCAAATAAAACCTGTAGGCACCAATGCCTTTGTTCACGTTTGTTGATGTGACTGCTGTAATTATTATGATTACTGTTGTTGATACTGTTCTGTCGATCTCCGGGTCCACTTTGCGGAACATTATGATTCACCCTATGCTTTTGTTCCTAATTCCCTGGTCACTTAATTTACCATTGCTAGATACTGTGTTTGCGCACTCGTGAATTAAAGCTGCGGAACCTAACACTGCGCGGAATTCTTCTGAGTTAGGTTACGGTACCGTGATAGGTTTTTCTCTTAACTACACAGTTAACTTGGACTATAAAATCAGTAACACTTTCTGGTGTGTTATTGGATTGTCCTTGTAACTTGTTTTGTTAATACATTTATCTAAATATTCTCTGTTTATTTGCCTATTCTTTTTCACATACCCGAGTATCAATTTATTATACAAATTGCTACCCTTATTACTACAATTGGTATCGCAGCGATTTTTCCTTTTTTAACGAGGGCAAACAGTCTAACCCGCAAAAAACATTATTTTTTGGTAACCGGTTTCGATCGATTTTTGACCAACTTCAGACGTCATACTGAAATATGATTATAGAATGGATCTAAAGGGAGTCTGAAAATAGTAGTAACATGTAAAATACGTCAGCTATAACAAGTATTAAAAGAAGAAATTATACCCATATAGTAGGCGGAGCGGTGAATGGAGCGGCTGTTATATCTTAACAAATGTCAACCGCTAATCTGTTGCTTAAACACTCAATGCTTCACCCACTGCACATCGAATTGCACAAGCAAAAGCCATACAGAACGTAAAATAGTCATTACAGCAATTTATATACAGAATGGTTACACGACAGCTAATAACCATTGAAGAAATAGGTGCATTACATTATATAATGTACCTGCTATAAACGGCATTTCGCCAGTTTGTGATAAAAGTACATATAAAAGAGATAACTAATCATAATCTGTTGTGAGAACAATGACAGCCATTTGTGGGGATTTATCGCAAACATGTGGATTGTACGGCAGCAGATGATGGTTAAGTGACGCTAATGAATCCCATAGAGACAACGTTGTCATATCGACGTGCCCCATCCAGCAGAAGAGGATTTCAGAGCTGCGACAGCCGCTGGATGTGGAATACGTACTGGCCTGCAGCCGATATGTACACTATGTGATAAAAAGTATCCGGACACCTGGCTGAAAATGACATACAAATTTGCAGCGCATTCCATCGGTAATGCTGGAATTCAGTATGGTTTTGGCCCACCCTTAGCCCTGATGACAGCTTTCACTCTCGCAGGCATACGTTCAGTCAGGTTCAAAATGGCTCTGAGCACTATTGGACTTAACTTCTGAGGTCATCAGTCCCCTAGAACTTAGAACTAATTAAACCTAACTAACCTAAGGACATCACACACATCCATGCCAGAGGCAGGAATCGAACCTGCGACCGTAGCGGTCGCGTGGTTCCAGACTGAAGCGCCTAGAACCGCTCGGCCACTCCGGCCAGCTTCAATCAGGTGCTGGAACGTTTCTAGCGCAATGGCAACCCATTCTTCACGGAGTGCTGCACTGAGGAGATGTATCGATGTTGGTCGGTGACACATGGCACAAAATCGGCGTTCCAAAACATCCCAAAGATGTTCAATAGGATTCAAGTCAGGACTCTGTGCATTACAGGAATGTTATTTTCGTGTAACTACTCCGCCACAGAACGTGCATTATGAACAGTTGCTCGATCGGTTGAAAGATGCAATTGCCATCCCCGACTTGCTCTTCAACAGTGGGGAGCAAGAAGGTGCTTACATCAATGTAGGCCTGTGCTATGATAGTGCCACGCAAAACAACAAGGGGCGCAAGCCCCCTCCATGAAAAACACGACCACACCATAACACCACCGCCTCCGAATTTTACTGTTGGCACTACACACGCTGGCAGATGACGTTCACTGGGCTTTCGCCATACCCATACCCACACCCTGCTATCGGATCGCCACATCGTGCACCGTGATTCGTCACATCACACAACGTTTTTCCACTGTTCAATAGTCCAATGTTTACGCTCCTTACACCAAGCGAGGCGTCGTTTGGCATTTACCGGCGTGATGTGTGGCTTATGAGCAGCCGCTCGACCATGAAATTCAAGTTTTCTCACCTCCCGCCTAACTGACGTAGTATTTGCAGTGGACCCTGATGAAATCTGGAATTCCTGTATGATGATCTGGATATATGTCTGCCTATTACACATTACGACCCTCGTCAACTGTCAGCAATCTCTGTCAGTCAACAGACGAGGTCGGCCTGTAGGCGTTTGTGTTGTACGTGTTCCTTCACGTTTCCACTTCACCATCACATCGGAAACAGTGGACCCAGGGACGTTTAGGAGTGTGAAAATCTCGCGTACAGACGTATACACAAGTCATACCCGATCACCTGACCACGTTCGAAGCCCGTGAGTTCGGCGGAGCACCCCATTCTGCTCTCTCAGGATGTATATTCACTACTGAGGTCGCTGATACGGAGTACCTGGCAGCAGGTGTCATCACAATGCACCTAATATGAAAAACGTATGTTTTGGGGGTGGTCGATTACTTTTGATGGTTCAAAATTCAAATGGCTCTGAGCTCTATGGGACTTAACAGCTATGGTCATCAGTCCCCTAGAACTTAAAACTACGTAAACCTAACTAACCTAAGGACATCACACAACACCCAGTCATCACGAGGCAGAGAAAATCCCTGACCCCGCCGGGAACCGAACCCGGGAACCGATTACTTTTGATCACATAGTGTAGATATACGTGACAAATATTGCATATTGCTACTAGATTGTAGTGACACTGAATGTACTGCTTGAGTGACGCCGTTATTTGCCATTAAAACTATGTGGAGGTATCGATGTGCACGTTTCAACAGAAGACAATTTCTGAGTGGTGACAGCGACTAGTTAATACAAAATACTGGCGTGCATGTAAGACCACTGTCGTAAGATGTTCAGAGAACCCAGATGAAGATGACCAAGTTACCAACAAGATAACAAGTAAAGTATGGTACATAATACGTAAAGCAAGAGAAAAATGTATAAGTTACATGAAAAGATCTAAAGCATTGACCCATCGAGGCAGTCAAAGCCATGAAACAAGGAGCATAAGACACTGAAGTTCAAAAGAATTCTGTACATAGTCATTTACGGTCATAAATATTCCACTGAATTCCATAAAAAGGCGTACACAATGTCAGATGTACAGAAATATAGGTTACATCTTTACGGAATAATACATCATGGAGCCATCTCAGTAGTCAGGACGTAAAACAAACGCAAAATCAGTCAAAATTTAAAAGATACTGTGAATGTAGCTGTTTACAGTCACAAAAAAATTGCTTCTATATTATGCATCTCGCGGATCAATACGGACAGTTCCAGGTGAAGCATATTGGGTATGCTTCATTTTGTTACCGTTGGCGGAGAGTTTCTCTACCGCTTGCAGTAAATTGGACATCTTGCTTTACGATTAGGTTTTCGGTTGAGGACCCGGTAGTGTCCTGATTTTCAATCATTTTATCTTGACTTTGTGACAATTCTGTCAACTCAGATGTAGTCTGTTAATTCTGTAACACTGCTTGCTCACTCTGTAACAATGCCTTCTGATAGTGACTTTTTTGTCAACTCAGATGACATTATCTTCATCATTAATGATACAGATTCTAATTTTTGCATCGTTCGGCAGATTATGAGTCTTGTTCACATCCATTGCTATTTAATCTGAGATCGAGTTCTTACCATATCCTGGAGTTACTACAGATCTACTAAATAAAACGGCTCTTTTTCGATAGACAGTGGATGTTAATATTTAATCGCTTTTCACAATTTATTAACAGCAATCATTGCAAAGTCACACATTTGGTACTGAAAACCAATGGAGTGGCTCCTGAACTAACCGTTGTGAGAACACGCAAATCATCAGCAAAAATTAGGACAAATTCGTCACTGAATGTAGCTACACACACTCCGTACACACATCTACTGATCTGGAATTTGCGTTATCCTAATTAGCTCTCTGACTGCAAGTTAGTGTGTATGGAAAAACTGGAATTTAAATTTGCCGTTTTTCTGCTTTACCGGCGAAATCCTTTCTCCTCTCGTTGTAAAATATTTTAAATGGTCTCCGCTCGTACATTTGGCTTTTGTTGGTACATGGAACATAAAACAAATACTTGTATCATTAAACTTCAAATAATCGTCTTTAATTTACATCTTCATCATTGGACGCCATTTTAGAATAGTTCTTGTCGAGCACTATTATAAAATTTCGACTACCACGGGAGAAGCGAAAACTGGTTTTCGTTTCTGCGTGCCCCTACTGAGTACGACAATAGCACCCGTCGTATAAGGCGGAATTGCCATTGGAAAAGATTTCTAATTATTGTAGAGATTATTTGGCAGGTAAAACCTAGTCTGAATAACCACTATGAAATTATAGCCTTCCATATGAGAGCACGAAATTGTCACATGAGTTGTAAGTTGATCACTCTCTTTGGATTGTCATCGTTTCCCCTTTTATAAATTTGCGATGAGCATAAGCAAATAATTCACACGTATTGTTAACGGCAATTATCTATGACTTCATTCACCGTTGTGAACTTATATTAGAATGCATTCCGCATAGCCGTATTGCAATAATAAATTAAACTTTAGACTTGGAATAATTCTCAGGATATGTGTATTATCTGATTAATTCAATAAGCTCTAATGCTGAAGTAAGGCCTAAGCAAAATCTATCGCAGCAGCGAGGTTCGTAAAATAGCTTATATGCATTTCTTATTTTTTAATAGTTAAAGAGTAGAACAAAAATGACTATGACTATGTTTGAATTACGATAGAGAGTTTCTGGAATCTAGCTAGGCCGACGATCAAAGATATGAAAAATGCGTATAAATGACTCAAAATAAAATGATACGTAATACAAGACATTTGAATTTAATTGTACTTTACTACCAACTCTATTCGCTACACATTTGGTAGACAGCATCTACGTCTACCATATTATTGTAAAACCAAGAGTTAAGGAGATATGACACCGTAGGCACTTATAGGCCTGAAAACTTAGCGTCTGCTTAAAATAGCGCGCAGTATAGCTTTAACAGCAGGCATGACGTTTTAATTTATCGCTTCTGTACTACTAACTGTATTCGCAACACAGCAGGCATGACGTTTTAATTTATCGCTTCTGTACTACTAACTGTATTCGCAACGTATATGACCCAAAGTATCTAAAAAGTTATATCGCTGTACGACCTATATTTCAGGAGATAATACCGGCTGATCAAGAAGTCAGTATAAATTTGAAAACTGAATAAATCACGGAATAATGTAGATAGAGAGGTACAAATTGACACACATGCTTAGAATGACATGGGGTTTTATTAGAACCAAAAAAACACAAAAGTTCAAAAAATGTCCGACAGATGGCGCTTCATCTGATCAGAATAGCAATAATTAGCATAACAAAGTAAGACAAAGCAACGATGATGTTCTCTACAGGAAATGCTCAATATGTCCACCAACATTCCTCAACAATAGCTGTCGAGGAATAATGTTGTGTGCCGGCCGTGGTGGCCGTGCGGTTCTGGCGCTGCAGTCCGGAACCGCGGGACTGCTACGGTCGCAGGTTCGAATCCTGCCTCGGGCATGGGTGTGTGTGTGATGTCCTTAGGTTAGTTAGGTTTAAGTAGTTCTAAGTTCTAGGGGACTTATGACCTAAGATGTTGAGTCCCATAGTGCTCAGAGCCATTTGTACCATTTTTTGAATAATGTTGTGAACAGCACTGTAAAGCATGTCCGGAGTTATGGTGAGGCATTGGCGTCGGATGTTGTCTTTCAGCATCCCTAGACATGTCGGTCGATCACGATACCCTTGCGACTTCAGGTAACCCCAAAGCTAATAATCGCACGGACTGAGGTCTGAGAACCTGGGAGGCCAAGCATGACGAAAGTGGCGGCTGAGCACACGATCATTACCAAAGGACGCGTGCAAGAGATCTTTCACTCGCCATCTGTCGGACATTTTGTGAACTTTGTTTTTTTTTTGTTCTAATAAAGCCTCATGTCATTCCAAGCATGTGTGTCAAAAATTTTACCTCTCTATCTACATTATTCCGTGGTTTATTAAGTTTTCAAATTTATACTTACTTTTGATCATCCTGTGTATTAGAAACACTGAGATTCATTAAAAACTAGCTTTTACTTCAAATAGGGCACAAATCACCTAGATCATATTTTGAAAATGAGAAAACTATGCGACTTCCAACAAACTTTAAGCAAGATTTCGAATCTTTGCCAAACTTTTTATCGCTTATATGCTTAACTTCAAATTTTTAAAAAATTAACTCGTTTTTAAAGTAATCAAACATTCGAAACTTTTTTATACATTTGAGTTCCATGGATCCACAATTTAAAAAATTTCCTAAGATTTATCAAGTTTAAATTAGTTTATTTACAAGATTCTGCCAGAAAAATTAAGTGTTTGAGAAAAAATATCACATCACACTTCTAGTTCAGTACATCTAAAAGCTTATTAATTATGGAAAACTGGTAGATGATCTCTTATCAACTTTCGGAGATGATAGGTTACCAAGTTCAATAATTTAACTTTGGCAGTATAGGGTATACAATCTCTCCTTAAGTGTATTTAAAGCAGCCATTAGTAAAGGCCTCATGCCATGACAGTATGGCGCATGTGCTGTAGATTCAGAGAGTACTAGGAGGAAGGTCGTTGAAAGAAGATTCAGAATAAATTGTCACTCTACTACTATGTTAATTTATAATATATATATATATATATATATATATATATATATATATATATATATATATATATATATATATATAACATTTTCAATCTTGTAAAACGTTTCAGTAGGTATTTTGTCAAACACAAGGGAGACCTACAGGTGTATAATGCAGCTTGTACTTGGAAAACGACCGCAAGAAAGAGGGCAACTCAGTAGATTTGTAGTTTTAATGTTTCATTTGCAAAATTTGAATGGTCGAATTTCCTTTATGACCAAAAAGGCCGTCTGATGTCAGCGACGCAATAAAACGAAGATGTGCAAGTGTTGCACGATCTTTTGTGCTGGGGTCATTGTCGTGGTCTCGATGATGGAGTCGGAACATCCAGCATTGAAGATTTTCTGCAGTTTATCAGCAACGCCGAAAGCGAAAGATCTTCGGTTTTACGTTGTGTGTTGAACTCTGTTCATCATTCATGAGTGCTATCTGTACACAGACTGTGAGAACTTTATCTTTCGATGGGTGTTCCAAAGGTAGCTGAAACGTTTACGCAGTGTGTCGTTCTGTTGCAATTAAGTGTAGGGTCTGTTTAAAATAATTTCTCGCGGACTAGTAGTGCTGATGAAAAATTAAACACATGTTATTCTAAGGTTATATGACCATTTTTTAATGACTATGGAACTGAGTAATGTACATTAATTTCCGATTATCGTGTTCGGGCTTTGAAACTGTGCTCACGTGTATTTGGAAGTTTTGTATGGGAATTCGCTTTGTTCAGATCTGAAGTACTGTTAGCTTTACTGCGTGCGAATATGAACCTTGCTGACGAATTCTTCCCACCGTCATTTGCAAGTGAGTTCAGTCTTATTTATTAAAATAAATTTTGTTCAGTTTCTACCATAAATGCTTTTCGTCTCCACTTAACTAACTATCGTATCTTCTTAATTTCGTTTTCAAATGTTGCAATCTTTTACAAGTCTCAAAAAATTGCTTGAAAGTGAATTAATATTTAACGATTCTACAAGTTGTCCAAAAGAGATAAATGGAGCTATATGTAACCATCCTCTAGACATGCGTTTGAGCCAAATTCTACTGGGTTGCACATTTTCCCGATCTGCTGTTATTTCGATAGCAACATTTAACACTAATGTTATTACAGGACAGTTCGTACAATCCAAAAGACATTTTAATTATATATGTAGAGATGCCAGCCACAGATGCGCATAACAATATAATTAAAGAAGGGTATGTTACTGTTACGAGGGGATGTATGTGAAAGCGACCAAAATTATGAAATATATTTATTTTCTACACGGTATTTAAATTTCAGTTCCTGAATGTCACGCTCCAGTTCCACGTATAGGTGTGAGAAAAATAATGATTAACAAAAGCTTGCACAGGGCCACACCCCTTGTTCCTGTAGTGTTTTCACCCAGTTTTATGCAGTCACAGTGTGGGGAATGGCCGGCCGGAGTGGCCGAGCGGTTAAAGGCGCTACAGTCTGGAACCGCACGACCGCTACGGTCGCAGGTTCGAATCCTGCCTCGGGCATGGATGTGTGTGATGTCCTTAGGTTAGTTAGGTTTAAGTAGTTCTAAGTTCTAGGGGACTTATGACCACAGCAGTTGAGTCCCATAGTGCTCAGAGCCATTTGAACCATTTTTTTGTGGGGAATGTTTCGGTGTTTAGCAGATGCAGATCTCTGCAAAAGTGTGTTCATGGAAAAACTCTAAATCCTAATGAAAGTTACTACTCTCTGATTGGAAAACCATGCCCCAGGACAACATTTATTTCCACAACTGCTCATGAAGTTGCATCGTATGATACTTGTTTAGTTTTCAACTGTGCTAATCTTGGCAGACTATGGACTCTACAGAGGCTAGGATTTGGTATAGGATCGTGCACACTGTCGATACTGAAGGAAGTCGATAACAGGAGAACTGATGCAGTTGACGTTATTGTTGCTGACTGTATTGTTATTTAATTTGAAAATCAGGTTAACCTAAGTGAACTAGTAAAGAAAAGACTACTTCTGGATGAAGTGGAGAATGCGTATTGTTTGCATTAGTTAACGCAGATAAGGTAAGGCCTAATACATACACAGTCAAACCTTTGATTCAGGTTTCACATAACTTACACTTTGGCTAATTAATTTACCTATTTCCTCAAATATCATTGACATTATAGTATTTAAATTTGGCACACTCTTAGTCAATACTACAATGAAACGTTCTGTGGAAGGAATTTTCATTTACCATAAAAGCAAGGCATTTATGGAAGAGGAAAGTTCTAAGGTTTTTTTTTCAAGAAATTTAGAGAGCTATAAAAATGTAGCTAAAGAAGATATCAGTAGTCAGTCTCACAGATATTTGTAATAATGGTATATCAAAGTTTGTACAAAAACAGATTAATTTCGTTCTGACAGATGTTTCTCAACAGGAACATTTTTACTCATCTTGCTGAGAAATTCAGTTGCTTGTAATTAAAACATACAATTTCAGGAAGCATGAAAATGTATCAATCTATCCATATAATATTCCTTAACAATTGTGCCAAATTTCTTACATTGGCTTGGAAACTTTGGATTTTTATAAATTTCTCTGTTTTGTACCTCTTAATGAGGTAAATCATGTCAAAAGGGATGAAAATTTATGGTAGAGGGACACTGGAAGTAATCGTCGATGGAAAAAATAACAAGAGAGTTCTATTGGGGCAAATGAAACGAGAAACATTAATAGAATTCCATCCTTGGCACGTGCTCATCGTGAATAAACTTTTCGTTACCTTTTGTGAAGAATGTGTATTTGGAAGCAACCAGAGCATCAAAAATATATGAGACAGAATGTCACTTGATAAAAGAACGATTTAACAGAAAAGAACTGCAAGTTTTATAGAAGTTACCATGATCTAGCGATAAGAAACAGTTGTCTGAAATTCAAGAAGTTAATGAGAATTAGAAACATTGACTTCTAGACAAGCTGAAGGAATTTAAAGTTCAAACTCCCTTCGAACAACACGTGACAAAACATACTTTGCCATCTGAATGAGTAGCTGGTATGGAAACCCATGCTGTGATCTTAAAAGAAGCGTAATAAATGCATCAGAGAATGGGCAGAGGACTGACGCCTTTCATTTGGCAAAAAGGATTACACTCACCAGCGATCCAATAGGTAATTAGAAGCACTTTCTGGTTCCGAAAATTTCGCGCAGACAGGAAGCTGATAATTACATTATGAAGTTGAAGGTGTCCCATTCAACCAGAGCTCCTGCTTTGTTACGTTATGACGGACTTCGAATATACAAAGCCCTTCTGTTTTTCGCCAGACTGTAACGTGTTCATGTGATATTTTCTGTACCTGTGACTGCATACATACTAATCTCGAGATTCATGCTTTCCAGTCTCTGTTTAGTTCCTTTTCTTTTGTATTCTTCCACCTAATTCTTTTTCTAATACCAAGTCAAGTTTTCTTAGCAGAAACTATAGCTTCTATGTTAACATTTACGAAGTATTTTGAAATTACTGTTCCATCTTTTATATTGTGACTATTATGTATATATGTCTGCACATAGTTGTGGACAGTATGGTTTAATATTCCAAAGTGAACATGCATCAGGAATATTTACACAGTTGAAAAGGATAGAGAAGACATAGATGTGGAAAACAGGTCTGCAACGGTAATAAAGATACGACGAATATCTACAGGCTTTGAAAGTAAGTAGCAACAACTTAGATAACTCACAAATAAATACGGAAATATACAAAGCTCATAGAAAAGCAAAGGAAAGAGGTCGTGAAATAGAGACAAAATTTACACTATTAGACTTTTAAACAGTGCCTTTATAGAGCACAGACAGGGAGATGAGAAGATGGAAACAGCAAGTGAAGAATATATTTTTCCAGATCAAATTCAGCAAATTTATAATAGTAGCACACTACTTCAATATGATAGGAGGACTCAATATACAGGGTGTAAATTTTAAGTTGACAAACCAGAATAACTCGAAAAATAAGCTTCACACGAAAAAATGTGTAGAATCCAAAGTTGATTATTTTCGAGGGTGACATCTGCTGGTGCTAAAATTAGCCCGCCACCTTAGCCCTCTGGGGGTGGGGCGTCAGGCAACTTTAAAATTTCAAATGGGAACCCCCATTTTTATTGCAAAATCAGATTCTACATAAAAAAACTACGTACATTTTGTCGTAAACATTTGTTTCGATTCTTGGTAGTTGGCACTGTAATTCAAGAAAATCCATGTTCTCATTTTTGCGTGGAAAATGGTTACGGTTAAATAAAAAAATACTTATTTACTTCGTAAATTTTGATTCGCTAAAACTAAAACTCTCCCTCTCTCCCCATAGGGTGGGGTTTGAGAGAGAGAGGAATTAGAGTTTTACAAATGTTGACCCAGATATTAATTTTTTTTCCACAGATTCGGATAATTTGTTTGTTTCGTGGTCATGAGGCCAAACAACTTTTAATTATCAAACAAATCATCTGACTAGCTAACTATCCAACCAAACATCCTACCTACTAACGGGTGAACTCATTAACTAAAAAACTAACTGACTGACGAACCTAATTTTGTATTAGATTCGGAGTAATAACTCTTATTTGTCGAGAAGTCTTACAACTGGGGTGCTTGCTTGATTTGAGTCTTTTAGTTTCGGGTGGAAAAACGTAGAGAACGACAGTCATAAATTTATTGACTTAAATCACATTGTTCACACCTTTCTTCCATTTCGGAATATCGAGGCTGTTACGTCGTTTACATTTTTAGAATTATCTACGATAATAGATATCCCACGTAGCCCTGATCTATAATCGATGCCCTTATCCAACCTTTGCTGACGAGCGGCGTAATGTTTCGGAGTGCCGCTGATAGGTAGCGCAGGGACGAGAAATTCGCCCTTTCTCGTAATAAGACTGGGCTTTAGAAATTATAAGTATTAATGTAATAAACGCACTGTATCTTTTACCCATCTGATCATTCACACAGTAATACATAGTTTATAACGATTGTCTTTTGGGCGACTCATGTTTTATCACCTTGTGTGACTGCGTTCGCGGCTTTTGCTCGCTACCAGTCGCGTTTGATGCGGAGTTAGAGGAAGTGGTGGGAATATGCACGCCCAATTTGTTCTTCAATAAAATATTGTACACAGATACATTAATACTACTTTAACTGATATAGTTATACTCTACTGACAGTTAACTAAGACAATATTGTGATTAAATTCCTTAAAATGTCGGGATATATTTATTATTATTTTGTTTCCCAAAGATGATAAATTTGACTACGAACAAGATGTGCAGTTAATATGGCCCCCATGTGTTTGAAATATAGACCCCCAGTTATTGTAAGGATTTTTTACTGCAAGTAAAACGAAAAATTCCTTTTTAATTAAAATACGTATTTATTATGAAATATAAAACCATAAAAGTATAAAGTAGCGCAGTACTAGTGACAGAAGTCTCAAACATAGTCTTCTTTCTCTGCCCCCGCACATTCACTGTGATCCAATAAAGAGGGCATTAGGCATCGCACCAAAAATTCGCCACGAACATCATTTGAAAACTTTGCGTCACAGAATAGGTAAAGAGCATCGTCTTTCTCTGTCTGCAGTTCACCAACCGGATGGTCACATGTAGAAACACCAGAACCACTTGAGAGCCCCATGACGTCATCGTCAACACAATCTGATTCATCACTGTCAAGTTCTTCTTGCTTAATTAAAGTTTTCTTTAACTGTAAACTATTCTTACTAACGCCTCTTCCACGACCCTATGAACCCCGCCCTCTGCTACGAGTTTGCGTTTTCGTTCCAGAACAAGATGGCTGTTATGTATCGTAAGTCAAGTTCCTTTTGATAGCTGTTAATTTCCCTCCGCGTTTACGGCCACGAAGATAAGCTGCAACTTTTTTCTCTTCTAAGTAAGCTTCTAATTCGTTTTTATATGGAGATCCTGTCACAAGACTAGTAACACAGAGTTTTCGCCCACGAGGCAATGTTTTCATCTTCTCAGGTATGGGATGGATATCCCTTGGAGACACACGAAGTGCTATTTTAACAGGCTCATGGACGTAAATTTCAATAGCATCAAGGTCCTCTTCAGTCTGAAGTCTCTTTTCGGGTTCCTGTTCTTTCGGATGGTCTGCAGACGCAGGAATCGGGACTTCTTCCCCAGCGATGAATTCATAATCTTGAAATATCTTTCTTTCTAAGCGATAAATTCCTGTTACCCTAAACCCATTTACTGCATTAATGCCGATTGTACACCGGAGCTTGGCCTTACAGGTGAGAGACACTACGTCATAGGGTCCAACAGGTTTGCTTTCATGGAGCATCCACTGACGAATATTCTCGCTGTAGTGAGTCTTAAGTGCACCCATAAAAGTACGATCCACGGGTTGCAGTTTGTGGGTTGTGTGTGAAGGCAGTGACAAAATGGTGAAGTTTTTTCTTGCCACATCAGTATTCCTTACATGGTAGAAGTGACCACCAAGGATGATTAGAATAGGCGAAGTCTCTGTTGGCTTTGTTTTTTCAACAAAATGTTTCAGCCAGTCCGTGAATAGGTTTGCCCTCCCAATTGACCCAGGAGGAGAACCTTTCGTAAGAGAGTCTGCCATGTTCGCTCTCGAGAATATGAACATCAAGGTCACACAAGAACCTCCCGCACTCATCGAAAAGATGACCGCTACTAGCGGCCCACCCTCTGTAGCAGTCAGAGAGCAAATTTGGCGTTTATGTCTGCTTGCAGTTACTTGCGGTATCTCAGTCTGAACTACACCAAGGCCTGTTTCATCGACGTTCCATACACAATCATCTGGATAGTTATGTTTCTGGTATTCACCTTGTAGCAAGTCGTAGAATCAGTTAACTCTCGCAGGGGTAAAGCCTTTTGCTCGAGCATACAACGTTCCGGTTGGCTTTCTAATTGAAAGCATATCTTGATGACGTCGAAGAAAATGGTCAAGCCAAGCCCTTCCAGCAATTTCATTTCTGAAATTTGTTGCAATTCCATTCCTAACAGCAAGTTGGTAAGCCATTTTTCGAACATCCATTCGAGTAAAACCACAGAATGAGGCCTCCATATCATGTAAGTAATGCACTAAGTTCACTTTCTAGGGCTGCTGGTAGAGCTAGTTTTCTTCAAAGCTTTTCAGTTTCAACACCTGTCATCTGTGAGGTATTAGCCTCACACACATACCGGCGCAGAGATTTTTTGGCACAGCAAAATGTTTCGATGTTTTTTGTAATACCATAGTTTGCCTATTACAGCAGACATTGTCTCTCGCATTTTGCTTTTATTTCACACCTGTCTTTTGGGGGTTGGTTCAGGTGCCAGATTAGTCCTAGGCATCTGAAAACAAATATAAGAACATTTTACGGACTGCTTATAACATGGGATCCACATTACAAACACCAATGGGGCCATATTACAGCCACCTACACTTTGTTCAAAAATGGTTCAAATGGCTCTGAGCACTATGGGACTTAACAGCTAAAGTCGTCAGTCCCCTAGAACTTAGAACTGCTTAAACCTAACTAACCTAAGGACAACACACACATCCATGCCCGAGGCGGGATTCGAACCTGTGACCGCAGCGGTCGCGCAATTCCAAACTGAAGCGCCTACAACCGCTCGGCCACTTCGGCCGGCCCTACACCTTGTAAACTCGTGTAAACAACTTAAAAACGAAATAATACCACACCTTTTAATCTACACTCCTGGAAATGGAAAAGAGAACACATTGACACCGGTGTGTCAGACCCACCATACTTGCTCCGGACACTGCGAGAGGGCTGTACAAGCAATGATCACACGCACGGCACAGCGGACACACCAGGAACCGCGGTGTTGGCCGTCGAATGGCGCTAGCTGCGCAGCATTTGTGCACCGCCGCCGTCAGTGTCAGCCAGTTTGCCGTGGCATACGGAGCTCTATCGCAGTCTCTAACACTGGTAGCATGCCGCGACAGCGTGGACGTGAACCGTATGTGCAGTTGACGGACTTTGAGCGAGGGCGTATAGTGGGCATGCGGGAGGCCGGGTGGACGTACCGCCGAATTGCTCAACACGTGGGGCGTGAGGTCTCCACAGTACATCGATGTTGTCGCCAGTGGCCGGCGGAAGATGCACGTGCCCGTCGACCTGGGACCGGACCGCAGCGACGCACGGATGCACGCCAAGACCGTAGAATCCTACGCAGTGCCGTAGGGGACCGCACCGCCACTTCCCAGCAAATTAGGGACACTGTGGCTCCTGGGGTATCGGCGAGGACCATTCGCAACCGTCTCCATGAAGCTGGGCTACGGTCCCGCACACCGTTAGGCCGTCTTCCGCTCACGCCCCAACATCGTGCAGCCCGCCTCCAGTGGTGTCGCGACAGGCGTGAATGGAGGGACGAATGGAGACGTGTCGTCTTCAGCGATGAGAGTCGCTTCTGCCTTGGTGCCAATGATAGTCGCATGCGTGCTTGGCGCCGTGCAGGTGAGCGCCACAATCAGGACTGCATACGACCGAGGCACACAGGGCCAACACCCGGCATCATGGTGTGGGGAGCGATCTCCTACACTGGCCGTACACCACTGGTGATCGTCGAGGGGACACTGAATAGTGCACGGTACATCCAAACCGTCATCGAACCCATCGTTCTACCATTCCTAGACCGGCAAGGGAACTTGCTGTTCCAACAGGACAATGCACGTCCGCATGTATCCCGTGCCACCCAACGTGCTCTAGAAGGTGTAAGTCAACTACCCTGGCCAGCAAGATTTCCGGATCTGTCCCCCATTGAGCATGTTTGGGACTGGATGAAGCGTCGTCTCACGCGGTCTGCACGTACAGCACGAACGCTGGTCCAACTGAGGCGCCAGGTGGAAATGGCATGGCAAGCCGTTCCACAGGACTACATCCAGCATCTCTACGATCGTCTCCATGGGAGAATAGCAGCCTGCATTGCTGCGAAAGGTGGATATACACTGTACTAGTGCCGACATTGTGCATGCTCTGTTGCCTGTGTCTATGTGCCTGTGGTTCTGTCAGTGTGATCATGTGATGTATCTGACCCCAGGAATGTGTCAATAAAGTTTCCCCTTCCTGGGACAATGAATTCACGGTGTTCTTATTTCAATTTCCAGGAGTGTATTTGAAACCTTTGCCAATACTTTCTAGGTTGTATGCATGGTGCTTACACCTAAGTATTAACCAATAATGGTACGTTAATAAAGTCAAATTCACATACCTCTCAAAGTTTTGAACAGGGCTTGAAAAATATAACCTGACTGTCACTCAACCACTGTACTGACGTGCTTCCAGCGCTCCTACAGGCCAGTGAGGATACTAACAGACTACTCCCAACTATCACCACTAGAGCTCAACTAAATGTTATTAGATATTAAGGGGGGCCATATTCGTTGCAGGGGCCATATTACCACCACTTCCTCTAGTATTGCTACGCGGAATTATGCCGAGCGGGCCGCTTCTCGCTCATAAAAATTCTAATCCTGCCTTTCTCGACACCCCTTATCTTTCCTCCCTTGAGATTAATAGGTGGCATATGTCATTATGAATTATCTTTCTGTGGAAGAAAAAGTTGAGGTGCTGTACATTTATGGAGAAAGTGGGAGAAATTTTGACGATGCAGTCGCGCTTTATGTGCAGCCTTTTCCTGGCCAAGTACGATCACGGTCCTCTTTTGTTCGAGTTATTAAACAATTTGCTGCTGAAGGTAGTGTACCAGAAAAAAAGAACATGTGCAGCTACTGTTTGTGGAGAAATAGTCTGATGGCAGTCCTAGCTGCTGTGGCTCATAATCCATATGCGAGCACAAGAGAAATATCAAGGCAATCAGGAATTTCACACACGAGTGTTTGGAAAATCCTGAAGCTCCACAAATTTCATCCATACCATGTATCCGTGCATCAGGAACTACATGGCATGACTTCCAAAACCATCTAATGTTCTGTCACTGGGCATTGCAGCGGATGCAAACAAACCAAAACATTTTTGCCAGAGTACTTTTCTCCGATGAGGCAACATTCACAAACCATGGTGAAGCTAATCGCCATAACATGCATTACTGGAGTGAACAGAACCCACACTGGATTCGAGAAGTCAACTATCAGCAACCTTGGTCAGTTAATGTTCGGTGTGGTATAATTGGCGTTAAACTGATCGGTACACATCTTATCGACGGTAATTTGAATGGCAACAAATATAGAACCTACTTGAAAATGAACTGCCAGAACTACTTGAAGACATGAGCATCGAACTTCGACAAAACATGTGGTTTCAACATAATGGTTGCCCAACACATTTTTCATTAGTAGCGCGCGATGTACTAGATCGACTTTAGCATGGTCACTGTACCGGCAGGGCAGGTCCTGTGAATTGGGCAACCAAATCGTTTGACCTTACCTCGCCAGATTTTTTCTTATGGGGCTATCTAAAGGATATTGTTTATCCGGAAACGCCTACCAATCGCGAAAACATGATGTAAAGAATAACAGATGCTTGCGCTGTAATTACACCAAACATATTATCAAAATGTATGCAGGGATTTACAGCACGAGTCAATAAATGCATCAAAGTAGGAGGTCATCACTTTGAACATTTGATTTCATAAAACGGTGAGATGCAAGGGTACGGACAACAAGCAGGCTGAAAGTGAGACGCGAGGGACTCACTGGAAACAAGCACCCCGAAATTCATTTACTTGCAAGTATTTGCAAATAATCAAGAATAAAACGAAGCGGACCTCGGGGAAGATCAGTTTGGATTCCGTAGAAATGTTGGAACACGTGAGGCAATACAAACCTTACGACTTATCTTAGAAGAAAGATTAAGAAAAGGCAAACCTACGTTTCTAGCATTTGTAGACTTAGAGAAAGCTTTTGACAACGTTAACTGGAATACTCTCTTTCAAATTCTGAAGGTGGCACGCGTAAAATACAGGGAGCGAAAGGCTATTTACAATTTGTACAGAAACCAGGTGGCAGTTATAAGAGTCGAGGGGCATGAAAGGGAAGCAGTGGTTGGGAAAGGAGTGAGACAGGGTTGTAGCCTCTCCCCGATGTTATTCAATCTGTGTATTGAGCAAGCAGTAAAGGAAACAAAAGAAAAATTCGGAGTAGGTATTAAAATTCATGGAGAAGAAGTAAAAACTTTGAGGTTCGCCGATGACATTGTGATTCTGTCAGAGACAGCAAAGGACTTGGAAGAGCAGTTGAACGGAATGGACAGTGTCTTGAAAGGAGGATATAAGATGAACATCAACAAAAGCAAAACGAGGATAATGGAATGTAGTCAAATTAAATCGGGTGATGCTGAGGGAATTAGATTAGGAAATGAGACACTTAAAGTAGTAAAGGAGTTTTGCTATTTAGGGAGTAAAATAACTGATGATGGTCGAAGTAGAGAGGATATAAAATGTAGACTGGCAATGGCAAGGAAATCGTTTCTGAAGAAGAGAAATTTGTTAACATCAAATATAGATTTAAGTGTCAGGAAGTCGTTTCTGAAAGTATTTGTATGGAGTGTAGCCATGTATGGAAGTGAAACATGGACGATAACCAGTTTGGACAAGAAGAGAATAGAAGCTTTCGAAATGTGGTGCTACAGAAGAATGCTGAAAATAAGGTGGGTAGATCACGTAACTAATGAGGAGGTGTTGAATAGGATTGGGGAGAAGAGAAGTTTGTGGCACAACTTGACTAGAAGAAGGGATCGGTTGGTAGGACATGTTTTGAGGCATCAAGGGATCACAAATTTAGCATTGGAGGGCAGCGTGGAGGGTAAAAATCGTAGAGGGAGACCAAGAGATCAATACACTAAGCAGATTCAGAAGGATGTAGGTTGTAGTAGGTACTGGGGAATGAAGAAGCTTGCACAGGATAGAGTAGCATGGAGAGCTGCATCAAACCAGTCTCAGGACTGAAGACCACAACAACAACAACAAAACGAAACCAGTCGTTCCTTTTCAGGACCACCAAATCTTAAACGGGAATACGTTCATCTTCAGTTATCGAGTGGGTTATTCTTTTCCTCAGTTAGTCTTTTACTTTGTTTACTCTGAAGGTTAATGAATTCACTCGTTGGTAAGTAGGATGTTTGGTTAGTTAGTTAGCTAGTCAGATGATTTGTTTGATAATTAAAAGTTGTGTGGCCTCATGACCACAAAACAAAAAAAAAACTTATCCGAATCTGCGGAAAAAATTAATATCTGGGTCAACATTTGTAAAACTCTAATTCCTCTCTCTCTCAAACCCCACCCTAAGGGGAGAGAGGGAGAGTTTTAGTTTTAGCGAATCAAAATTTACGAAGTAAATAAGTATTTTTTTATGTATCCGTAACCGTTTTCCACGCGAAAATGAGGACATGGATTTTCTTGAATTACAGTGCCAACTACCAAGAATCGAAACAAGTGTTTACGACAAAATGTACGTAGTTTTATATGTAGAATCTGATTTTGCAATAAAAATGGGGGTTCCCATTTGAAATTTTAAAATTGTCTGACGCCCCGCCCCCAGGGGGCTTGGGTGTCGGGCTAATTTCAGCACCAGCAGATGTCCCCGTCGAAAATAATCAACTTTGGATTCTACACATTTTTTCGTGTGAAGCTTATTTTTCGAGTTATTCTGGTTTGTCAACTTAAAATTTACACCCTGTATATTACGTAACGCTGGAGTAGAGCTGGATTTGGGCTGGAGTTGTGTGGGCGTCAGATTATTTTATAAAAGCATTTAATAAGAACAGATTTCGTACCAACACAATTACAGCAATAGAATGGTAAGCAGTAAATAATAAATCAATATATAGACTACCTAGAGCTTACGTAAAAATTGGCAAAACACAGTAATGAAATAAATAAAAAGATCCTAAGCAAATCAGTGTCCATATAAACCAAATGTGTTTCAGCCCCGGTGATACGCAAGCGGGTACCATCAAGATCACTACAGGGTGTATCAAAAAGATTAGTCCGATTTTTAAGAAATCATAACTATTATATTATTTGAGATGTCTGCATTAACAACGTACTGTTGGAAATAGCAAACACTCTAGTTTCCCATGGTTCCCGCTAAGTTGCAGCGGGGTGCGCCCACTTCAGTTCTAGTGAAAATGGTTTTGGGGCAACAGAAAGCATTTTGTGTCATACGTCTTGCGCAGTGCGGGTCAGTAATAACCATTCAGCACGACTTTCGTACTAGGTATGGTGTGCATCCTCCTACAGTACAGAGCGTTAAACGATGGCATGAACAATTCCGAGAAACAGGTTGTCTGAGTAAACGCAAATCGCCGGGCCGTCCCTGAGTGTGTCAAACGCATACGTCATACTTTCACAAGGAGTCCGCAGATATCCGATCCCTGTGCAGCTCGACAGCTCAACATTTCCCCGATGTCCGTCTGGCGTGTGTTGCGTCGACGTTTACACATGAAACCATAAAGAATTCAGCTACTGTAAGACCTTCATGAAGGTGACAAACAAAAACGTGTGGAGTTCTGTAACTTCGTTATTGGCTAGATGGAGTATGACAGTTTTCTTCCACGCTTAGTGTCTAGTGTCGAGGCATTTAAACGGAAAGATGAACCATTATAATGTGAGAATATGGGATACGGAATAATCACATGAAGTAGTACAACATGAGAGGGACTCTCCAAAGTTTAAGGTGTTTTGTACAGTTTACAGGAAAAGATGCATGGTGCATTTTTCTTTGCCAAGAACACTGTTACAGGAAGCACATATCGAGACGTGCTTGAGAACTTTCTTTAACTACAGTTGGAGACTGATCCGAACGATTTGACTTACCAACAGGATGGGGCACCGCCACACTGGCATCTGGAAGTGTGGGAATTTTTATATCAATAGATTACTGAACGACGGAACGGTTACAATGGACCAAATGATTCAGCTTTACGTTACTGGACTCCAAGGTCACCGGACCTGACTATGTGATTATTTCTTGTGGGGTTTATGAAAGACTCTGTTTTTGTCCCTCCGTTACCAACAAGAATTAATGAATTGAGACATCGCATAACAGCAACTGTGGAAGCTGCAACTCAAGACATGCTCGCTGCAATGTGGGAACAATTTGAATACCGCATTGACATATGCCCTGCATCTCAAAGGGCGACACTGAACAGCTATCAAAAGGTGTGAAAAAAACTTTGAGTTTCCCGTTCATCAAAAAACCAAATTCATTGTCTACATTTATTAGTTCCAGTGCCAAATCGGATCATTCTTTTTGATACACCCTGTAGAATAGAAAGCAAAATTCTCACACTCTCCGCCTTAGTGCATTACAGACGGGCAATCATAGAAGCACAGTAAAAGGAATGAATAAAATCACAACAGGACCTACCTCTACTACCAAGAAGCTCCACCACCAACTTACTACTGCTACATACAGTACAAAGGGCTGCCGAAGTTACCTGGTCGGTGGGCAAGACAACAATATAAAACTCAGAAAACGTATAGATATCTACAATAGCTGAGCATGCTTTTAACATGATTACAAATCGTATATACAACTCTCTCTTGTGCAACGTTAGAACACGACCCCAGAATAGAGGTAACACGCAGTACAAAAACAGTCTTGCACCGTCATTGCCATGTAATACTGAAACTTATAAGGAACACTTCATATTTAAAACACATACACGAGCCACTTGCTGTCTGTACCTTCCATACAATAATCTCCATACCACAACTTGTCAGCGGCACACTTAACAATGGGGACCAATACAGCGCATTCCTAATGCTTCGCATGTTATAGCACTACCAAGGCCATTCTTCTCCCTGTACGGTTATGGTCGCCGCCTTCTCTGGCCACAGGGTAAAATCACATCCGCCCATCGGATACGCAAACTCCGCTAGAGCTTGGCCATTCCTCGCATGGACCGTTGAGTGCACAGGCTGCTCGGCTCCTCGGCACACCACGTTCCAACCCAACTTCCTTCTCGGTTGCTGGCCAGGATTCAGCTGCTCTCCTCAGAGGACGGCCTCAGAGGCACTCGCGTGCAAGCTCGCGCATAGAGCGCGCCATCCAAAAGCCACCACTCTAACGGTGCTAACGCCGGGAAGTCGAAAAGTGCCGTTTTCCACAGCACAGTTTCTAAACTTTTCAAACTCTGAAGAAGTCCCCATGTTCAACAACGTGTACTGAACGGTATCATCTGAAAGCGGTGTGCCTGAACCTGAAGCTTACTCTTTCAACACGTCTGCAAAAGATCGCTGTCTCTCCTGCGTTACACAGCGGACAGGCCTCCAGCTTCTGTGACGTATGCGACTTAATTGGTCGTATCGTTAGATTGCACAGGCTTAGAAGCTTAAATTTTTACATCGCCGTAGACATTAGTACGTGACATAAATTTGAAAATGGTACCTCTACCCATTCCTGAAAAAGGGGGTCTTAACTGACGGACAGACAGAGGAAGAACAAAGTAATCCTATAAGTAAAATTTCTTTCATTCCGTCGTTGCGGTTGATGCAGCAACCAGTGTAAGATTTGAGATAAAAATACCGTCTTGGTTGCGGAAGTTTTTATTTTCAAATTACAATGACACGTTTGTTTCACCAATAATAGGCAGCTTCACATTATAGAATCTGGTAGGGGTGAACGCCGTCCGTAAAAACGATTACACGATGCGAATACTTCGGCAACACGCGATTAGGATATAAAAAAGTTGAAAACTGGGGATTTTCAGCCTCTTAATATCTTAATCGCATTTTGGCGATGTATTCGCACTGGGTTATCCTTTTTTTATGAAGGCCGTGCGCGGTGACCAGTTTCTATTATCTGAAGATGCCTACCATAGGCGAAACGCGTTTCTGAAATTTGAAAATAGAAACGTCCGCAACCAAGACTTTATTTGTATCTTCAGTGCTGCAAGTGTTCAGTTTTTACTGATTGAGGTACGCAACGCTAATAACGAGTCATACGAGGCACGTTGTGACAGCATAACCATGTTTTGTACGTCGGTCAAAATAGATAGTCAGTTGATAAGTATTTTATGTCATGACTATTGATGTTGTTCGAAATGCTGAAAGCAAAAGTTTTGTATGTTTTAGACTAAGACTTCCAAAAAGAACTTTACGCGAGTACTCGTAAGCTGTAAGTTGCTCACCTCAGATCCAAATTGTAGGAGATCCTAGATGCACGTTCGTTTTTCAGTTTAGGAGATTAACCGACGTGCATATTCAACTCCGAATGTAACACCCGGTGTCTTGCACCAAAAGCGATTTATTTCACTGCTCTCTTTTCGACATAACACCCTACCTTAATGTCGTAAACGTGTTACCTCCATACAAAATCCGTAGACTCGTCACAGTAGCACCAGTCGTAATATGAAATAGCTCGAAACAGTAACCGCAAAAAAAAGTCGCAATTCACAGCCAGGTAGATGGGATTCAGCTACTATCGTCAGTCGATCTTAATACGATCGGAACTGATGGTTCTCATTTCGTTGAGTCATACCAACCGTGTGACGTCAGCGGTCCCACCCACGTTGCTGCTTAATAATGCCGTCTCGCAGAGTTCAGTTTCGCTTTTGGTATCGACCATTTCAGGATGTCGATCTCGCTGACTGAAGATAGAGTTATAGCAGAAAAGCTGTTGTTGTTGTGGTCTTCAGTCCAGGGACTGGTTTGATGCAGCTCTCCATGCTACTCTATCCTGTGCAAGCTTCTTCATTTCCCAGTACCTATTCCAACCTACATCCTTCTGAATCTGTTTAGTGTATTCATCTCTTGGTCTCCCTCTTCGATTTTTACCGTGCAGCACTCACTGACAAGACAGCCTTCTTGGGGCAACTCGCTCACTCCTTGCACTTCTTATGATAGTCACGTTGTGTGTATTTCAAAAACAGCGGAAACACGATGGTTGCAGTACATGAAAATCCTTTCGAGCGGCTGATAGCGAGGCAGATTGAGTAGATGACATGGATAAATTGTTGAGACCGACGGATACGAGCTGGCACGGACCAGCTCAGGGCATACAGATCTGTTATTGGAGAGAACGTAACGTCGCACTTCTCAATCATCGTGAAAAGTGTTCGACTACGACTACTGGCCTAGATATCCAACAACTGGAGATGATGGCTAAATCTGTGTCAACGAATTCGTACAGCAAATTCTGCAGATTTTGGTGGTGTTCAATTCTAGGTTGGCTGCGTCTTTTTTTCTCATAATACATGCTTAAAGCAATAATAATAAAACACTCAGGCATATAATTACTTACAGTTATTGAAGGTATTTCAAATTCGTCTGCGAAAGTATAAGAAATTACATATTTATTGACATAAAACATCGTCTGTGGTCTGTAATAAAACATGTTCACAATTTGGTTTGCTTTCTGCATCTAGAAACAGTTGCGGAAGATACGGAGGTGTGATTTTACTTACGTCATTTACTATCCGACTGTCGCTTACTCGGGTAATTCTGTCTGCTTCTTGCACATTCACGCGGTGTTCCTTAGCTTGGCACAGCTGTTTCTTGCCTGATCTCTTGGGTGACGAGAAATAATGTAACGTCACCACTGATTGCTTTCATACTCGTGGCTAAACGTGTCTCTCTGTGTTTTTGTCTAAGTAATGTTGCCAGTTAAAGCGGTGGTTTGGTTTTCCCATTACCTAAATCTTACATACGTTTGACATTGTGTCAACTGTTGGTTGCAATCTGATTCGTTATCTTATTCTTTAGCAACCGGGTTCCCAGAGACCACTTCTAAATCTTTTATTGATTACCGGTATCGACAGATTTGTTTCGGCATCGTCGGATCTGGTAACATATTAATAGACGCTAATGATCTTTGGAAGTTCGTAAAGGTCATGAACATTCGTTAATATGTTACCACATCCGGGATGACAGCACATATATGTCGAAAGCGGCAATCAACAGAAAGATTTACAAGCAATCTTGGCGAACCTGATCTTTTAAGAATAATACTACCAAAAACTGCTGTCTTCATTTGTTGTATTCCAAGGTGGTCATGTCATTTTGGTTTTTGTATGTCATCGATGTGCACGTCAGAGAGTGAGCAAGCTACGTTACTCTTAAACAATATTTGGTCTTGTCATGGCACGGTCTTTGCCTCTGCACAGCCTGATACACTCTTAGTGGAAGTGTGGTAGGTGATGGACGTATTCAGAAGTGCTTTGTGAACTTGTGATTGTATCTGTTAGGTGAAGAAAGAACAGCAAAAATGAATATGGTGTACACAATGAAAGGTGAAAGGAATATAGATTTTGACTATTGTGATCGTTGTTGAAGAGAAGAAGTGTGAGTTAAGATTACAGCGCTGCGCACTTAATTTGTCGGGACGACTATTGTCAGATACTTAACTTGCTCAGAGCTGAGAGAAGGATCACCCCACTTCTCTGAATCAAGGATTAACATTTTAACTGATTAAACTGTTTGATTTCTATAGAAATTCTCTGTTAACATTGTACCCTCTTTAAATAATTGTTCATTTCGTTAAGCATACTATTGTTCAGACCTATGCTATGTGTGGAGCTTTACTCTGTGCTTTGAATATACATTTCATTCTAAAATCTTTGTCTTGGCATATCATTTCATAGGAATGGTTACACTCGCCAGCCCACTGTTTGTCATTACGCATTACTGCATGCAACATTTCGAACATGTATTTAGAAATAGAAATCTAGCTTAGCCACTGCCTGCTTGCTGTTTGCTTTTGTGCTTTCGAGAAATCTGCAACAATGTTGTCCAGACACGAGGTAGGTGGAAATTTTGATTAAGGCCAGATAACTGCTTTACTCCAGTTGCATTAAAAGTAATTACAGTTCATTTCGTATTAGGTTCTGGTTAGTCAAAGTTTAGCATAGAAGTTTTGCTAATACAGACGTTTTTATAAACTGGTAGGTGAAGTTCGGCTAAATTTCAGACAGAAACAAAAATTTCCTGGGGAGATTAGGTATGTTACCTTGTATGTATATTACGTTGTTATGAATTTATTTAGCACGTCAGTGCAACGGTGGAGTACTGTGGGAGTTGAAGATCTAAATGGAGAGAATGGGAGGGCGTGATGGGCAAAGATGATTGTAGGTAGTGAACAATTAACAGAAAGCATGAGAGTGAATTGGTAATGAGACAGAGAAAAGGTAGAGGAGGCGGAGGTGGAGGGGATAACGGGGGAGAAAGAGAGAGGTGTTGAAGGAAGTGTAATTATATGTGATTATTCGAAAAACTTTGTATAATGTCTAATTTCCGAAATTTGTTTGGACTTATTAATAAAGGAGGCAAACTCCCAGTAAGAGTCCGCGATCGTTATGAGTATTTTATGGATAAAACTGTCTAGACTGATTAATAAAATGTCTTCTGCATCTGACATCAGAAGATATGAAATTATTTGAACATGCGAAACAGTGTCAGTATTAAAATGTATACCTAACTGGTGCGTCAACGAACAACTGTTGTTATTTCTACCTCATCTGTTGGAACAGGGTTCAAGGAAGCCCTAAAGATTCAGTTAGCATAATTTTAATACATCGCCATAATGATTTAAATTTTGGTAGGGTATGGAATCTGATCCTTGCTACAATTAAATAGAGAAGTATTCACCACGCTGTTCCCGCCACCGTAGATACACCGGGTAAGAAATCGATAGTGTTGGCGCTTTCTGCACATGCCACAGGTGGCCCGCTCCTGTTACGTATCCCTCTTTGCCACCGACTAGCATCTGTGACACTGACTCGCATGCGACGTGCCGCCTCGGTGAAGCATGTAAGGCCGCTCTCGTCATCACATCAGTACTTTGGCTCGTTATGAGGATGGTCGAAAGATACGGGCAGCAATATAGAATGTTTCGAAATGAATAAACCGGTTTTAAAGCTCTGTAGCTGCGTTAATCACATTCAGCTAGCAAGTATAAACAATATATCAAGAGAAAAAGCAATCAAACAGTTTTGTTTGTATGCCTGTGCGCAAAGGGAATAGTGTGGAACGACCCAAAGTGGTTGAAGAACTTTTTGAACGAATGAGAGTCTTTCAAGCGTGGTCCCGAGAAATCAAGTTGAAGGGCTAGTCGTGAATTAGCTTTTCCAGTGACGTCTGTGTATAAACTTCTAAGGAAGCGCTTACAGCTACGTCCTTATAGTTTGCAGTTCCTACAAGCTGCAAAGCCCACAGACTACGGTTTACGTGCCAACTTTGCGAACAAAATGTTGCAAGATTACAATGAAGATTTCCTGGATCATGACGTCTTCAGTAATGAATCGACATTTCACCTAAGTGGAATGCGAACACACATAACATGGGGATCAGCAAATTCCTACAAGATGGTACATTGTCAACGAGACTCCCCTAAATTGAATGTCTTTTGTGGTTTATCCCGGCGGATGGGTTATGAGCCTTACTTTTTCGGTGAGGCAACTGTAACTGGTGTTCCTTACCCTCACGCGCTAGAGCTTTGGCTCTTTCGTCTACTGGCAGAAGCTAAAGCACATAAATTTATTTGGCAGCAAGATGGTGCGCCGCCTCATTGACGTAACTCAGAACGCGATTGGTTTAACGACGTTGTATCCGACCACTGAATTGGCCTCAAGAGGCCGAATTGCAGACCTTATTTTGCATAACCTCCTCGTTCACACACGATGTGACGCCATCTACATCTACGTGATGACTCTGCCACTCTCAATAAAGTGCCTGGCAGAGGGTTCAATGAACCACTTTCAAGCTGTCTCTCTACCGTTCCACTCTCGAACGGCACGCGGAAAAAACGAGCGCTTAATTTTTTCTGTGCGAGCCCTGATTTCCTTATTTTATCGTGATTATCATTTCTCTCTATGTAGGTGGGTGCCAACAGAATGTTTTCGCAATCGGAGGAGAAAACTGCTGATTGCAATTTAATGAGAAGATCCCGTTCGCAACGAAAAATGCAATTCACGTATCATGTTTGTGACATTATCTCCCCTATTTCGCGATAATACAAAACGAGCTGCCCTTCTTTGTACTTTTTCCATGTCATCCGTCAGTCCCACCTCATGCGGATCCCACACCGCACAGCAATACTCCAGAATAGGGCGGACAAGCGTGGTGTAAGCAGTCTCTTTGGTAGACCTGTTGCACCTTCGAAGTGTTCTGCCAATGAATCGCAGTCTTTGGTTTGCTCAACCCATAATATTGTCTATGTGATCGTTCCATTTTATGGTATTTGTAATTGTAATCCCAAAGTATTTAGTTGAATTTACAGCCTTCAGATTTGTGTGACTTAGCGCGTAATCGAAATTCAGCTGATTTCTTTTCGTGCTCATGTGAATAACTTCACACTTGTCTTTATTCAGGGTCAGTTGCCACTTATCGCACCATACAGATATCTTATCTAAATCATTTTGCGAGTCGTTTTGATCATCTAATGACTTTATAAGACGGTAAATGACAGCATCATCTACAAACAATCTAAGACGGCTACTCAGATTGTCTTCTATGTCGTTAATATAGATCAGGAACAATAGAGGGCCTATAATGCTTCCTTGGGGAACGCCGGATGTTACTTCTGTTATACTCGACGACTTTCCGTCTATTACTACGAAGTGTGACATTTCTGATAGGAAATCACGAATCCAGTCTCACAAATGAGGCGATACTCTGTGGGCACGCAGTTTGGTTAGAAGACGCTTGTGAGGAACGGCGTCGAAAGCCTTCTGGAAATCTAAAAATATGGAATCAATTTGACATCCCCTGTCGATAGCACATATTGCTTCATGAGTATAAAGAGCTAGTTGTGTTTCACAAGAACGATATTTTCTGAAACCGTGCGGACTATGTGTCAATAAATCGTTTTCTTCGAGGTACTTCATAATGTTCGAGATTCTTATCTTTGGGTGTTCATACAGGATTGGGAAGAACTCATCTATCAACTCGGTGTGTGACGAATGGTGCTTACGATCAATACTTAGAAGAAAACTGTTAGAATTGCTCCACCATTTGACGCATTATTTATAATTGTCAGTTCATTGTAATAAATGGTAAAACGTTTTACAACTTTATATGCATTTTGAAACGTTTTGTATTAGTACAATAGATGGAATCTGTACTGTTCCGTGTGTGGAATTTAATGGCTGACCTACATGAATTTAGAAGCCTTATCAGACAACGATACCCTTGTCAGTACGAATTCAAAACACTTTTCATCGCGGGGTGTGCGAGGTGTAGCCCAACGATTACTTACCTTCATGTCTTCTGAGATAGCAAGATTTAAATCTTTTCCCTTGATTGTCCATCTCAGTTTTTTTTCCGTAAAATTTCGGCCCTCTGAAGCTTTCGTGCCAGCGGACGCGGCGCCAGCACAAGATAATGCTGACGCTGGAATAGGGCAGTGTGTTGCTGGGAACGGCCAGAGAGCGCGGCGGGGTAGGGGAGAGGATGATCTCGCGAAGCCGGGCGCCGCGCCGCCCCTATCACAGGCTCAGCCCCGGGACGGCGCGGCCCGACACGCGCCGCTGAGCCGCCGACCCGGAAGGAGCGTCCGTCTTGCCGAATGGCGGCTGGTATTGGCTGGCTGGCTTTAAAAGGGAGCCATCCAGAACAGTAGCAGCGCAACAGAGGGAAATCGTTCCTAGTGTCTGAAACTGAGCTGCTGATATCGCTTTCACTGTTTATCAGTCCACTGTGCGTCCAGATGTAATGAAAAACCCCATGAAATCCTGACTGCAACGTTCGATCTTAAGTCCATTATTTTTGCTTTGAAGTCTTGTTCTTTGAAGTTTACAATGCAGATGAATCCGGAAGAGATGCAGTGGCTGTTGTTTCAGAGACCTCTGGCGCCCGGTCACTCATGAAATTAACCTTCCTTTTGCTGGTTCTCTATTGTTGGGTAATAAACTCACAGAATTGGTTTTTTGTTCAGGTAGTGCTCCACTCCTTGCAAATACTCAACGAAAGTAATTTTTATGCAATGTTTAGAGCATTTTTATATTTACTATCGCTTTCAATTTAATGCAACATCGACAGTATGAAATACAATATTGTTGTATCAGCCTACACGGCATCATTTCTACTGTTGCGTCAGTAATAAAAATAGAGTTATAAATTTTAATGTTGCCACATGTAAAATGCATTTATACACGTTGAGTAATCTTGTCCCTAGCCTTTCTATGTCTCCAGCTGTATGGTTGTATAATAAGTTGTTTGGAAACCAGTAGCAAATGAAGATTTGTTTTATTAGCTGCTCTTCGCGTTACACACACGGCTTCCACAAAAATAAGGGAGATATAAGGCTGATTGTCCCTAACAGGAAATCCTTCCCGAAAATTGGGAGTTATTTCCATTATCAGAAGTCAGTTCTTGAAATATTTACGAGGGCTATCCAGAAAGTAAGTTCTGATCTGTCGCGAAATGTAAACCACTATAAAAATCCGATGAATCTTTGCACTGATGCGTTGGGCAGTGTCTGTAGAACGCCCGACGATCGCGTCACATCGCTCTTTTCAGTTCTGAGTGCACAAGGAGCACGTAAATGTACCTAGAAAACAGTCTCTCCCGCGAAGTACGAGGGCCTGCTGAGAAATTTCGCCTGAAGCTATGCAGCCCACGTAACACAACTGCCACGCCGTTCCTTCTTCATGACAATTCTCAGCAGCACTCTGCAGGAGCAATGAAGGTCCTCCTACAGCGTTTTCAGTGGGAAGTGTTTGATCACCCACAATACAGACCGCAATTGACCCCCTTAGTTTCATTTCTGCTTGCACGAACCACTGACTATGAAGACAACATTTTGGCACAGACAACGAGCTGCAGACCTGCGTAGAGAATTAGCGGAAAGAACTGGCGGCTGCCTTCTATGACAAGGGTATTGAAAATTGGTACAACGTCACGACAAATGTCTAAGTCGGAGCGTTGATTATTTAGATAATTAGCTGGGAGGTGTGTCTAGCTGTTGCAAATAACACATTTTTTATTTTTACAGTAGTGCCCATTTCGCGGACGATCGGAACTTACTTTCTGGATAGCCCTCGTAAGTTGGTTTTTAGACGAATAAGGAAATTGTTAGGCTCACCTCAGCAAAGTCGGTGAGGAGGACTGCAGAACAACGAGCAAAGATCGCTCAGTCTCGAACCATCGCCCATAAAACAGTGTAATCAATAGCTATAATGAAATTCGCTCTTTCTTTTTTCCGTAAGCGCATAGACGCAACCATTGTGCTACGAGCATCTGAAATCACATTTCTGACGTAGGTAACGAGATGCGCTTGTAATGTTAACCGGAACATTTGCATCCATGCGTTTGAATCATTGTTGATAATTCTTGGAATGTGCAACCATCAGATACTGAGATTCCTGCCACTTCTGGAGTGATGTAACTGAGAATGTAAGGTAAATTAGTGGGAAACAAGCTCAAATCCAAACTTCGTACCAATAGTTCTTGAAACGCCTAACGACCGTCCGCCGTGTCATTCTCGGCCGATGGGCGGCACTGGATGCGGATATGGATGGACATGTGGTCAGCACACCGCTCTCCCTGCCGTTGTTATCTTTCTTTACCGGAGCCGCTACTCTCAATCCAATAGTTCCTCAGTAATTGGCTTCACAAGGGCTGAGTGCACCCAGCATGCCAACAGCACTCGGCAGACCCCGACTATCACCCATCCAACCCCTGGCCAAGCCCGACAGCGCTTACCTTCGGTAACATGACGAGTACCAGTGTTACCACTACGCCAAGGCTGTTGGCAAATTATTGGGAAGCAGTTCATAAACAGAGTTGAGCTTAAGTTTAGGACAACCGGCACTGGCTAGAACACTCAGGTGTCGCACGATGACCGGATGTAAGTCTTGCAAATAGACGCCACTCTGGGGACTTGGGTGTAACCAAACGACCCTAGCTATTAAATCGGAGAAAATGGCCCTCCAGTTTAATGTGGAATCCGAATCGCGTCTCGCTCCTGGAAACTTAATGTCATTTAGAGGTGAAGACAAGAGTACAGGCAGACTGAAAATTTCCGTGTTAAGACCAGGATTAATTTTTTACCATATTTTCAACATTTTTTTTTTGGGGGGGGGGGGGGGGCGTGGGCATCAATCTTCTGACTAGCTTGATGTGACTCGCCACGAATTCCTCTCCTGTGCCTACCTCTTCATTTCAGAGCAGCGCTGGCAAACTATGTTCTCAATTACTTGCTGTTTACATTGCACTCTCTGCCTTCCCCTACAGTTTCTACCCTCTTCAGTTCCGTCTACTACCATCAAGTTATTCCCTGATGTCTTAACAGATGTTCTACCATCCTGTCCCCTCATCTTATCAGTGTTTTCCATATATGAATTTCCTTGTCGATTCTGTGGAGAACATTGTCGTTCATTACCTTATCAATCTGCCTAACTATCAACATTTGTCTGCAGCACCACATAATACTTAAAATGCTTCGATTCTCTTCTTTTCAAATTTCCCCACAGTCCACGTTTCAGTACCATGCATGCTGTGCTCCAAAATTACATTCTCAAAAATTTCTTCCTAAAATTAAGACCCGTATCTCCTACTGGTAGACTTCTCTTGGCCAGGAATGCCCTTTCTTCCTGTGTTAGTCTGCTTTTAATGTCCTCCTTTTTCCGTCCGTCGTTGGTTATTTTGCTGCCTAGATAGTTGCATTCGTTAACTTCATCTACTTATGACCATAAATATTGATGTTAAGTTTCTCGCTACTCTCATCTCTGCTACTTCTCATTACTTTCGTCTTTCTTCGATTTGCTCTCCGTCCTTATTCTGTACTGCTTAGACTGCTCATGCCATTCAGCAGATCCTGTAATACTTCTTCAAGTTCACTAAAGACAGCGGATCATATCATTGATATCCTTTCAACTTGAATTTTAGTTTCACTCCTGAACCTTTCTTTTACTTTCGTCGATGTTTCTTCGGTGTATAAACTAAACAATAATAGCGAAAGACTACAGCCCTGTCTTACACCCTTTTTAATCCAAGTATTTCGTTCTTGTTCTTCCACTCTTATTATTCCCTCTTGGTTCTCTTACATGTTGTATATTACCTGTCACTCCCTATTTTCCCCAGAATTTCGACTATCTTACACCACTTGACGTTATCAAACTTTTTTTGCAGGACGATACATCCGATGCAGCTGTCTTAATTTTTTTTTTAGTCTTGCTTCCATTATCAAACGCAACATATTCTCACACTTGGTGAAAGAAAGAAATTGACAGAGTAATTTGAGAGCGAGGAAAAGTCCGTTTAGTAAAACACATCTTGTTAAACTGTCCTCTAAACGGTTGTATAAGGAGGCAACAACGCTACGAAATTGATCCTTTCTCACTTTGAACAGAGAAGTAGATATTCGTGAAAAAGTCGGTAATGCCACCAAATTAAATGTTCTATATAGCCTTCCGAACAAGGAACCTCTTGAATGCGAGGTCGCAAAATGCCAATAATGTTTACAGCATCCAAAGATCCATGTACTGTCCACCACGCAACCATAATATTGGCTGGTGATGTCAACAGGTGGCGGGACTGGAGGTATCCGGTGGTAAGCACAGAATGAGGCTACAGAGAATAGCTGGAATGGTTAAGGGACGAGTAGCTCACAACAGTGCTATATTGCAGAGCAATGGCAACGAAAAATAAAGCAAACATTGGATTATGAATACAACAACAGATATAGAAGTTGATATTTCGTCAGAAAGAACCCAAGGAAATTTCTAGAGTGAGAAAGAAGTGGCAAATCAAATAATAGCGTCTCTGTAAGATGAGTCAGTGGAATTTGTGGTGTCGTATACGCTCGACTGTGCAGACAGTGTACATGAGGAGTAGAAAAACGATACGTGCTAAACAAGTGAAAATTGTATTGAAACAGGTATCGAAGTATGTAGTTCATCATCCTTGTCGGACATGGAGCCACAAACCCAGTCTCCAGTGAAACTTAGTAAAGGACAATCGTCCAAGTTACGCGTGCTAAACATATAGACGTGCATGGAAGATCATCCGCAGCATAGTAAAAAAACGGTTATGAACAGATTTCGAAGAAGTCCACAGTAATATGACGTGCAGTACATAATAAAAACTACGGGTATTCAAGGGAAGACAAGAAGCACTTATTACAAAAGTCGGTGTTTGCGCGTTGAGGATGCGCGATACAGATTGCAGCATGTGCATGATCGTGATCTATTACGCTATGCACATGAAACTGTGCACGACATTGATTACAGTGATCTCAAGAGTAGCGGTGGATGGTTGCATAACTTCAAACAGTGCTACAAAACTGCAAGAAGTAACGTAATGAAATTTCAAACAAAGAATCAACTTGACGATGCACAAGAAACTTCAGAATTGGCCCGAAAATTTGTAGATGAAATAAACATACTAAGCCCATCGTTCAGTAAGGAATTTCTTTTCAGTTCCAACTGACCTTGATTCGAAGAGGAAAATCATATGAAAGGAAACCTAGAAATCAGTGGTACCAAAAGTATTTTATCAAGATTAACTAACATCAAAACCTTAACGCATTCGTATAAAACTGTGTTGACGCTTAATCAGGATGGTAAATTGTCTGGAAACTTATTTGTTGTGCCGCGAAAGGTTGGAGGTGCTCTGCCCGCAACGATTGTTTCTCGTGTGCCTGGTCTTGCAAGGGCAGTAGGGAATATTTACTTCACAGCAAGCAAGAGTGGGAAGTGGGTGTAAGATAACTACAACGACGGTATGAATGTTGCTTTTGGCCAATAGCTAGTCAAAGCAACTTGCTTTTGATAGCTTCCTGGTCTGCGTATAAAAATCATACTCCTTACGAGCAAACTAACCTCCTGAAAAGTATGTGACACTGCAGTCCATACCATCTGGAACCACTGGGCAAATTCAGCCTCTGTATGTTTGTTTTTTCGGTGCGTATAAACCACATCAACGCACTATCTCCAGTTACGCCTTAAAGGATAGTCAGTTTCACGGTAAGTTCCACGACAGACTGTTTTGCATTCGCTTGCGTGCCATCACAGTCCATCAGTTCTCATCAGCCCGTTACACCTCATGAGAGAGATGTAGCGATAGTTAAAAGTTTCAGTACAATATTTTGCGTTATGTATCAAATAATTGTCTTCTCTCAAAGTGTATAGAATGTTAGTTTGAAAACATTCCTCGCTTACAGGGCGGAGAAAAACCATGTACATACCAAACCCGATGAGAGGGACTCGAAGGGCATTTGAAAATTACAGAACAACTGCTTTGATTTCACATGTGAGCAAAGTACTATTGAAATGTCCATGACTTACAAAAACCATATATGGACAGAGTGTTGCCAAGGGAAGAAGTAGGATTCGATGGTGAAAGGTTATCCAAAGACTACAGCAAATCATTTCACCTTGTACGCCACACAAATTGTGGCAAGGACCTGCCTTTATGTGAATACTGCAACATCTAATAGAGATAGTTACAAATCTGTACACAAAGCAGTAAGGTTGCAATAAAGTGGAAAAGTGATATGGTATGTACTCGTATACGCCACATTCGCTCGAATACAAGCTGGACCTTTCGCCCAGCGCTATGCCATGAAAAATTATGGTGATCGACTCTACAAATAAATATTGGTACATATTCGCAGCTAGGAAAATTTAATTGTAACACTCGTTCCTTAGTTCAAAACTGAGCGACAATAATGCTACTCCTTGTAAATTAATAGTTATGTATAAGATACCAACGTAACCTCTCTTCTGTTGACGTTCAATCTAGTTAGTTGCTATTATCTTGCTCACAGTCGTCACTGTTCTTTTCCACGACATGACACATAAAGTTTTTCTCTTGATTATGAATAAAAGTTAGTCCAGCAACGAGTAGTAAGAGCAAAAGTAATTCGTCAACAAAACTTGAGTTCGGTGCAGTTATGATACAAATTTCTAACTAACAGATATTTGTTAAGCAAAAATTACACCAAATGGATGAAATGACAAAAAGTATGGTTTGCAACAGTCTAATTTGCGGTGTTAGATCGTACAGGAGAGTAAGCTTCAATATGCAGTTTCATCAAGGAAATCCAACATAGGACCAAAAATTGCTACAGTTGTATATACACTGAAGTGAGAAGGTTCATGGCACACCTCCAAATATCGTGTCGGGCATCCTTTTTCCCGGCATAGTACAGCAACCCAACGTGCTATGGACTCAACAACTCGTTGGAAATCCTTTGCAGCAGTATTGAGCCATGCTGCCTCTGTAGCTGTCCATAATTGAGAAAGTGTTACCGATGCAGGATTTTGTGCACTAACTGACCTCTCGATTATGTTACATAAATGTTCTATGGGATTCATGTCTGGAGATCTGGGTGGCTAAATCATTCGCTCGAACTGTCCAGAATCTTCAACTCAACTGTGGCCCTGTGACAAATCCATCTTTGTTTGGGAACATGAAGTTCATGAATGGATCCAAATGGTCCCAAAGTAGCCGAAAGTAACCATTTCCATTCTATGATCTGTTCAGTTGTACCGGAGAACCCAGGCCTTCAGTTGTAAAAGAGGACCCAGTCCATTCCATGTAAACACAGCGCACACCATTATGGAGCCACCACCAGCTTGCACAGTGCCTTGTTGACAACTTGGGTCCACGGCTTCCTGGGGTCTGCGCCACACTCGAACCCTACTATCAGCTCCGAAACTGGGACTCATCTGAGCAGGCCACAGTTTTCCGTTGGTCTAAAGTCCAACCGATATGGTCACGAGCCAAGGAGGGCGCTCCAGGCGATATCGTACTTCA
Source organism: Schistocerca nitens (assembly GCF_023898315.1). Taxonomy (NCBI): domain Eukaryota; kingdom Metazoa; phylum Arthropoda; class Insecta; order Orthoptera; family Acrididae; genus Schistocerca; species Schistocerca nitens. Next base: position 405,611,129 of record NC_064617.1, read on the forward strand.
GTAAAGGACTCGCTTCGGTCGTCTGCTGCCATAGCCCATTAAAGCAAAATTTCGCCGCACCGTCGTAACGGATACGTCGGACGTACGTTCCTCATTGGTTTCTGCGGCTACTTCACTCGTTGTTGCTTGTCTTCTAAAACTGGCAATTCTACTCAAACGTCGCTGCTCTCGGTCGTTAAGCGAAGGCCGTTGGCCACCGTGTTATCCGTATTGAGAGGTAATGCCTGAAATGTTTGTTTGATACATAAATTTCGGGCGTATTATAGTATTTGCGAGTTGTAGCATCGCGTTTTAGTACCTGAATAGTGTAAAATCGCGTAGTCTCCTTCCGCTGCCGAGCAGTGTGTCAGCAGTGCGTTAGTAGCAGCATTACTGCATTTACTAGGCAATCTTGTATTTTAATAACCGTTTAAATTTTGTCGATTTGTTTGCGCTCTCTGTAGATTAGTTCAGACGTTCTTTGCAAAACAGTTTTCAGCATGGATAGGGACTGCAACTGCTGTGTTCGGATGCAGGCTGAGTTGGCATCCCTTCGCTCCCAGCTTCAGGCAGTGTTGGCTTCGGTCACACAGCTTGAGGCTGTTGCCAATGGGCATCACTGTGGGGGTCCGGATGGGGGTTTGTCGGGGACGGCCAGCTCGTCCCACGCATCCCCCGATCGGACTAAGACTGTGGTTGCCCAGGATACTGCCCGCATTGAGGCTGATCCCTCACATGTGGTAGAGTGGGAGGTAGTCTCAAGGTGTGGCAGGGGGCGAAAGACATTCCGGAGGGCTGAACGGAAGGCCTCTCCAGTTTGTCTGACGAACCGGTTTCAGGTTCTGTCTCAGGCTGATACTGATCTTTGGCCTGACATGGCTGCTTGTCCTGTTCCAGAGGTTGCCCCTCAGTCTGCAAGATCCGGGCGGTCGCAGAGGGTGGGCTTACTGGTAGTTGGGAGCTCCAACGTCAGGCGCGTAATGGGGCCCCTTAGAGAAATGGCAGCAAGAGAGGGGAAGAAAACCAATGTGCACTCCGTGTGCATACCGGGGGGAGTCATTCCAGATGTGGAAAGGGTCCTTCCGGATGCCATGAAGGGTACAGGGTGCACCCATCTGCAGGTGGTCGCTCATGTCGGCACCAATGATGTGTGTCGCTATGGATCGGAGGAAATCCTCTCTGGCTTCCGACGGCTATCTGATTTGGTGAAGACTGCCAGTCTCGCTAGCGGGATGAAAGTAGAGCTCACTATCTGCAGCATCGTCGACAGGACTGACTGCGGACCTTTGGTACAGAGCCGAGTGGAGGGTCTGAATCAGAGGCTGAGACGGTTCTGCGACAGTGTGGGCTGCAGATTCCTCGACTTGCGCCATAGGGTGGTGGGGTTTCGGGTTCCGCTGGATAGGTCAGGAGTCCACTACACGCAGCAAGCGGCTACACGGGTAGCAGGGGTTGTGTGGCGTGGACTGGGCGGTTTTTTAGGTTAGATGGCCTCGGGCAAGTACAGAAAGGGCAACAGCCTCAAAGGGTGCGGAGCAAAGTCAGGACATGCGGGGACCAAGCAGCAATCGGTATTGTAATTGTAAACTGTCGAAGCTGCGTTGGTAAAGTACCGGAACTTCAAGCGCTGATAGAAAGCACCGAAGCTGAAATCGTTATAGGTACAGAGAGCTGGCTTAAGCCAGAGATAAATTCTGCCGAAATTTTTACAGAGGTACAGACGGTGTTTAGGAAGGATAGATTGCATGCAACCGGTGGTGGAGTGTTTGTCGCTGTTAGTAGTAGTTTATCCTGTAGTGAAGTAGAAGTGGATAGTTCCTGTGAATTATTATGGGTGGAGGTTACACTCAACAACCGAGCTGGGTTAATAATTGGCTCCTTTTACCGACCTCCCGACTCAGCAGCGATAGTGGCAGAACAACTGAGAGAAAATTTGGAATACATTTCGCATAAATTTCCTCAGCATGTTATAGTCTTAGGTGGAGATTTCAATTTACCAGATATAGACTGGGACACTCAGATGTTTAGGACGGGTGGTAGGGACAGAGCATCGAGTGACATTATACTGAGTGCACTATCCGAAAATTACCTCGAGCAATTAAACAGAGAACCGACTCGTGGAGATAACATCTTGGACCTACTGATAACAAACAGACCCGAACTTCTCGACTCTGTAAGTGCAGAACAGGGAATCAGTGATCATAAGGCCGTTGTAGCATCCCTGAATATGGAAGTTAATAGGAATATAAAAAAAGGGAGGAAGGTTTATCTGTTTAGCAAGAGTAATAGAAGGCAGATTTCAGACCACCTAACAGATCAAAACGAAAATTTCTGTTCCGACACTGATAATGTTGAGTGTTTATGGAAAAAGTTCAAGGCAATCGTAAAATGCGTTTTAGACAGGTACGTGCCGAGTAAAACTGTGAGGGACGGGAAAAACCCACCGTGGTACAACAACAAAGTTAGGAAACTACTGCGAAAGCAAAGAGAGCTTCACTCCAAGTTTAAACGCAGCCAAAACCTCTCAGACAAACAGAAGCTAAGCGATGTCAAAGTTAGCGTAAGGAGGGCTATGCGAGAAGCGTTCAGTGAATTCGAAAGTAAAATTCTATGTACAGACTTGACAGAAAATCCTAGGAAGTTCTGGTCTTACGTTAAATCAGTAAGTGGCTCGAAACAGCATATCCAGACACTCCGGGATGATGATGGAATTGAAACAGAGGATGACACGCGTAAAGCTTTTTCCAAAGCTGTTTCACAGAGGAAGACCGCACTGCAGTTCCTTCTCTAAATCCTCGCACAAACGAAAAAATGGCTGACATCGAAATAAGTGTCCAAGGAATAGAAAAGCAACTGGAATCACTCAACAGAGGAAAGTCCACTGGACCTGACGGGATACCAATTCGATTCTACACAGAGTACGCGAAAGAACTTGCCCCCCTTCTAACAGCCGTGTACCGCAAGTCTCTAGAGGAACGGAGGGTTCCAAATGATTGGAAAAGAGCACAGGTAGTCCCAGTCTTCAAGAAGGGTCGTCGAGCAGATGCGCGAAACTATAGGCCTATATCTCTGACGTCGATCTGTTGTAGAATTTTAGAACATGTTTTTTGCTCGAGTATCATGTCGTGTTTGGAAACCCAGAATCTACTATGTAGGAATCAACATGGATTCCGGAAACAGCGATCGTGTGAGACCCAACTCGCGTTATTTGTTCATGGGACCCAGAAAATATTAGATACAGGCTCCCAGGTAGATGCTATTTCTCTTGACTTCCGGAAGGCGTTCGATACAGTTCCGCACCGTCGCCTGATAAACAAAGTAAGAGCCTACGGAATATCAGACCAGCTGTGTGGCTGGATTGAAGATTTTTTAGCAAACAGAACACAGCATGTTGTTATCAATGGAGAGACGTCTACAGACGTTAAGGTAACCTCTGGCGTGCCACAGGGAAGTGTTATGGGACCATTGCTTTTCACAATATATATAAATGACCTAGTAGATAGTGTCGGAAGTTCCATGCGGCTTTTCGCGGATGATGCTGTAGTATACAGAGAAGTTGCAGCATTAGAAAATTGTAGCGAAATGCAGGAAGATCTGCAGCGGATAGGCACTTGGTGCAGGGAGTGGCAACTGTCCCTTAACATAGACAAATGTAATGTATTGCGAATTCATAGAAAGAAGGATCCTTTATTGTATGATTATATGATAGCGGAACAAACACTGGTAGCAGTTACTTCTGTAAAATATCTGGGAGTATGCGTGCGGAACGATTTGAAGTGGAATGATCATATAAAATTAATTGTTGGTAAGGCGGGTACCAGGTTGAGATTCATTGGGAGAGTGCTTAGAAAATGTAGTCCATCAACAAAGGAGGTGGCTTACAAAACACTCGTTCGACCTATACTTGAGTATTGCTCATCAGTGTGGGATCCGTACCAGATCGGGTTGACGGAGGAGATAGAGAAGATCCAAAGAAGAGCGGCGCGTTTCGTCACAGGGTTATTTGGTAACCGTGATAGCGTTACGGAGATGTTTAATAAACTCAAGTGGCAGACTCTGCAAGAGAGGCGCTCTGCATCGCGGTGTAGCTTGCTCGCCAGGTTTCGAGAGGGTGCGTTTCTGGATGAGGTATCGAGTATATTGCTTCCCCCTACTTATACCTCCCGAGGAGATCACGAATGTAAAATTAGAGAGATTAGAGCGCGCACGGAGGCTTTCCGACAGTCGTTCTTCCCGCGAACCATACGCGACTGGAACAGGAAAGGGAGGTAATGACAGTGGCACGTAAAGTGCCCTCCGCCACACACCGTTGGGTGGCTTGTGGAGTATGAATGTAGATGTAGATGTAGAATGTGATGTTCTCGAAACACTCTTGAAACTGTGGATCTCTCAATATTAAATTCCCTAGCGATTTCCGAAATGGAATGTCCCATGCGTCTAGCTCCAACTACCATTCCCCATTCAGACGCTGTTAATTCCTGTCATATGGCCATAATCATATCGGAAACCTTTTCACATGAATCACCTGAGTACAGCGACAGCCCCGCCAATGCATTTCCCTTTTATACCTTGTGTACGCGATACTTTAGCCATCTGTAACTGTGCATATGGCCGGCCGCAGTGGTCTAGCGGTTCTAGGCGCTCAGTCCGGAACCGCGGGACTGCTACGGTCGCAGGTACGAATCCTGCCTCGGGCATGGATGTGTGTGATGTCCTTAGGTTGGATAGGTTTAAGTAGTTCTAAGTTCTAGGGGACTGATGACCACAGATGTTAAGTCGCATAGTGCTCAGAGCCATTTGAACCATTTTGTGCATATCGCTGTCGCATGACTTTTGTCACCTCATTGCATATTAACACCGGAAAGTAGGCTTTTGTCATTTGTACGAAGCAACCGGGAGCTATGTGTACGCATCTCTCAAAAAATAATTCAGTTAAAGACCTTGTAAACTGTAAAGACCTTAAATGTACCACATGCTGAATTTGGGGTAATTTGGCTGGTACAGCAGCGTTAAGCAGAGAAGTGCCCTCAGAACCTGGTGAAATGACACTTTCCAAACCCAGAGCCAGTCAGAAAATTTTGCCGATACAATCGTGAATCTCCGGGCGCATTAAAATGATGCAGCGGCATTCTTACTCGTTGTACCAGACCGGTTACGCCGACGAGGCGCCCGTCTTTCGGGTCATGTCGAGTAATACAACAGTGAACTGTAAATGGGCGGAAATTATCTCATTAAAGAAACTGGAAACGAAATACAAAGCATTGCCTTGATGCTAGCAGCTCCCCCACGCGGAATGAAGCTGCCCGCGCCTCCCTCCACCGTAATGTTATTCTGAAGCGTAAAACTTCGCCCAAGAAAAATTTCCCTAAGGGGTTACTAATTTTCAGCCAAGAAGAAGGCTCGATGACAACATAATGAATGATGAACTTGCTAGCTACTATTTTGGATGCCAGATGTGGTGCGCTGATCAGTACAAGAGACGTGCTTGTGTTGGATTTCGTTAAAGGGCACCTATCACCCGAAGTAAAGAATAACGTTTTTACATTCAGGTCAGAGCTGGTCGGTGTTCTTGGAGATATAGCTTGAAAACTGTAGGTACGAGATGTAGTATACAAGGCTTTCGAAGACCGTGTCTAGAAACACTATTCCGCTTGGCTTTTAAAAGTAGATCGTGCACTGACTCCACCTGGCAGGATTAAAAAGGCAACATTCAGCCTTACGTTTGTGAGTACTCCCTTCTTGGTGCGCAAGACCATCATTTTCAAAGGGTTCATAAAGTGCTGCATGTCCACTATCCTGACTATAGCGGGGGGATCATACTTTTAGAGAAGATTGACGTAAATACTGACAGTGATGGAAGAAACACCAATGGGAAGTTAATGGCGATATCAGCCGAAACTTAGAAGGCTGGTATTCCTGTGTAATTTATCAATAGTACAGTTTTAAAATGCGGCTTAAGAGTGACCATATTGTAAACAGTTTTTGTAAATGTGTACTGTGACATAAAGTTTTATCCACTGAGTTTTTCAAAGTTTCCGCACCTCAAAAGTAGGAAATACTGATAATATTCGGACCAAAAAGAACGCTAGAATTAATATCAGAAGGAGCCCATATTTGGCAGTCTTTCAGTTTTTACTAACGTTAGAAAGTGAAAATGAATAGGAACAACAGTCTTTTTGGTTAGCTGTGCACATAGATAACGCATCACAGAGAACCGTGAATTGTGCTGCTTGTGTTGAAAGCAGTTCCCGCAACATAGATTTACCACCCTTGCCACGTAATCATCGCCTGATATGCTCCTGGCCAGTGAAGGAACCAGTACAAACCAGCTAGTACCTGTCGTCCGCAGTTAGTGTTGTCTCTGCCTTTATTGTAGTACGCATCGGCTGAAATACAGGGTGATTCAAAAAGAATACCACAACTTTAAAAATGTGTATTTAATGAAAGAAACGTAATATAACCTTCTGTTATACATCATTACAAAGAGTATTTAAAAAGTTTTTTTTCACTCAAAAACAAGTTCAGAGATGTTCAATATGGCCCCCTCTAGACACTCGAGCAATATCAACCCGATACTCCAACTCGTTCCACACTCTCTGCAGCATATCAGGCGTAACAGTTTGGATAGCTGCTGTTATTTCTCGTTTCAAATCATCAATGGTGGCTGGGAGAGGTGGCCGAAACACCATATTCTTAACATACCCCCATAAGAAAAAATCGCAGGGGGTAAGATCAGGGCTTCTTGGAGGCCAGTGATGAAGTGCTCTGTCACGGGCTGCCTGGCGGCCGATCCATCGCCTCGGGTAGTTGACGTTCAGGTAGTTACGGACAGATAAGTGCCAATGTGGTGGCGCTCCATCCTGCTGAAATATGAATTGTTGTGCTTCTTGTTCGGGCTGAGGGAACAGCCAATTCTCTAACATCTCCAGATACTGTAGTCCAGTTACAGTAGCACCTTCGAAGAAAAAGGGACCAAAAACTTTATTGGCTGAAATGGCACAGAAAACGTTCACCTTAGGCGAGTCACGTTCATACTGAGTTGTTTCCCGCGGATTCTCAGTGCCCCATATACAGACATTGTGACGGTTGACTTTCCCGTTAGTGTGGAAAGTTGCTTCATCACTAAACACAATCTTTGAAACGAAAGATTCATCTCCATTTGAGCAAGGATAAAATCACAGAAATCGATTCTTTTAATCTTATCAGCTGCAGACAGTGCTTGAACCAATTTCAGACGATAAGGTTTCATAAATAACCTTTTTCGTAGGACTCTCGATACAGTTGATTGTGGAATTTGCAGCTCTCTGCTAGCTCTGCGAGTCGATTTTCCTGGGCTGCGAACAAATGCTTGCTGGATGCGTGCTACATTTTCATCACTCGTTCTCGGCCGTCCAGAACTTCCATACTTCGTTCGAAATGCACGGTGAACAACTGTCGTCGATTCACTTCTGCCGTACTCAATAACACAAAAAGCTTTCTGTTGAGCGGTCGCCATCTTAGCATCAACTGACGCTGACGCCTAGTCAACAGCGCCTCAAGCGAACAAATGTACAACTAAATGAAACTTTATAGCTCCCTTAATTCGCCGACAGATAGTGCTTAGCTCTGCCTTTTGTCGTTGCAGAGTTTTAAATTCCTAAAGTTGTGGTATTCTTTTTGAATCACCCTGTATACTGACGGTCAGAAACTGAACGCTTGGTGAGTTTTCTAACTGATAGTTCCCATCACTGTAAACTTTAACAGGAACGACGTGGTTGTCTGTCAGCATAACGAGCAAGGTTGGATAGTGGTTAACGCACTGAACTTGCATTCGAGAGGAATGGGTTTCCGCCTCCGATTAAGGCTTTTGAAGATTTCTCTACATCGACTATAGTGTCAGTTGGAACGGAACCTTGAAAATGGCGTCACCAATCTCGTTCCTTACACGTCGCCAATCCGAGGATGAGTTTTGTCACTGATGGGGCATTGAACACTGGTCTCTCTTTCTTCAACACGGCATTTGAGTATGATTTCATTTGCGTGATTCTAAATGTTAAATTTGACACAGCTTTCAGGTATATAGCGCATTCCTCGTTACAGCATGTCTGTTAGTGTCAAATTAGGTCTTAATATGAGGAATACATTTTCTGAGAACGAACGCGTGGGAAACTACAGTGTATAAAAGTGAATCATGGACTGTGATAAATTGGAAAAGATGAGAACTGAACCGTTTGACATGCGGTGCTGTAGAACGATGTTGAAATTAGGTGTGATAATAACATTAATTCTCCGCAGAACCTACGAGGAAAGGAATATGTGGCAAACACGGTATAGATGAAGGGACGGCCTTAGGACATGCATAAAGAAATCGACGAATAACATGTTTTGTACTTGAGGGACCCGTAGAAGGTGAAAGCTGTGGTGTCACCGCCAGACACCACACTTGCTAGGTGGTAGCCTTTAAATCGGCCGCGGTCCATTAGTATATGTCGGACCCGCGTGTCGCCACTGTCAGTGATTGCAGACCGAGCGCCACCACACGGCAGGTCTAGAGACACGTCCTTGCACTCGCCCCAGTTGTACAGCCGACGTTCATAGCAATGGTTCACTGACAATTACGCTCTCATTTGCCGAGACGATAGTTAGCATAGCCTTCAGCTACGTCATTTGCTACGACCTAGCAAGGCGCCATTACCCGTTTATATTCAGTGTATATTGAAATGGAAATTATGTACAGTCAAGAGAGATGTACAACGATTGTGGATTAAAGTTAAGTATTCTACCAGTACCTCCTGTTTTGCTAGTCTTATTTCTCTGACCTGTTCCAGACCTCACGCCAGTCTGCGTGTAATTAAACGCGTGCAATTCGGCCTCCTCTAGCAACACGGTTTTGGCTCTTCTGCCAACACTTCAAAAGCTGTTGGAAAAGACAGAGATTGGAATTTATCCATCAAGTAACTTGGCGTGTTGGGCGCAACTGCGACTGTGCGACGACGAGGTTGGCACAGGTGAGCAACTCACAGTGGGCCGCTGCAGTCGGAAGGCTGATAACCTTCCCAGAAACTTGTACAGCCGGTGTTATAGTAAGCATGACGTCGTCGTGGACCAAAGCTTCAAGCACATTCTACCTCGAGATCTAGACATCCATTTTATTTATTTAGTACTGCGGCTGCGGAAGGAAAGAACTGGTTATTGTCAGGTATACTTGTTTTCATTGGTGCTGAGACTGTGCACAGCTTCCTGTAGGCACATGTGGCAACGTGGATGTAGTTCTATGATTTGCAGGAATCGGTCACAGTCTGTCAATGCGTTTGCCGTGTTATATAAGTGAAATTCCCAAGTCTGGAAAGACGCTAACAGCCGCATTCTTCTGCTCGAAGAAAAATTATACCAGTAATCGGGAAGAAAATAATTGTTAGTGCTGTAGGCGATACCTCCACAGTGGCGTCTACTGATACTAACGAAATGGCAACAGTGATCGGATTTCTATAGCGCGTAACTGCTAAGCCCTGCATGCCATCGGGTCCAGGAGTTATCGTACATATTCCAGAGCCTCAACGATTCTCTTAATTTAGTCTCTAGAGCGGCTGTATACGTACTCCAGCGAACGAAGTATATCAACTATGGTAGATGGGAGTAAAGTCTCGCGCGCGTTAAAAAGCCGCATCTAGTTTTGAACTGATTGCTATCGATTCAGATTTGACAATCAGGTGGCAGGTTTGTCTTATTGTAGCTTATTGTTCCACAGAAGTTCGTTCCGGCAGATCGCACAAGAGGTGACAAAACGTGGTAAGCCTGTTTTTTTACTACTTACAGTTTTTATTCTTTTTCATTTTTTATTTGAAGATTGTATAATTTAAGGTCTGGAAAGAGGAATCAACGAATTACCCGCTGACACTACAACATTTAAGCTTCACTTTCGTGTGGAAATAACTGTTCCATTTGGTCCCCAAAATCAGCAACGGTGCAAATGGTGAAATGGGGCAAAGCCCGCAGGTGTTTTGGGGTAAATCCCAAAGCTTCAACAATGTGACGACTGTTCTTCAATGTTAACGCCGGCAAAAGATGACATTAAACACACACACAGCGAGACAATATCTTACCTCAAGATGTAATTCCGCTTGCGGACGGGCGGGATCAGTTGTCTGCATTGTTGTTAGTTCAGTCCACCTACCTCGATGGGATTCTTGCCGATGTCCTTTCATCTGTGGTGGCAAATACGTGCTAGGCAGTGTAAAGCAGCGTTGAAGAAACCGCTACCTAATGCCTACCACACAGATGCCACGTAGCTCTAGTTGAAAGTCAGTTCCTGAATGTTCATGATTAAATAATCGGGCGTTCGGGATATTCAGTCTATTTGCAGAAAAGCCTTTAAAATTGAATTAACTCTGTTTTTTATTTATATTGAAAGCAAGGGGAAACTACGGCCGTAATTTTTCCCGAAGGCATGCAGCTTTACTGTATGATTAAATGATGATGGCGTCCTCTTGGGTAAAATATTCCGGAGGTAAAATAGTCCCCCATTCGGATCTCCGGGCGGGGACTACTCAAGAGGATGTGCTGTGAGCAGAGCGAAAAGAAACATAGCCAACCTGCAGCCACCGAACTAGACGGCTGCGTACCTTACTGCAACGAAACTCATCTCGTAATAACTTGCTGCGTTACCGGCTGTGAGAAATAAAATTTTAGGCAAAAATTTAAGGGAAAGCACTGAAATCTGTGCTTCTAACGTCGGCACCCAATAAACAACGAATGGAAGAAAAATGCATGGGAACAGACAAGCTTACTACTGAGATGGAAAGACGTGTCAAAGAAAGAAATATCGTGATATAGAAACAAAACGGCGGTAAGTTAGATTTCATTATATCATGCCAAAAAAAAAAAATGAAAAACAGATCGAATAGCCTACTGATTATTCTTGGGAGTCAGATTCAGAATTCTCACATAATGACAGTAGCTCAGACACAGATATAGATCTACTATTTAGCGACGAAGTATCCGATGAAGAAGAACGACAGTTTGAGACTTCAAGAAAAGTTCGGAGAACTTGTAAGTAGGCTGTTCAGGTTTTTATGTTGGTAACGTCACGTAGCCCTCTATATGAAAATCACTGGCTGTGCTGTGTGCAGTCTGTGGCTGGGTGGATTTGTTGGAATAGTCGCTATTGTAGTGTTGGGCGGTTGGATGTGAACAGCGCGTAGCGTTGCGCAGTTGAAGGTGAGCCGCCAGCAGTGGTGGATGTGGGGAGAGAGATGGCAGAGTTTTGAGAGCGGATGATCTGGACGTGTGTCCATCAGATACAGTAAATTGACTTTTGAACACTATTTCCGCAGCTCGTGGTCGTGCGGTAGCGCTCTCGCTTCCCACGCCCGGGTTCCCGGGTTCGATTCCTGGCGGGGTCAGGAAATTTCTCTGCCTCGTGATGACTGGGTGTTGTGTGACGTCCTTAGGTTAGTTAGGTTTAAGTAGTTCTAGGTTCTAGGGGACTGATGACCATAGATGTTAAGTCCCATAGTGCTCAGAGCCATTTGAACCATTTTTTGAACACTATTAAGGTAAATACATTGTTTGTTTTGTATCAAAATCTTTCATTTGCTAACTATGCCTGTCAGTAGTTAGTGCCTTCAGTAGTTAGAATCGTTTATTCAGCTGGCAGTATTGGCGCACGCTGTATTGCAGTAGTTAGAGTAACGAAGATTTTTGTGAGGTAAGTGATTCATGAAAATTATAGGTTATTGTTAGTCAGGGCTATTCTTTTGTAGGGATTTTTGAAAGTCGGATTGCGTTGCGCTAAAAATATTGTGCGTCAGTTTATTGTCCCCCCCCCCCCATGAACCATGGACCTTGCCGTTGGTGGGGAGGCTTGCGTGCCTCAGCGATACATATAGCCGTACCGTAGGTACAACCACAACGGAGGGGTATCTGTTGAGAGGCCAGACAAACGTGTGGTTCCTGAAGAGGGGCAGCAGCCTTTTCAGTAGTTGCAAGGGCAACAGTCTGGATGATTGACTGATCTGGCCTTGTAACAATAACCAAAACGGCCTTGCTGTGCTGGTACTGCGAACAGCTGAAAGCAAGGGGAAACTACGGCCGTAATTTTTCCCGAGGGCATGCAGCTTTACTGTATGATTAAATGATGATGGCGTCCTCTTGGGTAAAATATTCCGGAGGTAAAATAGTCCCCCATTCGGATCTCCGGGCGGGGACTACTCAAGAGGATGTCGTTATCAGGAGAAAGAAAACTGGCGTTCTAAGGATCGGAGCGTGGAATGTCAGGTCCCTTAATCGGGCAGGTAGGTTAGAAAATTTGAAAAGAGAAATGGATAGGTTAAAGTTAGATATAGTGGGAATTAGTGAAGTTCGGTGGCAGGAGGAACAAGACTTCTGGTCAGGTGACTACAGGGTTATAAACACAAAGTCAAATAGGGGTAATGCAAGAGTAGGTTTAATATTGAATAGGAAAATAGGAATGCGGGTAAGCTACTACAAACAGCTTAGTGAACGCATTATTGTGGCCAAGATAGATACAAAGCCCACACCTACTACAGTAGTACAAGTTTATATGCCAACTAGCTCTGCAGATGACGAAGAAATTGAAGAAATGTATGATGAAATAAAAGAAATTATTCAGATAGTGAAGGGAGACGAAAATTTAATAGTCATGGGTGACTGGAATTCGAGTGTAGGAAAAGGGAGAGAAGGAAACGTAGTAGGTGAATATGGATTGGGGCTAAGAAATGAAAGAGGAAGCCGCCTGGTAGAATTTTGCACAGAGCATAACTTAATCATAGCTAACACTTGGTTCAAGAATCATAAAAGAAGGTTGTATACATGGAAGAACCCTGGAGATACTAAAAGGTATCAGATAGATTATATAATGGTAAGACAGAGATTTAGGAACCAGGTTTTAAATTGTAAGAGATTTCCAGGGGCAGATGTGGACTCTGACCACAATCTATTGGTTATGAACTGTAGATTAAAACTGAAGAAACTGCAAAAAGGTGGGAATTTAAGGAGATGGGACCTGGATAAACTGAAAGAACCAGAGGTTGTAGAGAGTTTCAGGGAGAGCATAAGGGGACAATTGACAGGAATGGGGAAAGAAATACATTAGAAGAAGAATGGGTAGCTTTGAGGGATGAAGTAGTGAAGGCAGCAGAGGATCAAGTAGGTAAAAAGACGAGGGCTAGTAGAAATCCTTGGGTAACAGAAGAAACATTCAATTTAATTGATGAAAGGAGAAAATATAAAAATTCAGTAAATGAAGCAGGCAAAAAGGAATACAAACGTCTCAAAAATGAGATCGACAGGAAGTGCAAAATGGCTAAGCAGGGATGGCTACAGGACAAATGTAAGGATGTAGAAGCTTATCTCACTAGGGGTAAGATAGATACTGCCTACAGGAAAATTAAAGAGACCTTTGGAGAGAAGAGAACCACTTGTATGAACATCAAGAGCTCAGATGGAAACCCAGTTCTAAGCAAAGAAGGGAAATCAGAAAGGTGGAAGGAGTATATAGAGGGTCTATACAAGGGCGATGTACTTGAGGACAATATTATGGAAATGGAAGAGGATGTAGATGAAGATGAAATGGGAGATACGATACTGCGTGAAGGGTTTGACAGAGAACTGAAAGACCTGAATCGAAACAAGGCCCCCGGAGTAGACAACATTCCATTGGAACTACTGACGGCTTTGGGAGAGCCAGTCCTGACAAAACTCTACCATCTGGTGAGCAAGATGTATGAAACAGGCGAAATACCCTCAGACTTCAAGAAGAATATAATAATTCCAATCCCTAAGAAAGCAGGTGTTGACAGATGTGAGAATTACCGAACAATCAGTTTAATAAGCCACAGCTGCAAAATACTAACACGAATTCTTTACAGACGAATGGAAAAACTAGTAGAAGCCGACCTCGGGGAAGATCAGTTTGGATTCCGTAGAAATACTGGAACACGTGAGGCAATACTGACCTTACGACTTATCTTAGAAGAAAGATTAAGGAAAGGCAAACCTACGTTTCTAGCATTTGTAGACTTAGAGAAAGCTTTTGACAATGTTGACTGGAATACTCTCTTTCAAATTCTGAAGGTGGCAGGGGTAAAATACAGGGAGCGAAAGGCTATTTACAATTTGTACAGAAACCAGATGGCAGTTATAAGAGTCGAGGGACATGAAAGGGAAGCAGTGGTTGGGAAGGGAGTAAGACAGGGTTGTAGCCTCTCCCGATGTTATTCAATCTGTATATTGAGCAAGCAGTAAAGGAAACAAAAGAAAAATTCGGAGTAGGTATTAAAATCCATGGAGAATAAATAAAAACTTTGAGGTTCGCCGATGACATTGTAATTCTATCAGAGACAGCAAAGGACTTGGAAGAGCAGTTGAACGGAATGGATGGTGTCTTGAAGGGAGGATATAAGATGAACATCAACAAAAGCAAAACGAGGATAATGGAATGTAGTCGAATTAAGTCGGGTGAGACACTTAAAGTAGTAAAGGAGTTTTGCTATTTGGGGAGCAAAATAACTGATGATGGTGGAAGTAGAGAGGATATAAAATGTAGACTGGCAATGGCAAGGAAAGCGTTTCCGAAGAAGAGAAATTTGTTAACATCGAGTATAGATTTAAGTGTCAGGAAGTCATTTCTGAAAGTATTTGTATGGAGTGTAGCCATGTATGGAAGTGAAACATGGACGGTAAATAGTTTGGACAAGAAGAGAATAGAAGCTTTCGAAATGTGGTGCTACAGAAGAATGCTGAAGATTAGATGGGTAGATCACATAACTAATGAGGAGGTACTGAATAGGATTGGGGAGAAGAGGAATTTGTGGCACAACTTGACCAGAAGAAGGGATCGGTTGGTAGGACATGTTCTGAGGCATCAAGGGATCACTAATTTAGTATTGGAGGGCAGCGAGGAGGGTAAAAATCGTAGGGGGAGACCAAGAGATGAATACACTAAGCAGATTCAGAAGGATGTAGGTTGCAGTAGGTACTGGGAGATGAAGAAGCTTGCACAGGATAGAGTAGCATGGAGAGTTGCATCAAACCAGTCTCAGGACTGAAGACCACAACAACAACAACAACAGTTTATTGTTGATCAGAATAAGTAAAGAGAGAAATGTCTGAGTACGTTCAGTTTTGCTCAGCTGTTTGAAAATCAAATAACGTAAGGGGATTATTAGCACAGTAATTCATAAACTTTTCTATGGGGACGTTTCAAACTAACAAAGCACACTATTTATTAAATACTTCGATAGCTTAGCCACAATAATTGATTTCTTTCATGTTAACCTACTAATACTCATTTCGTGCAGAAAAAAGTATTAGTTTTGTAATAGAATTTTTAAACTTCCTATTGTGTTTCAATCAGAAACACACATACACTATGTGATCAAAAGTATCCGGACACCTGACTTACAAGTTCGTAGTCCCCTCCATCGGTATTGCTGGAATTCAATATGATTTTGGCCTACCCTTGGTCTTGATAACAGCTTCCACTCTCGCAGGCATACGTTCACTCAGAAGCTGGAAGTTTTCTTGGGGAATGGCAGCCCATTCTTCACGGAGTGCTGCACTGAGGAGAGGTATCGATGTCGGTCGGAGAGGCCTGGCACGAAGTCGGCGTTCCAAAACATCCCAAAGGTGTTCTGTACGTTTTGGGCCAGGACTCTGCGCAGGCCAGTCCATTACAGGGATGTTATTGTCGAGTAACCACTCAGCCACAGGCCGTGCATTATGAACAAGTGCTCTATCGTGATGAAAGATGCAATCGCCATCCCCGATTTGCTCTTCAACAGTGGGAATCAAGAAGGTGCTTAAAACGTCAATGTAGGCCTGTGCTGTGATAGTGCCACGCAAAACAACAAGGGGTGCAAGCCCCCTTCTTGAAAAACACAACCAAACCATAACACCATCGTCTCCGAATTTTACTATTGGCACTACACTCTCTGGCAGATGACGTTCACAGGGCATTCGCCGTACGCATACCCACACCCTGCTATCGGATCGCCACATTGTGTACCGTGATTCGTCACTTCACACAAAGTTTCTCCACAGTTCAATCGTCCAATATTTAGGCTCCTTACACCAAGCGAGGCGTCGTCTGGCATTTACCGGCGTGATATGTGGCTTATGAGCAGCCGCTCGACCATGAAATTCAAGTTTTCTCACCTCCCGCCTAACTGTCGTAGTACTTACAGTGGATCCTGATGCAGCTTGGAATTCCTGTGTATGATCTGGATAGATGTCTGCCTATTACACATTATGACCCTCTTCAACTGTCGGCAGTCTCTGTCAGACAACAGACGAGGTCGTCCTGTACGCTTTTGTGCTGTACGTGTACTTTGACGTTTCCACTTCAGTATCAAATCGGAAACAGTGGACCTAGGGATGTTGAAGAGTGGGTAAATCCCGCTTACAGACGTGTGACACAAGTGACACCCAATCACCTGACCACGTTCGTAGTCTGTGAGTTCCTTGGAGCGCCCCATTCTGCTCTCACAATGTCTAATTACTACTGTGGTCACTGATATGGAGTACCTGGCGGTAGGTTGCAGCACAATGCATCTAATATGAAAAACGTAAGTTTTTTGTGGGTGTTCAGATACTTTTGATTCCATACACCCGCAATTGAAAAAAAATCGGGTATTCTTAGATGTTTCTTCAAAATATATTTTTTATTTAGTTTTTTATGTATAAATACAGAAGTTGAACTTTTCAACATTTATTGAACATATTTAATACAAAAAATGTTTAATAAAAATTTTTGTTTGAGAAAGAAATATTGATACATGGTATTCGAAATAGAGTCTGTATCAGGGTTTTTGCATATAAGTACATGTAGTAGCTTAAATTTTAACTTTTGCTATACACGACAATTATCTTAAAATTTAATTTTAATTGAGATATTTGATTTTGAGGACCTCATATTTAACTCAATTTCTGTGAATATGGTATTAGCGTACGCAATTATTGCAGTAAATATTTGCATGCTCTTGGCAGAGGAATGATTGACAACTGTCACACTTTTTGTTAGTCTTTCACTCTTTCTTTGGTCCACACTATTTGCAACCACCACACTTCTGTTCTTTTGCTTCTGAAATCATTGGCACAATATTTTCCAAACTTCCATTGATTTAGTTAGGTATATTTTTAGTAATTCTTTCCTCTCGCATTGGTTTTGTTAACTCAAATCCAAGTTCTCATAGAAATAGGTGACTTTTGTACAATTTGTTTTGATTGTAGCCAGGAATAGTATGTGCATTTATTGCAGCAATGTCTAGCGTGTTGTAGAACAAACAGACAGGCCATTTCTTAGTACAGCTTTTACAGGAATAAATGCTGGCAAGCTTATCTGTTGTGGCAACTACTCCTTTGGTTTTGTTGTAATGCAGCATTACTTCACGCTTCTTAAGCTCTTCTGAAGACAAGCTACAGAGAGCACTACTATTGCTTTATTCTGTTTTGGTACGTACGAAACCAGCTTTACATCCCTCTGAAACCCAAAGACCGTTGAAAACACTGCTCTGCTGTTGTTTGCCAGCATTTCCTTCGGAGTCTGAGCTTTGGACTTTCTGAGAGCTCCAACAAATGGTAGATTTTTCTGTAGAAGTTCTTTCACCAGGATGTAATCCATAAAGAAATTATCGGTGGTAATGTTTCGGCCAGTTTTCTCAAAACTTTCCACAAGCCGCAATAC
The DNA here is from genome assembly GCF_023898315.1 of Schistocerca nitens. Taxonomy (NCBI): domain Eukaryota; kingdom Metazoa; phylum Arthropoda; class Insecta; order Orthoptera; family Acrididae; genus Schistocerca; species Schistocerca nitens. The sequence goes on from NC_064617.1 coordinate 405,628,791, forward strand.
AACATTTCTGCCTTGGTCTGTTTCTTGTGTACCATTTTCCGGCTTTACTTTATACACTTCTGCTGCTCAAACATAAGCTGTTCTCACATCAGATAACAATCATAATTTTATTCCATATTTTCCTCTCGGTTTTGGAGGCATGTACTGACGGAAAGGACAATTTCCTCTGAATCGAACCAATTACTCGTCCACTGTGATATTTTCGTGAGGAACGAACATTTTAGGAAATTGTTCCACAAACGTTTCAAAAACAGTGCTGATAGCAGCCAGTTTATCATGGCGTCGCCTAGCTGATAAATCTGCTGTTTGTATGGAAACGCTGAAATGACATCGTTGCACGAAGAACTGGTCGACCGTTCATGTTGTCTCATAGCTCTTCAATATATTCTCCAGCAGATCTGTACAGATCAACCAATATAAGAAGTCCAAAATAAGCCTTCAGTTCCCGATTTGAAATATATGTGATCTTTGGCTTCTGATACTCGGGCCATTTCTATGTTGGTTTCATTCAAAATCAATGCCAACATTTCTTCAGTTATGAACAGTGAACATGAGGAGACTTTTGTTTCGTTAATTCGGATAGGTCCTGGGACAGGACGAGGAATGTTCCCAGCCCTAAAGAAATGAAAAAAAAAACAATCTGAGAATTAACCACAAACCTATAAGATAAGCTGCAAAGAAACACAAGAAAAATGAATTTGTTGTTAGGTAAAACGTAAAGATATATTGCATACGAGACCCGAAAGATTATGGAAGATGAAGGTTTTCATCTTTCTAGACAATCAGCACACTGCCTTCCCTATCACAAAAATCAGCTTTGGCCGAACCGAGATTCGAATCCAAGACCACAGTGGTGATAACCTACCGTGTTAGACATATACTTACGACGCAGACCTATAATAATAATTATATACTTTTAAAATTAATTTTTATGCAATATATTTGTTATGCTCACCTTGCCTTTAACACAGCTGGAGGATTTGTAGACCACTCTCTACCATTACCCGACGTATAAGTATTTCCAACTACATTAGTTTCGTTAAACAACGTAGCTGCGTCTTCATCTGCTTCAACAACAACACTCTCCTCCCTTTCAGCTGATACCTTGTCAACAACACTTGAACTATCAACAGCGTCTTGAAAATCCGAATCATTGACAGGATCATCTACTGTTTCGTCATATGACTCATTCAGAAGCCTTTCTAATTGTTCATCGCTAGCCATGTTGGCACACAAAATCAGACTGATGGTGTAGCTGTTATACCAATTCTTAGAACAATATGAAGTACCTCTGAGCCGTTGTAGACCATACGACAGCAATCGCGTGTATTACAAACAATTTGTTGGAAGAATTCTAATGAATATCCGCCTGTGTTAAAAGACCCATTCACAAAAAGTGTGTCAAAGCTATTTACCTCAAAACGTATTTCACATTTTTGAAATAAAAATTAACGATAACATAAATTATTACGTACTTGAGGATTGCATAAGATCCTGCCACAAAATATATATTATTCGCGGATTTATGTTAATTTTAGTAAACCAATGGGGACAGTTAGACCCATTCACAACAGGAAGATTAAGGACTATGTCCAGATTTTCGTGACATTTCACTTCAATATTGTGTTGAGTAACTTGGCTACAATATAAACTTGTTACAAAGGGTTATTTCAAATGTTGCTATTATGTAGTCATTTATTTTTAACCATGTTTATCTCGAGAGGGCAAGGACTTGCACTGCAGGTCTTTAGCCCATTTTATGGTGTGAAACTCCGCAATTTTTGTTTTAGCTAAACTGTAAAGTTCTCTGCAATTAATTATCAGACAAAGCTGGAATTTGGATGAATTGTAGGTAACAATTCAGTCTATGACTTCAGTTTGAAATCGCGGGAAATTCTACGACTCATTGACCACAATATTATAAAAACTGAAAACTTTGGGGTTTTACACCCACCTACCCTACCTGTGGCTTTAAAAGAAAATGCTGTTACTGAGATACGCCAACGAATGCAGGGCAAGTGATTAACCGATAAGAAGACGCATCACAGACCGGTTATTTCCTCTAGACACGATCCGGCGGCAGCTGAAAGGACACGAGGTGCCCTGAAAGTCTCACAGGCACATTTAGTGAAGCAATTCCACAACACTGCACGTCGCCAGCGCAGGTCCTGCTGGCACCGCAATTACAGGAAGGTAAGCCGTCCAGCCATGGAGGCAATTACACGTGCCCGACCACAGTGACCATGAGGTCAACGAAGGCTCTGCGCAGTGTTCTCTGTGCGCTGCCAGTTCGCTGCACGCCATACATGTCGGGGTAACGTCACACCAGAGGTACCTGGACCCAGACAGATGGAACACACGTCAGTGGGAATGCTTTTATCACTACAATTTTACCGAGAGTATGGAAGAAAGATTTTACCATCCACTTCCTGTTCGTCACTCCATCATAAACTCCAAATTTCTCTGCAGTATTCCAATGAATGAATTCATGTGACTATGTAAAAGGAGAAAGAAAACTGGCATTCTCCGGATCGGAGCGTGGAATGTCAGATCCCTTAATCGGGCAGGTAGGTTAGAAAATTTAAAAAGGGAAGTGGATAGGTTAAAGTTAGATATAGTGGGAATTAGTGAAGTTCGGTGGCTGGAGGAACAAGACTTTTGGTCAGGTGATTACAGGGTTATAAATACAAAATCAAATAGGGGTAATGCAGGAGTAGGTTTAATAATGAATAAACAAATAGGAGTGCGGGTTAGCTACTACAAACAGCATAGTGAACGCATTATTGTGGCCAAGATAGACACAAATCCCATGCCTACTACAGTAGTACAAGTTTATATGCCAACTAGCTCTGCAGATGATGAAGAAATTGATGAAATGTATGACGAGATAAAAAAAAATTATTCAGGTAGTGAAGGGAGACGAAAATTGAATAGTCATGGGTGACTGGAATTCGTCAGTAGGAAAAGGGAGAGAAGGAAACATAGTAGGTGAATATGGATTGGGGGGGGAAGAAATGAAAGAGGAAGCCGCCTTGTAGAATTTTGCACAGAGCATAACTTAATCATAGCTAACACTTGGTTCAAGAATCATAAAAGACGGTTGTATACCTGGAAGAATCCTGGAGATACTAAAAGGTATCAGATAGATTATATAATGGTAAGACAGAGATCTAGGAACCAAGTTTTAAATGTAAGACATTTCCAGGGGCAGATGTGGATTCTGACCACAATATATTGGTTATGAACTGCAGATTGAAATTGAAGAAACCGCAAAAAGGTGGGAATTTAAGGAGATGGGACCTGGATAAACTGAAAGAACCAGAGGTTGTAGAGAGTTTCAGGGAGAGCATAAGGGAACAATTGACAGGAATGGGGGAAAGAAATACAGTAGAAGAAGAATGGGTAGCTCTGAGGGATGAAGTAGTGGAGGCAGCAGAGGATCAAGTAGGTAAAAAGACGAGGGCTAATAGAAATCCTTGGGTAACAGAATAAATTTTGAATTTAATTGATGAAAGGAGAAAATATAAAAATGCAGTAAATGAAGCAGGCAAAAAGGAATACTAACGTCTCAAAAATGAGATCGACAAGAAGTGCAAAATGGCTAAGCAGGCATGACTACAGGACAAATGTAAGGATGTAGAGGCTTGTCTCATTAGGGGTAAGATAGATACTGCCTACAGGAAAATTAAAGAGACCTTTGGAGAGAAGAGAACCACTTGTATGAATATCAAGAGCTCAGATGGCAACCCAGTTCTAAGCAAAGAAGGGAAGGCAGAAAGGTGGAAGGAGTATATAGAGGGTTGATACAAGGGCGATGTACTTGAGGACAATATTATGGAAATGGAAGAGGATGTAAATGAAAATGAAATGGGAGATAAGATACTGCGTGAAGAGTTAGACAGAGCACTGAAAGACCTGAGTCGAAACAAGGCCCCGGGAGTAGACAACATTCCATTAGAACTACTGATGCCCTTGGGAGAGCCAGTCATGACAAAACTCTACCATCTGGTGAGCAAGATGTATGAGACAGGCGAAATACCCACAGACTTCAAGAATAATATAATAATTCCAATCCCAAAGAAAGCAGGTGTTGACAGATGTGAAAATTACCGAACTATCAGTTTAATAAGTCACAGCTGCAAAATACTAACGCGAATTCTTTACAGACGAATGGAAAAACTGGTAGAAGCGGACCTCGGGGAAGATCAGTTTGGATTCCGTAGAAATGTTGGAACACGTGAGGCAATACTAGCCTTACGAATTATCTTAGAAGAAAGATTAAGAAAAGGCAAACCTACGTTTCTAGCATTTGTAGACTTAGAGAAAGCTTTTGACAACGTTAACTGGAATACTCTCTTTCAAATTCTGAAGGTGGCAGGGGTAAAATACAGGGAGCGAAAGGCTATTTACAATTTGTACAGAAACCAGATGGCAGTTATAAGAGTCGAGGGGCATGAAAGGGAAGCAGTGGTTGGGAAAGGAGTGAGACAGGGTTGTAGCCTCTCCCAGATGTTATTCAATCTGTATATTGAGCAAGCAGTAAAGGAAACAAAAGAAAAATTCGGAGTAGGTATTAAAATTCATGGAGAAGAAGTAAAAACTTTGAGGTTCGCCGATGACATTGTAATTCTGTCAGAGACAGCAAAAGACTTGGAAGAGCAGTTGAACGGAATGGACAGTGTCTTGAAAGAAGGATATAAGATGAACATCAACAAAAGTAAAACGAGGATAATGGAATGTAGTCAAATTAAATCGGGTGATGCTGAGGGGATTAGATTAGGAAATGAGACACTTAAAGTAATATAGGAGTTTTGCTATTTATGGAGCAAAATAACTGATGATGGTCGAAGTAGAGAGGATATAAAATGTAGACTGGCAATGGCAAGGAAATCGTTTCTGAAGAAGAGAAATTTGTTAACATCGAGTATAGATTTAAGTGTCAGGAAGTCGTTTCTGAAAGTATTTGTATGGAGTGTAGCCATGTATGGAAGTGAAACATGGACGATAACCAGTTTGGACAAGAAGAGAATAGAAGCTTTCGAAATGTGGTGCTACAGAAGAATGCTGAAGATAAGGTGGGTAGACCACGTAACTAATGAGGAGGTATTGAATAGGATTGGGGAGAAGAGAAGTTTGTGGCACAACTTGACTAGAAGAAGGTATCGGTTGGTAGGACATGTTTTGAGGCATCAAGGGATCACAAATTTAGAATTGGAGGGCAGCGTGGAGGGTAAAAATCGTAGATGGAGACCAAGAAATGAATACACTAAGCAGATTCAGAAGGATGTAGGTTGCAATAGGTACTGGGAGATGAAGAAGCTTGCACAGGATAGAGTAGCATGGAGAGCTACATCAAACCAGTCTCAGGACTGCAGACCACAACAACAACAACATGTAAAAGGTAATCCAACTGTCAACAAGGGTGTCTGTTGCTATTAGAAGTAGATTATCATACAGCGAAATTAAGTGGATAGTTCCTGTGAGCTAGTACGGGTGAAGGTTATATCTGACAACAGCAATAAATTAATAATTCGTTCCCATCATCGGCCTCCCAGCTCATATGATACAATTACTGAACAGTTACGACCTGTCCGCAGCTCTTCGTCGTGCGGTAGCGTTCTCGCTTCCCACGCCCGCGTTCTCGGGTTCGATTCCCGGCGGGGTCAGGGATTTTCTCTGCCTCGTGATGACTGGGTGTTGTGTGATGTCCTTAGGTTAGTTAGGTTTAAGTAGTTCTAAGTTGTAGGGGACTGATGACCATGGATGTTAAGTCCCATAGTGCTCAGAGCCAGTTACGACCAGAGTCTCATTTCAAACAGTTACGCCACTTACACAATTATACACGGTTCGGCAAATAAAACTGGCCCGGAGAACAGAGTTCCAGGGTAGAAAGACACACAGCAGAGGAAATGAAATACAGTACTAACGTGACTATAGCAGATGTTGAAAGTGTCCACAGTGCATCTCTTGGCACTTATGGGCCCTCGTCAGTAAGTCTCTGAAGGTGGATGGAAGCTTGACTGCCGGAATTGCTGCTATCTCATCCGAAATGTTCTGCTGCAGTTCTTGATTATTATGAGGGTTGTTGCGATACATCTTAGATTTGAGGGCTATCAACACAAACCAACAGCACACTGACAAATCAGGTAACCTTGACCTAGCTAGACCCGTGAGGATATTGACCTCTGCTAACAACTCTGTTAAGCGTGAAGACAGAGTAAACGTGCTCCAAGGTTAGTACGGCTGTATGGGCAGTTGCTCCGTCCGGTTGGAAGTAACTGTAGGTCTTTTCCTCCACTGTTAATGCTGCCACAAATTGTTTCAAAACGTGCGAGTTACTTTTATTTGCCCCACCCTATATTTGGTGGTCACTTCAATCCACCTTCGATATGTTGGCAAAAATAAATGTTTCAAGTTAATGTAGGCATAAAACATCGTCAGAAATCGTAGTAAATGCTTTCTCCGAATATCTTTTGAACAATTCAGGAGCTAATCGAAGCGTAAATGGTTGCAAAAACATACTCGACCTCTTAGCAAAAAACTATCCAGAGAAAATAAGGAAACATTACGATGGATATCGAGATTAGTGACGACAAGGTATCGTAGCGAGGCTGAATATCATAACACCCAAACTCAACAAAAACACCGTATTTTACGGACTATGTAGCGCTACAGACTACAAGACGCATCTTAATTTTTAAACAGTTTATTACAAAATAACATTTTTACCATTCTTATTATTAGAACGCAAAGCCAGAATAAGAAAAAAATTCTTAATTTGTAAAACCGAACTGACTTTTAAATCCCTGAAAACCGTCATCTGATCTTCCTTTTTTTCTCATCTTCTTCCTCTTCGTCGTCATCGTCGTCCTCTTTGTATATAAGATGGTCTTCGCTTACTAATGCCAAACAAAAAAAATGGTGCAAATGGCTCTGAGCACTATGGGACTCAACATCTTAGGTCATAAGTCCCCTAGAACTTAGAACTACTTAAACGTATCTAACCTAAGGACATCACACACACCCATGCCCGAGGCAGGATTCGAACCTGCGACCGTAGCAGTCCCGCGGTTCCGGACTGCAGCGCCAGAACCGCTAGACCACCGCGGCCGGCAATGCCAAACATCTTGAAAGATTTAACAATAACGTCTTCTCTCACTCTAGATCACGACTGTTTTATCTACTGACACATTAATTGTAGGTCGTTTTAAAACTCCCTGCGGCATGAATTCATGTTGGCTTTCATACATTTGTTCCGATCCTCTCTCATATAAACTTTAAATGGTTTATTTACGGAGACATCAAGAGCCTGCAGTTGTGAAGTAACTCCTTCCGGAATACCAGTTTGTCTTTCACAGAAATTTTCAAATGACTTCTTAACTGATTTAGCACGAGAAAAGGACTCGTCTTCAATAAAGTAAAACATCTCTCCTTCTCTCCTAGACTCTATTAATCCTTAATTTCATACCAGGTTCGTCCACCCAGCACTTGTTATGTACGTGAACAACACCACCTGGTGGTATTTCAGAAGGTTTTCTCATTGTTTTTCGCTTGAAAATGATCATTGGATTAAGTGTAGTCGGCCGCGGTGGCCGTGCGGTTCTGGCGCTGCAGTCCGGAATCGCGGGGCTGCTACGGTCGCAGGTTCGAATCCTGCCTCGGGCATGGGTGTGTGTGATGTCCTTAGGTTAGTTAGGTTTAAGTAGTTCTAAGTTCTAGGGGACTTATGACCTAAGATGTTGAGTCCCATAGTGCTCAGAGCCATTTTTTTAGAGGAATTGTGTCCTTATGCGCTGTTTGGCGTAGTACCACACTGCTTTTCTTTACATATTGAATATTAAAGCAATATGCCATTTTCTGAGATACTTTGGTTTTGCTTTGCATACCAAGTCCATGACGTTCATAATCCCCTAGCACCAACCAACTTCATGCCAAAAATCCGTTAAGATACACTGTAGCGCTAGTTTACGAGCATTTATTTAAATAATTTTTGTATTAATTCTAGTGCCATTTTAACAGTGTCCTTGAGCCCTTTTCAATACGTCATCTTTTAGTCTTGGCTATTTTGTATTCAGTCCTTTACTTGCACATTTAGTCCTCCTAATATTCTTTACCAGTCCGCCAACCGCAAATGATTTTTCCTGTTGGTGGAGGACCGATGGATCACTCAGCTGCTCTGTTTCCACTTTCTTCTGCGTATGCTATTACTTTCAATTTATAGGCTGCATCATATGAATACTTTTTATTTGTTTCCATTTCGAAACTAGTGACTAACAAATGTTTTGTACTGTTACCGATAACACAAATAAATTTCAATTCTAGTTCACTGGTACCGTAGACTACAATGACGCATCGTATTCTATATCGTGTTCTGGGTATGTGATGGCGGGGCGGGAGGGATACAGTGTTAGCAATCGTGTGAATCCCCACAACTTATATTCGTCGTAGCGATGGATTGCTCCTACCTGTGGAACCCAGTGTTGCCAGGTAGAGACAGATTTCCCACGGCACGGCAATATATGGCTATTTTTAAGATTGGCGGGAATTTTAAATCAAACATTTGACATTTTTATTTTTATTTCTTGTACAAGACGTACCTGATATTTGGAGGCAATTTTTCGAAGGTAAAAGTGCGTCTCACAGTCCGTAAAATACGGTAAACGCAAAATACATCTGTTTAAAAAAGCAGATAAAAATTCACTTTACTATTATCTAAGCAGCCACCATTCATCCCGCACTATGTAAGTCTAGAGCAGATGTCGCTTAAAATCAAATAATATCGGCAGCACTAGAAATATTTATAGCACATATATTAATAAGAGAGAGAATTGATTCCCACTAGCACGAAAATGGTGCATGCCAAGTTTAAAAGACCACAAAATCCTCAAGATTGACGAAGTTTTACAGAAGCTCGAAATCTAGTGTGAACTTCATGCGAGATGCATTTAATAGTTTGCACAACGAAAATAACTCGAAATCTGGCATAACATCTGAAGTATCTATGCTAGCAGAATAGAAACGCGGAAATCACAATTCCGGAAACAATTTATTGGACTCGCAAGAACGAAACAACAATACAGGCTCCAAAAGAACAACAGACTCGATCCCAGTTGCCAAAAAGACCCGGCTCTTCGTGAGGAGGCATCACAGTAAAACAAGTTTACAATGTCAAGATGTTTGTCGGCTACACCAAGTCCATCTGCAAGAGATCGGCCAGTTAGAAGGGGCGTCTGACCGTGGCTGCCCGGGTGGCAGCTCTGTATACTTCCAAGCGGTGCTTCGAACTGCCCTTAGGGGGCAGTGCGCCGCCCTATAAATCCTGTTTGGCGGATGTAGCTGTTCGGAACTATTTGCGATCACGTGCCTGGCGTATCAAAAGTGGTTTCTGTGCTAGCTGCGACCGCTGGTGAAGGAGTTCTTCAGGCTCCGCGAACGGGTAGCGGTCCCTGGCGGTCGTTAGTGGAGACCTGGTGTTGTGTTGTGGCCGCCGGTGTTGCCAAGACTGCCCCTTCCGACCAGCACAGTGTTACGCATGCGGCAAGAAAGGACATGTACAATCCCTATGCTTGCAATGGAACGAACATAAGAGTTCGGCCACTCACAAAAATCTAGTCACTAGGCCCATGTATTTAGTGTATTCAAAGCCTGCAACAAGCTTTAGCAAAACTAGCAGGCGAGCGCTACGTCAGTCCAACAAACGTTTTGTTCATTTGCTTGTTAACGTGAAAGTGTGAAATTTCAATTGGACACGGGTGCCTCTGTTACATTGCCCAATCGTAGCACATATGAACTGTTAGGCTCTCCACGCCTATCTAAAAGTAGCACGAATCTGACGGCGTATAATGGACAGGACATTCCTGTACTCAGAAAATGTGCTTTGCCTGCCATGTATCGCTCACATGCGTGAACAGTGACTTAAATTGCTACAATCACATGGTTGTGAGAACATATTTGGCCTTGATTCATTTGATTTGTTAGGCTTTAAAATTCAGGGCTCTGTGTTGTCAGTGTCTGCAGTCAAAGCCAAAGACAGTGTAGCTAGCTTGCTGAAAGAATTCCCTGTACTCTTTTCTGAAGCTTTAGGCAAAGCTAATAATTTTATTACACATATTACCATGAAAGACGATGTTCAGCCGAAAATTTACTGGGCCAGAACTGTTCCCATTGCATTACGGGTCAGAGTCGCTGCTAAACAAAGAATTGCAAGATAGTGGAGCTATTGCACCGATACAAGCTAGTCAATGAGCAAGTCCACCGGATTTGCTCCCCAGATCTTCAGGTCGCATTCGCCTCTGACTTCAAGTCTACGGTCAATCCACACACTGTGATTGATACTTACTCATTGCCACGCCCAGAGGATCTCTTGGACAGATTAGGCGGTGGTCGCTACTTTTCGAAAATTAGTTTGCGCGACGCATATCTTCAAATACCGCTCAATGAAGAATCTCAAAAAGTGTGTGTAGTGAATACTCATTTGGGCTTGTTTAAATATTTGCGTTTGCCTTTTTGCAGTGATTCCGCACACGGCATTTTCCAGTGGTATTTGGAACACTTGACTGCTCAAGTGCCAAACACTTAAAACTATTTGGACGATATTGTCATAGCAGGTCACCTGAAGATCACTTTGCAGATTTGTGTGCTTTGTTTCGTGCGTTATCTGACGCAGGACTGAAGCGTAGACTGCATAAGTGTGAATTTTTTTTAAACTGGAGATGCAGCATCTTGGTCATGTCATAAACAGTCAAGGTGTACATCCTCTTCAGTCGCATTTGTTAACCATATGGAATATCCCAGTTCCCCATCATGTCACAGAACTGCAGTCAGTTTTAGGGAAAATGAACTATTATAATCGGTTCATACCGAATGCTACACAAATCGCAACTCCATTGCATCGCTAGCGCCGCAAGAATGTCCCCTTTCTTTGGACAGATGAGTGCCAAGTAGCATAAAGATGAATTGCTCAGTGATCGGTGTTTGGTTCACTTTGATCCTGACAAGCCAGATTTATTTAAAGTTGACGCTTCCGCTTACGGAATCGGTGCAGTGCTTTCACACAGAATTGGTAATAAAGACAGACCTACTGCTTTCGCATCCCAGGTGTTGTCCAAAGCTCAGTGTAACTATTCACAAATTGAGAAAGAAGTATTGGCTATTATGTATGGTGTCACCAAACTCCACACATATTTGTATGCCAGAAAATTCTACTTAGTAACGGATCACAAGCCATTGCAAAAAAAAAAAAAAAAAAATGGCTCGGAGCTCTATGGGACTTAACTTCTGAGGTCATCAGTCCCCTAGAACTTAGAACTATTTAAACCTAACTAACCTAAGGACATCACACACGTCCATGCCCGAGGCAGGATTTTAACCTGCGACCGTAGCTCGGCCACGCTTTTTGTCACATCGATGCTCAGGATTCTGAGTTGCTGCAATATTTTCCGCTGAACTATAGGAAAATTGCACAGGCCACCGAAGCTGATTCAGATCTGAACATTTTGCTAAAATACATTTGCACATCTTGACCTCGATCCTTACATAGCATAAAGAATTCTGTAGTGCGCCGATAACTCGTCGGCATACCCTCGCTATACAGAAAGGTGTGGCTCTTGTTCAAAAGTTCTGCAAAAAGAAGTGTTGCAGTTACTTCAGCAAGCAGACTGAGGGATTGTTCGTACGAAACAGTTACCGAGTCGAAACTGTACTTGGCAGGGTATGGACGCCAAAATAGAACAGCTGACGTCAGTGCCATGCATGTACAGAACATCAGTCCACTCTGACACAAACATTGTCTGCTTAGCATAAGTCGCAATTAACATGGTGGTGTGCGCACATGACTTTGCGTGACCTTTTGGGAACACTCGTTGGTTGATTGTGGTTGACTCGCACAGCAAGTTTCCTTTTGCTGTGCCAATGAGCTCGACAACGCCACGTAGCACATTTCAGGTGTTGTCCTCTGTTTTTTGGCTCAAAGGTTTACCTGAAGTCAAAGTGTCGGACAAAGGCCCTCGGTTCACGTCAAAGGAATTTGAAACATTCCGTGAACGCAATGGCATACAGCATCTAACTGGCGCACCATTCCAGCCACAGTCAAACGGCGAAGCGGAACGTTTTGTCAGAACCATCAAGCAGCAGATGGCCAAACTTTGCACCGCATGCACCAGGGATCAAACTCTGCAACTGTTTCTCGCCTTCTATCGTTCGCATCCACGAGATGGCCCATCGCCGGCCGAACTGCTTCATGGCCGCTGCCATCGGACACTGCACCATCTGCTCCACCCTCCTCAGCACCAGGCGCCGAAGGAAGGCCGCGAGTATCGCTACGCACCGCATGATATTGAGTTTTTCAGTGTTTTTAGCGGTAGCAGACGATGGGAGCGAGATGAGATCCTTCGTCGACTTGGCGCATGCATGTATCTCATTTCAGGCCCCGATGGATTGCAGCGCCGACATCACAATCAAATTCTCCACTGTCATGTGCACGGTGATCCTTCTGTGTCTCTGCCCCCAAATTTACGGATTCCGAGGACAGCGCCGCCACAGCAGCCGCCACAGGGTGTCATCATGACACCGCTGGACGATCCCCATGGAGACGGAGCCTCCGCCTCCTCCTCTTCCTCCTCCCCCTCCTCCTCCTTCTCCTCCTCTTGTCCTTCCGATGGAGCTGGACCCGCCCATGCCGCAGCAACCGACGCATTCTTGGTGTGGGCCTCAGGAGGTGGAGGCGAACCATTCTGGTGATTTTCTGGGGCACGTTTCCGCCAGGGCGAAGGACGGATGGCGGGACCATTGTTGTGCTCCCTGTACGACGACGGTCCGACGCCTTGAGGGGGGGGGAGGGGGGGAGGAGGAATGTTCTGGTATAACATCAAGTGCCGTCACGACGATCAAGAACGGAAGAACAGAGAGAGCTGTTTACGATGTCAGCCAATAGTACACTGACAGACCTCACTCTAGGACGACACCCAGACATGAGCGGCATCTATGTCAAAAGAATATAAGCGCCGCTCCAGCCGGCCGCGGCCGAGTTGAAGTCGAGCTGACCTACGAACGCATAGCAGTGACTTGAAAACTGTATTGGTTCCATTGTATTACGAATTGTATATACTGAAGATCTTGCTTATGATTGTGTGTCGCGCCTTGCTTGCGACGCGTCTATATCTCACGAAGTATTGTATCATTTCCTTTTGTAATAAACTCCATTAATAAGATTTTCTTGAATTGTTGTCTAGCGATCCGAGAAAGGAGCATTCCTAGGCACCCAATATTAGACGACTGGGCAGAACACAACAGACACCGTCATCGGTAACAATACCTTCGTAATCGCGCAGTGAAGGTATTGATTGCGGCTTGCTGCAGGTGGACTTTACACACTCAAAATCTCTTTGGACTTTACTGTGGCCGCCCACATCATACATCGTAGCGCCTACTGCATTGGCATCCCACTTCACGTCCAACCTACACGGGATGCCTACATCACAGGGCGTATATTCACCAGGAAAACCAGCGCCGTCTGTGTTGTCAACACACATGTTTACGAAACCTAGTGTGAACTTCTTGCGAGATGTATTTAATAGTTTCCACAACGAAAATATCTCGAAATCTTGCATAACATCTGAAGTATCTGTGCTAGCAGAATAGAAACGCGGAAATCACAATTCCGAAAACAATTTTTGGACTCGCAAAAAAGAAACAATAATACAGGCTCCAAAAGAACAACAGACTCGATCCCAAATGCCAAAATTTAAAATAACAAATAGTAATAGAAAAGACCCGGCTATTCGTGGGGAGACATCACAATGAAGGCAGTCTTGGCGTTTGTGCCGTCAATAACACCCAGGGCATGACTTTATTCTGTTCGTCTGTGTAGCCGGCTGTTTAGCGAGCTGCTTATACGGCGTAGAAAACTGTTTACGTGGCCTGGCACGTGCAAGCTGTTGCTTACTGGGTGGTCGCTAGCAAGGTAAGATGCAACCTGACAAATTGCTGTAAAGTTTGTTGGCCGACAGGGCACCTGAATCGTACTGATCTAGTATTTGCACTACTTGCTGAAATGATCAAAAAATGGCTCTGAGCACTATGGGACTCAACTGCCGTGGTCATAAGTCCCCTAGAACTTAGAACTACTTAAACCTAACTAACCTAAGGACATCACACACATCCATGCCCGAGGCAGGATTCGAACCTGCGACCGCAGCGGTCGTGCGGTTCCAGACTGCAGCGCCTTTAACCGCTCGGCCACTTCGGCCGGCCTGAAATGATCGATCGGACTGTTTCAAAATCTGTTCTTTAAGTCTGACATCAGTTACATTGTATACAGTTGCATCACGCAACATAACGTCTGAATGTAAAGCAACACAAGCATATTTGAATTGGCGTTTCCTCGTCATACCCTGCAAATCTGTTTCCCACTAATGATAAGTTTCTTCTGACCATTTCTTGCAATTGGTATCTAGCCACTACCACATCCTTTTGTTGGTCATAATGGTTAGTTAGCGAATCCATAACCTGATCATTCGAAAGTTCCCTCGGAGTTGCGTTAGGAAAGAGTTTTTGATTGAGGTGGAACATGGCACTTCCTAACGTGGATAATAAATAAAGCAGTTTCATAGTACCTGGTACGTTGTGAGCAATTGAGTGGGCTTCAAACTGTTGCAACCACTCAAGCCATTCCTCTTCTTGTTCATGAAACGCGCGAAATGACGGAATAGCACTTGGAGCTATATTAGGTACTTGGTCTGTTGGGCTCACAGTGTTGGCCAGTAGCTGCTGCACCGTGTTTAGTAGTGTAGATATTTTCTGGGCCTGGAACTGAAACATCTGCATTAGCTGCGTTGCATCTAACACTTGTAGCCGATGCGTCTGAGCAGGTGGTTGGATGGGTGGGGTGGTCACGTTGAAAGAGACAAATGGGAGAAACAGACAAGTCAAGCAAGAAAAAAAAATAGTTCAAATGGCTCTAAGCACTATGGGACTTAACATCTGAGGTCATCAATCCCCTAGACTTAGAACTACTTAAATCAAACTAACCTAAGGATATCACACACATCCCTGCCCGAAGGAGGATTCGAACCCGCGACCGTAGCAGCAGCGCGGTTCCAGACTGAAGTGCCTAGAACCGCTCGGCCACAACGGCTGGCAAGAAAAATAAGTGCAACAGCAAAGAAAATTTTGGGACGCCCATCTGAAAACACTAATTATAAAAAACACGATAAGAGACTGTTAAAGCAAGTAAACACCCCTGCAAAGAAAAGACAAGAGAGGATTAAGGCGCCAGCATAACAATAGCTCACGAAAAGTCAAAACAAGGAAGCACTGGTGGCTGTCTGCTCGTTATTCTTGGTACACCTCGTCGCCGATGTTGTGCACGATGACGAAGGTATTGTTACCGATGACCGTGTCTGTTGTGCTCTGCCCACTCATCCATTATAGGATGCTTAGGAAAGCTAATTTCTCGGATCGCTCGACAACAATTCAGGTATATCGTATTAATGGAGCTTATTACAAAAGGAAATGATTAAAACACTTAACTTTGTGAGATACAGACGTGTCGCAAGCAAGGGGTGACGGACAAACATAAGCAAGCTCGTCAGTATATGCAATTCCTAATACAAGTGAATCAATACAGTTTCTATGACACTGCTGTAGCGTTCGTAGGTCGGCTCGACTTCAACTAGGTCACGGCCAGGCGGAGCGGCGCTTATATTCTCTTGGCCTAGATGCCGCTCCTGTCTCGATGTCGTCCTAGAGAGGTGTCTGTCAACGTACTATTGGCTTACGTCGTCTCATTGCCCTCTCTGCCTTTCTGTTCTTGATCGTCATGGCGGCACTTGATGTTACGCCAGAACAGTTCACTAGAGTGGAGTTACCAAATACGGCTTTCCGAGATTCCTTCATCAAAAGAGACGAAGTAAATAAATTCGAAGCAAGAAATGTTACCAACATAAGTAACTTACAAATAACTTGATGTAACAAAGCAGCTTCAATCACTTAATAAATGCAAGACCTCCAGTCCAGACTGAATACCAATTCAATTCCTTTCAGAGTATGCTGATGTAACAGCTCCGTACTTAACAATTATATGCAAACGCTCGCTCGACGAAACATCTGTGCCTAAAGACTGGAAGGTTCCAGGTCACACCAATACTCAAGAAAGGAAACAGGAGTAATTCAATGGATTAAATCTCCATGTAACTAACGGCGATCTCCAGCGGAATTTTGGGACATCTTTATTCGAACATTATGAATCAACTCGAAGAAAACGATTTATTAATGAATAGCGCGGGTTCAGAAAATGTCGTTCTTGTGAAACACAACTAGCTTTTAATTCTCACAAAGTAATGAATGCTATCGACAGGGGATCTCGAATTGATTATATTTAAACCTACAACTATGGATAAAGGGATGTAAGCCGAAAGGTTAGGGCCCATGCACAATCATGATTCATTTCCTGTTACTACCTGATTGACATAAATACCTCTGAAATGTTAGGACTTTGGCAATCACAATTACAGTTAATTACAACAGAGCTTGAGTAGATATCAGATCTCAATAATAGGGCAATAAAAAGAGAAGGGCCTTGATTAATAATTCAGCTGACCCAAATTCTGATATATCTCTTAATTTAATTAAAAGGGAACAGGCAGGCCCTAAGTTAAGTAAAATTCACAAACAGAAAACAGGCATGAGTTCGATAATAACAGCTTCAGTTAAGTAAAATTACCAAATAGGAAACAGGCAGGACTTCAGTGATAACAGCTTCAGTTAAGTAGAATTACCAAATAGAAAACAGATAGGCGTTCATTAATAACAGCTTCAGTTAAGTAAAACTACCAAACAGAAAACAGACAGGCTTTCCTTAATAACGGCTTCAGTCAAGTGAAACTACCAAATAGAACCATGAACAGCTGCTTCAGTGAAGCAACCAAGAGCCTGAACCGCCCCCTCACAAGGGGCGCACCAGAAGGTCTACATGCAAGGAGCACAAATCAGACCAAATAGGAAGGCCAAGAAACGTTACAACGAGAGGACCGGTCCTCTAAACCCTCCCCCTCCCTCCACTCTGTTGGGCACAGCTCGGCAAAACAAACATGAACATAGCAAGACCAATTACGATAAAGCAACTACAACCAGCCAAACGGTACACCCGCGTGACCGCAAAACACCGTCTCTACAACGACGGCGAAACGCCATAAGGAAAACCAAGCTGGGAAAACCAACCACACAACCTCAGCAATTGCAAATCCAGAGACTCAGGCACCTTCCAAGCCAATGCAATTACACTCCTGGAAATGGAAAAAAGAACACATTGACACCGGTGTGTCAGACCCACCATACTTGCTCCGGACACTGCGAGAGGGCTGTACAAGCAATGATCACACGCACGGCACAGCGGACACACCAGGAACCGCGGTGTTGGCCGTCGAATGGCGCTAGCTGCGCAGCATTTGTGCACCGCCGCCGTCAGTGTCAGCCAGTTTGCCGTGGCATACGGAGCTCCATCGCAGTCTTTAACACTGGTAGCATGCCGCGACAGCGTGGACGTGAACCGTATGTGCAGTTGACGGACTTTGAGCGAGGGCGTATAGTGGGCATGCGGGAGGCCGGGTGGACGTACCGCCGAATTGCTCAACACGTGGGGCGTGAGGTCTCCACAGTACATCGATGTTGTCGCCAGTGGTCGGCGGAAGGTGCACGTGCCCGTCGACCTGGGACCGGACCGCAGCGACGCACGGATGCACGCCAAGACCGTAGGATCCTACGCAGTGCCGTAGGGGACCGCACCGCCACTTCCCAGCAAATTAGGGACACTGTTGCTCCTGGGGTATCGGCGAGGACCATTCGCAACCGTCTCCATGAAGCTGGGCTACGGTCCCGCACACCGTTAGGCCGTCTTCCGCTCACGCCCCAACATCGTGCAGCCCGCCTCCAGTGGTGTCGCGACAGGCGTGAATGGAGGGACGAATGGAGACGTGTCGTCTTCAGCGATGAGAGTCGCTTCTGCCTTGGTGCCAATGATGGTCGTATGCGTGTTTGGCGCCTTGCAGGTGAGCGCCACAATCAGGACTGCATACGACCGAGGCACACAGGGCCAACACCCGGCATCATGGTGTGGGGAGCGATCTCCTACACTGGCCGTACACCACTGGTGATCGTCGAGGGGACACTGAATAGTGCACGGTACATCCAAACCGTCATCGAACCCATCGTTCTACCATTCCTAGACCGGCAAGGGAACTTGCTGTTCCAACAGGACAATGCACGTCCGCATGCATCCCGTGCCACCCAACGTGCTCTATAAGGTGTAAGTCAACTACCCTGGCCAGCAAGATCTCCGGATCTGTCCCCCATTGAGCATGTTTGGGACTGGATGAAGCGTCGTCTCACGCGGTCTGCACGTCCAGCACGAACGCTGGTCCAACTGAGGCGCCAGGTGGAAATGGCATGGCAAGCCGTTCCACAGGACTACATCCAGCATCTCTACGATCGTCTCCATGGGAGAATAGCAGCCTGCATTGCTGCGAAACAAAATTGTTAAGGCTTTCGTGGCCACTTGTTGACAAACTGCCTATTGGCTTCTGTTTCGGGTTCTTCGGCCGACGTTCATCTAATGATTTTTCTGACGTTTCGCCAGCACGAGTGGCTGGCATTGTCAAAGCTTCACCCTCCACCGGCAATGGAGGGTGAAGCTTTGACAATGCCAGCCACTCGTGCTGGCGAAACGTCAGAAAAATCATTAGATGAACGTCGGCCGAAGAACCCGAAACAGAAGCCAATAGGCAGTTTGTCATTGCTGCGAAAGATGGATATACACTGTACTAGTGCCGACATTGTGCATGCTCTGTTGCCTGTGTCTATGTGCCTGTGGTTCTGTCAGTGTGATCATGTGATGTATCTGACCCCAGGAATGTGTCAATAAAGTTTCCCCTTCCTGGGACAATGAATTCACGGTGTTCTTATTTCAATTTCCAGGAGTGTATAATATTACTTGAAAACACAGCTCTTCAGTTGCGCACTAAAAAATTTTCAACTTTACCTAGCTTTCAACTTCTCTAAGGCAGCTTTCATCAGAAGTAAAAAAAATTTACATTACCTATAACAGAGTTTAGGAATAATGTAAAAATTATTAAATTAACCATATGTAATAAAATTACATCATAGCTAACTGCTACGGTACAGTAGACAAAGAAAGCATACTTACATAGGGTAAATAGTTATGAAATGGTTTAGAGCAACAGTGCTCACGTTAAAGATAAAAATATATTTGTACATTTTAAAATTTTCCTAGGAATGCACAACTTGATTAAGACGCGCCGCTAAGGGTCGCGTGTGCGGCCGGCACTGTAAGCAGCATCATACTGACAGGCGCGCGCGCCGTCGATGTTACCAAGTCGGCACCTTGTAATTTACAGTGACAACAGCTGTCAGAAGCACTGGAACAGAAGTGCACGTAATGTGCTGATTACATTATGTCAGATAGTATGTAACAGACCGAAAGTTGAACAAAATATTATACTGTAAAACAGGGAGAGAGAAAAAAATAATTAAGGCTACAGTACGGGAAGCATAATAGCAATATTACACGTTAAGTGATTTTAAGCAAGGGCTTTACACCATCAAAGAAATTTTTATCACGTAATTGTAATTGCTCATTGAGGATTAAATGGTCTTAACGGGAAAATGTTTGAAAATTTCCAACTGTTCAAGAATATCAAGTCTGAAGCCTTTCTTTTCCGTATGTAAGATACTAATACATGAACATCTTTAGATTTGTGTCCTGTGATAAGAGGGTGGTCAGCGAATGACGAATTATGTACGTTTGTACCTTTTTCCCCTAATAGATGCTGTTTATATCTAATCGAAAAGGCTCGTCCAGTCTGTCCTATATAATAAGCTGAGCAAGTGTCACAGGTGATTTTATAGACGCCTGAGTTTGGCAGAGGCGACCGTCTTGGTTTTAAATTATGGATAAGATTATTTTTGAGAGAGTTGTTGGTAGAGAAAGCTATGTTGCAGCCATATTTATTTTTAAGGAGACGTTGCAATCTGTAGGTTATTGGCCCTACATACGAGAAAGAGAAGTATTTCTTCAAATCGCTAGGCTCGTCAATAGTGGTCCCAAGCGTGGTAATTCTGTTATTGGTTTTCTGTCTGAAGACATCATCTACTATATTTGGTTCGTAACAATTATTAACTGCAATGGTTTTAATTAGATTCAATTCGGTTTTTAAATTTTCAGAGGACAAAGGGGGTAGAGATTGCTCTATGAACAGCAGAGTGGAAAAATGCTTTTTTGTGAGATCGTGGGTGTGTGGAATAGGCTGGCACAATTTGGTCAGAAAAAGAATCCTTACGAAAAATATTGAAAGAGATTTTGTCATTCACTGTTGTCAAAGTTACGTCTAAATAATTTAACTGACGGGAGCTGTTTTCAAGTTCACATGTAAAGGTGATTTTTGCATGTAGTTTGTTAAAGATCTCGAACAGGTGGTTAATGCCATCGTTCGTTCCGTTATAAACGATGAAAATGTCATCGACGTACCTAGAATATGAAACAATTCCTAAGGTGGCAGTGGAAAAATTTCTTAAAAATGTCTCTTCTAGAGAGTTGATAAAAATGTCTGCTAGGATGCCAGCTAAGGGATTGCCCATAGCAAGACCGTCAGGTTGTTGGTACAGCTGTCCATTGAATTCGAAATAATTGTACATTGTAACGATCTGCATTAGGTTAATGAAATCAGTGATCTGTTCATCAGAGAGTTCTTTTTTGAACAAACGTAAGTTATTCTCTATGATATCTAAAGTCGTTAGTACAAGCACATTGGTATAAAGGTTTTTAATATCAAATGAGAACATCTTTGTGTTTTCGTCGCAGTGTATGTCTTTTATTTTGTTGATAAGGCTCTGACTGTTAGCTATAGAGTAATTATTTCGAAAAACATAAGACCTTTTTAATTTATCATGAAGGAATTTTGCTAGATCGTGGTAAGCGCTGTTCATACTATTAGAAGTAGGCCGAATAGGATGATTTATTTTGTGAACCTTAATTGGGACCAAAGCTTAGGCGCCTGGGGGTTAATGTTAATCAGCTGTTTTTTTCTGGAATGGCTTAAGTAAGGAATTTTCATCATTGACCGCGGATCTAATTTCTTTTTGTAAAATTAGGGTAGGATCTACCTGTAGCTCAGAAATATTGTTTTCCTCAAAAAATTCTAAAGTTTTTGCTACATATTCATCTTTTGTAGAAGTAATAAGAGAATTACCTTTATCAGATTTTTTTATGAGAGCATCATTATCTCTAAGTTTAATACAATTAATACAACAATGACGCCTGCAGCGCCAGAAGGCATCACGAAACCGGAACCCCGCCGCTCTGCAAGAGAAAGGCATACGTCCGCCGTTCGAAGACGCTTGGCAGGGAGGTCGACCAAAACCCAACCATCCAGGCACTGTGCGATAACAGGGGGCCCGGCCATAACATAGAAGAAACACGTTATCTCCCTGGCTCAGGAAACATCATCGGCTCCCATCGTTTAACATACCCAGTTAACAAACAACCAAAACCAGTATCGACTCAGGAAAAGCAAACAACAGCCACGATTCAAGGAATCAACCGGTGGTGAAATACATCAGCTATGAAATCGCAATGATCGCAACAGGTATAAAAGTATCAATAAGAAAATAATAGTTGTTGTTGTTGTTGTGGTCTTCAGTCCTGAGACCGGTTTGATGCAGCTCTCCATGCTACTCTATCCTGTGCAAGCTTCTTCATCTCCCAGTACCTACTGCAACCTACATCCTTCTGAATCTGCTTAGTGTATTCATCTCTTGGTCTCCCTCTACGATTTTTACCCTCCACGCTACCCTCCAATGCTAAATTTGTGATCCCTTGATGCCTCAAAACATGTCCTACCAACCGATACCTTCTTCTAATCAAGTTGTGCCGCAAACTTCTCTTCTCCCCAATCCTATTCAATACCTCCTCATTAGTTACGTGATCTACCCACCTTATCTTCGGCATTCTTCTGTAGCACCACATTTCGAAAGCTTCTATTCTCTTCTTGTCCAAACTGGTTATCGTCCATGTTTCACTTCCATACATGGCTACACTCCATACAAATACTTTCAGAAAAGACTTCCTGACACTTAAATCTATACTCGATGTTAACAAATTTCTCTTCTTCAGAAACGATTTCCTTGCCATTGCCAGTCTACATTTTATATCCTCTCTACTTCGACCATCATCAGTTATTTTACTCCCTAAATAGCAAAACTCCTTTATTACTTTAAGTGTCTCATTTCCTAATCTAATCCCCTCAGCATCACCCGATTTAATTTGACTACATTCCATTATCCTCGTTTTGCTTTTGTTGATGTTCATCTTATATCCTTCTTTCAAGACACTGTCCATTCCGTTCAACTGCTCTTCCAAGTCTTTTGCTGTCTCTGACAGAATTACAATGTCATCGGCGACCCTCAATGTTTTTACTTCTTCTCCATGAATTTTAATACCTACTCCGAATTTTTCTTTTGTTTCCTTTACTGCTTGCTCAATATACAGATTGAATAACATCGGGGAGAGGCAAGAACCCTGTCTCACTCCTTTCCCAACCACTGCTTCCCTTTCATGCCCCTCGACTCTTATAACTGCCATCTGGTTTCTGTACAAATTGTAAATAGCCTTTCGCTCCCCGTATTTTACCCCTGCCACCTTCAGAATTTGAAAGAGAGTATTCCAGTTAACGTTGTCAAAAGCTTTCTCTAAGTCTACAAATGCTAGAAACGTAGGTTTGCCTTTTCTTAATCTTTCTTCTAAGATAAGTCGTAAGATTAGTATTGCCTCACGTGTTCCAACATTTCTACGGAATCCAAACTGATCTTCCCCGAGGTCCGCTTCTACAAGTTTTTCCATTCGTCTGTAAAGAATTCGTGTTAGTATTTTACAGCTGTGACTTATTGAACTGATAGTTCGGTAATTTTCACATCTGTCAACACCTGCTTTCTTTGGGATTGGAATTATTATATTATTCTTGAAGTCTGTGGGTATTTCGCCTGTCTCATACATCTTGCTCACCAGATGGTAGAGTTTTGTCATGACTGGCTCTCCCAAGGGCATCAGTAGTTCTAATGGAATGTTGTCTACTCCCGGGGCCTTGTTTCGACTCAGGTCTTTCAGTGCTCTGTCAAACTCTTCACGCTGTATCTTATCTCCCATTTCATCTTCATCTACATCCTCTTCCATTTCCATAATCCAATCTCAAGTACATCGCCCTTGTATAAACCCTCTATATACTCCTTCCACCTTTCTGCCTTCCCTTCTTTGCTTAGAACTGGGTTGTCATCTGAGCTCTTGATATTCATGCAAGTGGTATTCTTCTCTCCAAAGGTTTCATTAATTTTCCTGTAGGCAGTATCTATCTTACCCCTAGTGAGACAAGCCTCTACATCCTTACATTTGTCCTCTAGCCATCCCTGCTTAGCCATTTAGCACTTTCTGTCGATCTCATTTTTGAGACGTTTGTATTCCCTTTTGCCTGCTTCATTTACTGCATTTTTATATTTTCTCCTTTCATCAATTAAATTCAATATTTCTTCTGTTACCCAAGGATTTCTATTAGCCCTCGTCTTTTTACCTGCTTGATCCTCTGCTGCCTTCACTACTTCATCCCTCAGAGCTACCCATTCTTCTTCTACTGTATTTCTTTCCCCCATTCCTGTCAATTGTTCCCTTATGCTCTCCCTGAAACTCTCTACAACCTCTGGTTTAGTCAGTGTATCCAGGTCCCATCTCCTTAAATTCCCACCTTTTTGCAGGTTCTTCAGTTTCAATCTGCAGTTCATAACCAATAGATTGTGGTCAGAGTCCACATCTGCCCCTGGAAATGTCTTACAGTTTAAAACCTGGTTCCTAAATCTCTGTCTTACCATTATATAATCTATCTGATACCTATTAGTATCTCCAGGATTCTTCCATGTATACAACCTTCTTTTATGATTCTTGAACCAAGTGTTAGCTATGATTAAGTTATGCTCTGTGCAAAATTCTACAATGCGGCTTCCTCTTTCATTTCTTCCCCCCAATCCATATTCACCTACTATGTTTCGTTCTCTCCCTTTTCCTACTGACGAATTCCAGTCATCCATGACTATTAAATTTTCGTCTCCCTTCACTACCTGAATAATTTATTTCATCTCGTCATACATTTCATCAATTTCTTCATCATCTGCAGAGCTAGTTGGCATATAAACTTGTACTACTGTAGTAGGCATGGGCTTTGTGTCTATCTTGGCCACAATAATGCGTTCACTATGCTGTTTGTAGTAGCTAACCCGCACTCCTATTTTTTTATTCATTATTAAACCTACTCCTGCATTACCCCTATTTGATTTTGTATTTATAACCCTGTAATCACCTGACCAAAAGTCTTGTTCCTCCTGCCACCGAACTTCACTAATTCCCACTATATCTAACTTTAACCTATCCATTTCCCTTTTTAAATTTTCTAACCTACCTGCCCGATTAAGGGATCTGACATTCCACGCTCCGATCCGTAGAATGCCAGTTTTCTTTCTCCTGATAACGACGTCCTCTTGAGTAGTCCCCGCCCGGAGATCCGAATGGGGGACTATGTTACCTCCGGAAGATTTTACCCAAGAGGACGCCATCATCATTTAATCATACAGTAAAGCTGCATGTCCTCGGGAAAAATTAAGGCTGTAGTTTCCCCTTGCTTTCAGCCGTTCGCAGTACCAGCACAGCAAGGCCGTTTTGGTTAATGTTACATGGCCAGATCAGTCAATCATCCAGACTGTTGCCCCTGCAACTACTGAAAAGGCTGCTGCCCCTCTTCAGGAACCACATGTTTGTCTGGCCTCTCAACAGATACCCCTCCGTTGTGGTTGCACCTACGGTACAGCCATCTGTATCGCTGAGGCACGCAAGCCTCCCCACCAACGGCACGGTCCATGCTCAAAATCCAAAACTTAACTGAAGTTTGCGAATCGAAGCTGAAGCTTGCCGATTCCAAAGGGGGCCCAATATTTGGCATAGCGTAACTGGCTCCAAGCGTCTCATCGGTTTGCCACGTCCCAGAGCTGGCTGGCCAGACTACATTCAAAGGCGGCATTCAAGGTGAGCTACGGGTTTAAATCGACTCACAAATATGCCCAGCAACCCCTCGCCGGATTTCGTACTCAACATGCTTGCGCAAGTGCTCGAATGAGTCACCGGGCGGGCCTCTCATACCGTTCTCCTCGCTCTGTTACCACTCCCCAACTCGCCACGGCACAGTGCACCCCGTCCCTCATTAACAATCTCGAGCGACCTCACACCGCAGGGACAACACACGACAGATCGAGCTAGTGACGCCAGAAATTCGAAAGGCGACGCCAGCATCCTAGCCAGCGGTCATCCATATTTCTAGAATTCGAAAAGAACCGTTCCTCAAAAGCGACTTCAAATTATATGAATGTCTATGGAGTATTGTCTCGGTTCTATCACTCCATTCGTCATTTGTTGTAGAAAGGTCATAGTTCGTTGTAACTGACGGGAAGTCATCGAGTGAAACAGAAGTGATATTTGGCGTTACCCAAGGAAGTGTTACAGGCCCTCTGCTGTTTCTAATCTATGTATATGATTTAGGAGGCAAACTGAGCACCCCTGTTACAGTGTTTGGAAATGATGCTGTAATATACTGTCTACTTAAGTAACGAGAAGATGAAAACCTATTGCAAAATGATTTGGACAACACATCTGTATGGTGCAAAAAGTGGTAGTTCACTCTGCTTAATGAAATGTCGGTCTCGTAAACCGACATACGGCTGGAAAAGCGATGTGCTGACCACGAGCCCTTGCGTAATCGCATCCAGTATCGCATGTGGGTTGAGGATGATATGGCGGCGGCCGATGTGGCTTCAGTCTGGAACCACGTGACCGCTACGGTCGCAGGTTCGAATCCTGTCTCGGGCATGGATGTGTGTGATGTCCTCAGGTTAGTTAGGTTCAAGTAGTTCTAAGTTCTAGGGGACTGATGACCTCAGATGTTAAGTCCCATAGTACTCAGAGCCATTTGAACCATTTTTGATGACACGGCGGCCGGACGGTACTGTTGGGCTTTCATGGCCTGTTTCGAGAGTTTAGTTTTTAGTTTCTTAATGAAAAGTGTGAGGTCATCCGCATGATTACTAAAAGGAATCAAATTTCGGTTACATGATAAATCAGACAAATCCATTGTTTGAATCAACTAATTACCTAGGGATGACAATTACGAACAGCTTAAATCGAAACGATCACACAGAAAATGTTGACGGGAAGATAAACCAAAGACTGCCTTTTATTAGCAGAATGATTAGAAGCCACAACAAATCTACTAGAGAGACTGCGTTGTTCGTCTTCTGGTGGAGTACTGCTGTGCAGTATGAACAGGATTGACGGACGACCTCGAAAAAGTACAAAGTTGGGCATCTCGTTTTGATTTTCGCGAAATACGGGAGGGAGCGTCACTGGTATGATGCGCGACTTGGGGTGATAATCGTTAAAACAAAAACTTTCTCCGTTGGGTCTAATTATTTTCGCTAAATTTCAATCTCCAACTTTTCCCTTACGAATGCGAAAACATTTTGCTGACACCTATATACAAAGGGTGAAGTGATCAATGTAATAAAATAAGTAAAATCGTAGCTTGCACGGCAATAATGAAGTGTTTGTGTTTCATGCGCGCTGTTGGGCAGTAGAATGATACAGAAATAGACTTAAAATGGTTTCATGAAATCTCTGGCATGTGCTTAGGTTAGAACTGCGGAGTGTTTATGTTTATGTAGATAAGAAATTCGAAAGAAGAATGTTATTCGGCAGCTCTGGGTTTCACTGTCTCCATTATCTCTCACTGTCAATAACAATGTTAGCATGCTGGTCCTTTTTAAGAGCGTCAGTTCAAATCAGTATAAAAGCAATTAATCGAGACCCAGCAGGTATCCTTCCGGAACAGTGTGGTAATAACTGTGGTAGCGTGACGAATATCGTCACGTAACTAAATCTATTGCAGTACTCTGCAAGCCTTTTTTACGGTGAACAGTACTTCAGGTGACACTGCCGATTCCTGTCCAATTCAAGAATGATGCCTGCGAAGAATGACTGTCACTGTGCCTTCGTACGAGCTCTAATTTTGAGGTTTCCTATCCGTAGTCATGTTTAGAGGATGTAAGATGCTGTCTGAGGCTTATTCGAACGTATGCTCCCATGATGTACGAAGGATGCTTTTAAGTAAGTACCGTGCTGAAATTAAAAAAATGCGTGCCAAGATATCTCAATAATTTTATTTTTACATGAAAGCCTGTACCTTAATCTACGCACTGACGCCATTACAGTCTGATTCTTCATTGTTTACGTTGTGTACTGAGTGTTTAAGATGCCTCCGATAATCGTGAGTCCCGCTGACTGTGAAGTACGGGCTGTTATAAGATTTCTTAGTGCTAAAGGCCTAAAAGCGATCGATATTCATAGTGAGATCTGTGCAGTTTACGGAGAAAACATTATGAGTGATGGAATGGTAAGAAAGTGGGTGAGAGCATTTAAAGATGGCCGCAGAAATGTTCATGATGAACAACGGAGTGGGTTTCCTTCGGTCGTTAATGAAATTTTGGTGCAGGAAGTGGACAATAAGGTGAGAGAAAACAGACGCTTTACGATTTCCTCCTTACGGGATGACTTTCCTAATGTTTCTCGTAATGTTTTGTATGGCATTGTGCCGGAGAACTTGAATTACCGAAAATTGTGCGCACGTTGGGTACCGAAAATGTTTACGGATGTGCACAAAACCAAACGTTTAGACAGTACACTGACTTTCCTTGAGCGGTACCACAACGACGGTGATGATTTCTTAAGCCGAATTGTTAAGGGCGATGAAACATGGGAGGCCTAGGTGACACAAGAATCAAAGCAACAGTCCATGGAAGTTGAGCAACGGCATCGTTTTGCTGCAAGACAATGCCCGTCCGCATGTGGCGAATCAGACCACAGATCTCATCACATCTTTTCCATGTGAAACTTTAGATCATCATCCATACAGCCCCGATCTTGCGCCCAGTGACTACCATCTGTTCCTGCACTTGAAGAAACGCCTGTGTCTTCAAGACGATGACGAAGTCAAAACAGTGGTGATGCAGTCGTTAACAAGTCAGGCGGCAGACTTCTATGAGGAGGGTGTTCAAAAACTGGTACGACGTTATGACAATTGCCTCAATATTGACGGGAATTATGTACAAAAGTAGATTTAAGGTACAGGCTTTCATGTAAAAATAAAGTTAGTAAGATATCTTAGCACGTCTTTTTTAATTTCAAAACGGTACTTACTTAAAAAACACGCCTCGATAACACCTTTCTTGAAGAGTCTGCCACTGGGGCCTCATAAGTATATGCGTAAGACTTTCACTCTTAACGACGAAATCATGTCAAAATGCACCGCTCTACAGAATGTTGACTGGAGAGACCTCTGCGTGAAGCCATGATAGCTGTTGGGAACATTTGAAGAGTTCAGTCTTTTATTCTCGATGGTTACAAGTTGTCGTTCGTCCGCACCAGCCTCGGCTGTTGCTCACCGATCTGCATGTTGGGTTCTACTGACGTCCGTCGAGTCCGCTCAGCGGTTGCACTCCCGGCAGATGATGTCATCAGTGACCCTGGCACAGCGGTGCACTGCCCGCGGGCAGACGCGACCGTTTTCTCAGCGAG
Source organism: Schistocerca nitens (assembly GCF_023898315.1). NCBI lineage: Eukaryota > Metazoa > Arthropoda > Insecta > Orthoptera > Acrididae > Schistocerca > Schistocerca nitens. The sequence continues at coordinate 405,657,517 of NC_064617.1, forward strand.
AAGAAGTTGTCGCGCTGGTTGCTGGAGTGTACTCGGACACACTCCGTATTCTACAGTGACCCTTAAAGACCTTCCCGCGGTGTACCAGGTGTCGGTGGTCGTGTGGTCGATTGATCTCCTTCCTACGCTTGGTAGGTGACAGCACCTAAAGATATCTGAGTTTTGAACAGGAGCGTGGACCCCAAGAGCCCCTATAGCTCATTTCCACACACAAGTTCCGTGCTGGTGGTTGCGATGTGCTGTTTTCGGAAGACACTCGGTTTCTCCATCTGTAGATGAGAGGCGGCGAGCAGCATGAAGTTCATCAGTGAAGGCCATCTTCTTTACATCTTCGGCTAGTTCATAGACAGTGCTGGAGAACCTAGGACATAGATTCACAACAGTACAGTCATCATGGACTCGACTGCTATTACTGTGAATGACATCAATCCCAATGATCAGCTCATGAAGAGAGCTGAAGTACACTACTGGTCATTAAAATTGCTACACCAAGAAGAAATGCAGATGAGAAACTGGTATTCATTGAACAAATATATTATACTAGAACTGACATGTAATTATATTTTCACGCAATTTGGGTGCATAGATCCTGAGAAATCAGTACCCAAAACAACCACCTCTGGCCGTAATAACGGCCTTGATACGCCTGGGCATTGAGTCAAACAGAGCTTGGATAGCGTGTACAGGTGCAGCTGCCCATGCACCTTCAACACGATACCACAGTTCATCAAGAGTAGTGACTGGCGTATTGTGACGAGCCAGTTGCTCGGCCACCATTGATCAGACATTTTCGATTGGTCAGAGATCTGGAAAATGTGCTGGCCAGGGCAGCAGTCGTACATTTTCTGTATCCAGAAAGGCCGTATAGGACCTGCAACATGCGGTCGTGCATTATCCTGCTGAAATGTAGAGTTTCGCAGGGCTCGAATGAAGGGTAGAGCCACGGATCGTAACACATCTGAAATGTAACGTCCAATGTTCAAAGTGCCGTCAATGCGAACAAGAGGTGACCGAGACGTGTAACCAATGGCACCCCATACCATCACGCCGGGTGATACGTCAAAATGGTTCAAATGGCTCTGAGCACTATGGGACTCAACTTCTGAGTTCATCAGTCCCCTAGACTTAGAACTACTTAAACCAAAAGACAACACAAATATCCATGCCCGAGGCAGGATTCGAACTTGCGACCGTACCAGCAGCGCGGATCCGGACTGGAGCGCCTAGAACCGCTCGGCCACCGAGGCCGGCCGGTGATACGTCAGTAAGGCGATGACGAATATACGCTTCCAATGTGCGTTCACCGCGATGTCGCCAAACACGGATGCGACCATCATGATGCTGTAAACAGAACCTGGATTCATCCGAAAAATGACGTTTTGCCATTCCTGCACGCAGGTTCGTCGTTGAGTACACCATCGCAGGCGCTCCTGTCTGTGATGCAGCGTCAAGGGTAACCGCAGCCATGGCCTCCGAGCTGATATTCCATGCTACTACAAACGTCGTCGAACTGTTTGTGCAGATGGTTCTTGTCTTGCAAATGTCCCCATCTCTTGAGTCAGGGATCGAGACGTGACTGCACGACCCGTTATAGCCATGTGGATAAGATGCCAGTCATCTTGACTGCTAGTGATACGAGGCCGTTGGGATCCAGCACGGCGTTCCGTATTACCCTCCTGAACCCACCGATTCCATATTATGCTAACAGTCATTAGATCTCGAGCAACGCGAGCAGCAATGTCGCAATACGATAAACCGCAAACGCCACAGGCTACAATCCGACCTTTATCAAAGTCGGATACGTGATGGTACGTATTTCTCCTCCTTACACGAGGCATCATAACAACGTTTCACCAGGCAACGCCGGTCAACTGCTGTTTGTGTATGAGAAATCTGTTGGAAACTTTCCTCATGTCAGCACGTTGTAGGTGTTCCCACCGGTGCCAATCTTCTGTGAATGCCCTGAAAAGCTAATCATTTGCATATCACAGCATCTTCTTCCTGTCGGTTAAATTTCGAGTCTGTAGCACGTTATCTTCGTGGTGTAGCAATTTTAATGGTCATTAGTGTATTCAAATGGGGCTGGCGTGAGGCTATGACGCAAGGCGCGGTTCGTAATGACAGCACGAGTCTTCCTTATTCTGATATACTCACGTAGTAGGCTGAAATGCATTGACGGCCCCTCGTTATGTGCTCTTATGAAGGAGATATAGTTTCTTGCAACTTGTCTTACGACCCTACGAACACGCTTATCTTGCTTCCTCTAATTTTCTGTCGAAGTTTCCTTTCTGGAAACTCGGCAGACGGCCTCGCAATGTCTCGTCGAACTGACCCACTTGCGACATATTGGCTCCTTTGCGCTTCCGCCATTGTTTCTGGCGTGACATGATTATGCCTGTGGCGATGTCAACGAGTTTTAGAAAAAGTTTTCTAATTTCTACCCCTTTCTATTCTGTGCCTTTAGAGCTCATTATGGGATCGTCTGTGACTTTTCTATTTATTTTAAGAAGTGAGGATCTCAGACTGAGGACCAATTCTCCTAACGTATGTTAAGTTACGCTACTGGCTATTAAAATTGCTACACCACGAAGATGACGTGCTACAGACGCGAAATTTAACCGACAGGAAGAAGAAGATACTGTGATATGCAAGTGATTAGCTTTTCAGAGCATTCACACGAGGTTGGCGCCGATTTCGACACCTACAACGTGCTGACATGAGGAACGTTTCCAGCCGCAGCAGTTGACTGGCGTTGCCTGGTGAAACGTTGTTGTGATGCATCGTATAAGGAGGAGAAATGCGTAACATCACGTTTCCCACTTTGATAAAGGTCAGATTGTAGCCTATCGTGATTGCGGTTTATCGTATCGCGACATTGTTGCTCGCGTCCACCCCGGTAGCTGTGTGTTTTCGGTCAGAGGGCTAGCTGCTCTCTTAAACAAAAAAAAACTGAGTTAATGGATAAACAACGAACTGAAACGGGTGTCTTTCGACGTCCGCCCAGAGCAGATACAACGAACAAAAAGAACCAAAATGAGTTTAAAAAAAAAGAAAGTCGTCAGCGTGACAGACTGTCAATCGTAAGTGCCTGGGTTCGATTGCCGGCTGGGTCGGAGATTTTCTCCGCTCAGGCAATGGGTTTTGTGTTGTCCTAATCATCATCATCTCAACCCCACCGACGCGCAAGTCGCCGGCGTGGCGTGAAATCGAAAGACTTGCACCAGGCGAACGGTCTGCCCGACGGGAGGCCCTAGCCACTCGACATTATTATTGCTGCTCGCGTTATTCGAGATCCAATGACTGTTAGCAAATTATGGAATCGGTGGGTACAGGAGTATAATACGGAACTCCGTGCTGGATCCCAACGGCCTCGTATCACTAGCAGTCGAGATGACAGGCATCTTATCCAGATGCCTGTAACGGATAGTGCAGCACGTTTCGATCCCTGAGTCATCAGATGGGGACGTTTGCAAGACAACTACCATCTGCACAAACAGTTCAACGACGTTTGCAGCAGCATGGACTATCAGCTCGGAGACCGTGGTTGCGGTTACCCTTGACGCTGCATCACAGACAGGAGCGCCTGCGATGGTGTACTCAAACGACGAACCTGGGTGCACGAATGGCAAAACGTCATTTTTTCGGATGAATCCAGGTTCTGTTTACATCATCATCAAGATCGCATCCGTGTTTGGCGACATCGCGGTGAACGCACATTGGAAGCGTGTATTCGTCATCGCCATACTGGCGTATCACCCGTTGTGATGGTATGGTGTGCCATTGGTTACACGTCTCGGTCACCTCTTGTTCGCATTCACGGCACTTTGAACAGTGGACGTTACATTTCAGGTGTGTTACGACCCGTGGCTCTACCCTTCATTCGATCCCTGCGAAACCCTACATTTTAGCAGCATAATGCACGATCGCATGTTGCAGGTCCTGCACGGGCCTTTCTGGATACGGAAAATGTTCTACTGCTGCCCTGGACAGCACTTTCTCCAGATCTCTCACCAATTGAAAACGTCTGATCAATGGTGGCCGAGCAACTGGCTCGTCACAATACGCCGGTCTCTACTCTTGATGAACTGTAGCATCGTGTTGAAGCTGCATGGGCAGCTGTACCTGTACACGCTATCCAAGCTCTGTTTGACTCAATGCCCAGGCGTATCAAGGCCGTTATTACGGCCGGAGGTGGTTGTTTTGGGTAGTGATTTCTCAAGATCTATGCACCCAAAGTGCATGAAAATGTAATCACATGTCAGTTTTAGTATAATATATTTGTCCAATGAATACCCGTTTATCATCTGCATTTCTTCTTGGTGTAGCAATTTTAATGGACAGTAATATAGTTTGTTCTTTCGTGAGCCAATTTCAAATCTTTTTCATTTCTCCTGGCATCTGCACACAAAAAGTTTTATCTGAATGAAGGAAGGTTAAGGTTTAAAGTTCCGTCATTGGAGACTGGGTAAAAACTCGGATAGGGAAGGGGATCGGCAGTGTTCTCTTAGAAAAAGCCATCCAAGCATTTGCCTTAAACGATTCAGGAAAACATAAATCTTTACGGCAGGAACCGCGAGTCCAGTGTCTTACCAGAGGCCCTCCTCGCACAGATGTTTAATGTGGCCATCTCGCTTCAGGCCGTTTCTTAGGATTATTCTTAGGAATTTCATTTTCGTTATTGTTTCCATAGATTTATCACCAGTAGCGTAATCGGACAAAACTGAATTTTTCGGCTATTCATGCGCAGTACTCTACATTTAAATATGATCAGTTTTGACGTCCAGTCCCTGCAGCAACCGTCGATTCTTTAGAGGTCTTCCTGCATTTAGCTTCAGCCTCCTGACATTGCAACGGTAGCACAAGAATCAAATTTGGATCTCAAAGAGTTTCTCCACTAGGAATGCCGTTTACATGTGCACTCATCAAATTGTGCAAGCATTAAATTATAAAATAGCACCTGTTGGCATTTTCTGCGACCTATCTAATGCGTTTGACTCTTTGACGGTATAGCCAACCAGTGTATAATGGCATATACAACCGGAAGAGTGCAGAAAAAAAAATAAAGAAACTAGAAAGTAACGTAGTAATTGAGCCAATATAGTCTGGGGGCATTATTCTAGTGGGGGGAAATCACGCATATGGTTCCTCACGGCTGAATCTTAGTTTCACTATTGTTACTCATGTATGCAAAAGATCTTTCGTCTAATGTGTAACAAGCAGAACAATTCTTCTTATAGATGTCACTAGTATTGTGAACAATCCAAGCATAGACGCAGAAACACAAGAAATAATAAACAATGTTCTTAAAAATATAATATATCACTGACTGATTTTCTGCGAATGGTCTCACCCTCAATTTAAAAAGAAAAACAAGACATATTTAGTTCCAGGGGTACAAAACCAGTATAAGTGTAACATACAGTGAGGAAATAATAAATAGTCAGAAATCTTCAAAATTTTTAGGTCGCCATATTGATGAGAAATTAAACTGGAAAAAGCACATTTTGGAACTCCTAAAGCAATTCAGTTTAGCCAAATTTGAAGTTAGAATTATTATAAATCTTGACGAGGGACAAACCAGGAAGTTGACATATATTGCATGTTTTCCTTCAAACAAATCATAGAGATTGATCTTCTGGAGTAATTGATCTTTAAGAAATAAAGTCCTCATTGCTCAGAAACGTGTTGTAAGAATAATATGTGGTGCTCACGCACGACTATCTTGAAGACATCCGTTTAAGGATTTGGGCTTGCTGACTACTATTTCACATTATATTTATTCGCTCAAGAAATTTGTTGTAAATAATCTACTGCAGCTCAAAAGGAACTATGATGTACATAATTACAATGCTAGGAGGAAAAATGATGTTTATTACTCCGAAGTAAAATTGTCCTTATTGCAAAATGCGATGCATAATGGTACGATTAAAACTATTTATGTGTTACCCAGTAATATAAAAATCAGACAGACAGCAAAGTAATAGTTGAAAACAAACTAAAAAAGTTGCTCCTTGACAACCCCTTCTATACTGTAGAAGAATTGCTGTTACTGTAATGTGCAAAGGGTGGTGGGCAGAAGTTACTAACATACCTATGTACAAAAAAATAACTTATAGAAGTTCAGCGTACTGTTACATTTGCATATTAATTTGCAATGTGAAGGTAAAATGACAAGTTCCTCATCAGAGCGATTTATCATGCAAATGATCCATGGAATCATGTAATATTCTTACAGCTTCGCCTAGGGATAGCCCCGACGTTAACACGAGGTAATTAATTTAAATGGTAAACCGTAACGCCCTTGGACTACTGCCGCAGTTACTTTTACATATGTCGATTTGATCTCGTTTGGAATAACTTTTATGCCTGTAAGCTAAGAAGTCTTACAGTTGCAAATATAGTCTGATATTCGACAAACTCGTGTCTAGTTCACTATACGACAGTGATGACCAGTACGGAATGCCATCAGAAAATACAGGGACACGACGTCAAAATGGACGTTGTTGTCTACGGCGTTCTGAACATGAAGGAGGGACAGAGCGAGTTGAGTTTTGCAAAATTTCTGTTTACGAGGACCATGTTGCTTTTTATACTGGAGATTCATGTTCTCCAAAGAAAGTTCATAATATGTGATCATAGAAAGTATCCTATAATTCTACAAAAAACTGACACCTGCTGTATAGGATTATAATTTGCTGCATCTACACGTCTTAGGAATAACCTGCGTTACTCTTCCGACACACTGTGATAGTACTGAAGGACGGTATTACCTTACCTTATCCGTTTGAAAAAAAAAAAAAAATGTTGAGACAGCGAAGCTAAGACAGACAGAATCGTCCAAAGTTTTATACTACTAATTTACGAAGTGTTTGGCTAGCTATAAAAGTCCAGTGGAAAGGTGCGCACAGTGACCTTGTTGTAAGGATGACGAACTCGCTGTACATAAATTCTGAAAAAATCCGACAGCATTCGGAAGCCGGTTGTAGAATTCCTCATTAATAACAGTTGTATGTTAGAACTTTATTTCATTTCGTGAGAATTCGAGCTAGCTTTAAAACTCATTCGTGAAACCATGTGATAACCGTAAATGTAGTTCGTGGATCTTCAGTGAAAACGCGTTGGTTCTGACCACTGATTATATTCGGCCGTGCTGGATGATGTTCCACGATCTTTTTCTGTCTACGCAAACCAGGAGTTTTATAGCGACTGGGTGTTTGTCTCTTTTTTTCCATGTTTGGTGTGGCTGAAAGCTTAGATACTATATTATGTCGACCCAGTGCCACATGTTGATTATCATTTTATACTTTTAACTTTCATTAAACAAATATTCCTTACAAAATCTACGTGTAACTTCTGTAGGTGTCAAGTCTACTGATGAAACAACGCTACTAAGGACTTAGTGTCTGGAGCAGGATATAATTTAATTTGTTTTGCTTCAAAATTGAAACAATCTTGTATAGTATTCGAGTACTTGTTCCATATAGTGTTTCAGTGTACTAATGTTTCTGCTTGGTCGCTCCTTTCAAAACAGATTACTTTCCTGTGGTTTTTTTTTTTTTCTAGCACAATCTATTCACCCACAGATTAATTTTTCACTCTTTCAAAGAGGATTTAATCTTAATACACATTGTAAAGATAATAGGAAATTATCTAATTTATTCATACTGCAGTAAATTCCTAAGAGAACAACTTAGACAACAATTTTATGGATCCATTCCACATGTATACTTTCTTGCAAACCTGTTAGGCTTCAGCGGAATAATAATGTTACAAAATTACGCAAACACACATACACAGACACACACACACACACACACACACACACACACACACATACACACAAACATTTTCAGCTGACATCAGGAACTCAACAATAACGCTGAATTTTAATTGTTCCGTCCGTCTCTTCCCATTTGACTGTGTAAAATACTGAGTCAGTATCCCTACATAAAGAATTAGATGTTGAGGTTGGGAACATGCAAGAAACTTACTGTTAGTTTTCTCGATTAATTGTTTTGGACGTAGGGTTTTTGAATTTACTGGTACGATAAATTCCACTATGAAATTGTATTATAGAATGAAGGACTTGTTACTTTAAGAATTTCTACTTTGTGTTATCTAAATAATCTTTGAGTGTTTGACGTTTTTATTTAGGAGGGAAACCGTAACCACCTTTTTCATGTACGATGGTATTAAGCCGGCCGCGGTGGCCGTGCGGTTCTAGGCGCTGCAGTCCGGAACCGCGGGACTGCTAAGGTCGCAGGTTCGAATCCTGCCTCGGGCATGGATGTGTGTGATGTCCTTAGGTTAGTTAGGTTTAAGTAGTTCTAAGTTATAGGGGACTGATGACCTAAGATGTTAAGTCCCATTGTGCTCAGAGCCATTTGAACCATTTGATGGTATTAATTTTGAATTTAGCCACTTCGGGTAATTTATTTTACAGTTTTAATTCAGAGTAAAAGTGTTTTGCATTATTTGTTTCGTAGAGATTTAAAAATAAACTGGGGATTAGTTCCTGGTAGGAATTAAAAGCGGCGCCTGGGACTATAAAATTTTGAGCGCGCCTGTGACGTTCTGGGCGTGGCCAGGTGTAATTGATTGGTCTGTAGCTGTGGCCACAGCACACCCGAAGCCTCGCCGCGCTGAAAGCCCCTTTCCTATCGACAGGCTTCGCTGTATCGTGACTGGACGAAGAGGAGGTGGAGACTGTGAGAAAGGAGTGCTTTTCTCTAGATGCCGACACGCAGTGCTTCTAATTTGGGCTTCACCAACCTCAAAAGATGTGGTAAAAGAGTGGGTGTGTCTGTTCTCAGTGGTAACGTCTCTCAACACACAAGTACACTTCTCAATGAACACAAAACTACTATACTGCAGCCTCAGTCAGATTCGTACAACCAACCACGTGATTGTGTGCTGACTCAAAAGTTTAACTGTATTTGCTCTTCATCCTTGACAAGAATGAAAACTGTAGATAGGCTATCATATCGCTGTATGTATGAGAAAATGTTAGTTCAAGAAATTACATCTATTTCTAGATATTACAAATGGAAACCGCACGTTTGCTTATTTTCCGCATAACAAAAATGGTTCAAATGGCTCTGAGTACAATGGGAGTTAACATCTGGGTGTCATCAGTCCCCTAGAACTTAAAACTACTTAAACCTAAATAACCTAAGGACATCACACACATCCATTCCCGAGGCAGGATTCGAACCTGCGACCGTAACAGCAGCGCGGTTCCTGACTGAAGCGGCTAGAACCGCTCGGCCACAACGGCCGGCTCCGCATAACGGAACAATAGTGTGGCTACACCAGTGTTATGCAGGGCGATTCATGTGTCGCTACGGATTCACTTTATGCAGCCTGTATTACCTACATTTGTATCAGGAACGACACCCAGACAAGCGTCAGCCACGTAATAGGTATAACTTACCTTTCAGAGCTTTGGGCGACGTTGAGCAATCGGAATCATACTGTAAAAAACACAATTGAGAATTGGCCATGATTTACCCGGTATTTTTTGACGAAGACATACCTTACTTCTCCCATACAAGTGTCTCCAATCCTTCTTTGTATAATTGTCAGAGTAGTCATACAGGTTTTGGATGTCTCTGTAAGACAGTTCCGTTCACAGTACTTGACCTTTCATAAATGGCTCAGAAACGTTGCCTTACAAAGTCTGTTACACCACGATAAACAACGAAATTAATATGAGATACTAGAACGCGAAGTTCGAAAGTAATAACTTCATGGTATATAACCTCTGAACCATTTAGTAGTATAAACGGAATAAACTTGCAGAGACATCCGAAACCTCTATGACTACAACGCTAATTACACAAATAAAGACTGAAGATCCTTGGGTAAGAGTGGCAGGTGTAAGATATACCTTCTTTCAAAAATACCGTGTAATTCATGGCCAATCCTCACTTGTATTTTTTACAGTTTGGTTCCCTTTATTAAAAGTCGCTCAAAACTCTGAAGGGAAATATATCGATTACGTGGCTGACACCTGTCTGTACGCCATTCCTGATACAGACCGCTAATTACACAAATAAAGGCTGGAGATCCTTCGGTAAGAGTGGCAGATGTAAGATATACTTTCTTTCAAAAATACCGTGTAATTCATGGCCAATCCTCACTTGTATTTTCTACAGTTTGGTTCCCTTGACTAAGAGTCGCTCAAAACTCTGAAGGGAAACATGTCGACTACGTGGCTGACACCTGTCTGTACGCCATTCCTGATACAGTCGTGGTACAGGTTGCATAAAATCGGTAGGGGGAGCTGAATAGCAATCTATGTACAAGTAAGTTACACTCTATTACGGATTACTTTTACTGAATGCTACATTACACATCAAAGTGACACAGATGCATAGCGCTATTCTTCAACATAGTTACCAAATCTCTGTAAACAACAGTCAGGGGCTGACGACCCTGTAGTTTAGTCCCTTTATACCCCAAATCAATCAAACAACGAACAACGGTCGGAACGTTTAATATCGTTCGATTCATCGATAATAGAAATCCGCTCTTTGGTCACAGAGCCATTCCAGAAACGCTGTAAATGTCATAATCGTTGCAAAAGCTGCAATTGCTGCGAAATATTTCCTCGCCAGCCTGGACATTGTCGCCTATAGTCCATTTCGACGCCCCTCTCTTCCGCAGCCTCGGTCAGATTGCTATCACCAATTCACTGCGACTGGACGCGCCATTGCATTTGGTCCACATATCACCAGGATATTTTCTGTAAATCTGTGTTCAATTTACACGTTTCAGCCACTATAATCGTACTGCCTCGTGTACCTCAACTTTAGTTTTCATTTCCAGCGCGAAGTCATTTCATTAGCACATTATGATACTCCTGTTAACAGTTACGCAGCAGGAATGTGCCTGTAGGAAACACAGAACATTTACTCGTATTATCTCCAGAGAATGCGCTACCCTTGTTGCAGAATCGTCTTACCGTATGCTTACTTTTTAAAGTCTGCTTAAAGAGTTCATGTTAAGTAAACTAAAAGGCATAAAAAAGGTGGGCTAGAATGTTAAATGGAAAATGTAACAACGATTAATTTTTCGCTTAAAATGGACTACGTTCACGACATCGTACTCGATTGGCGTCGGTGATAAACACAAATATCATCAGAGCAACTGGATTTGAAAATGGCCAAAGACCGGAAGTGGCCAGTGATATAACGTAATACTTGACGCAATACAGGTCACCTCGTATAAAGAATTTGGAAGTTACGATGGACATTTAGAAATGTTTCAGCATTCTGAAATAATTTGCGGAAATGTCCCACATATTACCTTAAATGGAATAAATTAATAAAGCAGTGGGAATTAACCATGCGTTCTGAAAGGATCACACTCATCCACGAAATACAGAGCAAAATGTTTTCAGCTCACTTACGTAAAATGAACCGTATAATTTGATTCCATGTTCAAGATCTTGTCACAATACACTCCATGGGTTATCTCGTTTGACAGAACAGTATTGCTGCGTTTTGTGACTCCAAGCCACACAAGAGATATTACGTTGGTGGCCTGTGGAATAACATGCCACTTCCACTCCATTGTATCTGCGGCAGGAATTCTACTTGTTGCCTCCGTAAGTCAGCAACGATAATGTACAAAGCGCGGGCCACTCCACTAGACCTTACAAGGTTTATAACAGTGTATGCGATCTTTAGATTTTTGAGACAGATATCAGATTTTTGAGACAGGTAACACCAAAAGTTAATGTAACCTAGAACGCATAAGAACGAACGTTTTCTGGAAAACGTGTGTTTTGTTTAATGAGTAAAAGAAAATAAATGTTGCTAATAGCCGGCCGCAGTGGTCGAGCGGTTCTAGGCGCTTCAGTCTGGAACCGCGCGACCGCTACGGTAGCAGGTTCGAATCCTGCCTCAGGCACGGATGTGTGTGATGTCCTTAGGTTAGTTAGGTTTAAGTTGTTCTAAGTTCTAGGCGACTGATTGCCTGTGATGTTAAATCCCATAGTGCTCACAGCCATTTAAACCTTTTTTTTTCTTTTGCTAATAAATAATTCATTTCTGGAGAGAGAGAGAATCCCAGCTGGCAAATCAAATGTATACTAGCCCAAGGGGAAATCTGCGGAAGGCTGGAGGAGCGAAGTTACAGGGGATGAACAAATATATGGACCCAAAATCAGAACCCATGATCGGTATAGGAAATCCGTTGGCATTCAAAACAGCTTCCGGTCGTCTGGGAATGGATAGATATAGGTCCTGCATGTATCTCTGGAGAATCTTATACCATTGTTACTGGAAAATATGGCAAGTTCAGGTAGCGATAATGGAGTTGGATAGCCATTAGGTTCTTTCCTCCAACGTAGACCATAAAGGCTGAATAATGCTGATATCTGGTGCCTGTGGTGGTCACGGGAGGGACTAGAATTCGTCTTCGTCCTCAGAAAACGAGACGATGTGCGCCCTGTGAACAGGGGTCTTGTCATATTAGAAGACAGCATCACCATTGAGGAACAAACCTTGTACCATGGAATTCGCCTGATCCACCGAAATGGTCACATATTCCTTGGCAGGAATGCGACTTTTCAGGGTACCATGGGGCCCATGATTATCATGATGAGATTGCCAAATCCTCTACATAAGAAGTGTAAAAGAACGGACCTGCAAAATTACAGACCAATATCCTTTATATCGATTTTCTGCAGAATTTTTGTGCATATTCTCAGTAAGAATGTCATGAATTTCGCTAAAATACAATACAGTTTCATTAATAAGATTAAGAAATCATCGCTCACGCGATGCTCGACTTGGGCTTTTCTCACATGATATCCTGAAAAACGTAGACGAGAGGAAGAGACAGATTCAGTATTCTTTGATTTCCGAAAAGCATTTGATACATGTACCCTACTGTAGACTGTTAACGAAGCCACAAACATACGGAATAGGTAACCAGATGTATGAGTGGCTCGAAGACTTTTATAGCGACAGACCCCGCACGTTGGCCTTGACAGCAAGTGTTCAGCAGAGACCAGCGTCAGGGACGCCACAGGGAAGTATGATAGCACCCTTATTATTTTCTGTACACATAAATGATCTGGCGGACAGAATGAGCAAAATTATGCAGCTGTTTGTTGATGTTGCTGCGGTGTACGGGAAGGTATCGTCGTTGAGTGACTATAAGAGGACACAACATGACTTAGGCAAAATTTCTAGTTGGTGTGATGAAGGACAGCTGGCTCTAAACGTGGGAAAATATAAATTAAATTAGATGAGTAGGACAAACAAACTTCTAATGTTAGAATACAGCGTTCGTGTTTTTCTGCATAATACAGTCACATCGATTAAATATGTAGGCATAAAGTTGCAAAGTGACATGAAATGGAACAAGCTTGTAAGGATTACAGTATGGAATGGTCTGCTTCTGATTATTGGGAGAATTTTAGGGAAGTGTCGTTTATCTGTAAAGGACACTCTTGCATCCATTTCTTGAGTACTGCTTGAGTGTTTGGGATCTGCACCAGGTCGGTCTGAAGGAAGACAGCGAAACAATTCGGAGAGAGGCTGGTAGATTTATTAGTGGTAGGTTCGAACAAAACGCAGGTGTTACAGAGATACCTCGGGAACTCGAGTGGGAATCCTTGGAGGGCAGGAGACGTTCTTTTCGAGGAACACTACTGAGAAAATTTAGAAAACTATCATTTGAAGTTGACTGGAGAACTATCCTTCTGCCGCCAACATACATTTCACTTAAGAAACACGAAGATAAGTAATATAGGGCTCTTACGGAGGCACATACAGAGTCATTTTTCCCTCGTTCTTCTTACGAGTGGAACAGGGAAGGAAATGTGTAATAATGGTACAAGGTACCCCCAACTCGCACCGTAGAGTCGCTTGCGGAGTATGTTTGTAGCTGTAGATGTAGAATTCATCACCGAACCACCTACATGTTCCTCTGTTAGGATGTAAGTTCACGCAGAAATTGGAAAAAGCCTGAAGCAAGACTCATCCAATCAAAGTACTTCCTTCCGTCGCTGCATAGTCTAGGTTTTATGGCTTCTGCACCACTTTTCCTGTTACGGGCATCTGCATCACTGATGAATGGTTCTACAATTCCATCTTGCCCTGTGATTCACTGGTTATGGAGTTCCCTTTGTATTGTATTGATGCTGACAGATTTTTACGAATACGACATTTAGCTCTGCAGTGACTTCTGCAGATGGCGTCCTAGTATTTTTCGTCACGAACCTCTTCAATTACCATCTGTCACCGTCACTCCATACACACATGCGTTCGCCTTGTGACTTTGTGGATGATATATTGAGCTGTGATGTTGATTCACTTTCTCTGTATGTGGTATAAATCTTCGATACTGTGCCTCTTGAAGCACTTCGGCTCCCTTGTTTACGGACGTACCCACTAAACGGGCACCAACAATTAATCTACGTTCGAATTCACCTAGTTGCGACACAACGCACTCGCATCTGTATAGAACACTGTTCTGACCACTACTGACACTTGCTGCATATTCAAGAAATAGCACAGCTGCCGATCGTGGTTAAATAGAACGATGCAAGCTGCAGGCTTGGCAAGCATCTGCATTTACGTTCAAGCTTGCATGCCAAATTTAAAAGAACGCAAAATACCCAAGATTGGCAAAGTTTTACAGAAGTTCGAATGATGGCGAGTACTTCAATGCGAGATACTTTTAAAAATTTCCACAACGAAATTCTGTCTCGAAATCTGGTAGAAAACCCAATGAGATTCTGGTCATATATATAGTACACCAGTGGCAAGACGCAATCAATACCTTCACTGTGCGATAACAACGGTGAAGCCACTGATGACAGTGCCACTAAATCTGAGTTATTAAACACGGTTTTCCGAAACTCCTTCACCAAAGAAGACGAGGTAAACTTTCCTGAATTCCAATCAAGAACAACTGCCAAAATGAGAAACATAGAAGTAAATATCCTTGGAGTAACGAAGCAGCTTAAATAACTTAATAAAGGCAAGGCCTCCGGTCCTGATTGTACACCAGTCAGGTTCCTCTCAGAGTATACAGATAAAATAGCTCCATATTTAGCAATTATATACAACCACTCGCTAACAGAAAGATCCGTACCTAAAGACTGGAAAATTGCTCAGGCCACACCAATACCCAAAGAGGGAAGTAGGAGTAATCCGCTGAATTGCAGGCCTATATCACTAACGTCGATTTGCAGTAGGGTTTTAGAACATATACTGTATTCGAACATTATGAAATAACTCGAAGCAAACGATTTGTTGACATATAGTCAGCACGGATTCAGAAAAATATCGTTCTTGTGAATCACAACTAGCTCTTTATACTCATGAAGTAATAAGTGCTACCGACAGGGGATGTCAAACTGATTCCATATTTTTAGATTTCAGAAGGCGTTCGACACCGTTCCTCACAAGCGTCTTCTAACCAAACTGCGTGCCTACGGAGTATCGCCTCAGTTGTGCGACTGGATTCGTGATTTCCTGTCAGAAAGGTCACAGTTCGTAGTAATAGACGGAAAGTCATCGACTAAAACAGAAGTAATATCCGGCGTTCCCCAAGGAAGTGTCATAGGCCCTCTATTGTTCCTGATCTATATCAACGACATACGAGACAATCTGAGTAGCCATCTTAGATTGTTTGCAGGTGATGCTGTCATTTACCGTCTTGTAAATTCTTCAGATGATCAAAACAACTTGAAAAATGATTTAGATATGATATCTGTGTGGTGCAAAAAGTGGCAATTAACCCTGAATAAGGAAAAGTGTGTAGTTATTCACATGAGTACTAAAAGAAATCAGCTACATTTCGATTACGCGATAACTCACACAAATCTGAAGGCTGTAAATTCCGCTAAATACTTTGCGATTACAATTACAAATAACCTAAATTGGAACGATCACATAGATAATATTGTGGGTAGAGCAAACCAAAGACTGCGATTCATTGGTAGAACACTTCGAAGGTGCAACAGGTCTACTAAAGAGACTTCTTACACCACGCTTGTCCGCCCTATTCTGGAGTATTGCTGTGTGGTGTGGGATCCGCACCAGGTGGTACTGATGGATGGCATCGAAAAAGTACAAAGAAGGGCAGATCGTTATGTATTATCGCAAAATAGGGGAGATAGTGTCACAGACATGATACGTGAATTCTAGTGGCGTTTTTCGTTGCGACGGTATCTTCTCATGAAATTTCAATCGCCAGTTTTCTCCTCCGATTGCGAAAACATCCTGTTGGCACCCACCTACATAGGGAGAAATGATCATCACGATAAAATAAGAGAAATCAGGCCTCGCACAGAAATATTTAAGTACTCGTTTTTCCCGCGTGCCGTTCGAGAGTGGAACGGTAGAGAGACAGCTTGAAGGTGGTTCATTGAACCCTCTGCCAGGCACTTTATTGTGAATAGCAGAGGAATAACGTAGATGTAGATGTAAGTGCATTTCTCGCTGTGTTTACATTTTTTGTCCAACTCCTGAATATTTCCATTGGAAACATTTGGTTGATGGACCTGGTGTGAGAAACTCCATTTAATGTCGCTCACAATTTTGCGTCTGTGATTAAGCAATGGCTATCAGTTTGAGACATCGCCAGGAGGCGTCTGAACGAGTCCAACAGGGCCTGGAGCCAGAGACAAATACCAGCCACTGTTGACTTGCCATCACGCTTCTACCACAAATGACGTCACTTAAACACGCCAGCTAAACACCCGCCTGCCAAAGCTCTGCCACAAAGCAGTACTACACGCCCAGGAGGGAGACAATGATTCCTTTGAAATTTTTCTAACAGACACTAATTATCAGAAATGTGTAGTATCGGTTCAAATTTCAATGGCGCTTTTCATGTTTCATTAATTCTTCTTTAAAGTCTTAGCAACTATTTCTCTGTTCATACTGCTCCTTGATCATCTGTAGCCGGCCGCGGTGGTCTAGCGGTTCTAGGCACGCAGTCCGGAACCGCGCGACCGCTACGGTCGCAGGTTCGAGTCCTGCCTCGGGCGTGGATGTGTGTGATGTCCTTAGGTTAGTTAGGTTTAAGTAGTTCTAAGTTCTATGGGACTGATGACCACAGATGTTAAGTCGC
Organism: Schistocerca nitens; assembly: GCF_023898315.1. NCBI lineage: Eukaryota > Metazoa > Arthropoda > Insecta > Orthoptera > Acrididae > Schistocerca > Schistocerca nitens. The sequence goes on from NC_064617.1 coordinate 405,674,617, forward strand.
ATAGTGCTCAGAGCCATTTGATTTGATCATCCGTGTCTGTGTTCATATGAAGGGGCTGCATGTATGCGCTGGTTATCCAGGCTGCAGCGAACGGGCCTGCGCCATGAAGAGGCCAGCACCACAATGCTTTAAAATACGGTGTGGACATCTTCATTCGTTTCAATGGATATCATTCACCCCTCAAACCTCATATCAAATTCCCAATAGCGCTAGGTCAAATGCATGGCACTTACATTGGTAAATCCTCTGTACTTTTAAAAAAGTGACCTCCTCACAGACTATCACCGTAACGTAGCGAGGGTGTTTGTGTGTTTCAGTGATTTCGTAGCTATGCTGGCGCGAGATATGCCCCTGGTAGCGTCACCCAAGCCAGATTGGTATGTAGGCGAGAGAGTAGCCTCCTAGGGGCTCTTGGGAGCATGTGTGCCATAACAACATGGGCTCTAAGGTCAGTCTGACATTGCTTCCATTTACTTGTGTCAGACGTTTGTTTCTTTTCCTGCCGGCCTGTCTTGGTCAACTCTCGCTTTCTTCACTCCAACGGTGTTAGGCTGCGAGACCCGAGACTGTCTTTCATTTTCACTCTTTTGTCTTACCTTCAATAGGGAAGGAAGCGTCGTCAGGCATGACGAAACCACCTTTCCTAAGGGATCAAACCCGTAAGACACATCATTTTCTTCTGCATTGGCCCCACAGCCTCAATACATTTGAATGTGTATAAAATTTCCGATATTGCCATTCTTAAGTGTGTCTCTAGCCACATATGTGCGTGCATCGATTCTTAAATTAATGACGATGATGTAGCCACATTTGCCACTGGAGACACACGTGAGAACCGGCGACGCACGAAACCGGTAGTGTGAGAAATAAAAATTTTATGCAGTCTCCTGGAATAATGTCGTTCTTCAAATTCCATAACACAAAGTCTGGTCACCCAAATGGGGAGGGGTTATGCAATAAGGCCAGTAACAAACGCATGTGAAAATCTGCATACATTCCTCAACATATGCCTCGAATAAAAACCGGAAATCAGGACGACGACCACGCAAGGAAATAGTTAAGAGTTATGGAATAAAAGACATACTCAGTGTTACCATATGTAACGTACTGGGTCTGGTGACAAATGAGATCGAACTTGACAAAATACTCAAATATCGTAATATCAACACAGGATAAGTCACCTAACATTGCCACTGGAAACACCTCCCAAACCACAACACTGACCAACTACTTCCACAGACCGAAAGTGAGGAGAGGGGTTGGTGGAATTGGTGAATACAAACCATTGAGAAATGCACGGAAGTATGATTTTCAACACAACCTTACTTTGTTTCATTTTTTAAATGGAAACCTGTTATTATCTGTAGCACAACTGAAAATAGAAACAAATTCTTAATCAATGCCGTTTGTTACATTGTACAATGTTAAGTACTTACGGAGTACTTTGTAACGTAAAGTTGACGCCTGGAACCTCAGACGTTCAGTCGCGTGTTGTAACAAACAAGATCTGCAGGGGTATATTTACAGAAGACTACGATGTTTCTGGGTTTGGCTGCCTCAGTGTCTGCATGTAGCGCTTGCCGAATTAGTCCTTGTACTCAGAGTAACTGTAGTACACTGTGTTATCGGACGTCTGTGATAGTGTACTGTACACAAGTAAGAACGAAAGTGCGCACAGTAGGAATGCCAGAAGGTCACAAGTAGAACAGTGTGCACAGTGACGTAGGAACTGTGAAAATGGTTTATCCTAAATCTGAAAAGGCAGAGATGATACTCATCTACGGCGAGTGTAGACAAAATACAGCTGCAGCCTGCAGGTTGGATGCAGAAAGGTACCCAGGCAGAGATCATCCAACGCGCTGTACATTTGAAAACATCTACAAATAATTGTGTGCAACAGGTATGGTCGTAACACGCAAACGGTTCGGTAACAAACCAATCACAAGAGAAGTATGTGCAGTTGGTGTTTAGCTGCTGTTGCACACTTGAGTTCACGTGACATCGCTACAGGCAAATGCAATAAGTCAAAGCAGTGTAATGCGCATACTTCACCGTCACTAATTTCACCCATATCATGTGTCGCTGCATCAGCAATTACATGGAGATGGCTTTAATAATCGAGTGAATTTCTGTCGATGGGCATTAACAGAGAATGCATTGCACTTCTACCAGTTTACCGATGAAGCAGGTTTTACACACCACTGAATTTACGAAACATGCATTACTGGTATGTGAACATACCAGGTAGAGCGATAGCGACTGTGAAATGTAAATGTATAGTGCGGAGTAATTGGCGGCCATCTCTCATAGGTCCTCACTTCATCGAAGGTACCCAAACAGCTGCAAAATACATCGAGTTTCTACAAAATGATCTGCAACATTGCTAGAAAATGTCCCGCTGGAAACGCGTAGACGTATGTGGTATCAATATGATGGTGCTCCTGCACATTCTGCAATGAACACTATGCTGACCCTTTACAGAATGTTCGACGGACGTTTCATAGGACGTGGTGGACGCATAAATTGGCCAGCCCGTTCTCCTGATCTTACACCTTTCTTTCTCTGAGGTATGTAAAGGAGAACGTGTACCGTGATGTGCCTACAATCCTTGAGCATATGGAACATCGCATTGAGGCAGCCTGTGGCAATATTACACCAGGTGTACTGCGTCGTGTAAGACATTCATTACGCGGTAGATTGCAAATGTGTGCAGCAAATGATGGACACCACTTTGATCATTTATTGGCCTGAAATGTGAGGACACACTCTTTGACATGCTGTGTCTGAAAACAAGGAACAAATTTGTAAGTTTAACTACATTCTCATGTTAATGTACATTTTCTTGTAACGAATCAGTACCGTACAGTATTCTTCAGAGAAAAAGACTAATAAATATGTTAGCAGGTGGGCGTAACGTGCTGTTCATGTCTCTTCTGTACTTACGTTAGATCATTGTTCTTTTTGTATCACTAATTAATTCGGTTCTCTCCGATACACACGATTGAACTGCTGAGGAGTTACTCAAGCGTCAACTTTACGTTACAAATTACTCTGGATATGATAAACATTTTGCAATGTAAAAAATGACATTAAGTACTTTTTTTCTATTTTCAAGTGCTCTAGAAATAATAACATGTTCCCATTAGAAAAACATAATCATGTGTTGAAAATCATGCTTCCGTGCATTTCTCAATGGTTTGGATTAACCAATTCCAGCAGCCCCTCTCCTCACTTTCGGTCTGTGGGATTGGTTATCCAGTGTTTGTTGTAGTTTGGGAGGTGTTCCCAGTGATAACGTTAGGTGACTAACCCTACATATCATTTATTACCGAAACTTAAAGAAAGTTGAAAGGTTCTAAATACCTAAACGATTACCTTCTGTTATACAGGTGAGTACCACCTCAGCAAAGAGCATGTAGTGGAGTAATAGTATTGCTAGAAATTGGGAAGATAGCATACGGCGGTACGCACTAGTAAAGGAAAGGGTCATAATAGTGAGACTGAAAAGTGGTAGAATTCGTCTAACTATTGTAGGAACCTATGCACCATAAGAAGGAAAGAAGGAAGGGAAGAGAAATACCATGCAGAATAAAATGAAAGCCTTTTTGTATCCCGATCTGTATGTGATGCAAGCTACAGTATGAAAGATTTTTCCAAGTAATCAGAACACTAGAACATACTCGTACAGAGAATACACCTTAGCGTTAGATTCTGAAGAGTAAATGAACAGCTTTCGAACGAATGCTACTAAAAGACCGTCTTGATTCGATGAGAAACTGGACTACTCGATAAAACTTCTTGAAGGTGCAGCTGAGTACACAATCTGTCACAGTAAGGAAACACAGCAGTAGGCAAAGACACCTTTCGGTGTTCACATTGATGACAACATGAACTGGAAGAAGCATATTACTGAGCTTCTCAATCAACTAAGTTCAGCTTCTTTCGCTCTTCCTATAATCGCTAGTCTTGGTAATAAACAGATCAGCCTCCTAACGTACTTTGCATATTTCCACACAATAATCTCTTATGGAATAGTTTTCTGGGGTAACTCACCACTTAGGCATAAAGTATTGATTGCACAAAAGAGAGCTGTGAGAATAATTAGTGGTGTTCACTCAAGGACGTCATGTAGGCACCTTTTCAAGGAGTTAGGTATTTTAACTGCACCATTAGAGTACATATTTGCCAAAGAAATTCGTTACAAATAATCCATCTCAGTTCGCAAAGAACAGTTATGTTCATACGTACAACACTATAGGGAAAAATGACCTTACCTATCCGTTATTGAAGCTGTCAGTTGCTCAAAAAGGAGTACATTATTCAGCAAAAATAGTCTTTGATCATTTGCCCAACAACAAAGAGTGTCTGGCGGGTAGAAGATCAAGTTTTAAATCTAGCTTAAAATCATTTCTTTTGGACAACTCCTTCTATTCCATGGACGCATTTCTGTTTCAGAAATAGAAAAAAAATTGTACCTCTAAATGTAGTTGCATGTGTAGAACTAAAAACTTCAGTAATGTTAACATTAGCGCTAATCAAGTGTGTCTTGTAATCTGATTTGTTCCACATCATACCGATAAAACAATCGGGAAAATGATCAACGGAACATGCCATAAGTAAAACTAAAACTGAATTATCAATGTCTTGGTTCCAACTGGAATTCGCCGCAATTTTGTCGAATAGGGTTCGTTGAGTATCAATGTCAAACTCGCGAACTGGAACTCTCCCACTTGCAGAAGACTGGCGAGCTTATAAAGCCTTCCGGCAGACGACGGGGATCACTGCTATCAACTGTAGTGGGATATTAAGCGGAATCAGCGGCGACGAACGATAATGTGTACCGGACCGGGATAAGAACCCGGGATCGCCTGCTTACTAGGCACGTGCGGTAACCACTGCACCATCCCGGACCCAGCGTTATCGCAACTGCACGGACTATCTCGCTGCACCTCACGGTCGATTGACAATCCCATCAAGCGCCACCAGCCCCTGTCCATTGTACTCCTGTTCGCTACTTACAGATCCCCACAGGTGGTCGGACGTATTTGTGCATTCACAGTGAGGAAAGTGGATCCATTGCCCAGCGAGCTTTATCAGTTATTTGAATACAAGGTGCCTGTTCCTTCGAAAGAATAGGCACTACGCAGATCCTGCAACTGTGAAACACTGTATGTAAGTTGAAGTGGGATCACTGCTATCAGCTGCAGCGGGACAATGTACAGGGACTGCGGACCGGTGGCGCTCGGTGAGACTGTGAATCGGCAGTGAGGCGTACAGAGATAGTCCGTGCAGTTGCAATAACGCTGTGTCCGGTATGCCGCAGTGGTTATCGCACTTGCCTAGTAACCACTAGATCCCCGGTTCGAATCCCGATCCGATATACATTTTCGTTCGTGGCCGCTGATTCCGCTCAATGTCCCACTGCAGCTGATATCAGTGATCTCGCTTCAGTTTACAGGTAGTGTTTCATAGCTGTAGGGTCTGCTTGGTGTCCATTCATTCGAAGGAACAGGTACCATCCATTCAAAAACAATAGTTGGAAGTCGTGCTTGCACCACGTGGTAAATGGGGACGAGCTAGTGCCGGAAACACCAGTACGGTGGTGACCACATATAACGCAGGAGCTGTCGCAGACAGGACGAGTTGCAGTTGATTTGAGCGCACCTTGACAGGTAGGCAACCTGTAGCTCTTTGCTGTGTGGTTGTTTGCTGCATCGTTAAATACCAGGCACGTATACCATATCCCTCTCTGTCACGGAGGAGATGGCGAATTTTGTTGAATATGGTTGGTCTCTAACAGCAACTTGTAATCGTTTACATCATGCTATAACGTTTCTACCATTCGTGCCTGCCAAGTTTGAAAACGGTGTATGACGAAAACTAGTAGCACTTGAGCTGGTGCGCTGCTGGCACCAGTCTCCATCTATTGTCATCCCGATCGTTGTGAGTCGATTTTCGATGCCTGCTTGTGTTCTTCGCATCTTTGGCGGATGTCTATTTAACTGCGGCGCGCGCGCTCTGCTGGGGTTTGAGTTCGGGTATCATCTGTGTGAGCGGCAGTGACGTGTGGCGCTGGTGAGTGACCGAGTCGGTCGACGAAGTAGCATGGGCAGCTGCTGCGGCGTGTTTCGTCGTTTGAATGCAGATCCGCTGCCGATTGTGATTGGGATCTGCTGGAGATCCGAAGGACAGATTTCCTTCGCGTCTGTTACATTTTACTCAAAGTGAACGAACTGGTGTCGTCGAATGGTTTCTTGGTGGGTTCTGTTCACGTTAATTGAATACGCGAGTGCACTGAAAACTATCTTGGTTGTTTCAGTTATTTGTTACTGTACTTGTTCGGGGTGCCTGATATGTTGATGGTATTTAAGGGAGTGCTACTTACGCACAACAAACAGACATGAAGCCGTGCTTAATGCTTAGCTAGATGTCATGCCAAGTTGTACGTAAGTCTGTGCCTGGAGTGAGCCGAAATAATTTTCCTATTTCCTGTTCCTATGTTATTATTTTACTTCTTTGCTCCAGAGAATTGGCTAATGAAATTTTAAGAGGCGTTACTGGACAAGTGCTCATCTACATTAGTGAGACTTGGGGTCATTGGTGCCGTGTTAATTAAAGGTTTATTCATAATCAGTTGAGCAGATATGTTTGTCTGTCTGATGCGCTAGAATGTTGTCTGCCGCTGATGTGTTTATGTTTCAGATAGATTACAGAGGTCGACGCGAACAAACTCCGATTGAGGTATCACGGTGGAAGAGGGAAATTTAAGCACCTGGATCCGTGTTTGTGGTTACGGTGTTAGTGTCCTGCAATGCCAGCTTTCAGGTGGAGCGTTGTGGTTTTCTGGAAGCTTAATTGTAGCCGAAAGTTGAGTATAGCTCCATTTTATCTTCTCGTCCGTGAATCTCCTCTGTCTGGTAGCTCCTTCCGATCTGCTCGCCTCCATCACTAATTTTCAACGTAAAAATTGTAATGGATCCATGTTAAGACTATTTAATATTCTATTATTATATTCTGGCCATGAAATGTATGTGAACCTCGTACCTGCGAGTAATACTAAAGAGGAGCTTAGTCTAGTGCGCTAATCTGATATTACTTGTAACAACTGCCTAAAATCAGTCCATGAAAGTAGTTTTAGAAATTGATATGGGTTGTGTGAAAGCCAGTTCCTATGTGAGTCACGAAGCATTCAGTTATGTCAGTTAAATTTTATTAATGAAGTTTTATGAACATGGTTTTAATTAGTGAATATTGCTTGAGTGAATTGCGAAAGATCTGGGTTTGACAGATTTAAATGCATTAATGTTAAGTCTGAGTACTGCTGCTGGTTCTGTAAGCCAGGTGCCTTTTATTACAATCGTGTTACTCTTGGTTTCATTAACAGCAATGGTTTGTAATAAAGAAGTGTTTGGCAACTACAAACTGGTTATGTGTTTAATTTAGATGTGTCGAAAGGAATGATGCATCAGCAGTGTACAAAATAAAAGACAGCTGAAGATTTTCAACAGGAATTTCAACGAAGTCATCTCTCTGCATCGTCCGCGGCTGTGATGTAGGCATCAGCCGAGGATTCAGCATGCCTTTTTGCTACGGAGGAGATGGTGGAACCATCTCGATGGAGCCGGCGGCTGTGACGTACATGACAGCCGTGGATGCAGCATCTCTCCATCCCCAATGGAGGGACGTCAAATCCACCATGTAGAAGAATCGTCTCCCAGAGGAAGGAGATGGCGTTGGACGGCAGATCCGGGAACAGCTGCCTGCAGCAGTAGAGACGTGGACGTGAAGGCCAGCAGTGTCGAGGTAGCGACGAAGAGAGGCGTACCAGGAGAAAGAAAGAGGGCCTGACCTGTAAAAAAAAGATACATGTAGGGTCCTCGTAAAAGAGGAGTGATTGGATTTGAAAATGTGGCGTGACCTGTTAATGCCAAGATCGCAGCGACCGGCGAACCAGAGCACCAAGAAGTCCATCAGGGTGCCTCGAGGAGAAGAGGCAGGCTGTCTCCTGAGATGAGGAGCTGGAGCACGCAGGAGACGACCACGACCGAAACATGTGATGGTAGCGACCATGGTTGAGCTGTGCAGGACTAGGTGCTTCGCATGCCACGAAGGTGCCTGCTGGAAGAGAAACCAAATACTTTTAACTAAACAGATGTCTCCTTCGATCTTCTCTATACTGCTCAGTGTTATTGATAAGAAAATTAATTTCGTATGGGAAACAGTTTTGAATAAGTATCATAAGAAAATATATACTCTCATCAACCAGCACTATAACTCTGCACGGAATTCTTTCATTAATTACCATTCAAACTATCCAATGGTTTCCAAACTCACTAATATTCATTTTACTCCTGCTGAAACATCCATTTTAAACAAAGACCTAAAATATAATTCAACACCAACTATTAACGATGTAAATAATAAAACTTAATAGCAAACGTTAATGTTGCAACGAAACGTTCCCTTTTGAGTAAATCAGACGTGTGCAAAATTGTTCTAAAACTGAAGACATTTTCACCAAAGAAAAATGTAAGAGCAAAAGACAGAATGAATGCCTAATAGTTAAAAATGTTAATGGCGAGCGTAAGTCTAATCAATAAATTGTAACAAACACAGACAAAGATAATACATTTGTCCTTGTTAATGAATGTGACTAGATTGCAAAGACTTTAACGAAATTTCAAGATACGATGGAAAAACTGACTGATGATAACAATTTCCTTCTCTTATAGAAAGAAAAATCTTCATTGAAGATGATGAATTCTCAGTTTACTAAATTAAGATCCCAGTTAAAGCTACATAAACCCAAAACGATAGTTTGTCCAATAGTTAATAATGTGAACTGTCGACTGTACAATCTAAACAAAAAGCTGAATCATATATTTACAGCTTTTAAAATAAAGAACAGCTATGAAATTGCACAGTCAATCTAAAACATTGAAAATTCTGAAAATGCAAAATTTGCCTCATAGACATTACGAGCCTGTACACTAAGGTAACAGTCATCGAAGCAATAGCCATTAATTTGCTTCAAAATAAGATTATGCGTACAGGAGAAATAACAGAGTTCATTGAGTTCCTTGCTTTCAAGTACTTTTCATTCAGTGACCAAATATACTTCCAAAAGGATGGATTAGCAGTGGTCAGTTCACTAGCAAGTAACATAGCTGACATCTTTCTTAGTCATACCGAATTACAATTTTTCAAAAAAAGTCCGCAGATCACGAATAAAATTTTGTGAAGGATCCGTTGATGATAACTTATTGTTATATAAAGGTTCCAGAGACAAGGTGGATTTATTCACTAACATTTTAAATAACGTGCATTCCAATCTTGTTTTAGATAGAACATAAATACAACAATAACATAAAATTTTTTGGATCTAACCACTTCAAATAGCAGCGGTAAACATTGTTTTACCATTTACAAGACGCCAACTGCCAGTGATGTAATTATTAATGCAAATTTATGTCATCCTTTTAAATACCAAGAAGCCTTTTCGCAAATCTATGATCCACAGAATACGTTAATTACATTTAGGAAAAGATACAGTTCAAAAGCAACTAAATCTTTTAAAGCAAACTGTAAAAACTAACTGTTTTAACCCCAGTGAAGCTGTTTCGTAAACAACAACAATCTGACAATGGTCTTACAACTCCCAGTAGCAAATTTACCAGAATGACGTAAATGGGTTTTATTTCTAAAAAAAGTAATACATTGTACAAGAACAGCGATTTGGCAATAGCCTTTATTACTGCAAACCTTTTGCAGAATAGGTTGAAACATACAACTGTAAACTTCAAAGATATCTATCTAAATCCCGATGCTTATAAGATATTACGTAAGAATTTTGAACAAACAGTACATTGACCAGACAGGTCTTGGCAATAGCCTTTATTACTGCAAACCTTTTGCAGAATAGGTTGAACATACAACTGTAAACTTCAAAGATATCTATCTAAATCCCGATGCTTATAAGATATTATGTAAGAATTTTGAACAAACAGTACATTGACCAGACAGGTCTGAACTTTATTATTCGTTATATGGAATAGATTTCAGGTACGTCTTGTACTAAGTCAGTATTTGGCGAACACCTGACACATCATAATCACTAGAAAGCATCTATAACGAATAACTTAAAAGTTATTTTCAATGAAGCTAAATAATTGTTCTTTAAGACATTCAAGAGATAGAAATTTATGCTCACTGCAAAAGCAGATCTCATCCATACCGAACGAACAATTAGACTTCAGAGAAAATATTTCTGTGATCTTTTTGAAGACTTACTATAGAATGTTCCTGCTCTTCTGTTCCTGTTTCATTATTTTTATGTTTGTAAGAATGTTTTCACGATTATAAAAAAACTTCTTCGTTTTGTTTTAAACTCTTTGCTCTTTATGTTTTTTACTTTTTATTCACGACGATCTTAACAGGTCCAGTTTTTTATGAAAATTACTGTGCAGTGCATCCCTTGATGTAATCTGGTGATTTTTCTGTAGGCTAATCAAAGAACACCATTTTACTTCTGGTCGTTTTTCTCCAAATAATAATTTTATCTTCGTGTTCATTGCTGCTTTATGGACTTTTTATGACTGTAAACAGCTATATTCACAATATCTTTTACGTTTTGACGGTTTATCCGTTTGTTTTACACTTGTGGCTACCTAGATGGCTCCATGACGCATTTTATGGTAGTGATGTAAAATATGTTTACGTGCAACTGACGTTATGTACGCCTATTTTATGGAATTCCGTGGAATATTTGTGACTGTAAACAACTACGTTCACATTTATTTTATACTTCCATTTCTTATGCTCGTTGTTTTATGTTTATGACTAGCTCGATGGGTCAATGACATTTTGTGTCGCAGTTCATTTGATATTCTAGGGCTATTCGGAAACTAAGGTCCGATCGGGCGCATTACGACAATCGTCTTACGTGCATGTCAGTATTCTGTAACAGCTACTTGCTGCCACCCCTTAGGAATCGTCTTGTGTTGAAACGTGCGCATTGACACTTCCCCTCCTCTTCCATGATAAACAGCAGCGTCACTCAAGCAGTACTTTCACTGGCACTACGATCTAGAAGCGATGTGCAATTTCTGGTATGCATTTCTACACGTCGGCCTGCATGCCAGTACATGTTTAACATCCAGTCACTGTCGCAACTCTGAAATCGTCTTCTGCTGGATGGCTCATATCGATACGACAACGCCGTCTCCATGGGAACCATTTGCATCCCATAAACACTGTCTTCGCTGGAATATAATCTACGAGTTTGCGATAAGTCGCTACAGGAGGCTATCATTGTTCTCACAACAGATTATGATTGGATATCTCTTTTATATGTATAACATATTGACGAAATGGTGTTCATCGAGTCACTTCATATACTGTAATATACCTATTTCTCCATTTGTTATTAGCTTTCGTGTAGCTGTTTTGTGTATTCCTTACTGTAACAACTGTTTCACGTCTTGTACGCGTGATGGCTATAGAAGACATTGTTCTGTACGCAGTGGGTGGAGCATCGCATTTTTAAGCAACAACGTTCGTGTAATCATGACAATTGCTCCGACTACTGCCAAAGCCTACTATTTAGGGGGAAAACTCTTCTTTTAATACTGGTTATAAACGATGTATTTCATATTCTAATACTATTTTAAAGGGTCTGAATATGGTTAAACGCTGACGAAACCGGTAATGATTGAAATCAAGTTTCATTGCAGTCGAGACTGTCTGCAATTCAATTTTAAAGTACTTTTAGCCAGACCGGTGTTTTTCCACGAGAAATGTTCTCAAATATTAAAAAGACACGAGACGACTGTGAGTATACTCCGATAGGAATAAGCCCAGGAGAGGAAGCGGGACGCCAAGGATGTTGGCTGAACGTTGGTGCCAGGCAGGAAGTTTGAGTGTGCCAAGGGCAACGTGTCTGTAAGATACAAGGTGTGGTCAATGGAAACGACCGAGGACACAGTGATATCACCCTCAGACGGAGGATGGGAGGTCTCGAAGAACGAAGAAGACAAGAAACTAAGCACAGGAAACACATCAGCGGGGTCGATGGAGAACTGTGTCAAGCGGGCCTGAGGCGTGCAGTCCAATGACGTGCTGGTCAGTGACAAGGAAGGCGCTAGTGTTGCTGGAAACAAAAGAGACACCGAGGCAGCACCAAGGGTGGTGGCGGCGCTGGAAGCGAAAGAGGCGCCCGGACCAGCAGCCTGAAGAGGTGCCAGGGGAGGAAGTGACGCTGCTGGCAGTACAGGAGAAACTGGAGCAGCATGTGCAGGAGAAAGAGGCGCTGGAGCAGAAGGTAGGTAGGTAGGAGGGTCTTGGACAGAAGGCGCCAGAGAAGGAGGCCAAAGTTGCCGGAGGAAGTGACAGCGGAGCTGGTATGGCCACAGCAGGTGTCACTGGAGCAGGCTGCGCTTTAGCTGGTGGTGCCAGAGCAGATGGCGTCAGTGAAGATGGCCCCAGAACAGGTAGCGCTGGTTCCAGTGGCCCTGGAGTCAGTGGCACCAGAGGCCATGGGACTAGAGCCGGTGACGTCGAAATAATTGGCACCAGTGGCCCAAGAAAGGATGGCGCCAGTGATGCAGGTGTCGGCAGAGCTCTTGGTACTGAGAAGCCCAAGGTACAGGAGCTGGCATAGCCCACAGCGCAATATATCGCTATGCGGGATCTGCCAGCACGTGAGTTAGTAGTGCAGGGGCTAGAGTCGCAAGAACTGGCGGTGCAGGAATAGGGGGTAACGGGACAACGGGGGAGGGCGACAAGGGCGGGGGAAGCCAGGATCGGATGTTCCAGGGCAGGAAAGGCAGTGCTGTGGCGAGCGTGTTCTAGGCAAAGGTGCTGCAAGCCGACGGGCTGGAGGTGTTCAGAAGAGACACGTCTAGAAAGTAGAAACCTGTAAGAGGTGGTTCACTGCAACAAAGAAGGTGTAACATGGATTAAAGACATTGCCACACTATGGAAGAGTGGAGGCAGTGTAGATGAGTCCTGACATGGAGAGCGTCAGGACAGATAACGCATAACGTCAGTGGTTTGCAGGACATGTTGTGCATGATGCAAAAACTGTGCTGTCCCACATGTAGCATGCAGTGATGTTGTTACCGAACATCAATTAACCCAGCTAGCCATGTACTGGGTCAAATTTTGAAGTTGCTGCCCATTAACTTGGAAACTGCATGAGTGATAAGTCGGATGTGAAAGCAGTCACGATAAATGGGCTGTTGTTGTTGTTGTGGTCTTCAGTCCTGAGACTGGTTTGATGCAGCTCTCCATGCTACTCTATCCTGTGCAAGCTTCTTCATCTCCCAGTACCTACTGCAACCTACATCCTTCTGAATCTGTTTAGTGTATTCATCTCTTGGTCTCTCTCTACGATGTTTACCCTCCACGCTGCCCTCCAACACTAAATTGGTGATCCCTTGATACCTCAGAATATGTTCTACCAACCGATCCCTTTTTCTAGTTAAGTTGTGCCACAAACTTCTCTTCTCCCCAATCCTATTCAATACCTCCTCATTAGTTACGTGATCTACCCACATTATCTTCAGCATTCTTCTGTAGCACCACATTTCGAAAGCTTTTATTCTCTTCTTGTCCAAACTGGTTATCGTCCATGTTTCACTTCCATACGTGGCTGCACTCCATACAAATACTTTCAGAAACGACTTCCTGACACTTAAATCTATACTCGATGTTAACAAATTTCTCTTCTTCAGAAACTATTTCCTTGCCATTGCCAGTCTACATTTTATATCCTCTCTACTTCGACCATCATCAGTTATTTTACTCCCTAAATAGCAAAACTCCTTTACTACTTTAAGTGTCTCATTTCCTAATCTAATACCCTCAGCATCACCCGATTTAATTTGACTACTTTCCATTATCCTCGTTTTGCTTTTTTTGATGTTCATCTTATATCCTCCTTTCAAGACACTGTCCATTCCCTTCAACTGCTCTTCCAAGTCCTTTGCTGTCTCTGACAGAATTACAATATCATCGGCGAACCTCAAAGTTTTTACTTCTTCTCCATGAATTTTAATACCTACTCCGAATTTTTCTTTTGTTTCCTTTACTGCTTGCTCAATATACAGATTTAATAACATCGGGGAGAGGCTACAACCCTGTCTCACTCCTTTCCCAACCACTGCTTCCCTTTCATGCCCCTCGACTCTTATAACTGCCATCTGGTTTCTGTACAAATTGTAAATAGCCTTTCGCTCCCTGTATTTTACCCCTGCCACCTTCAGAATTTGAAAGAGAGTATTCCAGTTAACGTTGTCAAAAGCTATCTCTAGGTCTACAAATGCCAGAAACGTAGGTTTGCCTTTTCTTAATCTAGCTTCTAAGATAAGTCGTAAGGTTAGTATTGCCTCACGTGTTCCAACATTTCTACGGAATCCAAACTGATCTTCCCCGAGGTCCGCTTCTACCAGTTTTTCCATTCGTCTGTAAAGAATTCGCGTTAGTATTTTGCAGCTGTGACTTATTAAACTGATAGTTCGGTAATTTTCACATCTGTCAACACCTGCTTTCTTTGGGATTGGAATTATTATATTCTTCTTGAAGTCTGTGGGTATTTCGCCTGTCTCATACATCTTGCTCACCAGATGGTAGAGTTTTGTCATGACTGGCTCTCCCAAGGCCATCAGTAGTTCTAATGGAATGTTGTCTACTCCCGGGGCCTTGTTTCGACTCAGGTCTTTCAGTGCTCTGTCAAACTCTTCACGCAGTATCTTATCTCCCATTTCATCTTCATCTACATCCTCTTCCATTTCCATAATATTGTCCTCAAGTACATCGCCCTTGTATAGACCTTATGTATACTCCTTCCAGCTTTCTGTTTTCGCTTCTTTGCTTAGAACTGGGTTTCCGTCTGAGCTCTCGATGTTCATGCAAGTGGTTCTCTTTTCTCCAAAGGTCTCTTTCATTTTCCTGTAGGCAGTATCTATCTTACCCCTTGTGAGATAAACCTCTACATCCTTACATTTGTCCTCTAGCCATCCCTGCTTAGCCATTTTGCACTTCCTGTCGATCTCATTTTTGTGACGTTTGTAATCCTTTTTGCCAGCTTCATTTACTGCATTTTTATATTTTCTCCTTTCATCAATTAAATTCAATATTTCTTCTGTTACCCAAGGATTTCTACTAGCCCTCGTCTTTTTACCTACTTGATCCTCTGCTGCCTTCTCTACTTCATCCCTCAAAGCTACCCATTCTTCTTCTACTGTATTTCTTTCCCCCATTCCTGTCAATTGTTCCCTTATGCTCTCCCTGAAACTCTCTACAACCTCTGGTTCTTTCAGTTTATCCAGGTCCCATCTCCTTAAATTCCCACCTTTTTGCAGTTTCTTCAGTTTCAATCTGCAGTTCATAACCTATAGATTGTGGTCAGAATCCACATCTGCCCCTGGAAATGTCTTACAATTTAAAACCTGGTTCCTAAATCTCTGTCTTACCATTATATAATCTATCTGATACCTATTAGTATCTTCAGGATTCTTCCAGGTATGCAACCTTCTTTTATGATTCTTGAACCAAGTGTTAGCTATGATTAAGTTATGCTCTGTGCAAAATTCTACAAGGCGGCTTCCTCTTTCATTTCTTCCCCCCAATCCATATTCACCTACTATGTTCCCTTCTCTCCCTTTTCCTACTGACGAATTCCAGTCACACATGACTATTAAATTTTCGTCTCCCTTCACTACCTGAATAATTTCTTTTATCTCGTCATACATTTCATCAATTTCTTCATCATCTGCAGAGCTAGTTGGCATATAAACTTGTACTACTGTAGTAGGCATGGGCTTTGTGTCTATCTTGGCCACAATAATGCGTTCACTATGCTGTTTGTAGTAGCTAACCCGCACTCCTATTTTTTTATTCATTATTAAACCTACTCCTGCATTACCCCTATTTGATTTTGTATTTATAACCCTGTAATCACCTGACCAAAAGTCTTGTTCCTCCTGCCATCGAACTTCACTAATTCCCACTATATCTAACTTTAACCTATCCATTTCCCTTTTTAAATTTTCTAACCTACCTGAGCGATTAAGGGATCTGAAATTCCACGCTCCGATCCGTAGAATGCCAGTTTTCTTTCTCCTGATAACGACGTCCTCTTGAGTAGTCCCCGCCCGGAGATCCGAATGGGGGACTATTTTACCTCCGGAATATTTTACCCAAGAGGACGCCATCATCATTTAATCATACAGTAAAGCTGCATGTCCTCGGGAAAAATTACGGCTGTAGTTTCCCCTTGCTTTCAGCCGTTCGCAGTACCAGCACAGCAAGGCCGTTTTGGTTAATGTTACAAGGCCAGATCAGTCAATCATCCAGACTGTTGCCCCTGCAACTACTGAAAAGGCTGCTGCCCCTCAACAGGAACCACATGTTTGTCTGGCCTCTCAACAGATACCCCTCCGTTGTGGTTGCACCTACGGTACGGCCATCTGTATCACTGAGGCACGCAAGCCTCCCCACCAACGGCAAGGTCCATGGTTCATGGGGGAAGGATAAATGGGCAAGCGAGACTAATGACGAAAAGACGAAAGAGGATCCAATATTGATACCAAACAAGAGAAGAGAATGGGCGCAGTAAAATGGCGTAAGCAAAAAGACAATATGAAGGAATGAAGTGGCTCTAGCACGAGACAGTCACAAGGCAAAACAATTAATAGTAAGATAAAGAATCAGGGAATGTGAGAGACAAAGTGTGCACGCACAATGGCGAGGATGTCAGATAAACAGCCAACAACGATTGGTGGATGCCAGAATGTCGAGCAGAAACGTGATAACACAATGTGTAGCATACAATAACGCACCGAAGGAAATTTACTTTGCTGATACCGGTGAAGAAGTCCCGGAAACAAAATAGGTGCCGTTTACTATCTCATCGACACTTTTTTATCCTGTTATATGTGTGTTCAGATAACCAGAACAACAAAACATTATTACCAACATAGGGATGGCTCTGAGCACTATGGGGCTTAACATCTGAGGTCATCAGTCTCCTAGAACTTAAGAACTACTTGAACCTAACTAACCTAAGGACATCACACACATCCAAGCCCGAGGCAGGATTCGAACCTGTGACCATAGCGGTCGCGCGGTTCCGGACTGAAGCTCCTAGAACCGCTCGGCCACAACGACTGGCACCAACATAGAGACTACACCCTAACATTATGTTCTGACTAGGCAAGTGAACAGCTTCTGAACGAATGAAAGATCGTCCTGATCTGATGAGGAACTGGACTACTCGGTAACACTTCTTGAAGGTACAGTTGAGTACACAGTCTGTCACAGGAATCCCTGCCACAGGCAATGTCTGTACCTCCTGCGCTACCAATATCTTCATTCCGAATGTTAAACGCTACACTCTGACGAATAGAGGTCGTTGAACGTCAGTATCGAGCTCGCGAATTAAACAGGAACTCGATCACTTGCAGACTGACTAGCGAGCTGGTGGATGGAGTCTTACAAAGTCATCCCATCGAGAAATACTTGGAGGTCGTACCTGTATCACGTGACCCACGGAGGCAACCTAGTGCCCATCAGCAGCAAAACTGTAGCACCCCTCCAGATGTCGCAGCAGCTGTCTCAGGCAGGAGGAGGTGAGGTTAAGTTGCGGCTGTCTTGGCAGTGCGGCAACCCGCTGCACTCCGCTGCGTAGTTGGTGGCGGGATCCTAAGGTGCCAGTCGCAGATCCATATCACTCTTTTCTATGGAGGAGATGGCGAAGTCAAGTGTGCTGTGTTGTCTGCAGCTGTGACGCAGTATACAGCTGATGATGCAGCTAATCTCAATAAAATAAACTACTCTGATCATTTCATCTTGGCCGCGGACCTAAATGCAAAAATAGATGAATAACGGCAGTTGATGGTCAGCAATGGAGAAGATCTCATTAGAATGGAGAGCAGCTACGAAGGCGGGTGCCTCGCGCGTTCTGTGCAGAGAGAGAGGTAAGATACGTTGCGACGCTGCCAATTTCCTTCCGTCAGTTCACGCACTGAGACAGCTGACAGCGCGCTAGCAGAAACATCGTTCCACAGCGAACTTTAAGAAGTGCACTCTTAGTAACGAGAATTCTTACGCGCGCACACACACAACCATCCACATAGAATTAGTTAATTAATGTTGAACTCAATCACAACATTTCCAGTTGTATAAAATAGCGAGATAAATAATTTCTCTACATTAAATTCTACGTATATACACTCCTGGAAATGGAAAAAAGAACACATTGACACCGGTGTGTCAGACCCACCATACTTGCTCCGGACACTGCGAGAGGGCTGTACAAGCAATGATCACACGCACGGCACAGCGGACACACCAGGAACCGCGGTGTTGGCCGTCGAATGGCGCTAGCTGCGCAGCATTTGTGCACCGCCGCCGTCAGTGTCAGCCAGTTTGCCGTGGCATACGGAGCTCCATCGCAGTCTTTAACACTGGTAGCATACCGCGACAGCGTGGACGTGAACCGTATGTGCAGTTGACGGACTTTGAGCGAGGGCGTATAGTGGGCATGCGGGAGGCCGGGTGGACGTACCGCCGAATTGCTCAACACGTGGGGCGTGAGGTCTCCACAGTACATCGATGTTGTCGCCAGTGGTCGGCGGAAGGTGCACGTGCCCGTCGACCTGGGACCCGACCGCAGCGACGCACGGATGCACGCCAAGACCGTAGGATCCTACGCAGTGCCGTAGGGGACCGCACCGCCACTTCCCAGCAAATTAGGGACACTGTTGCTCCTGGGGTATCGGCGAGGACCATTCGCAACCGTCTCCATGAAGCTGGGCTACGGTCCCGCACACCGTTAGGCCGTCTTCCGCTCACGCCCCAACATCGTGCAGCCCGCCTCCAGTGGTGTCGCGACAGGCGTGAATGGAGGGACGAATGGAGACGTGTCGTCTTCAGCGATGAGAGTCGCTTCTGCCTTGGTGCCAATGATGGTCGAATGCGTGTTTGGCGCCGTGCAGGTGAGCGCCACAATCAGGACTGCATACGACCGAGGCACACAGGGCCAACACCCGGCATCATGGTGTGGGGAGCGATCTCCTACACTGGCCGTACACCACTGGTGATCGTCGAGGGGACACTGAATAGTGCACGGTACATCCAAACCCTCATCGAACCCATCGTTCTACCATTCCTAGACCGGCAAGGGAACTTGCTGTTCCAACAGGACAATGCACGTCCGCATGTATCCCGTGCCACCCAACGTGCTCTAGAAGGTGTAAGTCAACTACCCTGGCCAGCAAGATCTCCGGATCTGTCCCCCATTGAGCATGTTTGGGACTGGATGTAGCGTCGTCTCACGCGGTCTGCACGTCCAGCACGAACGCTGGTCCAACTGAGGCGCCAGGTGGAAATGGCATGGCAAGCCGTTCCACAGGACTACATCCAGCATCTCTACGATCGTCTCCATGGGAGAATAGCAGCCTGCATTGCTGCGAAAGGTGGATATACACTGTACTAGTGCCGACATTGTGCATGCTCTGTTGCCTGTGTCTATGTGCCTGTGGTTCTGTCAGTGTGATCATGTGATGTATCTGACACCAGGAATGTGTCAATAAAGTTTCCCCTTCCTGGGACAATGAATTCACGGTGTTCTTATTTCAATTTCCAGGTGTGTAGTTGAAGACGACAGACTCTGAAAGTAAAAGAGCTATAAAGAAAATCATAAAAAGCAGGAAAACCACAGCATGTGGTAATAAGGTATATATGCAAAACTTTATGCTTTTTTCAGATCTGTAAAAACTTTCTTAAAAACTCTAATATATACATATATATGCAAATAATAACGAATAGTTTTCCTAATGTATAACAGAAAGCAAATGAAACCCCAGCGAAGATGCTGAAACCTCAACGAAACGTCTCTGGGTGATAGCACAAAAAGAAACAATTGTCTTTTGCTCCAAAAGACCAGTGTATTTGTAAAGAAAATACTGACAGAAGAGCTAGAACCTCAAGACGATACACAGACTATTTTGTCAGTAATCATGATGTAGCGCCATTCTTTCTTTAAATGCTGGCAGTGTTTAATGTTCCGTCTTTTGAACGACAACGATTTGTTTCGTTCGTCTAACGAATTTTTGCGTTGCTTAAATTAGGCACCCACAGTGATCGAATAGATTTAAAGTATTTTCAAGTTTTAATGATTTGTGACCATAAGGATATCAGTAACAGATCGATTAATGTGTTACTAAAAACTAATTTTCTTTCATTGTGCAACCTGCTACGGCGTTGTAGTGTGTGTACTTACCTGAACGAAATATGTTTTATGAAGGAAGAGGCATTGTCACGAGGTCAAATGAAACTTGAGCTACTAATATTTTTTTTATGCTGCTGCAGGCACAGTCACACGAATAAAGTCATAAGCAGCAGTAATTGCTACTTACATACTTCACAGCAAGATATTCACGCCATGGTCTTCGCTGTCCGACGTAGATCAATCAGACTCAGCAATATTTATGCCGAATGGTTCCATAACCGTGTCCCTGCCAATTTCCCTGTTGTAATCTTTATCATGCAGATGTTGAGATGCTGTCTATTGCCTCAGTGTGAGTCTCTCAACATCAGCAATTTTGAATGCATTTTGTTTTCCGCAATATATGCTTTCACCTGAGCCCATACCAGCTCGATTGGGTTGTAATAGCAATGGTATGGGGGTAATCTAACGATATGGTGTCCACAGTCCTTTGCAGTTTCGCCTAACTCATAAACTCTGTATGCAGGCTTCTGTTGATTGACAAAAACCAGCAGTTCTGCTCTGGTATGCAACGAGTTACAAGGTATTCCGTTAGATGACAACCATCCAATAATGTCTGCCTTTTTTGGAGTTTGTATTTGGAGCTTTGTTCACTTGCGCTGAGTGGATGCTCACATTGTCCATGACTATAACTGAAGAGGCAGGAATATGTGGCAATAACTGATGTGTAAACCACCTTTTGAAAACGCTGTACGTCATTTCAGAGTGGTAATCTTCAGAATTCGTGGCCTTTGACGCCTTAAAAATCAGCTTGCCCTGAGGAATGAAGCCAGTATCTGCTGATCTAATATGAAGCACTGTAATTCTGTTACCTTTACCGACAGTAACTTTTAATCCACTGGACACGTCACTCATTTTCCAACACATAGCTCTTGCGTGGTTCCGATAAACGGAAGTTTCATCTAAGTAATAAATTCGAGATGTGCCAGCTTCTCTGATCTCCTGCATTGTTCTCACAACATCGCTTAATTCCATTAAGAATTTCCGGCCATCGTTCGTTTTCTGATACCTGAACTCCATGTCTTTCAGTATCCTCAACATTGTCCATTTGCTCCCGTTAAAATTTTCAGCTTCTTTCATGTACGAAACTAGTTTCTCTGCTGTTGGATACTCACCTTCAGCTTACAAGCTGGACACTGTGCACCGCAAAACGTTTTTCACAAAATCGTCTACCGCACCAACTTCTTTTTTGCGGTTATGATGCTTCCCTGGTGATTTGCTGAGCGTTCCTCAAACAAACACCACAGGCTTCAGTTGTCTGCTCCTGGCATTTGGCACAACCCGCGTCTTGTGCCGGCGTGGATTCAGCGGAGATTGTCTCTTAAAGTATTGGTACACACGGAACACTAT
This sequence comes from Schistocerca nitens, assembly GCF_023898315.1. NCBI lineage: Eukaryota > Metazoa > Arthropoda > Insecta > Orthoptera > Acrididae > Schistocerca > Schistocerca nitens. The sequence continues at coordinate 405,696,257 of NC_064617.1, forward strand.
TCCTCTTGCCTGTTTGTGTAGCACTTGGCGTGTTTGCTTACCATCACTCATAATGAACACTATGAAGGCAGTTAGCACTCTGCACGGAACACAATGACTGAAATAATCATTTAGAACTTCCGAACACAGCACGACCCGCACAGAACGAAGACAAGAATGTCACTGGCGCGCTATTCGCTGTGAGTCACGTGGTACAGTTCCACATGCTTCTGCGCATCTGACCCTGACCCGCCTTCGTAGCTGCTCTCCTTTCTAGTAACAATGTAACAATGGATAAACTGAGAGAGTTCGTCGTTTTTAATGCACTGCAAGTAAACAATATATTTTTAAAAAGAAAAATGTATACAAATACACACGGTGTGCATGAAACCATAGATCTAAAATCGATTACGCAATAGCAAATAAAAGTTTACTTTCAAGACCGAGCGAGGTGGCGCAGTGGCTAACACACTGGACTCGCATTCGGGAGGACGACGGTTCAATCGCCGTGTCCGGCCATCCAGATTTAGATTTTCCGTGATTTTCCTAAAACGCTCCAGGCAAATCCCGGGATGGTTCCTTTGAAAGGGCATGGACGACATCCTTTCCCGTCCTTCCCTAATCCGATGAGACCGATGACCTCGTTGTCTGGTCTCCTGCCCCGAACAATCCAACCCTCTAAATTCAAGCGTGACAGCCATACGAGAGGGTCGTTGGGGGAGGGGAGGGACAGGGAACGTGAGTGCTGATCACTATTCTGTTGTACCGTAGATCCAGCTGTGGGAAAGATGGGAAAAACGGTAGAAGTGGAAAAATGAAAGAAATTCAAACAAAACTTCTAAGTTGTTCCTGATAAAAGAAGAGAGTTTTAATGGATCTAGTGCAGGTTAATTAAGCTAATACAAAAAATTCTGTAATGTGAATATCTAACTGAAGAATAGCCTAAGATTAAACACATCATAATGCAAGTCATTAAAGGTGTACTAAGTGTAAAGCATACTAAGTGAAAAACTCATAACGAATCGAGAAAGATGACTTAAAACTTGGAACGAAGAGGTGGAAAAAACCATAGAAAAGAAAAATAAATTATATAGGAAGTTCTAGCAGAAACAAACTGAGGAAGCTAAAGAAAAATTTAATAAAATCAGAAATAAACCAAAATTTAGTAAGCCATGCATATGAATTTTCATAGGATACAATACATTTACAAGCAGAGCTATACATGACATCTATGGCAGACAAGATATTGTAATACTGTCAGACAAACAAACATAACCGATAAAAATACTTCAAATATAAATAACATTCCTTCAAATGTAAATAACATTACTTCAGAAGTTCAGGTAAATACCTAAATAAATTGCGTTGTAATCCAGATATAAAAGAAGCAATGGAAAAAAATGAGACGGAAAAATACATCTAATAGATTTGACAGAATTAAAAGAGGCTGAATGCGGTAGGGAGATGTTATTGAGCGGTAAGGTACTGGACCAGATAACTTAACCAGAATAACTTAAACAAATTATTTTATTTAAACAAGCAAAAAATTTCACAACAAAACAAACTGTGAGACAATTGTAATACACATCATGTCAGAACAGCACATACCACCAGAATTTATTAATATCACTTTACAAAATGCTGCTGGCGGCATATCGTAGTAAAAATCCCAACACAGCAAATGATTAACATCAAATCAGTAGAATGAGCGTAAAGTTAAACAGCCAGTGTCAACATTATTTACTATTAAAATTATTACAACGTGAGAAAAGCAATTATTGGCAGAATTTAATAGAATTATAAAATCAGTACACAGTTAAACAGCACTTTCCATCAAAGGAATAGTTAAAAAAACTTAGGTATAGCTAAAAAATTAGTTCCGCCCTGACAGCTTCACTGAAAGTCAAATTTAATTCAGGGCAGGAAGTCCACCGAAATATGGAGCAAATATGCTTACTCGTACCGAACCAGGAAGGCCCCTTTAGACAGTAAAAGTCAAAACAAGCGGGACACATCGTCAATCAGAGAACTTACTAGAGAATAGACGTGCCCAAAACTTAATACATGCAATAACACAAAATTCTTTCTGTAACATGGAATCGTCAGATGGTAACAGAAGCAGAGCCAAAACAGAAATTTCACCTACCTGCACTAGGCTAAAAGGCTGGGCAGCCTCACTAATTAGTTAACTTATCTCCATTACACAGCTTATCGATAGCATAAAGCCTTTTCGTTGCGAGCCACCCATCTGTTGCAGTAGAGGCATTATTTATAATTTGCTGGCCTCGGTTACAGGGTCCATGGAATACACAAAACGAACCGACAGACTTACCAGAACCCTTTTCCGAAGTACATGAGACACAGTTTAACAGACTATGCATACACAGAACGTAAGAATCCGTTCGTCCTCATAAGGCACAATAAACAACTTCGTATTAAGCTTAAGCTATCATATCACAGGAATGACTTAAATAATATGAGACTCGACCCCCTTGGCCAAGCGGTTCCACAAATTCCGCAAGATCAATTACAAGCAAGCACATTACAAGCACTTAATAACCAACATGTCGTAACTAGTTCACTGATTCTATCGTGATCCTGACAAAACTTTAGTAAAGAGTAGAGTGTGCATGCAGATGGTAAGATCACATAACGGTATAAGAGCCATAATTCAAAATATGAATGTTCACAGAAATTTCTGAGAAGCACTTGCTCATAACGTCCTCAGGTATCTCTTTCTTCCCCTATCGTTCTCACCCCTTAAAACTTCCACTGGCACCATGGAAGTTATATCCAGATGAATTAACAAGTGTCGTATCATGCTGTCTCCTTTGTCAGTGTTTTCCACATGTTCCTCTCCTCGCCGATTCTGCAGAGCACCTGCCCATTTATTACCTTATCATTCCACTGAAGTTTTAAAATTCTTTTGCAGAACCATATCTCAAATGCTTGGATAATCTTCTCTTCCGGTTTTCTATATTGCGTGTTTCACTACCATGGAATACTGTGCTCCAAACGTACATTCTCGGAAACTTCTTCCTCAACTTAAGACCTATCTTTGATAGTAGCTCACTTCTCTTGACCAAGTTTTCAAGTGTTAGTCTGATGCCTTTTTATGTCCCCCTTGCTCCGTTCATCATGTGTTATCCTGCTGTCAAGTCAGCAGATACGACATTACTTTCTGATCCGCAATTCTGGTGTTAAGTTTCTCGCTGTTCTCATTTCTGCTCCTCCACACTACTTTCGTCTTCCTTCGATTTATTCTCAATCCTCATTCTGTACTTATTAGACTGTTCATTATATTCAACAGGTGTCCTTCACTTTCTTTCAGGATAGCAATGTCATCAGCGAATCGTGTCATGATAGCATTTCAGCTTGAATTTTAGTCCCACTCTTGAACCTTTATTTTATTTTCATCACTGCTTCTTCGACGTACTGACTGAACAGCAGGGGCGAAAGACTACATCACTGTCTTATTCCCTTTTTAATTCGAGCATTTCGTTCTTGATCTCCCACTCTTATTCTTCCCTCTTGGTTCTTGTACATATTGTATGTTACCCGTCTTTCCCTATAACTTACCCCTATTTTTCTCAGGATTTAGAATATCTTGCACCATGTGCAATGGTCGAACTTCTTTCAAGGTCGACATATTCCATGAACGTGTCTTGATTTTTCTTTACTCTTGTTTCCATTACCAACCTCAACGTCAGAATTGCCTCTGTCGTGCCCTTACCTTTCCGAAAGCCAAACTGATTGTCATCTAAGACATGCTCAATTTTCTTTCCAAGTAGCTGCACGTTCAAATAGATCCACGCTCTCGAGAACATAATACAATTTAAGAACATTATTGAGTACCTTTCCATTGACACACTGATTCCCTGCCTGGTCTAGGACGTAGCTGAGCGTTCGATATATTTGTGGGGCAAGATTATTTCTGTGACGTCACAAGTTCATTGCAGGAACTGTATCTCCCGTGGGCCCCATATACCGCCTTCCTTCATCACTGCTGTAGTCCCGCGAGGATGATCTAGCGAGGTGGCGCAGTGCTTATCACACTCGATTCACATTCGGTAGGCCGACGGTACATCTTGCGCCCCACCAACCTGATTTACATTTTTCGTAATTTCCCTACATCGCTTCAGGCAAATACCGGGTTGGTCCCTTTGAAACAGCACGGCCGACTTCCATTGCCATCCTTTCGTAACCCGAAGGGAACCGATGACCTCGCTGTTTGGTCCCCTCCCCCCAAATCAACCAACCAACCAACAGCGAGTATGACAAGTCTGAAATCTGTGGCACTGCGATTGCTTCAATTCGTCTCTTATGGACGCATGCAGCAGGCTAGTTGTGACCTCATATGGAGCCTAACTGATCGATCTTGCTGTTGCAAAGTAGCACTGACAAGGCGAAATGACCGCTTTGTCGGGATCTGCTGATCCTTTTACAAAGCTGTATTTTGTGAGACTGTGGAGGACGTAAGAAGAAAATAAAGTGATGAAGTATATACAATTGTTCCATTAGACAAGGAGAGATGAGTTCCATGCTATAAGCCATGCTTCAGACGAAAACGTTCAAATTTCGTCCAAAGTCAGCATAGTGGTTGTATTCTTGTTTATTCTATCTCTACCATGAGAGGACGTATGTGCTGCGTTAAACAAAACTGGGCACGGAGAGACGTCATTGTCATCTCCTCAAATGGCTCTGAGCACTATGGGACTCAACTGCTGAGGTCATTAGTCCCCTAGAACTTAGAACTAGTTAAACCTAACTAACCTAAGGACATCACAAACATCCATGCCCGAGGCAGGATTCGAACCTGCGACCGTAGCGGTCTTGCGGTTCCAGACTGCAGCGCCTTTTGGCCACTTCGGCCGGCTGTCATCTCCTCGCGACCAAGGAACCTCGCTGCTCGGTATTTCTGTATTCTTTTGGTCATAGCAGCTTACGTTTATGGACTAACGGCGAGTTGTGTAGCTTATCATTCGTTTCTGTAACTTTTTCTAAGTCTGCTGTAAATTTATTTTAATAATTACTAACCATTAAGATAATTCACTTTATTCTCATGTATTGTTTTCTTGTACTATTGTTGTAGACTCGGTAACACCTCGAAACTGAGTGTATTTCAACTAATTGTTATACATTTCTCGAGTAGTAATTAAGTATTAAAATTAAATTACAGCAGTGTCCCAAAAAGTGGTTTATACTGAACTTTAATAACTGAGGCGGTATTAATGATAATCTGACCAAACTCTGATTATTTGGTACCATCATGACCAGTGTATTTAGCCATTCATCTCTTCTCCCTTTGTTAATTTACGGTATCTAGTAACTATACGTCGATGAAAATTCGCTAGAAACTTGTCCTTGGACCAAAGAAAGTGGATTTTAGAGTGTTACTATAAATGGGAAAACACTAAAGATGTGCAGAAACAATGTCGGGCAGAGTTTGATATCGCGCCACCGTCACATGTAACAGTAACGAAATTACGCGACAAATTTGAGAGGGAAGGAAATGTGCGTGATCTGAAGAAGGGACTGTGTGGCATGAAGAAATCAGTAGCGGACGAAAGAAAAATGGAAACACTACGTTCCCAGGTGGCTTCACGTGATATGGACGATATGGATAGGCCCCTAGAATTTTGTGAGTGGACTTGCGATAGTGAACAGATTACTGATGTCATTTTTTGCTCTGATCAGGCGACGTTTAAATTCAATTGAACCATCAATAGCCATAACTGTCTGTACTGGACAACAAATAATCCCGATGTTACGGAAGAACGAGCTGTTAATCTTCCTGGGCTATCAGTGTGGTGCGATGTGTCCGTCAAAGAAATGGAGGACCATTCTCCTTTGACGGCATAGCCTTACCTAGTTGTAGGATCGAATTGTACCAGCTCTTCACTAGCTATACAAAGATGAAGACGGTGCACTGTGATCTTACCATTGTGACGTGTGGCAGTTCTTAGATGAAACATCTGTTGAGAGGTGGATAGGCCGACGAAGAGGTGTCGAGTTTCCAGCCATAGTTCGCTATCAAACGCCGTTATACTTCTTTCTGCGGGAAATTCTGAAGGACACCGTGCACACCACAAAGCCACGTGCGCTGGATGACATGAGAGAGGCGATTGTGATTGCCTGTGAATCCTTTCCAATGGCGACCATAATACAAAGAGTTTCGATCTGTTCCGCAGCATTTTAGACACTGTATTGCTGCCGACGGAGGACATTTTAAACATCATCAGCACTAAAACGTCGTCAGTAATGTCGCGACGATCTGCGTGACCTAAACATTTAAGGTTTTTGCTATTTTTGTAGAGTTATTTAAGTTCAAACACTGTAAACCCCTTTGTTGGATACCCTGTGATATAGACATAGGACAATATTCACTGATAACTGGTCACTCACTGTATTGGTATATGGTAATCGCCATGCTCAGTGGTTGTGGATGTAGTTGCAGTGCCGTGAGACAGAGGTTACACTTGCAAACCCGTGTACGCGCTCTACTTTCTACGGGGGTTGAGTCCACTTGTACCCGACAACACACTCGAGTGATAGTTCTTCATTGAAAATGGCAGCGGCCGACTCTCGCGACTCGACCACACGGAGACAGCGAGTTCGGAGATGACGCCACAGGACTCGCTGGAGAATTCAGAATGAGTATACAGGGTGAGGCACCTAAGACAGGTCACCCCAAATACTCGTACATATGGAATGAATAGAGATATCCAGGTGGGTTTCCGTGGAAATCAATATGGCAAATTTACTGACGTTCAGAGTAAGTTCTACCATTCACAGTCGCCGAATTATGACAGCAATTTAAGTTTTCTATATACTTTTTTCTTTGGCATTTTAAAGAAGCTTCTAAGAGAACATCAGTGACATAACAGGTATGGGACATGGTCAAATAGGATTACGATAACAGCCCCCGTGTTCTTGTATTTATCTGTGCTCTTGAAGCCCATCACTCTGTGTTCGGCTTTATGATCAGGTAACCTGGTCATAAACCTGTTGAGACATTCACAGTGTATACCAGAGTCGGAAAAATGAATATCGTTTATGGCGAATGTCAAACCGTCAAAGCAGCGGTGTTGTTGTATGCAGAATGATACACAGATGTGCCAAGCACTCACTCTCTGTCTTTTGAAAGATTATAAAAAATTTCTAAAGACTGAAAGTGTAGAAAATAAAACACACCACGGGAAAAGGATAACAACTGATGAAAAACATGAAACTAATATTTTAGCAGCAGTAACACACTAAGAAAATGTCACTAAGAGACATGTCGCAAGTACGGGAAGGAGCAACCAAACGATTGTTCAGCAAACACTACATTCCATTGCCTTCCATCCTTTTCACATTTCGATGCATTGACTTCCAAATGTGGTTACAGCCTCCAAATGTTATCTACTAAAAGTGCAACGTGATGTGGTTAATCTATGCAAAATTTTGTTTAACGAAGAAGCATGGTTTACAAACCAGGGGCAAGTCAAACTTCGCAATATGCACTAATCGTCAACTGAAAAACCACGCTGACTCAAAGAAGTGGATAAAGTGGATAAAAACAACGCTCTTGATCTATCAATGATTCATGTGTGTTTTTCAAGACCTGCATCAGCGGTCCCTGTTTTATTGATAAGAACCTAAACAATACACTCAAGTATTACTTTTGAATGCATTACGGGAACAGCAGAGATCAAAGTCGTATAAATAATTACTATTAAAACAGTCTTGATCACGATTTATTTAACAAGGTGACCGGTTTCGACCACTACTGTGGTCATCTTCAGACCTATAAGTTGTATACAAAGCTCTAATTAGAGGGCTACATACATTAAACGAAATACATAAAGTTATAAAGCTATAAAACGTTGAATTACCATTGAGTAGGAACCTCTTTCTGTTGGACAATCACTACTGGAGAAACCAGTGCACGTCTTACTATATATAATGGAGGCTCCACCCACTTCTGACTGCATGATGTCATTATTAACCAATGAGTTATAAGTCGAATTACAATTTAAAATTTCTTAGTTAAAAGAACATTGTCAAGAATTAGAAATTAATACACACTAAACTTAGCTTATTAAACAGCTATTGTCAATTAAGAAGCGTTAAAAATATTTAAATATGTAGGAAAATGAACTTCGGTTTGGCAGTACATGGGTTGCCCTCTCAAGGCCTGTCAGTGAACCATTTGGAACCACTGGTTGCTATGGTGAAGTTAGACGCCGTTGCAAAGATGAAGCAGCAGGCTTTTTTCACTGAAGTAGTTGTAAAGTCGATAGTCGAACTAGTGGTTGCCATGGTGAGGACAAACGCCAGTGCAAAGATGTGGCAGCAGGTTTCTTTCCAACGAAGTTGTTGCGAAGTAGAATGGCAAAGACTGTGGCGTCAGACGATGTATTATTGAGCAGCAACTTGTCTTTATTGAAACGAAAAGAGTAAGCTACAATAATCTGTAGCTGACATGTATACTACCTGCTGCCCAAATACGATACGAAGTAGTTGTCCGTATATATGAAATATTATCTATGAAGTTGATATGTAGATTACATGTGCTTTTTTTTAAGGCATTGCTATTCTTCAAGTTATATGCCAGTCATATAAGCAAATAAAAATGAAAGAATTTAAAATTATAAAATTATGAGCCAGTGTCAAAAATAAAACGCTGTGAATTAGCAATATGCAGTCTAAAAGCATAAAAGCAAAAATTCTAAAACAGATAGTCAATCATAAAATAATGTTTGGTAAAAAACAATTATAATGTAAAAATATTTGCTAAAAGTCTTTATAATTAAAAAAATATATATATTTTTAACCTTTTAAAACAAAGGACAGAAGAGTAAACATTCAAAAGCAGATCATCGAAAAGCTCAAAGAAATGTTTGTCTTTGAACTGAAGTTGTTCGTTTAAAACAGATAATGGATTACTTTTGTGAAGTGAAAAAATTTCAATTTCTTCTAAGGTATTTAGCAGTGGTCCTTTTGGCACAGTATGTAATATTTTCAAATTGCTAGAAATGCAACCCTCAGAATGATTGTATCCATCAAGATGTTGACCAAATATTGATTTGATACGTGCAGTACCAGTAGTATGTTCTTTGAAACGTGTTAAAAAGTTACGGCCAGTTTGGCCAATATACTGTTTCTCACAGTCATTACATATTATTTTATAAACGCCTGACTTTTGGTATCTATTTGAGTCTCCAATTGTGTGTTTCAGTTTCATCTGTAGGGGGTTATTACTTTTAAATGCTATTGTCACGCTTGTGTTCGTAAATAATTTATTTATTTTATCTGAGATAGGTCCCATGTATGTCATTTGTGTAAATCTCTTCTTGCAATTTATAACAGCGTCATTTTTTTCTTGTAATTTTTGATATAACAGATCAACCTGAAGGGAATTATAATTGTTAGCAACTGCTATCTGTTTTAATGTATCAATTTCCTTTTGGATTGCATCATGTTGGAGAGGTAATTTCAGTATCCTATGTATCATAGTTTTAAAAAATGCCATTTTGTATCTTAATGGATGGCATGATGTAGCATTTATTATTACGTCGGTTGATGCGGGTTTTCTATAAATAGAAATATTATGTTTTCCATTCTGATTTGTAATTGTGAGGTCAAGGAAATTAATACTACTGTTACATTCGTGTTCTACTGTAAATACTTCACCATAGCAACCAGTGGTTCCAAATGGTTCACTGACAGGCCTTGAGAGGGCAACCCATGTACTGCCAAACCGAAGTTCATTTTCCTACATATTTAAATATTTTTAACGCTTCTTAATTGACAATAGCTGTTTAATAAGCTAAGTTTAGTGTGTATTTATTTCTAATTCTTGGCAATGTTCTTTTAACTAAGAAATTTTAAATTGTAATTCGACTTATAACTCATTGGTTAATAATGACATCATGCAGTTCTAGAAGTGGGTGGAGCCTCCATTATATATACGAGGCCTGTTCAGAAAGTAAGCTCCGATTGATTGCCAAATTGAAACCACAGTGAACATCAGAAATGTTTTACTTGTAACAATTAGCTACATCTTTCAGCTACTTCTCTACGTAGTCGCCGTTCTGACTTAGACTTTTGTCATAGCGTTGTACCAACTTTTCAATAGCCTCATCATAGAAGGCAGCCGCCAGTGCTTTCCGCCAATTCTCCACGCTGGCCTACACCTCGTTGTCTGTGTCAAAATGTTGTCTTCAAAGACAGCGGTTCATGTGACCAGAGATGAAACTCAGGGGGAGACAATTGCGGACTGTATTGTGGGTAATCTCACATTTCCATTTGAAAACGATGCAGGAGCATCCTCATTGCCCCTGTAGAATGCGGCTGAGAATTGTCTTGAAGAAGAAACAGCACGACAGTTATGTAATGTTAGCTGCATAGCTTCAGGCGAAATTTCTCACCAGGCCCTCGTACTTGGCGCAGACACTATTTTCTAGACATTTTTACGCACTCACTGCGAGCTCAGAAATGAGAAGAGCGACGTGATGCTAACTGGGGTTATACTAGAGACACTACCCAACACATCTGTGCAAAGCTTTATCGGATTTTCATAGTCGTTTCCATTTCGCGACCGATCGGAGCTTACTTTCTGAACGCCCCTCGTAGTAAGACGTGCACTGGTTTCTCCAGTAGTGATTCTCCAACAGAAAGAGGTTCCTACTCAATGGTAATTCAACGTTTTATAGCTTTATAACTTTATGTATTTTGTTTAATGTATGTAGCCCTCTAATTAGGGCTTTGTATACAACTTATAGGTCTGAAGATGACCACAGTAGTGGTCGAAACCGGTCACCTTGTTAAATAAATCGTGATCAAGACTGTTTTTAATAGTAACACTCAAGTATGTCGAGTTCCTAAGATAAGCTGCTGCCGCAGCTATTGGAAGACATCCCAGTTGACGTAATGCAATCAGTGTGATTCCTACACGATGGGGCTCTCCCACTGTAACGACAGACTCTCTGGAGAAAACATGTGGAGAGCATTGGAACGGTCGTTCAGGAAACACAAAATGGTCTGCGCACTCACCAAACTTAACACTTGTGTAATTTTATCTGCGGCGAAAATTAAAACAACAGGTCTATTACATCCCGAAGGACTTGTGCTGCCTTTAACTCCAGATGAAATTCAGCGTGCAGAATTTTTTCTCCAGAATCATTTCATAGCGTGTAGAAATGCTCTAGGTCAACAATTTGTCCTCTTGGTACGACAGCCATGATAACAAACACGCGAACCGCACCTGAGTTACGCTTTAGCTTACGTTTGGTATAATAGAGCAGACGCCTGTGGAACCACTTCTCCTAACGGCAGGACAGTGTTTTGCTGCTCTATTATCTTGATCCTAGATGATCAGGTCCCAAGCATGACGTGTCTTTGAAGTCCTCTTAGAAGCTTCTTTAAAGTGCCACAGAAAAAAACATGTAGTTCCATTAGAAAAAAAACAAAGTCAGTGTCGTAATTGGGCGACTATAAACAATAAAAATCACTTGAAAACGTCGGGAAATTTTCCGTATTGACCGCTATAGCTTGGCGAAAACCGCACCTCGATATATTTACTCATTCTGGATGTATTTAAGGTGGCCCGTCTTTGCTGCCTCACACTGTGTACTGACCACTAGATACTGAGCATTTTGTGTGTCGGAACAGACTGCAATAAGTGGCCGTGGTTTCTTTCAGCTTGGTACGTTATGACCTAATGTAAGAAGCCTGATGAGAAATGCGGGTTCATTGTAAAGAAATATACCTCCCTTATATTTTGTTCTTATTATCTGGAATGAAAAAAATGAAAGAAGTCAGATTAATTTTTTTGCTTTCAACGTTTCGTTGATAACTGCTTTAGCTCAAGTTTGCTCCTTCCTTTTGATCGCAATAATTATTGATTTTGCTATCAGAGTGTTTAATGACTCTCCCTTGGTACATCTGTGAGCAAGCACAGTTCATCATCACTTGGCTACCTCCAAATGGCTAACCATCTAAACTGATCGCCTTAATCTTAAAAAATGTAAAAGGAGGGAGCCATTTTTAACCCTGTAAAAATGCGAGAAGTCTCATTTCTGAGAATTATGTCGATATTTTTTACGTGTGCTATTTACGTGAAAGTTTAGGAGTCTTTCGTGTGAGCTCACAAAAGATATGAAAACTGTACCATGTTGTACTTCAATAAATATACATACTTTAGTGGCATGATTCTCTTCCAGTACAACGAACGTTCCTAAGGTTTCACTGGTTTCAGACTTAGAGTACTTGTTGTGTTGATGTCACTCTGTATTTACGTTGCATACTACTGTACACTGATGGTTGTGCAGTCGAATTTGCCAGTCGTTACACATTATCTTGAGTACATTGTAAATTATAGACAGTGGTTTCTACGCAGAGTTTTTTCTTTCCATACAGATTGTCACCTCACTATCAGGAACTTAAATTTCCAAAAAGGGAAACGAAAACATTGATGCACATATTACTAAAAAATCTATTATGGGGGAAAAAAGAACGTGTGCAACGTTCATATGAGATAGGTCTTCTTGTGCATCAGTGACTCAAAAAATAAACGATATTGCTTTTACATATGGAAGTATGGGTAGTTGCATTTCACGTTTGTCTCCCACAAATATTTTATTGAACTCAGTTATCACATCAATCGCGTTAGTGTCACCTAAAACAACACAAAGTATGAGACAATTTTAGTGTGACATTTAACCAAGAGAATACAAAAATAATAGAATGAACAGGCGTGAGCCATAAGTAACATTCCAGTACCTAAAATGAACATAAACACTTATATCTATAATCCCTGCCATCAGCGGAATATTCAGTACTTGCACTCTGGTACTTTTTTGGCAGGAGCTGCAATGTTATTTTCATTAATTATCTGCTAATACCGCGCGTTTGGTTGTTCACGCGGCTTACACGAAATGATATGGCTGTTTTCACACGAGAGTATTACTAATGAGCTCCGAGTGCCAGACAGCTGCGCTGTCATGGGTATTAGCTTTTTTTACGCAGCTCATCCGCATTTACACGAGCAGTTTGCTTGTTTCCTGTGAGTGCACTTCTCAGGGCTGCCTGATCGCCACTAGCGCTAAATGACGTGCTTAACCGTTATTTTATATTGAATTCAGAGTATAAGTGGAGTAATTTCAAATTCACAGGCCACTGCTATCACTGTTACATGCAACAGTCACAGGGAGAAATATGTATATTATTGTACGTGTTTGTTCCTACTACACGCATATGATACGTGTCCGGAGACTGATTTTCGTTTAAAGTTTTGTATGCCCGCTATCATGTAGGCCCTACACATAGGAATTTATGAGAAGAAATTAGTAGCATTTTTGTATCACGGAGTTTAGCGCAGCTCATCACTCTTTGCACTTTATTGATGACTGGCAGTGCTTTAAGGGATGTCAGGATCATCGTTGTTTCTACAGGGTATGAGATTTAAACTAATTGAGAATAACTGAAGTAATTGCGTATCGATGGGTGAGAACAGGCCGAAGCTAGTATGGATAATCTGAAAAGACGCAAACGAAAAATGTTAAGGCCTGTCATTTAAATAATTCATGTTTAAGGGAAGTATACTGACTGTTTCTTGTTTCTGCATCCATGCAAACATCTGTGGAGGCGGATACTTGTCATTGTATCACTTATTAGGGCTTCTTCTCTAGCGCATGGTCCCCGGGAAGAATCATTGCTTAAATGCGTATGTGGACGCCGCAATTGATCTTGTCCTTGAGATCCCTATTAGAATGGTACGTATGGCATATAGTGTATTCCCTAGCTCAATTGCGCTTGAGACATTGAAATGTCATCTTGTTTATTTCCGCGAACTCGTAACTCGAGTTGTTCACACTTGCGAACCATTGAAGGCTCTCCTTACAGTGCGTACTTATTGGTTTTACGTTTGGTACGATTGTCTGTCACTCACATTAACATTTGATTTTCGTCTCGATGGCGAAAAGCCTTTCAGTGTCTGGTGGGGTGTATGGATAAGGGTGTGGTGATTTCGACGCAATGCATTCGCTATAGGAACGCGGGTACGCTGTACATTTTGTAGTCCACATATGAAGCCATGCATATCGCTGATCCAAAGTGATATTTAAGATATTGAATTAGATTTAAGCCAATAAAAGTGCCAGTTCTTGAGCCTACCTAGACTGCAAGGAAGTTTGTAACGTCGGTGACAACATACGTGTACATGGGTGCCTAAATGCTATTACATGGATTTAGCACAGAGCAACTGTACTCACTTCATAACTACTCCCCTGACATACGGGTCCTACGTGATGAACAAAACTCAAATTCGTATCGTTGATGGTCGAGCCGGAGTTCTTCAGAGACTTTTTTTACAGAAAGAAGCTCGGTATTCACAAATCACAGATACATGTCCATTAACACAGCTTAAAAAGTCGAGTTTGTAAAGATTTTGTAACGATTTTCTTCAGATTTTGTTAAAGAGTATTTTCTAACAATCTGCAACTTCATTACGCAAAACGAAAAAGAAGAAGTTAGAGTCCACGGGTCTGCTTCGCGATTAGAGCGAAGAACTGACGTCACCCTTGCATCACAAGACGTGTGACACTGCTGAGCTAACGAGACGCTGCTGGCAGCTGGACTCTGTCATCGTAATAGTGGTTGCTGAGAACAGTTGTTACGTGAAATGCAGCATTCATGGAATCTAAAACTTCAATTTTCCATCTCAGTCTCAACTTATATGAGGATTACGTAGCAAGTCATCAAAGTGGAAAAAGAATGCCAAGTGAACTTAGTGGAAGAGTTCAGGACAAAATGCGGAAATAAATACTCAGTCACAGGGTTGCCAAATATTTGCAGTCACGTTGCCAAGTCTTAGCCGTGGTAGGGGCGACTGTGTAGCGGAATACTCGTTGTGCTCGTCTTACAATGGCTATCAGAGGGAAGGTGCGAGCAGTTTTATTCAGCGTAATCTCCTGCTGCTTTGTAGCGCCGCCTCAGCTTGAAAGACGGCTTTTAAATGTCGGTCTTACATAATTTTAGAGTACGGATTACAAGAAAGGTGATATTATTTTTCCAACCGTACAGCGTTTGAAATACTGAGAGATGTAATTTTCAATCACCATTACAATTTCCACGAAGTACCAATGAACACTTTCTTTTATAGGCTGTAACGAAAATTTATTTCGATAGAATAAGAATTAATTGGAGATTAATCTTCCCCCACACCTCACGAGATAGTAAGATATCAAACACTTTACACCTCGAAATCGACTATGTCGTGTTGTGCCACACGACTACAAAGAGAATGTAGAAGTATGTTGATGGTGATGGAAGCAAGAAGAAAAGCTGTTAACTGATTATTCGGTGGCACACAGCAGGCAATTCATTTGAGGTTTCAGAAGAGTAGAAACTGAAAACTTGTTGATTAACACAGAAACTAAATTGCAAATGTGTGAGGGCAGTGTGCAGTTATGCACCCTTATACGTTTTTGAGATCTGCACATATAATACATACAAACTGGCCTGTTCATAGCTTTCATAATGTTCCCTTCTTGTTTGGTCAGTAAATGATGAAAATAACGCAAATCCGTGTCA
Source organism: Schistocerca nitens (assembly GCF_023898315.1). Taxonomy (NCBI): domain Eukaryota; kingdom Metazoa; phylum Arthropoda; class Insecta; order Orthoptera; family Acrididae; genus Schistocerca; species Schistocerca nitens. The sequence goes on from NC_064617.1 coordinate 405,711,815, forward strand.
CTGACCTTTCCACTGACTTTTATGTGTGTTGTTGCTTGCTACCCGTAAATCAGACCACTATGCCTGCTCCAGTGAGGTACTGTAACGAGGTTGCCAGAAGACTTACGAATTGTATTCGTAGTCGAACGTACATGTGGAACACGCATTTAGCTACACGGAACTCGGCATTATTTTATGTAACTGCTTAAATGTGGCACATAGGCGCATTTTTCCCGCTGCACTGGATCTCCTGATTAAGCACGACTCCAGCTATAAACACGTACTTTTCTTGCCACTAGCATAGTCAATACCTCGCAACGAACTGTGTTGTCATGACAGTGATTTGCTGATGTGGGTCTGATTGATCCCGCTAAATTCGCTTGACTTTTTCTTGTCAGCTCGATGAAATATTCTGAATATTTCTCACTTAAGATATCACTTTGGGTATGAATGTGTCTCATATTACTTATTTGACTTTACTTCATCGCAACACAACTTTCAAATCCACTAGGATATGGTACCGATGTTGTAGGATCCTCCACTATCATCGTCTCTCCAGGTATGATTGTCGTCCTTCTCCTGACCAGCGGGTTACATAGGAAGAGAGCTCACAAACTTTACTGATAAGATACTGTATAGCCAGGTTCAGGAAAGGTCTACATCAGTCGCAAATTAACACTTAAAAGTCGATTTGTACGGAAGAAACAATACTTTTATTTTATCGGTTCCACAAAACATTTATCATAACAGTTTTTAAATTTTTATGACAATGGACAACCACCGTACAGACAGCTCTACACGTAGAACATAACCCATAATACTCAACGAATGTGCAAGACTAGTGCAGCCTGCTAGACTATGGGCAAGCGGCGACTCTCTCCCACACATACTACTGCACAATACACAAAGTATGTTGGTGTACACAAAAATCATGTCCGTAGATGAGGCCAGGAACAATGCACTCCCACTTTGGCACAACAGTACGTAATTTAGAAAAGCAATCTAAAACCCAATTACGTAGGTAAACCATTCAATAAATTGCTCAAACAGTCCACGGGTGTACTGCCGGTTCATAGTGTCCAACTGGCACAATATTACGCCGATCAGTCATGTCGCCATCGTCAGGTGCGCTGACGAACTGAGCTCCTGAGGGCGGGCGGGCCGCTATCTTCGCCGTCCGCGCCCGCGCGCCGGCGGTCGCGAAGACGTGGGCGTTGGAATCTGTCGTAGCGTCGATGTGCTGAGAGTCTCATCAAGAAGTACGAACTGGCGACCAGGGCGGACGTTGCAAGCACATCGACGCTACGACAGATTCCGACGCCCACGTCTTCGCGACCGCCGGCGCGCGGGCGCGGACGGCGAAGAGTGCGGCCCGCGGGGGGAGGGGATTTAAATCGGCCGCCCGCCCTCAGGAGCTCAGTTCGTCAGCGCACCTGACGATGGCGACATGTCTGGTCGCCGAAATATTGTGCCCGTTGGACACTATGAACCGGCAGTATACCCGTGGACTGTTCGAGCAACAAATACGCCTGGAGAAACTGAAGAATCACATTCAATAAATTGACACAAAACTGGAACACCTCAGCTATACGTATAACTCGCAATGTGAAGGCTAAAACCAGCTGTGGACTTACTAAAGTATATTTCGACACTTCCGCTGGTGGTCACTTTTGCCGACTCACAGCGCAAGCGGACCAGGACGAGGCGTTAGTCAGGATCCATAGAGCGAGTACGAGAGACCCATTCTGCAAACACGCAGAGGTAGCCATTGCAAAGAAGTGCTGCATGGCTGCTTTCACAGCAACTAAGGAATACAGAAATGTATCTGAGCGATATGCGACTAACACTGGAAGCAGCCTTGACAGTGAAAATGTTAGAAAGACGCCAATCCCCGAGTCTCACACGAGCCCATGAAAGAAAATTTCCACCCTGCACTAGGACGTGTGGTCAGGGAACGGCAGTCAGAGATTGGGTGGCATTGCAGATTTAGTCCTCCAATGATTACGCCGAGAATAGGAAAAATGCAAAGAGTCGATGACATAAGAGGAGAAGGGAGAGAGACGTAAGGTGAGACAGGACGGAAATAAGGGGACGTGGGGCTCTTCTACATGTCCCCTACATCCGCCTCCCGACACGTGATATCTCTGCTTCGGCTACAGCAACACACGGCAACAATGCGGAGACCGTACCTGGGCCTGAGTGGGTTGCTGATAAATGCTGCCGACTCGCCACCGATGCTCCCAGGCGACGAACCGCAACGACGCAGCGTCTACCTCCATCACCTCACAAAGAATTACCATGAAATATGATCAGCTGGTTCATTCCCCTTGTCTTCTCTTAACAACTGAGTCGTGTCCTTTCCTAGGTAAATCAGTCGTGAGATTTGTAATACGAGGGTTATTCGGTAAGTAAGGAACGATAGTTCCCGAAATAGAAACCACAGTGAAAATCCGATGAAGTTTTACAGAGGTGCGTTGGGCAGTGTCTCTAGTATGCCTGTCGATTGCATGACGTCGTTCTTCTTAGTTCTGAGCACACAGGGAGCACATACAGATACCTAGAACAATAGCGTCTCCCGCCAAGTACGAGGCCCCGGTGAGAAATTCCACCGAAGATATGCAGCCAACATTACATAACTGCCGTGCGGTTTCTTCTTCAAGACAATTCTCAGCCGCATTCTGCAGGGGCAATGAAGATACTCCTGCATCGTTTTCAATTGGAAATGTTTGATTACTCACAATACAGCCCGTAATTGTCTCCCTCTGAGTTTCATCCCTGCTCATATGAACCGATAGGTATGAAGACAACATTTTGGCACAGTCAACGAACTGTAGGCCAGCGTAGAGAATTGGCGGAAAGCACTGGCGGCTGCCTTCGATAACGAGGGTATCGGAAAGTTCGTACAACGCTACGACAAACGTCTAAGTCGGATCGGTGACTATGGAGATAAGTAGCTGGAAGTTGCAGCTAACTGTTGCAAATAAAACAGCTTTCGTTTCCATTTCGCGACCTATCGTTCCTTACTTTCCGAATAGCCCTCGTATTACGTAGAAAAAGTGCAGTAATAAAAGGTAACATTTCATATTGTAGTCATGTAAACTATCCGTTCCATTTGCTTATCAATCCATTAACCCATAATATATTGTCTGTTTGCGTTTCCTTGACTTTTGATGTCATTTAATCACTTCCTTCCAGTTTGGGGCATTGTAATTAGTAATCTACATGTAATTTTATGCACGAGATCAAAGAATTCTCGATTCACTACATTTTTAGCGCCCAGTGTGAGGGGGGAGGGGGATCTCATTGGTAATTACCAAGCTACGCGATATAAGAGAGAATTCTGAAATAACTCTCAATTCACAACATCTTGGCTCCAAGCGTGGGCTTCAATTTACTTTTGTTCTCACGTTTTTCCTAGTGTGAGAACTTTTAAATTTTCAGACACGACTCAGGAAGAATTAACTTCCCCTTCCTCTACTGGCCTATTCTAATCTATTTGGGTTTGGTGTCAAGGGCACGGATGTTATGTTTGTGTATGCTGAATCCGTTAGAAATATGCAGTAATAAGTAGATATAATGGTAGCTAGCGTATTTAGTTTCAGTTCGAAGCCTCCCCCGTATTTTTTGAAATAGTATTAGAACGTGTAGTTCGTTTCCTTCAGCGTCGTATTGTCTATGTCAGCTCGTTCTGTGGAGTATTTTTTGTGGAAACATTTTTCCATGCGACTGAGGTCTGGGAGATTAATAAATATGGAAAGTATCAGGCCAGTTGAGGAAAGTTTGGGGATGAGCAAGGAAACAAAAGGCATGTCTGCAGCGGATATGCACAGTCCACTGGATCGAATTCTCGCGGTATTAGAAAACAACATATCTTGGTAGGCCGTCAAGAGGGAGGAGAATACAACCCGATTTGAAAGACTGGATTTCGAGATAAAACTTTGCAATCAAAAGATTGATTAGCAGATCGTTGAAGTTAGGCGCGAATTGGGGACCAAAACCAAAAAGAGAGGGACGGAGGTCACCAACAGCCTGGACAACGTGAGACAAGATGTTGAAACGTAGGTTGACAACCTAGAATTGCCTGTATACACGAAGATGACTGGCAACTAGGCACACGTAGATGAGGAAAGTTAACCGTCCAGGGAAGCAGAAAAAAGTGTGTCAGACAAGAGGTGTCTCCAATGCGACAACGTAATGTCCATGCAACATAGGTCACGCCAACAAATTTTCTGGCCGTATACCCGATGCACGGGGTGGACATACCATTGCCTAAGTTCTGACGAACGCGCAGTACTGTCGCGAATAGTAGAAGATAGAATTAAAATCATGTAGGCTGTAGGCTGGAAAATTATTGCTGCAGATCAAGTGAGGCGGACGTGACCAGACTATCTCATGTGTAATGTGTAATGTGTACTCGACTAACAAGAGCGGAGTATGCAGTATCACGAGGCTCAAGCACAGTTAGTGGCAACCCTTGGACACAGCAAACAGTGGAGAATGGCTAGTTCATCACGTAGGCATCACATGCTGCCGCGTGCCTAGCCTACTCAGGGCTCAAAGTTCGGGGGTGCTAGAACCTTCTAGAACAAGTGGTGCCGGGTGCACTACCCCCTATAAAAGCGGATAGCCGCTAGATCGAAGGACAATGATGGAGTGAGGTACCTAGGACGCCGGTCCACGTTAGTCGGCGTCGGGATGCTGCAAGAGTTGCAGGAGAGTATTGAGCACAGCAACAAGTAGGGACTTAGGCTGAACCGACACAGCTGACACTTAGTCTGGTGCGCTCGCCTCTGCTGTATTAGGACTTAGGTTTGGGAAGTTATGAATGCCAACTGCATAGCCGGATAGACAATCATTGGAGACTGTATATAGAATCTTATTTAAATCACAAGTGCCAGGGGTACTTCCAGTGTAATCGTTCTATACATCGAGTGTTCATACATGAAAGCTTCCATAAGATCCTATCCGAGTTCCGTACTCTAGCTCACCTTGCAGCCTTCTCTACAACAGAGCAGTGAGGAGTTGGCGGCCCACACCACCGAGACCTCGTGCCAAGTAAGTTCTCTGACGCGCACCAACGCAGTCCTTCCACTCCCTCTCAGGACACGTCAGTGGGACACGACAGAGGTTAGACATTTCTCTGGTGCCAGGTGTGGGGTATAGGTGAGGTATCTACGGGTGAAGAAGCGACAGTATAGAGTACTGGAATAGGCAGAGGGGCGTTAAGTAGCACCAGCATCACAGAACGAGAGGGTCGACACATCGCGCCGTCGCAGAACGAGAGGGTCGACACATCGCGCAGCTGCGGAGCCAGAGGGTCGACGCAGTGCACCGTCGCGGGTCCAGGGGGTCGCCGCGGCACGTCTAAGCAGAAGGTGCTGATTCACGCCAACGCAGCACCAGCGTCGCATCGCACCGCCGCCGGGGTAGAGAGGCGCCGGTCCGCGCCGTCCCAGCAGCTGCACCGTCTCGCACCGCGCTCATCTCGAGCGGGTCTTCGCGCCGCCACCGCGACGCACCACATTCAGCGCCAGCCAGCAGGAGTCAAGGTTAGTGGAGATGTCAACCTCCAATGAAGTAGACTCGGGCGAAGGCCCGCAGACACTCTCCAGTGGAAGCAGGCTATATTTAAGTTATAGTGAGGGTACCAAGTTGGTACCCCATAAATTTGATGGGGACAGAGAAAGATTGTCCGAATTTATTGATAATTCCGATAATGCTTACAATTTAGTGAATCCTAGTTATAAGCAAGTGTTTCTGAAGTTCATTATTGGTCAGATAACGGGCTCAGCCCGCAGTAAACTATTGGTCAGAGATCATACAGAGACTTGGTCTGCCGTGAGGTCTATATTGTTGGAAAATTATGAGAACAAGCGCACAATTGACTACTATTCTTGTACTATGTTTTATAGTAGGCAGGGAAACGGTGGGGCTCTCGCGTTGATATTATGCAGTTCCACTTTCGAGAGGCAATGAAGAGGGTCATGGATGAGGACGAGATTGCAGGATGCAATGCGCTGATAGGGAAGCTAGGTCGGGCCGTGTTCATACAGGGATTATACGACGAGAGAATAAAAACAGTAATACGGGCACAAGGCGAACGGATAACCCTGTCAGAGGCTATTGACTTATCCGCAACGGAGGAATGTGCGATAACGTCCGAGCGAGATAAACGCCGCGTGGCGACTGCAAGCAGGACAGGAAGGAAAAGTAGTATGAAATGCTTTAATTGCGGAAAAGAAGGGCATGTAGCGCGTGAATGTAGAACAAAGTGTACCGTCCGAAAGACAGACGTGGTAAAGGGCGGCTCCCAGGGGACAGACCGAAATCGATTACCAGTCAAGGAAATTGACGTGCGGGAATTTAGGGGAAATGGGGCACGAGCTCAGTGTCCTCCACCCGTACGGTGTACAGCATGTAACCTACCAGGACACACAGCCCCGTGTACCAAAGACAAACCAGTGACATGCTTCACGTGTCACCGACACGGACACTATGCTCGCGATTGCCACGAAAGTAAATGGGTTAACATCCGTGGAAAGAATATGCAGGGAAACGAGAAGAGGGCCTAATGCCGCAGTTCCATTACGCTGCGTCAGGAATAATAAGAACTGCCGAATGCACGGGCAAAAATGACTATATATGCGTGAGGAGCAAAGATGTAAAAGGAACTGAGACGAGATTACTAATAGATAGTGGGGCCCACATTAACCTCATTAAATCCAGGGTTTTGAGGGATGGTGTAAAGAAGGAAACCGAAAGGGCAGTGACAATAAAGAGTATCGTCAATGAAGAGGTCAGGACGGAGGGTCCTGTATTAATCGAATTAAGTAGCGGTATAGGAAGAAAATGGGTTACTCAGTTTCAAGTTGTAAATGAATGTCTTGATCTGCCGTTTGATGGGTTACTTGGACGGGAGTTCCTGGACGAACATAAAGTCGTGCTGGATTATCGGCGACGGAGAATGTATGTGCAAGACGAATGGGTAGAATTACGAGAAGCGTGCGAAGAGGACACTGCAAATCGATTAGTTGCGCAAAGTGGTAAGATTGGGACGGAGGTAAGAGCCAGTTACGCAGATGTAGAGCGAGGAGATAAGGCGCAGTCGCTGGGAAACAAATAAGAGATAACGGTCCAAGTTATACAGATAGTAAGGGTGGCGGTTACTCAAAATACCCGACGAGGCGAGACAGCCGAGTGCCGGTTGCGCCAACTTGTAAGAATTGTGCGACGCCAGATGACAGTGAAGTTATTCGAAACGAAGAGCTGCCAGAACGAGCAAAGAAGCCCTGTAATATCACGACGAGTAGGCGTGACAAGTCGCTAGCCCCGGAGGATCTGGAAGAAGTCAGGATAGGACCCCGGCAAGAGAGGTTTATAAGAGTCCGCGTGACGCGAAAAATAGGTAGGGAGGCAGTAATTCCCAAACAAGAAATTAGACCAGGGGTCTATATACCAGAAGCCATAGTGGCCGTCCAAGATGGAACATGTATAACGAGCGTAATGAATACCCGAACCCAAGAAGTGCGGTTTAGGGTGCCGGAAGTACTAGCAGAAGAAGTCCTACCGCCCAGTAGCTACAAAGTTAGACGTGCACCCCAGAACAGGAGGATCGAGAGAAAAACGCGGCAAAAGTCGTTAACGGAAAATATGCGTATAGACCACTTAAATCGGGAGGAACACAACGCCATACGGGAATTGTGCTTGGCGTATAACGACGTGTTTCACTTACCAGGGGACGTGCTCACCTACACTACCGTAGTGAAGCACCAGATCCCACTAACACCGGAAGCTGAAGGAACAGTTATAAATCAAAGACCGTATCGCATCCCACAAGCACGGAAATTCTGGGCATGTTGAGAGACGGCATAATCTCGCCGAGTACCAGTCCATTAAATTTCCCCTTGTTATTATTGCCAAAGAAACTTGATGCTAGTGGTAAACCCAAATGGAGAGTAGTTGTTGATTATAGGAAACTAAATGATGTCTCGATAAATATGGTTTACCCGTTACCTAGAATTGACGAAATTCTAGATAGTCGGGGATATTTTTCAACGTTAGATCTCGCGAAGGGATACTACCAAGTATTAATAGATGAGAAGGAACGGGAAAAGACGGCATTTAGTACGCCGACGGGACATTACGAATATAATAGAATGGTCATGGGCTTAAAAACGGCCCCATCTACATTTCAACGGCTAATGAACACCGTGCTGACGGGCGTGCAAGGGAATAAAGTGTTCATTTATCTAGATGACATCGTCATCGTAGGTGCATCGCTTGAGGAGCATAACGCACGCCTTGAAGACGTATTTGAACATTTAAGGGAAGCGAACCTAAAGTTGCAGGTCGACAAATGCGAATTATTGCGGACAGAAGTTACGTTTTTAGGACACGTTTTAACGGCGGAAGGTTTGAAACCCGATCCCACGAAAGTAACGGCAATAGAAAATTTCCCGCCGCCAAAGACAACTACGGAATTGAAATGTTACCTGGGAATGGTCGGATACTACCGACGGTTTCTGAGCAATTTTAGTAAAATTGCCAAGCCTCTACATGAACTACTGAAAAAGGGAGTTCCGTACGAATGGAGCGAAGTGCAACAGGAAGCTTTTCAGACCTTGAAGGAGAAGTTAACCAAACCTCCAATACTACAGTACCCGGATTTCACTAAGGAATTTTTGGTAACCACAGACGCCAGCAAATACGCGGTAGGTGCGTATCTGAGTCAAGGTCCTATAGGAAAAGATTTACCGGGTGCGTATATATCGCGCACTCTCAATAAAGCAGAGATAAACTATAGTACAATAGAGCGGGAGTTAACTGCAATAGTGTGGGCTGTTAAATATTTTCGTTCTTATCTGTTTGGGAGGAAATTCAAAATACTCACGGACCACAAACCCCTGCTATGGTTAGGCAGTATTACAGATCCATCGTCTCGATTAATGAAACTTCGGCTAAAATTGGAGGAATATGATTACCAAATCCTGTACAAGGAAGGGAAACAAAACCGCGTAGCTGATGCATTATCACGGATTCGGAGTGTACAAGACAACGATAAGGAAGTACCGCAGGATAGCGGGAGACAAAGAGAAATAAAGGCGGACGCCGCGCAGCGGGACGAGAACCGAGAAGTAGATAACGAAGCAGCGACAGAAGCAGTAGCGACAGCTGAGATAACAGACAGCGAGGAAACAGCTGACGCGACCGAGATAAGTGAAGACGGAGCCGCACCGCCGATAAACGAAGAAGACGTTCAAAGCGCAGAGGAGAAATTGGAAATCCTAAAACAGATGCACATATCTCCCATAGGAGGCCATCAGGGAATGGGAAGAACATATGCGCGAATAAAGCAGTACTGTACCTGGCCGGGTATGAAAGCCGATATAGAAAAATTCATAAGAATGTGTGAAAGTTATCAAAAGAATAAGATAACCCAAGCAAATACGAAGCAACCGATGGAACTAACTCCGACTCCCGAATTCATATTTGACCTTTCAAGACTCTCTTGCGAAGTTTGTAGTAGCTGAACCGATACATCGACAGGACGCGGATACAGTCGCTCGAAAGTTAGTAGAAAACATTATTTTGAAGTTCGGCGTTCCGACCGCCCTATTAAGTGACATGGGGAGTAATTTTATTGGTGATACGATGAGACGAGTCTGCAAATTACTGAGAATAGAGAAGATACAAACAACGGCGTATCATCCGCAGTCAAACGGAGCATTAGAACGTACGCACCGCACGCTAACAGAGATGTTACGACATTACGTGAACCGGGACCAGACGGATTGGAACGAATGAGTATCGTTCGCATGTTTTTTGTACAACACAACACCACACAGTACCACGGGATACACTCCATTCCAGTTATTCTTCGGCAGGAAGTGTAATCTGCCAGGGTGGTTACAGAAGAAGCCAGCCAACGTGATCTACACTCCTGGAAATGGAAAAAAGAACACATTGACACCGGTGTGTCAGACCCACCATACTTGCTCCGGACACTGCGAGAGGGCTGTACAAGCAATGATCACACGCACGGCACAGCGGACACACCAGGAACCGCGGTGTTGGCCGTCGAATGGCGCTAGCTGCGCAGCATTTGTGCACCGCCGCCGTCAGTGTCAGCCAGTTTGCCGTGGCATACGGAGCTCCATCGCAGTCTTTAACACTGGTAGCATGCCGCGACAGCGTGGACGTGAACCGTATGTGCAGTTGACGGACTTTGAGCGAGGGCGTATAGTGGGCATGCGGGAGGCCGGGTGGACGTACCGCCGAATTGCTCAACACGTGGGGCGTGAGGTCTCCACAGTACATCGATGTTGTCGCCAGTGGTCGGCGGAAGGTGCACGTGCCCGTCGACCTGGGACCGGACCGCAGCGACGCACGGATGCACGCCAAGACCATAGGATCCTACGCAGTGCCGTAGGGGACCGCACCGCCACTTCCCAGCAAATTAGGGACACTGTTGCTCCTGGGGTATCGGCGAGGACCATTCGCAACCGTCTCCATGAAGCTGGGCTACGGTCCCGCACACCGTTAGGCCGTCTTCCGCTCACGCCACAACATCGTGCAGCCCGCCTCCAGTGGTGTCGCGACAGGCGTGAATGGAGGGACGAATGGAGACGTGTCGTCTTCAGCGATGAGAGTCGCTTCTGCCTTGGTGCCAATGATGGTCGTATGCGTGTTTGGCGCCGTGCAGGTGAGCGCCACAATCAGGACTGCATACGACCGAGGCACACAGGGCCAACACCCGGCATCATGGTGTGGGGAGCGATCTCCTACACTGGCCGTACACCACTGGTGATCGTCGAGGGGACACTGAGTAGTGCACGGTACATCCAAACCGTCATCGAACCCATCGTTCTACCATTCCTAGACCGGCAAGGGAACTTGCTGTTCCAACAGGACAATGCACGTCCGCATGTATCCCGTGCCACCCAACGTGCTCTAGAAGGTGTAAGTCAACTACCCTGGCCAGCAAGATCTCCGGATCTGTCCCCCATTGAGCATGTTTGGGACTGGATGAAGCGTCGTCTCACGCGGTCTGCACGTCCAGCACGAACGCTGGTCCAACTGAGGCGCCAGGTGGAAATGGCATGGCAAGCCGTTCCACAGGACTACATCCAGCATCTCTACGATCGTCTCCATGGGAGAATAGCAGCCTGCATTGCTGCGAAAGGTGGATATACACTGTACTGGTGCCGACATTGTGCATGCTCTGTTGCCTGTGTCTATGTGCCTGTGGTTCTGTCAGTGTGATCATGTGATGTATCTGACCCCAGGAATGTGTCAATAAAGTTTCCCCTTCCTGGGACAATGAATTCACGGTGTTCTTATTTCAATTTGCAGGAGTGTATAATTATGATGATTATGTGACGGAAATCCGACAGCGACTGCAGTTAGTACACCAAGAGGCCCGTAAGGCAACACAGGAAAGCAAAATCAGGAATAAAAGCGATTACGATAAAACGCAGCACCCGAGAGAATTTAAAAAAGACGATCGCGTATTACTGTATGATGAAAGCGTGCGTCGGGGACGCTCAAGGAAGTTAGACAGCCAGTGGCGAGGACCGTTTACTGTAGTAGATGTACAGGGACCGAACGTGATAATTAGACTGAAAGGAAATAAGTGTATAAAAGTGCACGCGAATAGGCTGAAGGAATTTTACTAAGCAGGCAAGAATATCTTTTAGTTGTTCGTGGTAGAGGAAGTGAACAGATTGCAGGCGATAGCAAAACATGAGAGTGCCACGTGCGTTTCTATTACAGATGCCACTGATTAGGGCTTTGTGGATGACAGCGATATTCGGGAGTATATGGCAGATCGGACTCGCAGGACGCGAAGCAAACCCACAAGATGTAAGAGTGCAATAATTCCCGTCTGCACCAGGAATGTATTACGACAACCAGGGCAGTGTGAAACTATACAGCACAACGTGGAGAGTGGTGACCTATTTCAACCTCAAGGAATTGCATGACAAATTTGAAGAGACGCAGGTGTGGGCCAATAGAGCATAGCACATTGTATAAGTACGATGAATCAAGCAAAGTTAGGTGCCGGAGAATGTGAAAATGTACAACAAACTGTAAAATGGCAGGTGGGAGAGATTTCTAAATCAAAAGATTGACCAGTTGGCTAGACATGAACGGCCCAGAACCAAAAGGGGGATATTGAACTTTATTGGGGTAACAAGCAAGGTATTGTTTGGTACACTAGATGAGGATGATGCGGAATTCTTTAAAGCTAAGATAGATGTTTTAGAGGTACAGCAAAGGGAATTATTGCGATTGTCCAAGGAACAAGTAACCATTGTGAGGGCGTCACTGACGGGGGTGAACCAAACAATTAATGCAGTCACCAGGAATACTCAAATAATTGCGGATGGGATAAGGAAATTGAGTAAACATGTCGAGGATTACGAAAATAGACCAACAGGAAGATACAACACACCCTGATTGTTTTGACTATTACGGAACAACTGATGCAAATCTCTAATATGTTCAATGAGCTCGAAAGGGAATATGATCTATTGATCTCTGCCATAGTTAATGCGCAGAAAGGGCTATTGGAACCACACTTGATTAACCCTGTACAAGTAGTCACGTATCTCGAACTGATAAAGGAGGAATTAAAAGACAGGAAATTTCCCGTTGAACTCACGAAGGACCAAGGGTATCTGTTACTTCGTATAATAGATATAGATGTAGTTCTTGCCGGCAATACCTTAAGTTATGTACTAAATATACCTTTAGTAGATAGTAGTGTATACACTTTATATAGAATATGGCCATTACCCGCAGGATATGATACAGCTAAGAAGTTATTTGCGTATATCGAGCCTGAACGAAACTTTCTACTTATTGACGATGCGAAAACGACAGTACGGACTACTGTCTCGTGACCAATTGCAGTGTAAAACGGTTACGGCGAGAAATCAAATTTGTAAACAACGGTTCGTTCTGATGTCGACCTATGATCACGAGCGATGTGAAGCTCGAATGCTACAGCCTATAAGGGAAATTCCGAAAGATTGCAATCAAAGTATGTCATACTGAACGAAAGTATCTGGACACAGATACAGGACAATGAGTGGCTGTCTGTCGCTCCCAAGGATGAAGGACTGACAATATTATGTAACGGATTACCCCCAAATGACCTTATTGTAAGGGGTACCGGAAAGTTAACCTTTACGAGTCAGTGTAAAGGATACGGTGCGCAGGTCATGTTACAAGCTGACCATATAATTAGTACTAATGTAAGTAAGAATGATATAGTACCTATGTTAAACTTAAATATAGATTGTTGTATCATAGACGAAACAAAGCAAGACCCTTAGAACATATTGTTAGACACTTAGATGACCTCAAGGTAGCCAGTCACAAAGTGGATGAACTGCAGAGTGAAATAGAATATCAGCAGCGAACCACCTTTAGCGGATGGTCTAAGAGCGTATATTCCGTATGGGGATATACGGGTTCAGTAGTATTAGTTGTCTTAATTATATCATGTTGTTTATGCATCTATTGTAAGTGTTGCCGTATGTGTGGCAAAAGATTGCGTGAAATAGGACGACATTGTTGTGCTAAAGTGTGTGTGACAAATACAGTGGTAGCGGATGGCCGCTGGGAACGAAGTGTTCGGTACACCCCTGCCCGAAAAACCGAGCAATGTGAAGCGGCAGCAGAAGGTGGAGAGTGTGAATTAAGTTGTACACGTCGCACTCCTCTCTCCGATAGGGTACAATGGAGAGAACAGAGTCAAACGCCACAACTCACAGAGCCCCGTGCCAGAGCAATGGAGCTGTTAACCTCCAAGACAGACAGGACATAACACAATTCTATGTTTACCCTCCTGATGTATCCTAAATTGTTGACAAATCAGATCTTTTGTATGTGTATAAAACTCAAAATTTGTACTTAGGTATGTAACTATTCTGTATGCTCTTGGTAAAAATTTGCAGCATTTTTTGAATATGTGACATAAATTTTGTTTGTTCTATGCACATTATGGACGGCACTCAACTGTATCTTATAACTTATAGTGTTTTTTTTTTATTTTTGTGCCATGTATTTTTCATGTTTATAATGTCAAGTCTTGATGGCAATAAAGACTGGTAAGTTTTACTGGCACCGCGAGTAGAAAACGAAAATTTTGTGTTCTCGAGGGACCGAGCTTACAAAATTTTCCCCTGGGGAAGAGCAGGTGTCGCGAATAGTAGAAGATAGAATTAAAATCATGTAGGCTGTAGGCTGGAAAATTATTGCTACAGATCAAGCGAGGCGGACATGACCAGACTATCTCATGTGTAATGTGTACTCGACTAACAAGAGCGGAGTATGCAGTATCACGAGGCTCAAGCACAGTTAGTGGCAACCCTTGGACACAGCAAACAGTGGAGAATGGCTAGTTCATCACGTAGGCATCACATGCTGCCGCGTGACTAGCCTACTCAGGGCTCGAAGTTCGGGGGTGCTAGAACCTTCTAGAACAAGTGGTGCCGGGTGCACTACCCCCTATAAAGGCGGATAGCCGCTAGATCGAAGGACAGTGATGGAGTGAGGTACCTAGGACGCCGGTCCACGTTAGTCGGCGTCGGGATGCTGCAAGAGTTGCAGGAGAGTATTGAGCACAGCAACAAGTAGGGACTTAGGCTGAACCGACACAGCTGACACTTAGTCTGGTGCGCTCGCCTCTGCTGTATTAGGACGTAGGTTTGGGAAGTTAGGAATGGCAAATGCATAGCCAGATAGACAATCATTGGAGATTGTATATAGAATCTTATTTAAATCACAAGTGACAGGGGTACTTCCAGTGTAATCCTTCTATACATCGAGTGTTCATACATGAAAGCTTCCCTAAGATCCTATCCGAGTTCCGTACTCTAGCTCACCTTGCAGCCTTCTCTACAACAGAGCAGTGAGGAGTTGGCGGCCCACACCACCGAGACCTCATGCCAAGTAAGTTCTCTGACGCGCACCAACGCAGTCCTTCCACTCCCTCTCAGGACACGTCAGTGGGACACGACAGTACCCACCCGAAGGCGTACCTGAAGAATTTAGATGTGTATCTGCGTGTGAAAGTAGTGGTGTAATTTAATGCTTTATTTGTTGCACGGCAGACGCTCAATCTGATTTGACATAACAGTTTGCGAGAAAAACAAGGATTTCTCCACCAGCTTTCTGCCAACACTTTCAAACCTTATAACACGGCAACAGCATTTACGTAGCTTATTCAATCAAATACCAAGTTTGGCTTAGTACATACGATGCCCCAACAGAACAATTAGTCCTGTCACGGAAAAGCCACGTATAACACTCCTGTCTGCCACTGCTGTACCATAACCTCAAAACTGTAGGCAATTTGCAAATCAGAATTATTTTGTTGGAATAATAATGGTATAAAGCAACAGAGCAGTGTTACCCCCTGAGAGGAATTTTGTTATGTTGACCGTGTTGTACCTAACGGAGGTGGCTTATCGGAAGTGAAAATCAGAATTACGTAAATACTTGAACAGTACGAACAAAATTTTGCCTACCTGTACTGTTCAACTGATAAAGAAAACGGTCGCCAGCCTAACTAGGCAAGAGAATGATTAACATTCTCGTTTAAGAAAATA
This sequence comes from Schistocerca nitens, assembly GCF_023898315.1. Lineage (NCBI taxonomy): Eukaryota > Metazoa > Arthropoda > Insecta > Orthoptera > Acrididae > Schistocerca > Schistocerca nitens. Next base: position 405,727,414 of record NC_064617.1, read on the forward strand.
GTTATTAGTAATTTTAACGAATAAACACAACCTATACTTTGTCACACGCGAGTGCAATGAACTCTGACACATACATATGTTTACAGTAAGATTGAAACTAACAGTTAGAGTAGCAGAAACTATTTGCAAAATTATAAGAGATACCGAAACACACTATTACTTTCAGGCTTTAAAGAAATTATGGTTTTTATAATTAGTGGTCTTTCCGTTACTTGTTACCGAGCATTAACACAATAGACAAACTGTGGATCCTTTTATACTATTAATATGCACTTCTAATACACAAGAGAGACAAACACTTAGCAAAATGAGTATATAACGTTTCACAACTGCAGATTTCTACTTTTACTACAGTGAGACACAAAATTAACATATATGTAAGATACTGACTCACCTTCTGCGATTTACAAGCAGTAATGTGATCATTTACTAAGCAAAACTTTATAAGCCTCAGTCTTAAGAACTTTTAATTTGAAGTTGGCAACAACACATTAATAAGCAGTTTTACTAGGAAAATTATTTTCAGCAAGCATCATTAACTTTAACTCACTCTCTTGCCACATTAACTTTAACTTTCTCTTTACTATGTTCAAGAGGCATTAATAAAAAAATAAAAAAAACTGGTCTTTAATGTTCTTTCAGTAGGGACACTCGGTAATCACTTTAGTTCAAACGGAGAGGAACCTTAGAGGTGTTATGATAAGGAAAAAATCAAAGTAGGTACTTAAATTCACATATAATTACCTTATATTTGAGCACACTAACACATCCATTAAGCTGATCCTTCACTGTACATCATTGTAGTATTCCGATGCAATGATTGGGCAATGTGGTGGCAACTGCATGTTGGTAGGTGGAATTGCAGGTAGAATTGCTGGACTCTGTCATTTCTTGGTGGCGATGATAGATACAAATTCCAGAATAGTTCCAGCTATTTATCCATCCATCCGAGACATTGGAAAGTAGCAGAAAAAGCCTCTCTCGGAACCAGCACAATATGCATCTTTTACATGGCAGTGCACAGTTTGGTAGTTTGTCCCTGACTCGTAGCTTGTCCCTGACTGACTATCAGTTCCACCTTTTCTACATAGGCCAACCACAATTTGCGCACGCTACACAGTTCCGTTCCCGAGGGGAACCACTACACCATTTACAAACAAACTAACTAAGAACCCTAAGTGAGGATCAGCAGTTTACATAACAGCAACCAAATTCATTCAATAAAACAGAAAATTTGCACATATTGACATTTCTACAAAAAATTATTCATTCAGAAATTACAATTATATATAGTAAGTTTTCTCCCCTCCAAATGGAACAAAGAATTTAAATGACAGATAATCTACTTTGCATAGAAACAAATCACGACATCAAAGTTCTTACAGAGAAAGGAGTATACAGTTTTGTGTTATCGTTCAATCAAACAATATTTACAGAAGCTTAACGATGTAATATTAAATGAAACAAAAGAAAAATAAATCAGTAGAGCATTAGAGCTATGGTGTTACACATGCCCCATGTTTCGTTGAAGTTTCCTGTCAGGTATACTTCAAGGAAACGTCCATAACACCTAAGTGGTGTTGGCTACAAAAAAAATTATTCCATCCAACTTCAGTTGGGAAGAAAAAAAAAACACATTACAAACATACAGTATATACACTAAGAAATTGCATACATTTCTTCCAAACGATTTTGAAAATAAGACATTTACAGTAATTTTCATTTTCACAGTGCTTCATGGATACTAATTTTCATCGTTACACTGGATATCTTTAAGCATGTTCATTTCATACACATACAGTTCAAGAAACAGACAAACAGTACACAAAATAATCTACACATTAGTAGAATAGGTATAGCCTTAAAATAAAAGAAAATAAATACGCATACAATAGCACAGAACATTTTAACTTAACAAAACAGAAACTTGCCTTCAAATATTTTTAAAGGAATGTAAATTTCGGAGACACACAAGTATACCCATGATCACAGTACATTTTGCAAGGTTCAGCAAAGTCAGGACATGCGGGGACCAAGCAGCAATCGGTATTGTAATTGGAAACCGTCGAAGCTGCATTGGTAAAGTACCGGAACTTCAAGCGCTGATAGAAAGCACAGAAGCTGAAATCGTTATAGGTACAGAAAGCTGGCTGAAGCCAGAGATAAATTCTGCCGAAATTTTTACAAAGGCACAGACGGTATTTAGAAAGGATAGATTGCATGCGAACGGTGGTGGCGTGTTTGTCGCTGTTAGTAGTAGTTTACCCTGTAGTGAAGCAGAAGTGGATAATTCCTGTGAATTATTATGGGTGGAGGTTACACTCAACAACCGAGCTAGGTTAATAATTGGCTCCTTTTACCGACCTCCCGACTCAGCACCATTAGTGGCAGAACAACTGAGTGAAAATTTGGAATACATTTCACATAAATTTTCTCAGCATGTTATAGTCTTAGGTGGAGATTTCAATTTACCAGATAGAGACTGGGACACTCAGATGTTTAGGACGGGTGGTAGGGACAGAGCATCGAGTGACATTATATTGAGTGCACTATCTGAAAATTACCTCGAGCACTTAAACAGAGAACCGACTCGTGGAGATAACATCTTGGACCTACTGATAACAAACAGACCCGAACTTTTCGACTCTGTAAGGGCAGAACAGGGAATCAGTGATCATAAGAAGGCAGATTCCAGACTACCTAACAGATCAAAACGAAAATTTCTGTTTCGACACTGACAATGTTGAGTGTTTATGGAAAAAGTTCAAGGCAATCGTAAAATGCGTTTTAGACAGGTACGTGCCGAGTAAAACTGTGAGGGACGGGAAAAACCCACCGTGGTTCAACAACAAAGTTAGGAAACTACTGCGAAAGCAAAGAGAGCTTCACTGCAAGTTTAAACACAGCCAAAACCTCCCAGACAAACAGAACCTAAACGATTTCAAAGTTAGCGTAAGGAGGGCTATGTGTGAAGCGTTCAGTGAATTCGAAAGTAAAATTCTATGTACCGACTTGACAGAAAATCCTAGGAAGTTCTGATCTTACGTTAAATCAGTAAGTGGCTCGAAACAGCATATCCAGACAGTCCGGGATGATGATGGCATTGAAACAGAGGATGACACGCGTAAAGCTGAATTAATAAACACCTTTTTCCAAAGCTGTTTCACAGAGGAAGACCGCACTGCAGTTCCTTCTCTAAATCCTCGCACAAACGAAAAAATGGCTGACATCGAAATAAGTGTCCAAGGAATAGAAAAGCAACTGGAATCACTCAACAGAGGAAAGTCCACTGGACCTGACGGGGTACCAATTCGATTCTACACAGAGTACGCGAAAGAACTTGCCCCCCTTCTAACAGCCGTGTACCGCAAGTCTCTAGAGGAACGGAAGGTTCCAAATGATTGGAAAAGAGCACAGGTAGTCCCAGTCTTCAAGAAGGGTCGTCGAGCAGATGCGCAAAACTATAGACCTATATCTCTGACGTCAATCTGTTGTAGAATTTTAGAACATGTTTTTGGCTCGAGTTTCTTGTCGTTTTTGGAAACCCAGAATCTATTCTGTAGTAATCAACATGGATTCCGGAAACAGCGATCGTGTGAGACCCAACTCGCTTTATTTGTTCATGAGACCCAGAAAATATTAGATACAGGCTCCCAGGTAGATGCTATTTTCCTTGACTTCCGGAAGGCGTTCGATACAGTTCCGCACTGTCGCCTGATAAACAAAGTAAGAGCCTACGGAATATCAGACCAGCTGTGTGGCTGGATTGAAGAATTTTTAGCAAACAGAACACAGCGTGTTGTTATCAATGGAGAGACGTCTACAGACGTTAAAGTAACCTCTGGCGTGCCACAGGGGAGTGTTATGGAACCATTGCTTTTTACAATATATATAAATGACCTAGTAGATAGTGTCGGAAGTTCCATGCGGCTTTTCGCGGATGATGCTGTAGTATACAGAGAAGTTGCAGCATTAGAAAATTGTAGCGAAATGCAGGGGGATCTGCGGCGAATAGGCACTTGGTGCAGGGAGTGGCAACTGACCCTTAACATAGACAAATGTAATGTATTGCGAATACATAGAAAGAAGGATCCTTTATTGTATGATTACATGATAGCGGAACAAACACTGGTAGCAGGAACTTCTGTAAAATATCTGGGAGTATGCGTGCGGAACGATTTGAAGTGGAATGATCATATAAAATTAATTGTTGGTAAGGCGGGTACCAGGTTGAGATTCATTGGTAGAGTGCTTGGAAAATGTGATCCCTCAAAAAAGGAGGTGGCTTACAAAACACTCGTTCGACCTATACTTGAGTATTGCTCATCAGTGTAGGATCCGTACCAGATCGGGTTGACGGAGGAGATAGAGAAGATCCAAAGAAGAGCGGCGCGTTTCGTCACAGGGTTATTTGGTAACCGTGATAGCGTTACGGAGATGTTTAGCAAACTCAAGTGGCAGACTCTGCAAGAGAGGCGCTCTGCATCGCGGTGTAGCTTGCTGTCCAGGTTTCGAGAGGGTGCGTTTCTGGGTGAGGTATTGAATATATTGCTTCCCCCTACTTATACCTCCCGAGGAGATCACGAATGTAAAATAAGAGAGATTCGAGCGCGCACGGAGGCTTTCAGACAGTCGTTCTTCCCGCGAATCGTACGCGACTGGAACAGAAAAGGGAGGTAATGACAGTGGCACCTAAAGTGCCCTTCGCCACACACCGTTGGGTGGCTTGCGGAGTATAAATGTAGATGTAGGCATCAAGATTGAAGTGAGTTTCAACGTGGTTTTCTAGTCGGTAAACGAGCGATGGGACACGACATCTCCGGGGTAGCGACGAAGTGGGGATTTTCCCGTACGACCATTTTACAAGCGTACCGTGAATATCAGGAATCCGGTAAAACATCAAGTCTCCGACATCGTTGCTGCCGGAAAAGATCCAGCAAGAACAGGACCAAAGATGACTGAAGAGAATCGTTCAACGTGACGGAAGTGTAACCCTTTCACAAATTGCTGCAGATTTCAATGCAGGGCCATCAAAAAGTGCTAGCCATTCAACGAAACATCATCGATATGGGCTTTCGGAGCCGAAGGCCCACTAGTGTACCCTTAATGACTGCAAGATTCACAGCTTTACGCCTCGACTGGGCCCGTCAACACCGACATTGGACTGTTGATGATTGGAAACATGTAGCTTGGTCATACGATTGTCGTGTCAAATTGCTTCGAGCGGATCGATCTGTACTGATATGGAGACAAGCTCACGAATCCATGGACCCTGCATGTCAGCAGGGGCTGCTCAAGCTGGTGGAGGCACTGTAATGGTGTGGGGCGTGTGCAGTTGGATCGATAAGGGAACCCTGATAGTCTAGATACGATTCTGACAGGTGATGCATACGCAAGCATGCTGTCTGTTCGCCTGCATTCATTCTGTCCGTTGTGCATTCCGACGGACTTGAGTAATTCCAGCAGGACAATGAGACAGGCCACACGTCCAGAATTGTTGGAGAGTGGCTCCAGGAACACTCTTCTGAGTTTAAACACTTCCGCTGGCCACCAAATTCCCCAGACATGAACATCATTGAGTATATCTGGGATGCCTTGCAACGTGCTGTTCAGAGGAGATCTCCACCCCCTCGTACTCATCCGGATTTATGGACTGCCCTGCAAGATTTATGATGCCAGTTCCCTCCAGCACTACTTCAGACATTAGTCGAGTCCATGCCAGGTCGTGTTGCGACACTTCTGCGTGCTCGCCGTGGCCCTGCACGAAATAAGGCATATGTAGCAGTTTCTTTGGCTCTTCGGTGTATAACATTCACTCGTTGGAGCACATTCGAAAGAACAGTTCCTCGATATTTTTAGTTCATTGGACGACACTGAATACCAGGAGAAACAAAGGACGGCGTTCGTAGGAGAGCTTCTGTACAGTTTGGAAGGTAGGAGACGAGGTACGGGCAGAAGTAAAGCTGTGAGGACGGGGCGTGAGTCGTGCTTGGGTAGCTCAGTTGGTAGAGCACTTGCCCGCGAAAGGCAAAGGTCCCGGGTTCGAGTCTCGGTCAGGCACACAGTTTTAATCTGCCAGGAAGTTTCGTATCAGCGCACACTCCGCTGCAGAGTGAAAATCTCATTCAACAGTAGTGTGTCCTTTACAGTCTCCATCCCAAAGGTAGCCTACATACGTCACACCACGACTAACCTCTGATATTCTAAAAATGTTTAGAATGCCCTTTGTTTCCATATTTCCACTTGGGCCATCAAAGTTCATTACACAAACATGGGTGCCAATAAATTTACTTGAACAACCTTGGCAGTGCTTTGTTAGACATTCATAATCTAGTATCTTACCAGTCTAAATAAATGTGGCAGTTATATGACCATTCAGAGAAATATGACCTCTGTTCTGCCAAGATCCATCAAATACTGCCTCAATGTCTGTATTCTCAGACAAGGCTCCTGCTTCTTCTGCTGTTCTTTTCATTGAATGTTCACTTACACCACATAAAGCGTTATGTGCTAATTTATTGTACCTGTCAAACTTGAGTGGAGGTGGAGGTAAATCAACCACTGCATAAAAAGTCTGGGCAGCTCTCCTTCCGCTTCCAATACATCGCATTGCATAAGCAAGCTGAATATTTACACTGCAACGTCGACTATCAGTTACTGGCGATATCATTGTATCACTGTGCATCTTACACGAGTTACAGGCAATCGCTAACCGACTTGAAGGACCATTCCTTGCTTAATTGTCCTCAGAAACGTCAATACTATCTTCACAATTGCAGTACTTACATTTCACAGCACTCTTCAAACGCCTTGGCAGCATATTTAGGTTCACAATAACATTTCCGTTGTTATTGCTGCTCACAATACTACTAGGCTTGTTCTTATTACATTCAGAAAGCGAAAGTTTACGTCTAGAAGCACTGCCTGTAGACACAGTTTCCGCGGGCGATTTTTGAAGCAACTGATGTGTATTATTCGGTTGTGTTTGGAACTGAATGCCGTGAAATTTTCGTTTGGGGCTAAATTTATTTGCTCTCGGCATTTTTAGCATAGGAAACACACACACAGAAACAAAAAAACACACTATAACTACAAAACCACACGTGTGTGAAATTCCAAAATTGCTTACATTTGAACCATAGCCTTCTGGACATGTCTGTACTTTGGTTCCGGGAGTCAGTGCCTTCTACAATACACCTGTGTCACCCATCCGTAACTAACGACGGAAAAAACGGAAGAACAGAATAATGCATCACGCATTCTGATGCACTTCAAACTGACAAATGGATGTGGCCCCTGTGCAACATTACGTTCAACCTCAATTATAGAACGAACGGAAAATTATAATGCCCATAAACTTTACACTTTTGAAATCAGCATCAAACGCTCTTTTCTATAGACGAAGAAATTTTTTTTTTTTTTTTTTTTTTTTTTTTTTTTACACGAGCATGTCCCCTTCATAGTTCCAAATGTTTTTTCGTTACACAAGAGCGTTGTCTACAGTGTCAGTGTAACGTAATTAATTAGAACAGAGGTTTGACAATAAGAATATGTTAAAAAAAGTAAAAAATATTGTTGGCTGTCACTTCTTATCCCATTACAGAAAAACGTAAATAAATTAGAATATGGGCTATGATACTGTGACAAGTAAGATCAATCTCATTACACTTTACACATCTCGTATACAAAGTTTCGCAGTACTTATGAAGGTGACCTGCCTGTAGCGGCAAAGTAATAACACTCTAAATACGCTAAGTGCTCTACGTGCCGTCCCAAAATCGCGCGACTTGAGCTGCAGGAGATGCTGCGGACAAAATTCTCGTTCTGCCCAAGCGAATGCTCACTCCATAAATACTGTATTTATACTCTGTGGATGTGGCGCGTGATTTAGGGGCAGCGCGATGGTCAGCGGTCTAAGTTCCGAGCAGACAATCAGCAGCGAGAAAGGGCAGTATCTTTGGTGCCGACGCTAGGCTTGGGCAGCGGCTAAGCTTAAAATGCTAAAATGCGCTGTTCCGATATGCCGATTGTTGCTGTTAGGCCAGTGAATGTTGCCGGGTGAAAAACTTGTTCCGCCGCTAGGTTTAGACCTTTACTGACCCGGATTTTGAATATAACAAGGAACCTTGTGTCAGCTGTGGTGGCGGGTTCCGATCATTGGTCGTAAGGGTAGCCTGTGGATTACAGCCTGTTGACTCTTGAATGACAGCTGTGTGCTTAAAGCACCCAATCGCTAGCAGTCTCGGTTTTTTGGGGCTGCTTTTGGTTCCCTCATTGATTCTCACGAATGACGATGAGCATTTTGTTTTATGACTGAAATGAAATGATCGTATGGCATTTATTGACCGGAATATCCCCTTCGGGGTTCGGCCGCCGTATTTAGCAGACGCCACTTCGGCGACTTGCGTGTCAATGATGTTGAAAATGTTGATGAAGGACACACAACACTCAGTCCCCTGCCGGGAATCGAACCCGGGCCTCCTTGCGTAGTAGGTGGTAGCGCTACCGCTACACTACGGAGGCGGACAGTTTTATGACGGTTATGTTGTCATGTGGTCTGCGTGTCTCTGCGGTCATCGTCCTGCTCACCCAAAACCTGTCAGAAGTACAGTAGCGTTAGTGAATTAGTTATGTCAGTTCCGCTACTAACCGATTTCCTATCCATAGTTTGTTATTAGCCTTACAGTGTCAGTGGAGTCCCTAGGTGAAGTCGGGTCGTATTAAGTGAGGCCTCAGTTCAAATGGCAAAGTCGTATTCAAATTAAGTCACTTACGTTATGTGGTATTTAAAGTTTACGTATTGTGCATTACTGTACCTTGTGTGGACAAGTGGTCCCTTAATTTCAAGGTGGTCTGTTCTTTGTATGGATAGTTTGTAAATTTGATTGTTCATCTGTGTTTCGCGTGTTACAGAAGGGGGCTCTTGTTATTTGTCTGTTCATTTGGTGCGCTCATGTACCCCGCAACCTGAGCTAGCATGCTCTAATTTGTATAAGTAAATCCGGTGGACAGTTACAGCTTAATTCATTGGATGGTTTTATTAAATTCTGTTAGTTGCTTTCTGACAGCAAACCTGATGGTTAGTTCATTATTTTATTAAATTCTGCCACCAGTATCTTTTTGCAAATTCTGTTCATTTGTTGGACAGATCGTGTTTAATTCATTGGATCATTTTATTAAATTTTGCCATCAGTTGGTTTCCATAAGCTATGACAATGAATCTAGTGAGGAGCTGCTGTTTAAGTCATTGAATCATGTAATTAAATTCTGCCACTAGTTGCTTTCCGTAAGTTATAACGGTTAATCTGGCCGACAGGTTCCTTTTTAGTCATTGGATCATTATATTAAATTAAGCCACAAGTTGCTTCATTACAGCGAACCTGATAGTTAGTTGTTGTTAAGTTAACTGGATCATTTTATTTATTATGCCACCAGCTATTTACATACATTGTAGCTATTAATCTGGTTTGCAGTTGCTGTTTAATTCTCTGGATTATTGCAGTAAATTCAGCCACCAGTTGCTTTCAGTAAATTGTGACCGTAAGTGCGGAGGACAGTTGCTGCTTTGTCCAAGGCATGGATTATCCTATTAATTCTACCACCAGTTGCCCTTATTAGTTACAACACTAAATCTTGTTGTCAGTTACTATTTAACTCATTGAATTGAATCATGTAAAGAAATCTGTCAATAGTTGCTTTGTTTAAGTCGTAACAGGAAATCTGATTTGCAGTCAACACTTAACTCAGAGAAATATTTATGAAATGCTGCTTATCTTAAATTTTAATAGTGAGTCACTTTGGCAGCTGCTGTTTTAATATTCATCTTGAAATTTCTTTCGAAAGTTAAATTGTAGCGATAAATTATCTCGGAATACTTACTTAATATTAAAGCCATTAAATTGCTATGTTGAGGTTTTGTTTCGTAAGTTCTGCCACCAATATTCTTTGGTAAACCTATATTACAGAATGTTAGATGTGTGATCTGTCCTTATCTGGTATACTGTACACTAGTGAAAATTTCTGCTTCTTTAAATGACATGGTTTGCTTAAATTTGAATAAACGTATTCTGGTACAGTAGCTTACCAATTGACACCAGCTCGCTACCGCTTCCACTAACAAAATAGGAGAAATCAGAAATCGCTCGGAAAATTTAGCTGTTCATTTTTTCCACAATCATTTCGAGAGTGTATCAGTGGAGCAGTGATTCTATGAATACTCTGCGAGACAGAATCGGTCCATTTTTCTGTGAGATCGGAAGCAAGCAAAAATTGTATGAGGATTCCGCCAACGCTAGCAAGATATGTGTTAGAAACCTTTTAAACAAGCGCCGACAGAAGAACCTGCCCTGCCGTAGCAGCAGTCGCTATATTTCGTGGGTGTATTTCTACATTCACAGGATATCCGGAACACGACGGCCGGTTTCGGTACAGTGCCACCGGCTGGGTTAATTGGATGGGTCCGTGAGTCACGTCACCAGCCGATCACTCATTCCACAGAGACCGACACGGCGCAGGCACCAGTTCCGTGTCCTCAATCCCCGGCTTTAATTGATTGGCCGCCGTGTCTGATGCAGAGGAGCTACAACCAATTCCAAAATTAGAGGGAAAAAAAGGAGCGACAAAAAACCTATTGAATGCTTTCCGGTTCGTACACTACTCTTCCTCCGCCGACCGAGTTTTACTTTTCTATGGAAGATATCAGGGCAGTAGTATAAGAAATATAATTACAGTAGTCCGGCGTAAGACATTAACAGTGAAATACAGATACGTAGTCGGAATTAATTGGCGAAAGTGATGTTTCTCGTAATTTTCCGACAGGTTTAAATATTGTGAGAAGCATATTTTTCGGTGTATTAGAAACACTTCGTGTTTCTGATGTACTGCTGTTCATTATCATCCAGTGAATGAGGGAACACGACTACAAATACACATTACATGGAATACAAATCATCTATTTCAGGGACGATCGTGTCTAGGTCTTCTGACTCGGTACACATCTTACAAACAGAAGTGAAATCAACTGACATTATTTCAATTTAGGGAGTGTACCCCCACCTCATATGACGTCAACAAGTGTGAGGACTTCCTGGCTGGACGTGGAATGGTAGGGAACTCCGGTGTAGAAACGTTTATTTGCGAAATGTAATTTAGCTTTTGCGTCGGTGTATGGTCGCATAGTGCAGAAACTTTACGGATTTTTCCATTACGAAGTTCACGTGAGTCTAGTCTACAGTATTTTCGGATTTCATGCCGCATTAGTGATCATTAAAGATTTTAGAGGCATGTGAAAATTGACATTGCAGACTGTAGTGCTAAACTTATATTTACGTTTTTTTTGGGGGACATATGAGAAGCTCTTGTGAAATTAGATGCCACCTTGCGCTACAGACTAAATACGACTGCTGCTATAGGAGAGTAGTTATTCATATTTCTCAGTAAGCAGTTGATTTTAAGGACGAATGGGTAACGTCGTGTAGCTTATTTTTCAACAATTTCGTTTCTAGTAACCTTTAATTATTATTGTTGCAGTTAAGAAGTCTGCAGAGAACTATACAAAATTACTACGATTGGACATGTTCTTCACACAGGTCGTAGCAAATAAATTAGGGTGTAAGTACCAAACTGACGTAACTGCTTAGGGTTGCAGACAACACAGCCTTCCTGGTGGGAATTACGGAAAACTTTGAAGCCCTGTGGAAACATAGAACAAGGCGTAATGTGAACACCAGCAGAGAAGATAACTACAAGAAGTGTAAATACGATAGACGCATATTAATTAAAAGATTCAGGGTATGGGAATGTAATGAGAAGTTATGAAGGATTCTACTGAGCCAAGCGTTAGATAATCGTGTACACATGTTTTGTTTATTTATTTAATGGTATGGCTAGGGCCCCCCGCCGCGAAGACCGTTCGCCGGATGCCGGCCTTTCAATTTGACGCCACTTCGGCGACCTGCAGTCGATGAGGATGATAGGATGATGATGATGACAGCACAACACCCAGTCCGTGGGCGGAGAAAATTCCCCGACCTAGCCGGGAATCGAACCCGGGCCCAGAGGATTAACAATGCGTCACGCTGACCATTCAGCTGGATGTGGCGGACGTGTACACATGATAGGAAATGGTAACTGTTCTAAACTGTGTTTCATTTGAGCTTCATTAACTTTCATGGGAAATATTTAGTGTCTCAACCCAATGTAAAAACAGTTTTATAAATGCAATGATGAACACATTGACAGTAACTCAGGCGGAAGTACTGTTAATTGAAATTATTGTGTAATGAACGCTGACTTCAGTCACTATTGCTTCTGGCTAAATGTTAAGTAAAATACAGCACATTATACTACCTAAACAATAACTACGAATAATTCGCGAAATGAACCGGTTTTTACCTCCTGATGAGACCTGTAACCTTTGTGTAGGAGAATATCAAACTCAAAGTCTGGCCACATATTATTTCATTGAAATTTAGGAGCACCATGTAGGCGCGTAGTCAGCTGACTACATGCCTATGTGACACTGCTAGATTTTATACTGCAAAAGCCGAAGCCGTTTATCAGTTTTAATAAAATACGCCGATGGAAAAAAAATCGCAACACCAAAAAATAATTAATGTACAGTAATGAAAATTCGTGAACACATTGTTCTAGGTAAGATATGTAAGTGATTAAAGTTGTAAGATCACAGGTTAATGTAAGAACGAGGTAAGGCATTGCAAATGTGAAATCCTGGAATATTAACAACCGTCTGAACACCAGAATGTTGAATGCAAGAGTGCAAACGCGGACGCATTGTGTTGTACTGGTGCCGGATGTCAGTTTGTGGAATGGAGTTCCATGCACTTGTTCGGTCAGTACAGGAACGGTTAATGCTATTTGTGACCACGCTGTAGCTGTCGTTCCGCTAATGTCCCATAAGTGCTCAACTGAAGACAGGTCTCGTGATCAAGCAGGCCAAGACAATATGTCGACACTATGTAGAGCATGCTGGGTCCAAAAATTGAATGTGGGCGAGCGTTATCCTGTTGTAAAACACTCCCTGGGATGCTGTTGATGAATGGCGGCACAACAGGTCGAACCGACAGATTGACGTACAAATTTGCAGTTAGGGTGCGTGGTATAGTTACGAGACTACTCATGTTGTCATGCGAAATCTGCACCCCGGCACATAACTCCAGGTGCAAGTCCAGTGTGTCTAGCACGCATGTAGGTTGCTTGCAGGACACAAGTGGCCTCTTCTTAACCAACAGTGGCACTGAGGCAGAACCAGCTTTCATAGGAAACACAATACACTTTCACCCTGTCCTTCAAGGAGCTCATGCAAATGGCGGTGGTTTTGGGTCGGTGGAATGCGCACTACAAGGTGCCTGTCTTGGAGCTGTCCTTGAAGTAACCGATTTGAAACACTTTGTTGTGTAACTGTGGTACCAACAGCTGCTCAAATTGCTGTTGCAGATGCAGTACGATGCGCTAGAGCCATACGCCGAACACGATGGTATTTCCCCTCGGTAGTGCCATGGTGACGTTCAGAGCCCGCTCTTCTTGCGGCTGTACCATCCCATGACCACTTCTTCAAGCAATTATGTACAGTAGATACATTCTTGCTAAGTCTTTCTATAGTGTCTCAGAAGCAACATGAAGCTTCTCGTAACTCTATTAAACGACTTCGTTGAAATTCACTGAGTTGTAGATAAGGGCGCCTTTGTCACCATAATGGCATTTCTCACTAACATCACCCCTCCTCGTCCAGTCTAAAAGGTAACTAACGCTCACGACCGTTACAGCGTGACGTGACTTTCATCCTCATTGTGGTGCTACTAGAACCACTCGTATGTGACTGGCGCGAAATCTGAACAGAAATCATCTTTCAGGTATAGAAACACGCGTACCGGCTTTCGTTTATGTCGCACAGTTCCTACTTGGCGTTGTATAATTTTTTTTCCGGTCAGTATATTATGTGACCAAGACATTGACTTCTATAATATAATAAACACTGCTCCAAACTATATCAAAAGATAGAAATTGGGACATGGGATTGTTACCAGAGATCGGGTCAACAGGTCATAATATTCCGTTATTGCCGTGGTGGCCGAGCGGTTCTAGGCGCTACAGTCTGGAACCGCGTGACTGCTACGGTCGCAGGTTCGAATCCTGCCTCGGGCATGGATGTTTGTGATGTCCTAAGGTTAGTTAGGTTTAAGTAGTTCTAAGTTCTAGGGGACTCATGACTTTAGAAGTTAAGTCCCATAGTGCTCAGAGCCATTTGAACCATTTTTTATTCCGTTATTCATCTGTATGTAATTCATTGCGACTACTCCCAGCTGAATAGGTTCTGTTGCCTTTAATTTAAATTGCGAGCGCTATACAAACATTCAACACACTGCAACAGAGAGAGAAAAGTTTTACAATGTGAAAGAATTCTCTTGTCCGTGTAATAAGACCAAGCAGGTTGGCAGAAATAAGATTGACATCAAACGTAGATTCACAATAGTGAAGAAAGATTTCTTTTCCATTAAAATCTATTGATTCTAAACGGTTGTGCTGGAAGTTTAGTTCTTGAGTGCAACTTCTTATGAATATAAAACCAGGGCCACGGGAAATCTGGGAAAGAAAACTCTAAAAGCATATAAACTGTGGTGGTGTCTAAGAGTTTTAAACAACTAAGTGGGCAGATAATACATAAAAATGTACTACAAAGACTAGATTAGGCAAATAATCCACGGAATACCATCAACAGAGGAAGAGACACGGTAGTGGATTATCTTCTGCCGCACGAGGGGATACTCTTCCTCTGAAAGCAGCAGTAGGGGTTAAAAGAACAGGTGCAAAAATAACAGGGAATGTTGTGTAGTTGATTACGTCAGGAACCCGTTCTACTTTTGTACTGCTGGTTTTCGCCTAGCCTTTCATTAATTAATGACGCGACGCCTGCCACGCATGCTATCGGCAACCCACCAGACACCTGAGCCATGCGCAGCTGCAGGCTTCCATTGAAGCGGCGCTGTCAATATTTCCTCTTGGGGTAGGTGCCGTTAAGCAACCAGCCAGCAGATGAGGTGTGTACGGTATTTCTAAACGAGGTTTCTAATTATCTTTTCGGAACAATTTTCAGGCCAAATTTCAGTGGCAAAAGTTTCTAATTACACTGTAGCTAAAATTATCAGTAGAGTCTCTGATAGTGCTCGATGTTAAAAAAAAACTGCCGAAAGAAGGTTATTATTGAAAACAGTAAACTTTATAATATGGACATCCGCAGCTCAAGGTATCTATTTTTGAGAAGTACACCACAAACAACTGTTACATTTTCATAGTATTTCCCCTTTCACAAAGTTGTAGTTCTAAAAATATAACAAAATTAGAAATTCCAAGAATCTGAGGAGTAGACAGTATAATGTGGTTCGCAAAACAGGTGACTGACAAAAGCAAATTCAAACATAGAAGTCAACTTATTTATTTTCAGATTACTTACAGGAAAAAGTTGAGTGAATTGGACGCCCCATAATTCCCCGTCAGGACACTATAAATTCGTCGAAATAGTGACGAAAGTCTCCATTTTAAAACAAGCGGAACGAAGAAGATAAGCATAAAACAAGGTCTGCCATGAAAGAACGAGGAAAATTGACATTTTTAAAAAAGATGAACCCCGATATTAAATACTGTTTGCGATCAAAAGACAGGACGTAGTGAAAAGCACCACAAAATGGGCCATAGAACTAATTAGAGTGAATAAAAGGACAATAAACAGATGCAAAGTAAATAACACGGGTCTTTATATGTGCATTGCGTCTGTTCTTTCGAACAAATCTAAAGAACAGAAACCTTATACAAACATATATATACTGCTTGACGGCCATAAGATCACTATTCTGAATTCTAGCAGGAATCCAGCACGATATTGCGCGATGAGTGTGGAGGTCAGGGGGCGCTACGTAAGTAGTGTGTGACAATACGGGAATTTGAATCGATATGAGAGCGTGCTTGGATAGCCGAAGTTGTTGCCTGCACGGTAGCTCAGGGTGTTCGTCAGAAAGTTAGCTACGCTGGGTAATAAGAAAGCTGACATAGACAGCGAACAATTATAAACAAAAAAGGGACCTCCCGCGTAAAGCGCGATATCTGAGTTCGATATACGATGTGCACAAATTGTCGAGACTGAATTCATTTCAATTCCCAATTGCGGCCGATGTCAGAATTTATTTCATTTCATCATAAGACAAGTCTTACCCAAACGGATCTGCAGTTAGTCCGTGAGAACCGTAACGGGTGGCTGCCAGCAGAATACTGAACGCGAGCTTGTAAGAGGTTCAAGCAGATGTAATTTCGATGTATTGCTCACGCACTGCCTGCGATATGCAAGGTATAAGAGAATCCCAGACCAGAGAGCAGTGTTGACTGCAGTAGGAACTGTGTAGCTGTAGGAGTAAGTTGTTGCTAGCGAGCAGTCTGGTCTGGCCCGGTCTGGTGTATCGTGTTGGCTGGGCCGGTCGTAGTGCAGCGATGCCGGAGCCTGAGCATTATTGTATAAGGTAAAAGCAGCCTCGCGCATATGTAGTCTTGTTATCTCAAGTCCCATGTAAATGTTTTTAAAATCTCCTAATAATAATCTTTCTCATAAAAAATAACTTTTAACAACCATTCATTTCAATTTAAAGAATTTACTAATTTCTCCAATCCATGATCATATCGATTATTGCAAAAGAAAAATCAGTTATTTCTTTTCATAAATGACAAATCTATCGGCCAGCATTGCACAGGGCTGTGCCAGAAAAATGTATTGTAAGAGCAGATATATAAGCGTTATCCGGCGACTTCATTGAGGTAAGAATTTTTCTTTTTTTTATTCAGAATGATCTTTCAGGGCCATGACGGAGCACTGCTGACGTCCAAAATTTACCAGGTTAAATTCACAGTCAATTATCGAAAAGTTATAAGTGAGCGACAATTTAATTGAGAGGTTAGTTACATTGTATTATTACCAGGTTACTGAATTTATTTTTTGTTGGGACGTTACACTGAATGTGAACGACATAATTATAATTTTTACTGTTGAGAAGTTTAGGAATTTTTCTGTTTTGAGGTTACACTAAAATGTGAATTTATATTTTGTGGGGAGGTTACAAGCTTGAGTAACAAGTGAGCGGCAGTAGCTGCAAACCTGGAAGAGACAGACGGTGTGTGGAATTGGAAATAATCTGAATAAGAATTTAGGGATAGGTCCTTACGATAGAGACATTATGTTAAACGTGCATTAAAACGGCTATTGAAGCATAAAAAAGATGTACGAGCTACATTGGAGATAATCAGAATTGGAGATTGTATTATAATGCTTCAACTCACTTTGGCTATTTAGTATACATTCCGTATGACAGTTCCTATTTCGCAGAATCTCAATCTCTTCCAATATAGTCTCTTCCAATATATTTAAAATACAGTCTATGACCTGGCGATGTAAAATTTTTAACTTATTTGGCAAGTTATTGATAATATGATTATGTTCTTGTAAAAGGTTGCTTAATGCTGATCTGGGATTTGTCAAATTTAGGTGCTCTCGGAATCTAATAACGAAACTTCTACCAGTCTGTCCAACGTATTGCATAAATCAGTTGTCACAGCGAATTCGGCATAGGTTAGAGACACTGCCATAATTCCCAAATTTCCTGCTACCGCCGTGTACAGAATTCGTTGTGACAACTGAGAGGTCCAGTCGGTGTTTCTTTCATTGTACAAAAAGCGGTCGCAGTTTTCCTAAAAGTAAAAAAAAAAAACACTAAAAATGCCCTGGTTACGCTTTTTTGTACGGTAGCACTTGTGAAACTATTATATTGCAAAAATGCTCCTTGCATGAAAAAGGACTGTTCGGAGGTTATAGCAATGTTCTATGGCTATCTGCTTTCGCTTCGTTTATTTGAAAGTGGCAAACCTACACGGTAAACAACCATTAGGAACAGAAATATATAGATACAATTACATTACACGTGCGGCAGTATTAATAGTAATAATAATAATAATAATAATAATAATAATAATAATAGCCACTGTTAAATAGCAGCAACGCCGTATATCAAATCAGCGTGTTGTGGCTAGAGTCTCGTGTTTGTGCGCACTCGACCAAGTGGGTCTGAAATTGCTGTCCAGTCGGCACACGACTGTTACTACTACAGCTAACAGCGCTGTTTTGCGATATGAATCCGTGGAACTGGATGCGCAAATATGGGATTCAGCAAATGTACTTGGTACACGGAAGTGATTTGCTTCACACACTTCTTTGAACACAATCACTATTGTGAAACCTTTGTTCTTAAATGAATGACACCGTGCATGTTTTGTGGTGGTTTTATCGATTCCTGAACGTCATGTAGTCACTATTATTCTTATTATTTTGCTTATTATTATCTTTACTAAGCACATTACCATTATTGTTGATATTATTACTATCAATAGTTCCACATGCGTGCTGAAATGTATTCTTTTGTTACGATTATTAATGTTTATTCTGCGAAACTACAAATGTGCTCAATATGGTTGATACTTTCAAATAAAGGAAGTAAAAGTTGACTGCCAAAACAACGTTGCTATAAACTCGGAACAGTCCATTTACACGTGAGAAATACGTTGTCCACACAACACTTTCACACATTTTATAGTACAAAAACTGGCATGACCAAGGCTCGAACCCAGGACACTTGGTACGCAAACTAACGCTGTATCGACTTCAGCATGGGAGCTCTACATGACAGTTGCTCACAGGTATGCTTTTCCTGTGCTCCATAGGTCAGGCGTTATTTATTACTTACCTTTTACACAAGTTCTCCTCAACGACAGAGCATAGCACAAACTGTATTGGCGTTTTGCTTCATACTCTGTCAGTATATAACGTTTGGCACCGATGTGACTGACATCTGGAGGTTGGGTACGAGAACGATACGGATGCAGGATGGTGAGGCAAGGAGTATGGTTCTCAAGGTCAGTTGGCTCTTTGTGAGCTAATGAAATACACTATGCGACCAAAAGTATCCGGACACCCCCAAAAACATACGTTTTTCATATTAGGTGCATTGTGCTGCCACCTACTGCCAGGTACTCCATACAAGCAGCCTCATTAGTGATTAGACATCGTGAGAGAGGAGAATGGGGCGCTCAGCGGAACTTACGGACTGCGAACGTGGTCGGGTGATTGGGTGTCACTTGTGTCATCAGCGAGATTTCCACACTCCTAAACATCCCGAAGTCCACTGTTTCCGATGTGATAGTGAAGTGGAAACGTGAATGGACACGTACAGCACAAAAGCGTACAGTCCGACCCCGTCTGTTGAATGACAGAGACCGCCGACTCTTGAAGATGGTCGTAATGTGCAATAGGCAGACATCTACCCAGAACATCATACAGGAATTCCAAATTGCATCAGTATCCACTCCAAGTACTATGACAGTTAGGCGCGAGGTGAGAAAACTTGGACTTCATTGTCGAGCGGCTGCTCATAAGCCACACATCATGCCGGTAAATGCCAAAGGACGCCTCGCTTGGTGTAAGGAGCGTAAACGTTGGGCTATTGAACAGAGGAAAAACGTCCTGTGGAGTGACGAATCACGGTACACAATGTGACGATCCGATGGCAGGGTGTGGGTATGGCCAATGCCCGGTGAACGTCATCTGCCAGCGTGTGTAGTGCCAACAGTGAAATTCGGAGGCGGTGGTGTAATGGTGTGGTATTGTTTTTCATGGAGGGGGCTTGCATCCCTTGTTGTTTCGCGTGGTACTATCACAGCACAGGCCTACATTGATGTTTTAAGCAACTTCTGGCCTCCCAATGTTGAAGAGCAATTCGGGGATGGCTGTTGCATCTTTCAACACGATCGAGAACCTGTTCATAATGCGCGGCCTGAAGAGGAGTGGTTACACGACAATAACATCCCTATAATGGACTGGCCTACACAGAGTCCTGATCTGAATCCTATAGAACATCTTTGGGAAATTTTGAGAAGCAGAGTTCGAGGCAGACCTCATCGACTGACATCGATACCTCTACTCAGTGCAGCACTCCGTCAAGAATAGGCTCCCATTCTCCAAGAAACCTTCCAGCACCTGATGCCTGCGAGAGTGGAAGCTGTTATAGAGACTAAGCGTGGGCCAGCACCACATTGAATTCCATCATTACCGATAGAGGGCGCCACGAACTTTAATTCATTTTCAGCCAGGATACGTTTGATCACATAGTGTAGCATTACCAAGACATACATTTATTCGATTTAAGTGATACAGCTGAATCACCTTCTCCACGGCCACGACGAGAGCAGTGTGTACAGCACTGACTCGCCGACGTTAGCAGATTATCAGAACCTTTGTTACCTTTGTGGCTGCTCGCGTAGCATTGCATGCCAAGCAGGGCACTCGTCAACATTGAAGGACAGTGCCCCAAACTTTACTTCTGCAGCTCTACACAAAATGTAGGTGGTAGTACAGAGTTATGGAATGGCCTCTCCACCAGTGGTAGGTTGTCGATGCTAGTGTCTCCTCACAGCTGCAAGTTGTGGGTAGCAGTTTTTAACACATCTCCGGGATATAGCAACAAGCTGACAGTGCACCAAGCACCATCAGCTTGGCTTTCAGCAAGCCAGAGGAAGGAGTCTCCAAGACCTCACATCAGCGAATGAGATGTTGACAGCTCACAGCGTCCAGGTTCAGCAGGCCAGGCAGACAACAGTCTTGATGGTAGAAGTCATCTGGTGTATGATAGTAAGCCCATCATAAGGTCTGCATTGTCTGTAGTACATTAGCATATGGGCTTGGAAGCCTGAGTATTTATGACTGTCCATCTGAAGCAATGACGTTATGTCATGCTCAGGATGTCAACCTATGTCCTTGTTTCCTGGACTTGTCAGCATTCTTCTTCACACCTCTTTGTCACAGCTGTGGCTTTCAGTGATTTAGCTTGTTGCTTTTCCGCCACGTCAATGGGCTTATAACTGTTCCTGCGGAACATTTACTTATTATTGCAGCATCATGCTGTGCTGTCAGATGAGTTTATGAATCCTCCCCAATGAGATCGGATTGATGAATTAACAATTCAGACCTCTGCTTGAAAGAGGTAAGCAGGAGCTTCTGGGGTGTTTCATATTATCTGCAGTATCAGCTCACCGCCTGTTTGTCATTCTGACTGCTACACGGTGTGCTGGCCAGGTTTGACTTGACTTAATGCTGGCTGTAGAAAACGTAAAGACAATTTTGCATTTTACATATATTTTTGTAGCACAACGCTGGGCATCCTTCACAAGACTGACAAATAGTATGTCTGATCCACTAGTAGTTGTGTCTGCCTCCACAGAGGTAGCTGATACCATGAACAAATTCCTGCACCCACCAAAATAATTTTAGCGTTGATATCCTTCCACTCTTCATGGATCAATGTGGATAAACAGCTTCATCGACTTCTAGTTGTCACAGCTGTTGTCACAGTCCAGCAGTTGCCAAACAGTAGGTCACAACTGCTGCAGTTATAGTCCAGCAGTTATCAACGAATGGTTGTCACACAGTGGGTGCTGAGGGTATAACTGTTTATCATTATTCGAGGCTTAACAACAAATTAACAGCAGTCCACCCTCTGTAAGCATTAGGTTAGTTGACCAATATGATTAGGTAAGACTGGCAGCCTGAATTTTTACTTCAATGTCACACCTGCTCGGAAAACTAAGGGCGAGTAATTGTGTACATGGTATTTTAATAAGTGATTGTTATTTGTGACTTAAGGTGTTGTCAACATTATGAGAGCTTTAGCTTACTATCGCCTTGAAATGAATATGGTTGCAAGTAAGCAAACACACATCCTAAATACTGCTACTACTTTCCTGTGGTAAGGGTACCCTCTCAGCTACCTTTTATGTTGGGCGCCGAAATTACTTGGTGCATGCAATACTTTCAATCCACATTTCGGTAATTACGTGTGCCAACCCTTTATTCAGTGGTAGCCGACATCAGTTGCCTTCTCTCCACCTGTTGTGAATGTAGTCTTGTGTAGTCTTGTTGGGATAGCAGCTTCCTGACATGTGGTTGAATGCCCGCAGGATACAACACTGCAATGTCGTCGAAGGGATTACAATAGCACCACACAAGTAACTGTCATATTCTTTACACTTGAACATGTATACAATATGTGCAGTGTTGTACTGCACAGGAGCCCCCTCCCCCCCCCCCCCCCCAAATGCAAAGTTGTCCAGACAGGCCTGGGCTTGACTTGATGCTGGCTAGGGGAAGCGTTCCAAGCAGCCCCCGCCTTCCTGCCGCCACTGCCGCCCCCTCCGCCGCCCCCACCGCCTCCCAGCCTTTATCAGCGAGCAGACCAGATCCCGGCCGTTAACGCGGCTGGCTCCGCTGGTAGTCGCGTCTAATACCGCGCGCCATCAGTCACTCCGCCGCCCACGCATGCCGGCCTAAATCCCGCCTATCTGCACGCCAGACACGTGGGGCCACCCAGAGACGTGCTAGTCTCACGCAGCGGTCTCGTGAGCACCGCTTTGTCTCTGCGAAAGATGCAAGCAGTGATCGAGTCTGTCAAAATAATTCATACAGTTTTATAAGACTACATGTCCATCGGTCGACGAAAGAAGGAAATACAAAAATGCTCAGGGAAATTCAGGAATACAGAAATACGAGTCACTTACGAATAAAATAAGTAGAAAATGCAAGGAAGCTAAGGTGAAATGGTTACATGAAGAACGCAAAGAAGTCGAAAAAGAAGTCATTGTCCGAAGGACTGACTTAGTAGGATGAAAAGTCAAAACAGCCTCTAATGAAATTGAAAGTGAGGGCAATAACATTAAGAGAACAATGCAAAATCCACTTTTAAACGCAGAGGACAGAGCGAATAGGTAGAAATAGGACATTGAGGGGCTCTATGAGGCGGAGAACTTACCTGATGATGTGATAGTATACGACAGAAAAGAGATAGGGGATCCAGTAACAGAATCAGAATTTAGAAGAACTTTGGAAATCATTTTTAAATCTTTGTTGGAAGTGACAACAAAAAGATTATTGACGTTGCGGAGTAGAATGTATGAAACTGGCGATAAATCAGCCTTTCGGAAAAACATTATTCACACATTTCCGAAGAAAGCTAGAGCCGGACAAGTGCGAGAATTATCTCACCGTCAGCTTAAAAGCTCACGCAACCAAGCTGCTGACAAGAATAATATATAGAAGAATGGGAAAGAAAACTGGGGATGTATTAGATGACGGGTAGTTTGACTTCAGCAAAGGTAAAGGCACCGGAGTGGTTGTTGCGACGTTGCTGTTAATAAAAGAAGCAAGACTAAAGAAAAATAAAAACACGTTCAGTGGGATCTCTCAACCTGCAAAAGCGTTCGACAATATAAAATAGAATTTCAAAATTTCAAAATCCTGAGAAAAATAGGGGTAAGCTATATGGAAAGACTGATGATATACTACATGTACAGGAACCAGGAGGGAACTATAAGAGTAGAGGACCTAGAACGAAGTGCTCATATTAGAAATGGAGTACGACCAGCGTGTTGCCTTTCGCCCTGCTGTTCGATCAATACGCTGAAGTGAGGAAAATAAAAAAAAAGGTTCAAGATTAGGATTAAAATTCAAGGTGAAAGGATATCAATGTTAAGATTCTCTGATGACGTTGCTATCCTCAGTGAAGAAGAATTGTAGGACCTGTTAAATGAAATGAACAGTATTATCAGTACAGAATATGGATTGAGAGTAAGTCGAAAGAAGACGAAAGTAATGAGAAGTATCAGAAATTAGGACAGCGAGAAACCCAACATCAGGGTTGGTAATCACGAAGTAGGGGATGTTAGGGTGTTCTGCTACCTTGGCAGGAAAATAACATATGATGGACGGAACAAGGGGGACACAAAAAGCATATTAGCTCTGGCAAAAAGGGCATTTCTGGCCAAGTGAAGTCTACTATCATCAAACGTAGACTTAAATTTGAGAAATAAATTTCTGTGAATGTACATTTGGAGAGCAGCGGTGTGGGCAGTGCGACATATACTGTGGGAAAACCGAACTGAAGAGAACAGAAGTATCTGAGATGTGTTGATACACAAGAATGCTAAAAATTAGATGGACTGATGAAGCAAGGAATGTGGACGTTCTGCGCAGAATCGGTGAGGAGAGGAATATATGGGAAACACTTACAAGCTGAAGCGACAGGATGATAATACATATGTTAAGAGATCAGTGAATAACTTCCATGGTTCTTCGGACAGCTATAGAGGGTGAAAGCTGTAGAGAAAGACAGAGATTGGAATACATCCAGCAAATAACTGTGGACGTAGGTTGCAAGTTCTGCTCTGAGGTGAAGAGGTTGGCACGGAAGGGAAGGTCGTAGCGGACCGCATCATACCAGTCAGAAGACTGATGACTCAAAAAGAAAATGATCTGAATGATTAGGGATAGAAACGTAATGAAAATTTTATCTTATGTTTGTCTCAACAAAACAATCGTCCAATTTTGCAAGGAAAAATTTCAAGGAGAAATCTTCCAGGCTGTTAGTCAGCGTCTTGTTCAATTTCTTCTACACTATCGACGTTTCGACCCTTCCGCTTTCTTAAGGATCTTCTAGTATTCACGGTTTGCTGAAGAGGAAGAGGACTCCATCAAACTGACTGCCCCTTACACATTACGTAGAGACAAAGTAGTTTTCACGAGGCCTCTGCGCTAGCTTGTGTTCAACGAACAGCGAACTTCAGAATATCTCGAAGAAGATTTCAGCAGAGATGGCAAAAGTCGACCATCTATGGAACGGCCATGAAAGCCTCCAGGCTGTTAAATCAGTATCTCCATCTAAAATATTCAGCAATCGACGAAATGGCGCTTGGCGGTGGGTATCTCGTGCCACTCCTGATCATAAGCTTTATTGTGCCAAACGTAACGGAGCGGGGAATAAATGACTGTCCACGCACTTCCGTACGAGCCTTGATTTCTCTTGTCTCCACAGTCCTTGCGCGAGACGCATGTTTGTGGCCGTAGAATCGTTCTGCAGTTTGTCGCAAATGCCGATTCTCTAGTCTTTCCAAATAATGTTTCGCGAAATGACGGTCGCTTTTCCTGCAGGAATTCCCATTTCAGCTTACGAAGAATTTCCGTAACACTCGCGTACTGATCGCATCCCCGGTAACAAATCTATTAGCACAACACCCTGAACTACTTCGATGTCTTCCCTCAAGGTGACCTGGTGTGTCATAAAATACTAAAGAATGCTTCATGGAAGAGCTACGCTTTCCTAAACTTCTTCTAATAAACTGAAGTGGTCCAATATTTTTCGAAGTAACAATCTTACGTGCACGTTCCATTTCATGTCGCTTCGCAACATTTGGCCTGTATGTTTAATCGACGTGAATCCTTCAAGAAGCATATCCATAATACTGCATTCAAACATTACAGGACTGTTTTTCCTATTTCCTGCATGAACGTCCATTTTTCCAGATTTAGAACCATTTACCATTGATAACAGCAAATATAGGTTCTATCCAAGCTGTCTTGTGTAATCGTACAATCATCCATAGACGAGACTTTCCGTCAATTGCAGCGTCATCAGCAAACAGGTGGAGGCTGATTCTCACCACATCCGTCAGATCATTTATATATAGAGAGAACACGAGCGGTCCTATCACACTCCCCTAAGAGACTCCTGACGAAACATTTGTCTCCCATGAACACTCGGCGCCTACGATAAGTTGCTGTGTCCTATTACTTAAAAAGTCTTCGAGCGGCTCACATATCTGAAAACCTATTCGATGCAGTCAGACCTTAGTAAACAGTCTGTAAAGTGGTACTGTGTCAAACGCTTTCCGAATGTCTAGGACCACTTGCATGCACATATGATCTTAGGGTAAATTTTGACAATTGTATCTGTAATCAAAATTCACAGATGTTCAATGTGCCCCCTATCGAATTAGCGCCCAACATTCAGACGAAACACAAAAGGGTTATGTTTGACGGCCAGGTTTATATTTGACGGCTAATACACACATGAAATTTTCGGCATTACCACACTACCCACGAGTTCTGTCTTGCCAAGTAATCGCAGCCTATTTTTTTCACTTGTCTACGTGACAGGCTTGAGTGCCATACCGCCATTGGTCTGGACCAAGATGGCCACGGAGTGACGGACAGAGGTATATCTCGCACTAAAACAGTAGGCCTAGTAGTTTAAGAAGAAACAGTGTTTAATTTAAATTCTATCATCGTCTTATCCGAATCGACAAGGTCGTACTTCACAAAGCGTTATCTTGGATAGATCTTCAACAGAATAAAGTATGTGAAGCACCATACGGACACTTTGGCACAGGCTGCACAGCACGACAAATATTTGACTTTGGCATTTCCAAACGAAACGCTACAATTCCGCTCCACGTAGCAGACATCCATTAGTTAACTTGTAGGTTGTGGTAATCTGTTTCCTGAGCCAAACGTACAGGAATTTTAAGACTAGGTATACTCAGCACCTTAGGGCCATTAAAAGTAACAATAGTCGGGTACAGTAAAAGAAAAGACAACGAAACATTTTTATTACGCATTCTATACTTACTGTGGTGTCTGTTCATGTTAAATAAGGTGAATTTTTGGCGTTTGTATAATACGTTTTCCTTGAATACACGTGCTGGTATTTGAAATCTCGACATCCGCGAGCTGGACCGAATTTTTAATGTTACGTCTGAGACTTCCAGGCAGATTAAATGCGTGCCCCGAGCCCAGACTTCTTACCTGGTTCCAGACCTGATGCTGTTTTAATCTGCCAGGAAGTTTCATATCAGCGCACGTTCCGCTGCAGAGTGAAAATTCATTCTGGGAACAATCCCACAGGCTGTCGCTAGCCCATATGTCCACAACAGACTTTCTTCCAGGAGTGCCAGTGCAGCAATTTTCGCAGGAGAAATTCTGTGAAGTGTACATGATAGGAGATGAAGTACCTACGAAAGTACAGCTGTGAGGTCGGGTCATGAGTCGTTCTCGGGTAGCTCAGTTGGTGCACGTGATATTGGCCGAGTGGTTTAGAGTGCTAGATTTAAGCTCTGGTATTCGGACAATGAATTTTAACATTCTAAAACAAAAATAATTCCTTCAGACGGTGCGGGAGCTCAACGCGGTTAGTCATGGTATACGTCTGGTCTGAAATTAAGGTGACAAAAGTGGAAGCTTCAGATGGCCCAGTGTTTAGAAGAAGATGAAAAAAGAAAATAACACTTTGGTGCGAGTCGGGTGAGGCATGAGAGATTTACGTTAGCATAGCTTCTAGGAAGCAGTTGACGCAGCGAGAAGCGTAATGAAGAGTAATCTGGGGGTCGGCGTTCGGGGGATCGAGTTCCGATGCGGAAATTCTTTTTAATTTTCTGTTTTTACGTTACTTACGCTGGAAAATAAATGAAATAATGTCCAATGTACGGCATTATTTAATACTTTCATAAAACGTATGAAATGAAAATTTAGGATCCCAAATAACTTTCCAAAAAAGAATTGTATTTAGAACGTCCACACTGCAAATAAACCGAAATAATATATAGCTTTATTAATATTTTCAAAAAAGCTATGAAAAGAAAAAGAAAAACAAAATTTGGGATTGCAAATAAATTTCCATGATGGGATTGCAAGGTGTACTCGAAAAATTCGTATGAAGAATTAGATACTTCCAGTTCGTTATAGTTGATAATTTACACACGCTACGGTAGCATTCAATGTAAAAACAAAGGAAGCCGTAATTTTCTCGCCATTTTCCCCTCGTTGAAAAACGCCACATTTTTACAGTTACATGGTTGTGTTAAAGTTTCTATAGATAAACAAACTTACTTCACATTCATAAAAGATCGTCTCTCATATCACAGCTCAGCAGCAAACAAAGGGTAACGCATCATTGCGCCAAATACCATCGAATGTACGTGGGCTTGCCGAGAAGTAATACCGCCGAGGTTTCTGTTCCGTTCTTAACACAAGCTCAGGTATTAAATGTCACGCATATTATGGTTGACTCTACATCTTCGCTAACGCAAGTTGCAAACATTCTACCGCTCGAGAGATCCGAATTGTAGCGTGTAACATGGCAATTTGTAACAGAATTATGTCTTTGCGTGAGAAACAGAGTACTAACCCTAGAAAATGTGCCTCCAATTAAAAATACATAGGAAAACGAAAGCTGTGTACGTTGATGATTGTCTCGAAATCAGTAATGTGTGCTGTTGGGTTGTTTGTAAACACATGGAGCACCCTTTCCTTCAGCATTACAATGCCAGACCACACACAAACGCTCCAATATCTGCAGCAGTCAAATGCCTTGGGTTCACTCTCATCGATCATCCTCCGTGGAATCCCGACCTCGTCCCGACTTGAAACCATCTGATTTTCATCCGTCCCCAAAATTTAAAGGGTGCCTTCGGAGTGACAGCGAAGAAGTAGTGAAAGCAGAGGTGATGATGTGGATCCGTCAACGAAGTCAAACATTCTACAGTGACGGTATCAACAAACTGGTCTCTCGTTGAGAGAAATGTGTTCGTTGCCATGGTGATACATATGTAGACATGAAGAATAAAGATGTAGAATGTTAATAAAGTTTGTTTTATTTAAAACTCTATAAGAGTTTTTATATACAAAAATTCGGAGGTATTAATTTTGAGTAAGTCTTCGCAATTTGGAATATACTGTACAAACATGTTTGTGTCATAACAGCACTCAAATGGCGTAACGCCACTGTCGATGCTCACTTTTTAATCATACTGTTTTGCCCAATGTGGTATTAAATGTTTGGAGCGAGTTTTTGCGATACAGGAAATAGGAAAAATTGATGGCATCAAAGACTTTCCAGCGACCGACTGCATCAAAATTTTTCCCACACAGGTTATCAATTTATTCATAGGACCTCACTCACGGTCAGTGCAGAGTTCGACAGCTGAGTTCCTGGGCGAGAGGACAGTGATTCCAATGGAAACGCAGGAGCGGGCTTCTACGTTAGAAGAGGAGCACTAGATCGTTGCTTTAGTGGCCGAGGTGAGTATTTTGGTTGGCCAAGTGTTGCAACATACGTAAAGTACAGTGAAGAGTACAGACTCATGGACAGTCAGTAACATTACACGTTGAAATCCCGTTGGTACAGTGCAGCCTGCTGTGATTCTTGTGTGGCGGTACGCTGGGTGTGCGGATGTTTCTCTAAAAGCGAAAGCCATACTGATGTTGTTATTTATAAATTGTGAGTTTGGTTAATTTTGTGTATGTTATCGTATGCAAGGTGATCTTATGATTACGATGTGAGTGTGACTGATTTGTTTATGCTATTTTAACGAAAATTTTCTTGTTACCCTACTTTGTATGTCATATTGTATAGGAACTTGTATTGAGAAATTTGCATAAGTAGTCCCATTGATACTTGATAGTAACTTTGCTTTAGTGACTAGTTGCTGTTGGGAGTGGTTGCAGATTTATTTAGTTGTGCGGTTGACTGTGGAAGTTAAACTTACTAGCAGTCCTCTACCTGTGGTTAGGTATACATATAGTAAACTATTTTGACCTCATTCTATCTATTGGAACGAAATCTACTTTGTTTTTTTGTTTTTTTTTCTTTTTCTTGCACTGCGTTAAAGTGATTTTGTGTTATTCTTTGTTGAGGCAGGCTTCCAAAAATTCCATTGAGCTGTAAATTTTGTTATCATTTCTCTGTTGTCAATAAGAATATTTTATGTTTAATATATTCTTTGTAAAATTAAATCCACAAGTGCATAATCGCCAGACCGAAGCCTCCTCCACCCAAATCCTGAGCTACAAACGTGTTTACCATTTCCAAACTGTCCCAAATCTAGTTGTAGCATTTCACTGCCGTATGTCATCTCCTCAGAATTAAAAAAAATTACTTACAAAGGAGGCATTCAAACAACAAAAACTCTGGTGTATATTACCGCGAACGTTATTTTAAATAGACTCCCGGACGAGTAAAATACGGTTGTGAAAGAGAAATATGAACAGGAATAGCTGTAAACGACCACCATGATTTCCCAGACTCCATATCAGTTTTGCAAGGATTACTCCATACTTCGAAAACGATAGTGACTGAATGGTGAATATAACTGGGTGCTAGAGCGATAATTACTGGTTGCGGGTGAAGTGTAGGTGTCTATCTGAAACTTAAGAAGAAATGCAACAAACGCACTATTTGAAACTTGCTTTTCATACATAATCCTCGGATGTTTCCTACATTTATTTGTCCATACATACTCCTCAAAGAACAAGATGCATGGCTGTGGGTATGTTGTGCTATTACTAGTCATTTTCTTTCATGTTCCGCCGCAAATAGAGTGAGGGGAAAGCAAATGTTTAGATGCCTCCATACGAACCCTAATTTCTCTTATCTTCGTAGTCCTCAAGCAAAATGTACGTTAGCGGCAATTTGATCGTTGTTAAATCAGCTTCAAATGCCGGTTCTCTAAGTTTTCTCAATAATGTTTCGCGAGGAGAACATCATCCCCGTCCAGGTTTTCCGACTTACTAGCGTGTTGCTCGAACATGCCTCTCAATTGCTGCGACACCTCCCGTTAATCCGACCTGGTGGGGATTCCAAGCGGTATTTAAGAATAGGTCGCACTAGTGTCCTATAAGTGGCATAATTTACCGATGAGTCATACTTTACTGCAGTTCTGTCAATAAACCGGACTCGACCATTTGCCTTCCATACTACCGTCCTTAAACGCTCGTTCTAGCTTCACATCGCTTTGCAACCGTATGCCTAGATATTTAATCGTCGTGAATGTGTCAAGCCTCACGTAACTAATGCTGTATTCCAATATAACGGGATTGTTTTGCCTACTCATCAGCATTACCTTACATTTTTCTACATTAATAACAAGCTGCCATTCATCACATCAAATATAAGTTTTGTCTAAGTGATCCTACGTCCTATAGTTACTCAGTGACGACATGTTCCTGTACACGACATCGTCATCATGTCATCATTCAACAGCTAACAGCCACAGGCTGCTGTTAGCTCTGCCCGTCAGATCATAAATGTATATAGAGAATAAGAGTGGTTCTATTACACTTTTCTGGGGAGCTCCTGACGATACCTTTATCTTCAATAAACTGACATGTTCTACATACTGGAGAACCTCCTCACTAGGGATCAATTGGAATGAAAGGAAACCTAATCTAATCTAGCCGTCGAGGGCAACGTATACTAGTTAAAAGTCTTCGAGCCACTCACATACCTGGGAATCTTATCCGTAGTTTCTAGTGGGGCACCGCGTCAAATGTTTTCCGGAAATCTAGGTGAATGGAATCTGCCTGTTGCCCTACATCCGTGGTTCACAGTTTATCACATGAGACAAGAGTGAGGTAGGTTTCGCATGCTTTCTAAACCCGTGCTGATTTGTAGGTGGAAGCTTTTCTGTCTGAAGGAAATTTGTTATAGTCGAACTCAGAATATGTTGAATAATTCTGCAACAAGCCAATGTTAAGGATATTGGTCTGTTACTTTGCGGGCCCGTTCTCTTACCTTCTTATTACAAGAATCACACGCGCTTTTTCAGTTGCTTGGTAATCTGCACTGGACGAGAAACTCGCTATAAATGCAATCCTAGTAAAGGTCCGCTACCGCAGAGTATTCTCTGTAAAACAGAATTGGGAATCCATCCAAAACTGGCGACTTAATTTTTTTTAACTTTATTGTTGCTTCTCTATGCCAGGGGTGCTTATTACACTACTGGCCATTAAAATTGCTACACGACGAAGATGACGTGCTACAGACGCGAAATTTAACCGACAGAAGAAGATGCTGTGATATGCAAGTGATTACCTTTTCAGAGCATTCACACAAGGTTGGCGCCGGTGGTGACACCTACAACATGTTGACATGAGGAAAGTTTCCAACGGATTTTTCATACACAAACAGCAGTTGACCGGCGTTGCCTGGTGAAACGTTGTTGTGATACCTCGTGTAAGGAGGAGAAATGAGTACCATCACGTTTCCAACTTTGATAAAGGTCGGATTGTAGCCTATCGCGATTGCGGTTTATCGTATCGCGACGTTGCTGCTCGCCTTGGTCGAGATCCAATGACTGTTAGCAGAATATGGAATCGGTGGGTTCAGGAGGGTAATACGGAACGCCGTGCTGGGTCCCAACGACCTCGTATCACTACCAGTCGAGATGACAGGCATCTTATCCTCATGGCTGTAACGGATCGTGCAGTCACGTCTCGATCACTGAGTCAACAGATGGGGAAATTTGCAAGATAACAACCATCTGCACGAACAGTTCGACGACGTATGCAGCAGCGTGGACTAGCACCTCGGAGACCATGGATGCGGTTACCCATGACGCTGCATTACAGGCAGGAGCGCCTGCGATGGTGTACTCAACGACGAACCTGGGTGCACGAATGGCAAAACGTCATTTTTTCGGATGAATCCAGGTTCTGTTTACAGCATCATGATGGTCGCATCCGTGTTTGGCGACATCGCGGTGAACGCACATTGGAAGCGTGTATTCATCATCGCCATACTGGGTACCACCCGGCGTCATGGTATGGGGTGCAATTGGTTACACGTCTCGGTCACCTCTTGTTCGCATTGACGGCACTTTGAACAGTGGACGTTACTTTTCAGATGTGTTACGACCTGTGCTCTACCCTTCATTCGATCCCTGCGAAACCCTACATTTCAGCAGGATAATGCACGACCGCATGTTGCAGATCCTGTGCGGGCCTTCCTGGATACAGAAAATGTTCGTGTGCTGCCCCGGCCAGCACATTCTCTAGATCTCTCACCAATTGAAAACGTCTGGTCAATGGTGGCCGAGCAACTGGCTCCACACAACACGCCAGTCACTACTCTCGATGAAGTGTGGTATCGTGTTGAGGCTGCATGGGCAGCTGTACCTGTACACGCCATCCAAGCTCTGTTTGACTCAATGCCCAGGCGTATCAAGGCCATTATTAAGGCCAGAGGTGGTTGTTCTGGGTACTGATTTCTCAGGATCTCTGCACCCAAATTGCGTGAAAATGTAATCACATGTCAGTTCTAGTATAATATATTTGTCCAATGAATGCCCGTTTGTCATCTGCATTTCTTCTTGGTGTAGCAATTTTAATGGCCATTAGTGTACTTTGACCTCCATACGAGAGTCTTCGCGACTGTCAGCCAGTGTTATGTCTCTATGATCCTTCTTCGTATGTGATTTCTTACACGCGAAATTTAAAAATTGTCCTTTCCTTTTGCTGTCTTCTTTTGCCACGCCATACTGGTCAACGAGTGACTGGATGTAAGTCTTCGACCCCCTTAGCCGTTTAACGTAGGATCAAAATTTTCTCGGGCGTTATTCAAGATCTTTCGATAAGGTACGGTGGTGGAAGTTGTATCCTTTGAGCTTCGATCTTTTTACAGACGTACGAACTTTACAAGTTTTCGAATCGTTTCCGAAAAATAGGCCTCTAGAAATCCCACCAAGAGGAACCACCCCACAACAGTGGGCGACATCTCGCGTCGTCTGCACGACTGAAGCCAGCCGTCCCGGGAGTTGCTGTGCTACGAAAAACTGTTTACTCGAGACATACGGCAGCTGGTCTACTTTTCAGATGCCGATCGGGGTGTCTGCCTCTCATCATAGTACATAGAGCATCCGTTGATTATGAAGACATTAGGATTGTGGATGGCTGAATGGCTGAAAGTGCTCCTCACAGGCGAATCTTGCTTGAGTTTGTAGAGTTATGTTCGTAGAATTTTTGTCTGAAGTTAATGACGGGAACATCATGGAAAGAAACTAGTTTGTTGGCAGTAGCTTTGGTGTACTGGAGTACGGAGCATCCCACCTTCGTTGATGAGTGTCTCAACTACAGTGACATAGCGCATCCGTTTATTGTGAAGTCGGACACATATAGGCTGAAAGATGGCTGGTGACTGAAGTATTTTCATTTAAGTGTTGTGGCGTGTCGTGGTAGATTAGAGTTGTACAATTTTGGAGAAGACTACATCAAAACCAGTTACTTATTATTTGCGTAACATGAGGTTCTATTTAATCACTGTTTCCTCGGCTAGTAATCATTTTTTATAAATAATTCTCCACCTGGGATCGTGTGGCAATTTTGTCTGTCAAGCAGTGTAAATGGCACGAAGTTCATGCACAAAAGTGATCTTATACACCCAGCAAACAAGCTACAAGAAATTGGTTTGATGACTTTGGTATTTTCTGTTTCGTCTCCGAGGATACCTCCACTATTTTCACATATTGTGATTCTACAGTCGGAGGCAGTCTGCCCGGCCCCCATCATTGTGGATACTGGTTATTCGATATGAGTATAGCCTGTACGTAATTTACTATCTGACCCGGGTTCATAAAACTCTGTTGTGGCTGCCAATGTCTTGGCCCTGGTTGTTGTCAATATTCATTGTCACCACGCATGTTTTTTTTGGTTTATTCTTGTACGGACTGTCCGATTTATTTTCATTTCGGCTTTTACGATTAGAATTATTATTACCATTGCTGGTATTTTCATTTCTATATCGCCTTTGGTTACCATTCGGATGTTGGTAGTCGTTGGTTCCCTGGTAATTATTATTATTACAGAAGTAATCAAGATTTTTACTGTTACTATACTTTCCATTGCCATGGGTTTTGTTGTCGTTTTTCTTGGAACTGCCTTCGCCCCTATTTCCATTGCTTCTGTACCAGGAACCTATTCCGTTGGAACAGTTGGCGCTATGTATTGCGTCAGAATTCTTTCTGGCGTCTTCTCGGACTACGTCTAGCGAATCTCTCACGGATAAAAATTCCTTGATGTTAAACGGTTTCTCTCTAACATCTATTGACAATCTAGACTTCAATATTCGTAACAGGCCCCGTGTGGTTACT
Source organism: Schistocerca nitens (assembly GCF_023898315.1). Lineage (NCBI taxonomy): Eukaryota > Metazoa > Arthropoda > Insecta > Orthoptera > Acrididae > Schistocerca > Schistocerca nitens. Next base: position 405,762,262 of record NC_064617.1, read on the forward strand.
GGTTCCTCCCAGTACCGTGTCGAATTAATATATTTTTCAAAGTACTTTCTCAAAGAACTTGTCTTCGGGTTATATATTTCTGCGTTATATACAAAATTTCTTAGCCGTCCTTGAGTCGACGTTGACCAGAACTGGTCGAGAAACGCCTTCTCAGATTTGTTAGATGTTTTGCATGTTTCTGTTGCGTTCAACGCCCAGAGATGCGTCACCGGAAATTTGTGAAACCATAAACTGAATTTACTGTTCCTCCTTCCAAGACTTTGGAAGAACACTTCTAAAGTTTCTAAAAAAACTACGGGATGTATGTTGTTTTTACTCTCCTCATTAATACTTGGAATTGACGGTGTTTAATTAAGCTCTCTTCATGCGTTAAGGTACTTAAGTGCATGGACTTGTGATTAGCAGCCGGGGTACTGACTTCATTGCAAGTACACCCTGCTTCATAATTCTGGTTTCTTGGCGTGGTTCGTCATTAGTGTAGTCGACCTGTGATTGTGCAATACTTGACGGGGAAACTCTGATGGCAGTTTGCAGTACCTACACACATGTGTTTTGTAATTACAGCGCTAAGATCGGAATAGAATAAAAACACCCACAGATTCATATAGAGAAGTGGTGTAGTGTGTTGTAAGTGGCAAGTGTCTCCGTTGACAGAAACACTCATTGCAATAAGTCACTAATGAAATAGTTCTTTGATATTTTTAACTAGTAGTTGACTCGAACCAACGCCTCCTGAAATTTTTCTTCTTGGTCGTCATTTTCTGCAAATTAATGTTTTACTGGCGATGGATCTCCGATATTATCTTATCATAGTTTTCTGGGTAGGGAAATTCCCATCTGATTAGCACAAGTGACGCTTTTTTGTATACTTGTAACATACTTTTTTATCCCTTCCAAATTTTAATTAAAATTGCTGTTTTGCGTTCGATACCTCTCTTAGTTTTAATTACAGTCCAGCAAACATTTGCAGTAAACTAAAAAAAACTGTCATGAAACTGCGTTTAGAAGTAAATTCGTTGCTTACTTGTTACCATAGAACATCTGAAAACAAGAGAGGTTTCATTATTTTCGCTTCACAGGCACACAAATGCGGTGTTTCCCTGCGAGCAGAGAGTTTTCGGCCTCACACACACAAATGCAAAGGGAGGGACAAATAGCAGCCAATCTCATTCATCGCAAAGCACCGCTGGGCTATTTTCGTACGCGTGTTTTTAGCTCGCTTCCGTAATTGAGTGGTGCGGCTGATCTCGTATCACTCTGTATAAAAGCACGTTTTGCTTTGATTTACGTTGAATTATTGGAAGCGTCATTCAGTCTCTCAAATCTGTCAAGCACATTATTTCTTCCGCTTCCTTCATTTGGTACTCAGGGAATCGTATATTTGAAGCCAGTGTTTGACTATTTTTTAGCTGAGAAATTCACATTTTACAGTTCACTAAGGCAAGTTCCGACACTGTCCTGATATTAGATTTATCAAGCTACATGAAATGTGGAAACGTGACATATATTTATAGCTCGCTGAAGTTCTTTATACAACTTGAACAGACTTCCCAGTTGTTATGAATACATTTTGTTTTATTGAGAAGTACGTAAAGACGGATGACAAAGAGGTAGATGAACTGACATGCGCCATCATTATACTAAGCGTATCCTAAATCACTTTGATAAATCTGTCTTCCTATGATTTATTTCCATACCACACAATACGGAACTCTTGTATTCTGCGACTGTCATTTAACTGTTTTTCATTTGAAGGTACTGATTGCATACTCATGAACGTATAATGATTTTCGGTCCCTGTTACTCTTTCAACATACTCGTATCAGTATTGCGGAGTTCTTTCTCACTGAATAATTAGCTCCCTTTATAGATCCCACATTGCTGATATATTAGCATGAGTGGATGGCTGTCTGAAATTCACATTGGCAATGAAAAATTATATTGCACTAAATAATTTTTAATCTAGTAAAATTGAATCAATTCTTCACTGGGCCCCTGGTACAGGAACCAATTATGAATTTCTCGAAATGAGACAGTGTCGGTTGCAAAAGCTTTTCTATTTATAGGAAATGACGCTTTTCGCCCTATTGGGGCATCGCCAGATTGGCAGTGTCGGGGTTTTTCACTGTCGGTGTTTTTCACGTGACGTGTAGGTGCCGGTAACACTCCCTGACTTCGATCTATAATAAGTTATTTCCTTTCCAGTCTGGAAAAAAATGTCTCTCTAATAAAGATTTCCGTAGAACAGACGTTGGTGATCACAACAGTGAAAACCCTCGACACTGTCAAACGGAATAAGGTCGTACTACACTGATGAGCCAAAGAAACTGGTAGATCTGCCCAATATCGTATAGGGCCCCCGCGCGCACGCAAAAGTGAAGCAACACGACGTGGCATGGACTCCACTAATGTCTGGAGTAGTGGTGGAGGGGACTGACACCATGAATGCTGCAGGGCTGTCCATTAATCCGTAACAGTACGAGGGGATGGAGATCTCTTCTGAACAGCACGTTGCAAGGCATCCCAGATACGCCCAATAATGTTCATGTCTGGAGAGTTTGGTGGCCAGTGGAAATGTTCAGACTTAGAAGACTATTCCTGGAGCCACTCTGTAGCAATTCTGGGCGTGTGAGGTTTCGCATTGTCCTGCTGGAATTGCACAAATGCGTCGGAGTGCACAACGGACATGAATGGATGCAGATGATCAGACACAATGCTTACGTACGTGCCACCTGTCAGAGTTGTATCTAGACGTATCACGATCTCATATAACTCCCACTGCACAAGCGCGCCGGCCGATGTGGCCGAGTGGTTCTAGTCGCTTCAGTCCGGAACCGCATTACTGCTATGGTCTCAGGTCCGAATCCTGCCTCGGGCATGGATGTGTGTGATGTCCTTAGGTTAGTTAGGTTCAAGTAGTTCTCCGTCTAAGGGACTGATGTCCTCAGATGTTGAGTCCCATAGTGCTTAGAGCCAATTGAACCAGTTTTGCACAGACCCCACGGCATTACAGAGTCTCCATCAGCTTGAACAGTCCCCTTCTGACATGCAGGATCCATGAATTCATGAGGTTGTCTCCACACATGTATATGTCCGTCAGTTCGATACCATTTGAAATGAGACTCATCCGACCAGGCAACATGTTTCCATTCATCAATAGCCCAATGTCGGTGTTGACGGGCCCAGGCGAAGCGTAAAGCTATGTGTCGTGCAATCATCAAGGGTACACGAAAGGGCCTTTGGCTCCTAAAGCCCATATTGATGATGTTTCGTTGAATGGTTCGCATCCTAAGACTTGTTGATGGTCCAGCATTGAAATCTGCAGCAATTTGCGGAAGGATTGCAATTCTGTGACGGTGAACGATTCTCTTCAGTCGTCGTTTGTCCCGTTCTTGCAGGGTCTTTTTCCGGCCGCTGGAATGTCTGAGTTTAATGTTTTACTAGATTTCACGGTACACTCGTGAAATGGTCATAAGGGAAAGTGCCCACTTCATCGCTACCTCGGAGATGCTGTGACCCATCGCTCGTGCGCCGACTATAACATCACATGTTAGACACAAACTGAAGGATGGTTCTTACAGCTCTTTGGTGTCTATTATGATTTACAGCCAAATGTGAATGCATATGTAAATACATTGGCAATCCCAGAAAACTGTGGCGCATCCAGTGAGACAACAATACTTCAATGTCTTTTAAACTATAGAACTTAATATTTCACAGCGAATAAGCATTTACACAATGAACTTATGAATTAACAACTTTTAATCACTTCATGCGATTTCAACAAACGATATGTCAGACGATAGCATTGCACTATAGCTACCGTCCCTGAAAGCTACATGACTTTATCTATTTTATTTATTGATTTATTACGATTTTTATATGTTATTATTTTGCAAATGTTTGTCAGATCATCATGTTCTCCACATTTACACAGAGAATGAATACATATTGTCATATTTGCGTAGATATTTAACTACTACTCCGTCTTCAGGCCACAAGTGGCCCATCGGGACCATCCGACCGCCGTGTCATCCTCAGATAAGGATGCGGATAGGAGGGGCGTATGGTCAGCACACCGCTCTCCCAGTCGTTATGATGGTTTTCTTTCACTAGAGCCGCTACTCTTCGGTCGAGTAGCTTCTCAATTGACATCACGAGGCTGAATGCACCCCGAAAAATGGCAACAGAGCAGGACAGCCCGGATGGTGACCCATCCAAGTGCAGGCCACGCCCGACAGCGCTTAACTTCGGTGATCTGTCGGCCACCAGTGTATCTACTGCGGCAAGGCCGTTGCCGTAGTTAGTTAACTAACAGCTTACTATTTTGCGCCTCGCGGGGTAGCCGTGCGGTCTGAGGCGCCTTTTGACTATTCGCACGTCTCCCCGTCAGAGGGTCGAGTCCTCTCTCGGGCATGGGTGTGTGTGTGTGTGTGTGTGTGTGTGTGTGTGTGTGTGTGTGTGTGTGTGTGTGTGTTGTCCGTAGCGTAAGTTAGTTGAAGTAGTGTTTAAGCTTAAGGACTGATGACCTCAGTAGTTTGGTACCATAGGACCTACCACGAATTTTTGCTATTTTGCCAGTAACTTTATTTAAATGTTGATCGCAATGCTAATTTAAAGGTGGTCAATAGCATGTGTAGCGAACATCGCTACTGAAAAGATAAACAAAAGACACATCTGGCAAGCAGGCCTACATAATCGATTAAAACCATATTCAAAGACCATGAGCGGCCATTTATTATGAGAGCATTTGCGCAACAATACTGGCTTTCTTATTTATGGACAACATTTACTTACATTTGTTGTGCATGTTCTGAGTGTGATGGAATATTTACAACATTTCTTTATTCTAATGTCATTGTAATATGTTAGTTCAGTACGGGGAAGTGCTCATGTTGAGTCAGATCATGTCTCTAGAGCTTAAGAACGGTGTATTTTTGGTGGGACAACCTTCAATCAATGAAGTAGTAGACGGTACCGCAACACTATGGGAGTCAAGTGCAGACGGGGACGTTTAGAGTAAAGAGATCAAGGGAGCGATTCAGGACACTTAGCGTCGAGTGCTGGAAGGAGGCAGACCTGGCTGTGGTAACGTGCGTGATTCAGTCGTACTGATGATTGATTCTGGGCGGTGAACGACCGCTTCAAATACTCTTAGTTTTGAGGAGACTTTTTGTTTCGAGAGGTTTGAATGTGCTCCAGAGTGGGACTCCAACTTATTTCTCCTTGTGTTACGGAACTGAGGACAGACAGACTGTGGATTACTATTCTTTGTATCGCGTATGTTAATTTGTGAAAATCATGTTGAACTCTGAGCCGTTTTGAGCTGGTGAATATTTCGTGTTCTATGAGCACGAAATGGACTTATTTTTCGTGACTCTTTTGCGACTACTTGGTTTGAAGATTTTGCTGCCGTTCTCCTAACGCTTTACTACATTTGACAAGAACATTTTTTTCTTTATTTTAATTGAATTTTGTAGGACCACTTCTCGTTTATCTGAGCTGTCCTTTCTTGAATAAACGTTATTCAACATACTTCTCTGTCATCTGCATCAATTACATACGTTACAATAGAACCATTATTATTAAATTATTCATTTAACTTTTATTTTGTATTTCTATATATTTTATTAAATCACAATTCTGGCCAATGCAAAGAATGTTGACTGCAGGATTACATCTACAGGTTGTTATTTGCAGCGATTTAGTTGCGGGGCATGAGAGCAGACGTGCACGGCTTGACACTATGATTACATCGAGATATTCTTTTTTAAACACAGCCATGCATACCCAGAGTACCTGTAGTACACGTGAGCGCAGACAAAAACACAACAGATTTGCTCGTATGGGATACTGTCTGGAAGAGCCACTACACAAGCAGTAACCGTTAGGTATCGCCGCACAGCTTCTTATTGTTATGAATATGGAGGTAACATAGATTATTCTATGCGGGACTGAAACGTAGCCACCGATGAATATCATTTCACAGGTCTATATGATTATGTCGTAAGATTACAATGAGAAATATTTTGTAATACTAACGTCTGAAAGGAGAAAAAATTATTAAGGATAACTAAATTTTACACACGGAGTTATTAGAACAGGTGATCGAGGATAAAGTAAGTATGCACAGTTGCCAAGATTACAAGACACAGATGACAGCGTTAAAGTAGTCGAATGAGAGGTCACTAGAAAAAAAGAAAAATAATATGAATTATGTGATTACTTTGTGCAATCATCAGCTTCCTTTAACGATGAGCCTGAGCATCGCGCCGGCCGCGGTGGTCGTGCGGTTCTAGGCGCTCAGTCAGGCACCGCGCGACTGCTACGGTCGCAGGTTCCAATCCTGCCTCGGGCATGGATGTGTGTGATGTCCTTAGGTTAGTTAGGTTTAAGTAGTTCTAAGTTCTAGGGGACTGATGACCTCAGATGTTAAGTCCCATAGTGCTCAGAGCCATTTGAACCAGCCTGAGCATCACATCGACGATAACTTTCTATTTTGCTTCATGTGAAGCAAAAACTGTTCAGCGCCTCACGAATTTTTCGAAAGTTGAATTTGTAGAAAATAAGATTGGTGGAAAATGTAAATACACTCTGCAAAAATCTGGGCTCTTTCCTTTGTATGGCTTAAGGCACAGTATCAAAGTTATATTTCCTGACAAAAATTTCTTTTCAATTAAACGCTATATGTTTCTCCCAAAACAAAGCAGTTAGCCAAAATAAAAATTTTAGCTTTAATGTACGATTATGAGCACCGATTAAGGATGAAAAAATGAAAATTCTGATGCCCGTACAGCGTTTCGCATTCATGTCACTAATTACGTAGGAAAGACACAAACGCAGACGGGATATCCACATTAAAGGAGTAAAGAGGATGTTGTGATTCCACAGAGGTGCTCGATAATAAACAATATTTATCACTCGGAAGTAATAGCAGCTTAAATATTAAGCAAGTTTTAGGTACGCTGGCCTGTATTTGCTATCAGATATTAATATTATGTAAACGTACATATACTTTTATTCTTCCCTTCAGAATATAGATTGTTTGTGTGTACATATATAGATTGCGTTCCGCCGTCGTGAGTGGAAGTTAATTTTTTGTCGCTATGGCTTCGCATCAGTAAGAAAATAAGACGTGTTTTTTTGTCGACAGAAAAGTGAAGGGGAAGTCGTTGTGGTGGAAAGTCGCCGCTACTACGGCATTAGGAATACGTATACTTTCCGCCATCGGTGGGCCATACCTGTAGCCACAGAACTTTTTCCATCGAATGCCTGCATGCGTGCTGTGCAGTGACCCGGACGTGGTGGCGCGAGGCTCTGGCAGCCCATCTCGTAACTTGCCCTCTGTCTTCCATCAGCTGCCGACACATTTCGCTCTCTCAGGCGACCGGAGCGCGAGTCCCACAGCCGAAGACAGCACGACTCCCTATTCGACTGAAAACTTCCAGGGCACCAAAAGCCTTTCACTCATTACAGAAAGCGTGTTTTACAATAATAATAGTAATATTAATATTAATAACAGCCATGAAAGCAACATTAAGAAAGATGAAATAACTTGTGGAAATGGACGACGTAGTCGATAGTCACACATACATCCTAAGGCAAAAAAAGGCACTACGAAGGAACTATCCGAATGGGACGGAAATCGGCAGATGTAATGTACATGTACACACAAACAAATGATTACAATTTAAAAAATTGGATTATTTATTCAAGATAGAGTCACAAATTGAGCAAGTCCATAACGTGTTCTCACATCTCTGGCCGTTATGCAAGCAGTTATTCGTCTTGGCATTGATTGACAGAGTTGTTGGATGTCCTCCTGAGAGATATCCTGTCAATTCTGCCCAAATGGAGCATCAAAATTATGAAATGGTTGGACGGCCCTGCCCATAAGACTCCAAATGTGCTCAATTGGGGAGAGATCCGCCGACCTTGCGTGCTGAAATGTAAGGCCAGGCTGGCCTGTCATGTTGAGCAACATAAAGGGGCGAGGAATATCATCGACGTACCGATTTATTGTCAGTTTGCCGCAGATAACAACCAAAGTGGTCCTACTATGAAAATAAATGCACCCTAGACCATCACTCCCGGATGTCAGGCTATATGGCGGACGACAGTCATGTTCGTGTCCCACCACTTTCAGGAGAATTGTCTCCAGACACATCTTCTCTGGTTATCGGGGCTAAATTCGAGACACACCTCATCAGTGAAGACAATTCTACTCCAGCCAATGAGATACCAACCCAAGACGTGTCCCAGAGAGCGGTGGGATACGAACCTAACTGCCATCTGGCATACAACCCAGCTACGAAGAGTGATGGTCTAAGGTGCTATTCCTTTTCATAGCAGGACCTATTTGGTTGTCATCCGTGGCGCCCTTAGAGTACACTGCTACGCCGAAAATACTCTACGCCCCGTTTTGTTGCCCTTAGTGGCAAGTCATCATCCGCTTACATATCAACAAGATAATGCACGCCTGCACACGGCGAGAGTTTCTCTTCCTGTCTTCGTGCTTGACAAACCATAACTTGGACACCAAGGTCGCCGGATCTCTCCACAACTAAGGTCATTTGGAGCGCTGTGGGCAGAGACCTCTAACCATCTCAGGGTGTGATGCTCTAACGCTCCAATTGTACAGAATTTGGCATGATGAGCCTCAGAAGGATATCCAAAAACTCTGTCATTCAATGCTAAACCGATTAGTTGATTGCATAAGGGCCAGAGATCACCCGATCATTTATTGACTTGCTAAACCTGTGAGGCTTTCTCTCTTGAAAAAATCATCCAATTTTTCTGAAATTGTAATCATGTGTTTGTACGTACACATTCACCAAATCTACCAGGTTCCGTCCCATTCGGATAGCTTCTTCGTGGTGGTGCGTCGTTGTTTCCCTTTTTATCTTAGACTGTATTTCGCCAGGTGAGTACAGTCATTTTCAAGGAAACACTGCAGAAGTAAGCGCTGCCCAAAGAAACCTAATGTGAAATGTGTTTTCGACTACCATCCAAAATGAGTGTTCTTTTAGATTGCGTAACTGATGAAGGCATAAAGTGTATGAAGATACAGAACGGGTAATTCAGTCCGTAAAGGGAGATGAAAATCTAATAGCCACGGGAGACTGGAACGCAGTTGTATGGGAAGGAGTAGACGAAAGGGTTACGGGAGAAGTGGGCTTGGTACTAGGAATGAGAGGGGGGGAAAAGACTAATTCACTTCAGCAATAAATAGTAAAAGCGAATACGCTGTTCAAAAATCACAAGAGGAGGAGGTATACTTGGAAAGGCTGGGAGGTATTGGAAGACTTCAGTTCGATTACATCATGATCAGACAGCAATCCCGAAATCAGATATTGGATTGTAAGGCCTACCCAGGAGTAGATGTAGACTCAGATCACAATATAGTGATTATGAAGACTAGGTTGAATTTAACAGACGCATCAGGTGGAATGAATGCACGAAGAAATGAGATACGAAAGTGTTAAGGAATGAACAGATACACTTCTCTGGGACTATTGACATTGCTCAGGAGGTAGTTCAGTTGAAGGGGAATGGACATCTCGAAGAAGGGCAATCATAGAAGTTCGAAAGAAACACAAATGTACAATGATGGTAAATGTGAGGAAACCTAACGAAGGAAGTACAAAAATGTTCGGAGCAATTCAGGAATACAGAAATACAAGTCACATAGGTATTGATATGACGCAGATGGGTGGATAGAGTACATGAAGGCCTCTGTGAGGGGCATGACTTGTTTTATGACGTGACAAAAGAAGAAACAGAAATCGACAGGGAACAGGAATACAATTTAAAAGAGTTTTGGAAGACTTCAGATAAAATACGGCAGAAGAGCTGGAAACAATCTATCGGAATTTGTAAAAACATTGGTGAAGTGGCAACAAAACAATAAACACGTTGTCATGTAGAATTATGAGATGATTGTAAATGCTGACAAGTACGAGAATTATTGCACAATCAGCTTAACAGCTCATGAATCCAAGTTGCTGACAAGAATAGTATACAGAAGAATGGAAAAGAAAATTGAGGATCCGTTAGGTGACCTTACGAAAGGTAAAGGCACCACAGAGGCAGTTCTGATGTTGAGGTTGGTAATGTAAACAATACCAGAAAAATCTAGACACGTTCATAAGATCTGTCGAGCTGGAAAAAGCGTTCGACAGTATCAAATGGTGGAAGATGTTCGTAATTCCGATAGAAATAGGGGTAAGCTGTAGGGAAAGATAGGTGATGTACAATATGTATACAATATGTATAAGAATCGCAGCGGAACAGTAAGAATGGAAGACCAAGAACGAAGAGCTCGGATTAAAAGCGATGTAAGACAGGGATGCAGTCTTTTACCCCTACCGTTCAATCTCTGTATCGAAGAAGCAATGACAGAAATAAAAGAAAAGTTCAAGAGTGGAATAAAAACTCAGGGTGAAAGAAAATGAATAATAAAATTCGCTGATGACATTGATATCATCAGTGGAAGTGAACGAGAATTACAGGATCTGCGCAATTGAATGCACAGTCAAATCAGTACAAAATACGGATTGGGAGTAAAGACGAAAGAGAAAATAGTGAGAAGCGGCAGAAACGAGAACAGCGTGAGACTTAATATCAGAATTGGTTCAAAAATGGTTCAAATGGCTCTGAGCACTATGGGACTCAACTGCTGTGGTCATAAGTCCCCTAGAACTTAGAACTACTTAAACCTAACTAACCTAAGGACAGCACACAACACCCAGCCATCACGAGGCAGAGAAAATCCCTGACCCCGCCGGGAATCGAACCCGGGAACCCGGGCGTGGGAAGCGAGAACGCTACCGCACGACCACGAGATGCGGGCTCAGAATTGGTGATCACGAAGTCGATGAAATGAACAAATTCTGCTGCCTAGGCACGAAATTAACCGAAGCCGCAAGAAGGACATAAAAAGCAGACTAGCGCTGTCAAAAAGGACATTCCTGGCCAAGAGTAGCCTGTATATCCACCTTTGGCACGGATACCAGCAGCGAAGCGTCATGGTACGGAAGCAATGAGACTTTGATAGGTCGCTGGAGGTAGTTGGCACCACATCTGCACACACAAGCCTTCTAATTCCCATAAATTCCGAGGAGGTGAGCGATGAGCTCTGACGCAACGTTCAGACACAGCCCAGATGTGTTCGGTTGGGTTCAGATCATGCGAGGTAGGGGGCCAGCACATCAACTGGAATTCGCCCATTTGTTACCCGAACCTCTCCATCAGACTCCTCACCTTATGATTTAGCGCATTTTCTCGCTGAGAAATGCTACTGCCGTCGGTGAGCATGATCGTCATTAAGGGGTCTATGCGGTCTGCGCGCAATGTGCGATACTCCTCGGCCATTGTGGCGCTTTGCACAAGCTCGACTGGACCCATGGATGTCCACGTGAATGTTCACCAGCTTGTCTCCGTCCTGCAGTACAGGTGTCAAGGAGCTGCCCCACTGGAAGAAGACGGATTCGCGACCCCCAATCGGTATGATTAACTAGGTATCGGGATTCATCAGATCATGCAACGCTTTGACACTGCGCTAACGTCTAGTGCCAAGGGTTACATGCCCATTTCAGTCTAGTTGCCGATGTCGTGATGTTAACACTGACACATGCATGGGTCGTCGGGTGCGGAGGCCCATCGTTAGGAGTGTTCGGTGCACTGTGTGTTCAGACACACGTGTGTTCTGCCCAACATTAAAGTCTGAAGTTAGTTTCGCCATAGTTCGTCGCCTGTTCTGCTTTGCTGCCTAGATGTCCGACATCTGCATTGAGAGGTGACCACTCAATTGTTAAAATGGCTCTGAGCACTATGGGACTTAACTGCTGTGGTCATCAGTCCCTTAGAACTTAGAACTACTTAAACCTAACTAACCTAAGGACATCACACACATCCATGCCCGAGGCAGGATTCGAACCTGCGACCGTAGCGGTCGCGCGGTTCCAGACTGTTGAACACCCAATCCCACGACGTCTGGACGTGGTTTCATCTAGGTTTCACCACTTGTTGAAGACACTCACCACGGCATTCCTCTAACACCCAACAATTGTGAAGTTTCCGAAATGCTCGTGCCAAGCCTCCGGGCCATCACATTCTGCCCTCGGTAAAACTGTGATAGGCCGCGCGCCTTCCCAATTCTACATACAGCAAGCAGGCTAACTAATATTGCATGCACCGTGCGTGTGTCTGATTTGTAGTTATTCGTCGACATGTGACGCTGCTATCGCCTCGAAGGGTTTATATCGGTAGTAGGTCGGTGGTGGTAATATTCTGGTTGATCAATGTAAACGTTGAACATAAAAAAAGGTTCAAATGGCTCTAAGCACTATGGGACTTAACATCTGAGGTCATCAGTCCCTTAGACTTAGAACTACTTAAACCTAACCAACCTAAGGACATCACATACATCCATGCCCAAGGCAGGATTCGAAGCTGCGACCGCAGCAGCAGTGCGGTTCCGGAATGAAGTGCCTAGAACAGCTCGACCACAGCGGCCGGCGTTGTACTTAAAAGACGGAGGCTATTTAGGGGGTTATAACTACGAGACGTTAGTTAGAAACAACTCGCAATACACTTGTTGTGCCACGGAAGAACGGTTTTCTCGTATAGAGTGAATATCAGGGATACATAAAATATGGCTACACCATTGGTCCATTTGCCACTTTCGTACAAGGTGAACATTTACTAAGTTCATTAAGTACCGCACACATGCTAAATGTCGAAATTAATCAGGGATCAACAAACGTCGCGCTATCAACATGTCAAATTGATTCCATATTTTTAGATTTCCAGAAGGCTTTCGACACCGTCCCCCAAAAGCTTCTATCCAAACAGCGTGCCTATGGAATATCACCTCCATTGTGCGACTGGATTCGTGATTTCATGTCAGAAAGGTCACAGTTCGTAGTAGTAGACGAAAAGTCATCGTGTAAAACAGAAGTAATATTCGGCGTTCCCCAAGGAAGTGTTATAGCCCTCTCTTGTTCCTGATCTATATTAGCGACATAGAAAACAATCTGAGTAGCCCTCTTAGATTGTTTCCAGATGATGCTGTCATTTACCGTCTTGTAAAGTCATCCGATGACGAAAACGAATTGCCAATGATGTAGATAAGATATCCGTATGGCGCGAAAAGTGTTAATTGACCCTGAATAAAGAAAAGTGTGAAGTTATCCACATGAGTACTAAAAGAAAACCGCTAAATTTCGATTACGCGATAAGTCACATAAATCATAAGGCTGTAAATTCAACTAAATACTTAGAGACTACTATTAGAAATAACCTACAGTGGAACGATCACATAGATAATGTTGTGGGTAGAGCAAATCAAAGACCGCGTCATTGGCAGAACACTTAGAAGGTGCAACAGGTCTACTAAGGAGACTGCTTGCACCACGCTTGTCCGCCGTATTCTCGAGTATTGCTGTGCGGTGTGGGATCCGACCCAGGTGCGACTGACGGATGACATCGAAAAAGTTCAAGGAAGGGCGGCTCGTTTTGTACTATCGCAAAGTAGGGGAGATTGTGCCAGAGACATGATACGTGAATTGGTGTGGCAATCATTAAAACAAAGTCGTTTTTCGTTGCGTTGGGATCTTGTCATGAAATTTCAATGACCAGTTTTGTCCTCTGATTGCGAAAACATTCTGTTGGCACACACCTATATAGGGAGAAATGATCATCACGCTAAAATAAGAGAAATTAGGGCTCGCCCAGAAAAATTTAAGTGCTCGTTTTTCCCGCCCGCCGTTAGAGAGTGGAACATTACAGACCTTGAAAGTGTTTCATTAAAGCCTCTGCGAGGCACTTTGTTGTGAATAGCAGAGCAATCACGTAGATGAAACGCAAGCGTCCTCCATACGAGGCGATGTTCTGTACGCAGGTGCATCGACGAAAATACTTTCGTTTGATCGACAGTATAGAAATTATACTTTTGTTATTAGTGACGAGCAAGCTCCCCGATGAGTCTCCTTTCTGCTTGCAGCAAGCAATAAGGACGAAGTTGGAGGAGACGCATCCGGCAACGATTAATCTAAAAGGTAAAAGGCAGCTGAGGCAGACCTTAAATGTGACAAGAGCTCTTTACCGATCTTATTATGAATAGATTCCATATGCAACATATGTAGATAAAAATCCTAGGTCGAGAACGCAATTTTTCTTCGCTGATTACGCGCTTTGGATCACTGACGAGCCGTCTTCAGACCAATCTAAAACTGATCTGAAGACGGGTCGACAGTGAGCCGAAACCGGTAATCAATGAGCAAATTTGCGATCTTGACATATGATTTTTATCTACATTTGTTTTAAATCAATACATCACGCACATCTCCACTGAAAATGTCAAAGAATAACGATCCCATATGGTTTGGGACATCAATGAACGATAATTCTCTTCCAAGAGAAGGGTGGGATATTCCATCAAGATAATATACCGTCGACAAAACAAAAATGACGCATGTGTTGATAAGGTCGCGTACCTTAAGTTGTGTGCAGCTCTCAGCAGTGGGAATGCAATGCACAGTGTCAACGGTGGCAGCTCTACACGTAGTATTCATTCAGCACAGTATTTTTCCCTTCTTTTTTAACGATTTTGCTTACAGATCTTTCTGTCTTTCTGTTATTGCAAAGTAATAACAGCATTTTGTTTTGTCTATACACTATAACACTTACTTTTGTATGTCTGAAACACTCAGACCTTACAGACTTGAATATAAAATTAAGAGCAGAGTTATATAGTTACGTAGTAGCCCCATGGCAGCGTTTGAGGATTGGGACTTCCACAGAAATGATATAGGTTCGCGCCTCCTCGACTTTTTTTTTTACATTGTATTGTTTATTTTCGTGTTGCAAGCTTAACACGAATATAGCCGAGATACACCGAACATGATAACACAAAGCGCCACAGACGAGTGTACGACAAACAGTCATTTACTACCAGGATGTCTCAGCATACGTAGGCCACGAGAGATAGCAACCTGGCACTCGTGCAATTTGATGGTTTAGATCGCTATCTCAAATGATCCAGGTTCATCAAGACCACCCACAAGTTCAGAAGAGTCGAATCGCTCAGCAATGATTTTCCCCAAGAAGCTGTCGTCGACCAGATCATCTGGCTTGTTCGAGTGCAGAACTTGAAACCCATCGAACATTTGTGGTCCAAAATGTAGATTAACCTGAACTTGTAATGGCTGAAGGTGTGTTTGCAGAGGCTGACCGCCACCATGCCTCATCGGATGCGGCAGGTGATTGATGCCATTGGTGGCTGGAGCTCACACTAGCCTCATCCATTATGTGAAACTTTCCACTTTTTGATTTTACTCCACTTTACTTATAATACAACTGCATGTCTGGTAATTGTGTAGCGACCCAGCCTGTTCCGGGTCGCTACACATCAGGATGGGTGAGAGAAATGATGAGTAAGAGGGCAGATTTAATCCTGGGTGGACAGTCAAACAGTGGTATATTGACAGGCGTTTATTCAAGCAGCCTTATGCTGCACTCAAGCAGTCCACCAGATGTGGGCAGCAGCTGCTGTGATACTTTAATGCTGAGCAGCCCACCAACAGCTGATGCTGTGCGTGTCCCCAGAGGTGAAGAACGAGCTTGGCCCTCCACGGGTCACCCTGGTCTGCTACCCACCTCTACGTACTCACTCGTGATCCCCATGTCGTGCACTTGGGTGTAATGGTCAACACCAGGTATCCGTTGCCTTGTAGCGATGCGCCATCATCCCCCGCCCCCTAAAAAGTCCCGCCTCGCCTCCCACCCCTGCTCCTCCATGGATTGACCAGGCCGGTGGCGATGACGGCTGGGTGGCTAGGAGGCCGCGAGCGCGAGCCTCTCCCCAGTCGGATCGTAAACAGCTTGCAGTCCGTCGCCCGAAATACCTCAGGTTGCAGATGCAGGCTGCACACCAACTCCCCATACCGGTGAGTATTGTTTCCCAAGTCCCGCAGCCTCTACGCCATAGGTAGGCATGTCTCGCCGGAATTCGATGAGTCAATCGGCGGGCAGATAGTCAGCGGATCTTCATCATCAACGGTGGGTGGTGGTTTCTCTGAAACCCAAAAGCCCGCCATTTTCTTCGGTTAAGGACACAGACAGAATGGCGGCTTGACTGAATGCCTTGAGACCATCAGCTCGATTATTTACACCGGGGGAACGAATACATTTGCTTCATATTGCTTGTCCTCTCAGATTTTCCTAGCCCGCTCTGCGCAGAGCACGAGTTGCTAGGCCCAGTTAAATTTGTAACGCGTGAGTTTCTCAGTAGCACGCAAGTGCCCTATTTACGAAACATTACTTCACTCTTGCTCACACCGTTTTAGCTGTTCCATACGCTCGACTGTTGACCGTTGTCGAAAGCCCCTGTCTGCCAGGAATGTTTTCTCTCAAACAACACAGCCGAAGTGTTTGGTGTTTCAAGACGCCCCGTATCGAAGCGGTGAAACATCATCTGCTGAGTCACATCGCGGACGAAAGTATGTGTTGAGTGATCGTGACGGTCATTATAGAGGACTGTAATGGAAACTAAGAAAATGGCAGCTGCAATGATGCACTCGCGAGCCCGGTCAGCAACAAAACAACACGAAGGGACCTACATAAGTGATCTAGATTCCAAAAACCCGAAACCATAATATATTCACTCTGGAATAATGGAAGAAATTCTTTTCTTCGGAAGTGTCTTCTTTCACAGTTTCCTACTTCTGGCCGAGTTTACGTCCCAAGAGTGAAACATGACTGAGATTCGGTGATGTTTCGGGCAGCCATACCGCGGTATTCTATGTACCCCATGATTATTCTGCAAGGTCGCATTACTACAAAGGATTGTGTGATCATTCTGGCTGACAAGCTCCATCCCATGGTACAATGTTTGTTACCCAATGACGATTCTGTGTTCCAAGACGATTGCGCTCTTGTTCACATAGCTCGTATCGACCGGACATGATTTTCTGAGCACTAGGATGAATTGTCGCATCTCCCCTACCCATCACGTTCACCAGATGCCAATATTACTGAGTCTCTGCGGTCTGTTTTGGCGAGAAGTATGCGTGATCACTGTCCACCTCCATCGTCGTTACGTAAACTTACCACTGTTTTGCAGGAAGAATGGAGCCACGTATAACCTGTGTTTATCCATTTCGAGACGACTGGACGCTGCTTTGAATGCGAACGGTGTTCCTACACAATAATGTATTGTGTTTTATGGTGCTTCCACATTTTTATCTACACTTCCACCATTTTCTGGAGCTCAATTGAAACTATCCGCTGGTCACGAGTATTTACTGAGAAGGGAATACGTTTTCACAGGGACGTTGAGAGAAATTTCAACAACAAAGTCTAAAACCTGCAAATGACTGTTAGTGGAGAAACGTACAAAGCTTTCCACGTAAAGAATAGCAACACACGTTGAAAGTTGTCTGTCACATCACATCTTTCAGTACTGAATTTCTTTCACTCGTTCTTGAATCGCAGATTGCAAACATACATCCCGAGACAGATTTCTGCAAGTAAGGACGAGCAACAAAATGGGTCAAATGGCTCCGAGCACTATGGGACTCAACTGCTGAGGTCATTAGTCCCCTAGAACTTAGAACTAGTTAAACCTAACTAACCTAAGGACATCACAAACATCCATGCCCGAGGCAGGATTCGAACCTGCGACCGTAGCGGTCTTGCGGTTCCAGACTGCAGCGCCTTTAACCGCACGGCCACTTCGGCCGGCCGGACGAGCAACAAAAATGAGTACAGTGTAACTGTTGTTCGGCTCAAATCGACCGATTAATGGTACAAGGATACTCTTTCAGATTTCGGTAGACGCAAACCAAGTTGAATAACAAAAAAAAAATGGCTCTGAGCACTATGGGACTCAACTTCTGAGGTCATTAGTCCCCTAGAACTTAGAACTAGTTAAACCTAACTAACCTAAGGACATCACAAACATCCACGCCCGAGGCAGGATTCGAACCTGCGACCGTAGCGGTCTTGCGGTTCCAGACTGCAGCGCCTTTAACCGCACGGCCACTTCGGCCGGCGGTTGAATAACAGTTAGTGCTTGCTAGACAATAGCAGATATCACGTTATTTATGTATACCTGTTTTATTGTTCTCGTGTTGCAAGGTTTTCTACCGTTGGCATTGCATGGAGGGTCATTTTCTATGTGAAGTACAGAATTGGGTTTCCATTGATCCATACGAATATTAGGACATTCAAATTCTCATTTAATGAACTTTTCTTAACAGTTCTTAAGGTATATAGATTTTGTTCTCAACACACATTTCACGTGCTTTGGGTTTTTGTACCACGTGCTGCATGCATGCTTATTGTATACGCCTTGGCGGCTTAACGATATCTTAAAGTCAGTTCCCGCTAGCAGGAAATGACCTAAACATATCTTTTCCACTGTGTTACAATTGTACCTGATTTCTCAACGTTGAGTTTGCAGTATGGTAATCTACTCTGGATTTTGGGGCGAGCGCCGACCGTTATATTTTCCAGAAAATGATTCGTATGTTCTTAATTCTCCAAAAGTGCCAGCTAGTTTTGGTTTCAGTTGGTTACCAATTCTTGCATTTAGATCCCCATTTATTATAAAACTATCCTTATTTAGTTCAACTATTTCGTTTTTCAGGGTACATAGGATTATTGGGCCTCTTCTTTCCTTCCTTCTACTGGGGCGTCCACCCTACATCTGTTTTAAATCTGCGTACAACTGTTGCTTCATTTATGTGACTGTAGATTATTGAGCCATAGCGGCTTCCTCCTTTCAAATCTCCGGCGGTGCGCACAAGAGAACTAGCGATTCTTGACCACCACGGAGAGAACCATCCAACTAGGGGGCGGTTGAAACTTCCTGGCAGATTAAAACTGTGTGCCGGACCGACGCTCGAACTCGGGACCTTTGCTTTTCGCGGCAAGTGCTCTACCATCTGAGCTACCCAAGCAAGTTTTAATGTGAAGCCAGTGAAAAACGCTAAGCACCTGTATTTCTGTTAGTTCAGTCTGGGAAGTGTCAATATAAAATTCAAATCTTTCTGGTGAACATTACTGGTATTCGATGATACTTAGCTTAGTTAAGCCTCTTAATCGCCCAGTGATTCTATAACTTGTGTTAAATACTAACATGCTGTCAATTTGCACTGTGGTTATCTCAAGAGGAAAAGTAGACTCCGACTAATCATTAATAATTTTCAGCTCCTTGTCTGAAAGTTGATCTATATGAGCCACAATAAGAGCTGTGTGATATTTACGGGAAAAATTGTTTCCTCTGATTGGTTAATTCAATGTTTGCTATCGTAAATTAGTGTTGCGCAAATGGCTCACGGCTTCAGAAGAGTCACTGCTCTTGGCTGTAACTGTTTTTTCTATTTCTTTGTATCGTGTCCCCTACGCTCTACCAAGGGTTGCCGTAGTGCAACAACACAAAGTTGATGAGAAAGCGCTTTCTTTAAAAAATGTTTTTATTTGTTAATCGTGATATTTTAAGTAAGAGGTAGTAGAGAGTATTGATTCCACTGGGTCCATCAGGCTGCAGAATAGACAAACTAAAATTGCTGTTTGAAGATTTTTTCTATTTTTCTCTCGACTAATTTTGTTTAAATGTTGTAAAATTGTTTCTGTATTAAAGTTCCCTTGACATGGGTTGGTTATATCCGAATGATGATTAATTTTTTATGGAACAGCAATATCTGAATGTGCAGTTTAATTGCAGTTGAGATGTAATTTCACTGGCCCTGCTTAGGAGTGATTTTGTTTTACATTGAGGCATTCATAGATAAACATTCTATATTTCTTAAGAATTTACGCTTTTAAATACTGTATTTGTTGTATTTCACGGGTCAGTTACCGGTGGCTTCAGTCTATAAATTTATATGTTGTCAGTTTTAGTTTTTCATTTTATTGTTACATTTTGTTTAGATAAAGTTTACCGGCTAAGAACCGGTTACTGTTGTCTAGAATATCTATGCCGATACCAGAGTGCCATGCGATTATGCTCAGGTAAATAATGGAAGTAAATAGGGTATTGTTATGTTGTATCCTTAAATGTGTCTGTTCCTCCTCCTCCCGAAGCCATGTGCTCTGCAATCATCAATTGTAGCCCAGTGGGCAGAAGACCTTTAGGAAGATCGATGGAAGTGGTGGAAAGACCAATAATTTCAACGAAGAGCATGTAACACGCAAACGCCTGAGATATATAGAAATAAGAAAATAACACCCCCGGCAGAAAGTCATCTCCTGACAAGAAAGATGATCATTACGAGAGTTCCAGTTTTGCTTTCAGAACACTGAGAAAATTTTATACGAAAATGCTGCAGCAAAAAACTTAAGTGTCGTACCAAAGAAATTTCACAAAGATTAAACTGATTTTTTTTTTCCAAAAGAATATGTCAATGAGCAAAGATATCTACGGCCCTGCAACTGGTCTTAGTATAATTTATAGTTTCAATATATAGTATACTAACCTCATATATATTTCTGTAAGTGTGGTATTGTGCTAGTAACAAAAAAGCTGTACTCACGTTCCCAAAGTAAATGAAAACTGGAAATATAACCGTTCACTACTATCCTCTGTAGCCGAGGTCACTAACGTATTCGTCTAACGACGTTAGACTCGGAGATATGTCAATTCGATTCCGGCTGGTGGATGACATTTTCTCTGCCAGTATTTGGCCCGTAATGGCAGGAGAGGCGGCGCCGTAAACTTCCTGATAGCCATATCTGCGCCAATGTCCTGTATTAAATTCCAAATCTCTCTGTAGTCTCTCATGTGGCACTGTTGAAGGTGATCCGTCTGTCACATGGTGAGGTAAAGCTTGGCGACCCCTATGGAGCTATTCCAGAGGAGTACACTATGTCCTGGCTCTGGGTTTCATATCTCCTTTCTTTCGTCATCATCATCATCGTCATGATCATCATGTCCGCACCCGGTAGCTGAGTAATAGCCGGCACGGTAGCTAAGCGTGTTCGGTCAGAGGGCTGCATGCTCTCCGTAATAAAAAAAACTGAGTCAAGGAATAAACGATCACCTTGAACGGATGTCTTGCGATGTCCGCCCAGACAAAACGCAACGAAATATATCGAACAAAGGGAAGAAATAGGTAGTCAGAGCGACTGACTGTCAATTCTAAGGGCCCGGGTTCGATTCCCGGCTGAGTCGGAGATTTTATCCGCTCATAGACTGGGTATTGTGTTGTCCTAATCATCATCATTTCATCCCTATCGACGCGCAAGTCACAAAAGTGACGTCAAATCGAAAGACTTGCACTCGGCGAACGGTCTACCCGACGGGAGGCCCTAGTCACACGACATTTACATTTTATCATCATCATACAACGCAAACACACACTACACTATACATGCATCCTCTACGCTCACGTACAGTCCAAAAATACACATACACACAACTCTCACATATTCACAAGGAAATGAGCCAATGTGCACCCTCCACGAGTAGGCGGTTGAAACCGTCCCGTGCAATATCCCAGGCACCAATGACTTACGACGTTTATATTTTTTGTCATACGCTCAGAACTGTTCTCCTCTACGGCTAGGGAATTCGAAAGAATCTGACAAGCTGTGTTTGCTTTCTTCGGGAGCAGCTCCTAAAATCGTCGCCGTACATCTGTTAGTGCGGGCTGGGTTCTCACTACCTCGTGCCTCCCGTAACTTTGGTTTGTTACACTTTAAAACACACGTCATCATCGCTCTCTCTTCATATATGACCATTCTTCTGCTTCCAACAAGCGAAAATTTCGGACCCTGCTTAACACGATGCTACGAAGCGATCTGCTCCCTTTCCGTTAGTAATACGTTAGCTCCTCCTTAACTCGCTACCAGCAGAATGTTCTGACAAGTTCCCCATAACGAACTTACTGCAGGCTATTAGAGCTCGGTCACTTGGAAGCCCTGTAAACGGCGTATTATCTGCATCTTTGTCCTCAGGCTGTTTATGTCTGGGGGCCGTTAATAATCCGGAAAGAGCGAGGCGCAGCCGTTACTTGGCTGTGGTTCCCTTAATGCCTGTAACGGTCTCTTTCTCCCGTTTTCCCCAGCAAATAAGCTTACAGCAATAAATTCTCTGTGGTGCGGCTTTATTATCCTTCCCGACATCCTGAAGATGTTGGTATTGCAACTGCAATGTAATCTGACACATTATTGCCCTTTAAAAATTAGCCTTCATCTAATATTGTTTACAAGACGATACGTTGGGATGTTTCCTGAATTTGCAAATAATATACTGTCAATGTCAGAGGCATAAAAGAGATAATTATACATTTCTAATTCCTTATTTCTTCCTGAGAGTCGGCCGCTGTGGCAGAGCGGTTCTATGCGCTTCAGTCCAGAACCACGCTGCTGCTACAGTCGCAGATTCGAGTCTTGCCTCGGGCATGGGTGTGTGTGATGTCCTTAGATTAGTTAGGTTTAAATAGTTCTATGTCTATGGGACTGATGACCTCAGATGTTATGTCCCATAGTGTTTAGATCCATTTGAGAGGTGAGTACAAGCGAAACAGAAGTAAGTACGCATGTGAATCTGTAAACTAGTAATATTCACAATACTAAAAATTAAAATGGATGTAATTTAAGGTAGATCATCAAAAATTAAACATAAATTTCGTTTTAAAAGTGCTAATTCAAAATATCTTCTTGTTAGTACTCTGAAAATCAAAGTAACATGTATACAGTGTATATACGAACACAAAATTCTTTTAAACATCCAAAACGCTATTGGTAAAAAAACTGAAACAATGGAAGGCTCGTAAAGAATGTGAATGATGGAACACCGAAACGAGGAATTCGCCATAAAATTTAGTTTTCGATGGTTCAAGGTAAGTTCTAGGCAACGGCCTTGCTGCAGTGGTTACACCGGTTCCCGTAAGATCACCGAAGTTAAGCGCTGTCGGGCGTGGTCGGCACTTGGACGGGTGACCATCCAGCCCGTCATGCGCTGTTGCCATTTTTCGGGGTGCACTCAGCCTCGTGATGCTACTCGACCGAATAGTAGCGGCTTCGATCAAGAATACCATCATAACGACCAGGAGAGCGGTGTGCTTACCCCACGCTCCTCCTATCCGCATCCTCCACTGAGGATGACACGGCGGTCGGATGGTCCCGGTAGGCCACTCGTGACCTGAAGACGGAGTGCAACGCAAGTTCTAAGCTTACCTTAGTTGAGGTTTCTTTCAGGTATTCTGTGTGCTACAAGTCCATCCAAAGTGTTTTTTTTTATCTACTTTCGATCAGCTGTCATCATAACCTCAAACAATAACCATTTTAGAGCCTTGGTGCACAGAAACACGGTTCGATATGGTGCTGACAGTCTGCAGAATGATGTGCACTCATCAAATTCAAAACATGTATTTAGTTAGAACTCCCGATAATTGCCAAGAGGGGAAAGACTTTTCCTCCTTTCCTGTGGAATGATTGCTCTAAAGTAGTCAGACATTAATTCCCAATGATAGATTCATCATCATCAAAAATTCAGCTTATCTAGGAACAGTGATAAGTCAGTCCAATATGATACAATATGAAACTTCGTACCGTACCGTACGTAGGACTGACTATGAGCGCTGTAAAGCTACACTCCATGCTTCCCCTAGAGTTAACAATAATTCTGTAGTATTTGAGGAACATACTTCCACCATTAAAATTCATGGAGAAGAAGTAAAAACTTTGAGGTTCGCCGATGACATTGTAATTCTGTCAGAGACAGCAAAGGACTTGGAAGAGCAGTTGAACGGAATGGACAGTGTCTTGAAAGGAGGATATAAGATGAATATCAACAAAAGCAAAACGAGGATAATGGAATGTAGTCAAATTAAATCGGGTGATGCTGAGGGGATTAGATTAGGAAATGAGACAGTTAAAGTAGTAAAAGAGTTTTGCTATTTAGGGAGTAAAATAACTGATGATGGTCGAAGTAGAGAGGATATAAAATGTAGACTGGCAATGGCAAGGAAATCGTTTCTGAAGAAGAGAAATTTGTTAACATCGAGTATAGATTTAAGTGTCAGGAAGTCGTTTCTAAAAATATTTGTATGGAGTGTAGCCATGTATGGAAGTGAAACATGGACGATAACCAGTTTGGACAAGAAGAGAATAGAAGCTTTCGAAATGTGGTGCTACAGAAGAATGCTGAAGATAAGGTGGGTAGATCACGTAACTAATGAGGAGGTATTGAATAGGATTGGGGAGAAGAGAAGTTTGTGGCACAACTTGACTAGAAGAAGGGATCGGTTGGTAGGACATGTTTTAAGGCATCAAGGGATCACAAATTTAGCATTGGAGGGCAGCGTGGAGGGTAAAAATCGTAGAGGGAGACCAAGAGATCAATACACTAAGCAGATTCAGAAGGATGTAGGTTGCAGTAGGTACTGGGAGATGAAGAAGCTTGCACAGGATAGAGTAACATGGAGAGCTGCATCAAACCAGTCTCAGGACTGAAGACCACAACAACAACAACTTCCACCAATCCCTAGTGTACTACGGCAACGTTCAGCTGTGGCTCTAGCCTTCTGGGAGTCATTTATGAAGGAAGCTGCACAAGTACGATCGGCGGAGAATCTCACGAACCTAATTAACGGGTTTCATTGTCACGACGTTCAGAGTACGTCTTTTGCGCGGTCTCCTCTCACATGAGAAAACGGTTTTAATTTTCTTTAGTGTTTTTGTGTCTGGAGTAGAATTATCGGTAATGTTATTTGCACGTCATCTTTGAAGCATGCGAATCAGCAGCCAACTTCATACAATAAAATATAGTGAAATTACACCCATATCTTGAAAATAATTTAACGATGCAGATTGGATATATCGGTGTACCTCTTCCGGCAGTCAACGCTCGGATTCTCGGCCTTCGAATACATTCATTCTTAAAGAGCCTCTAAATCAACAGAGAAGCCAGAGAGAAACGAAGTATTAATTTCCGCTCTAAGAACGGAGAATACAATTTCTTATTCCCGATGTGGAAACTGAATTTCGCACTATCTTTCCCCAGTGGTT
Organism: Schistocerca nitens; assembly: GCF_023898315.1. Lineage (NCBI taxonomy): Eukaryota > Metazoa > Arthropoda > Insecta > Orthoptera > Acrididae > Schistocerca > Schistocerca nitens. The sequence goes on from NC_064617.1 coordinate 405,787,282, forward strand.
TTATTTATGTCATTTATACAAAGAGAGTTACCATGTTATTTTGTTACGTGAGAGCGATGCTTTTAAATGATTTATTGTACAGAAGATTGCATTGAGATGAATACGTAATTAGTCTTAGATAGTTGATGGTAACTTGTAGTAACTGTGTGGTGATGGGAGGAACCTTAGACCGCTGTTTATCTGCGTACTATGTGGGTGATTTTAACTAAATCTGAGAGTTGTCTTAGTGTCCTATTGTCAATTTCTGAAGTTGTATTTACTGTCTTTTATAACTGTGCCCGGGAGTCATATATGTAATTATTATTGTTGTTGTTAGTTCATTATTTTTCTGGAACAAAGTTGATTTTAATTCTGTTTCACTGTACTACACGCATTTTAATTTTATTCTCGTGTTTGAACCCAACTTTCAAGAGTTATACTTGGCTCCAAAGTATGTTCTGTTTAACTGTTACTGTTCTATTATCAAGAAGAATTTAATGTTTAAGAAATTAATGTTTAATTTTGTTAATTTGAGCCCAAGCTTGTCCAAGCCCTCATCCTGAACCCCATTCCATTCAAGTCCTACTTTACGGATGAATACTGTTGTTTTTCATGCGTTGTGTGTATATATCCAAGCGGTTAACAGATTTGCCAATTATGTTGTTTTTAAATGCTTAGCCACACACTGTTTAATAATTTCGGAGGTGGGTGGGAGTGGTAGTAGTGTGGAATCTCAAAGTTGCGTGCTTTCCACCGCTGATGTGATTTGTTTTCTAATGCGTTAATTCCTTGTTCGTGATAATGGGACTGTCTGATGTAGAACATTATTCTTTTAAGCCAACTATTTCAGTAAACTGAGAGTCTATGGTTTCCTTTTTTACGTCTTTCATTCCTTTCTCACGAGAGCTGAGCGGGCTGATGTACACCATCAGTCAGGTATCCGAAAAGGCTGGAAGAGACTCCGAGAAACTAGCAACTGGGAATATATGGGAGCGGATATTCAATTATGGCATTCACGTGATAACGAAAAGAAACGTTGAACTCTTGAACAGTGTGAGTTTGACTCCATTAATTAAATTTAAAGATAAGATTCATGGTGCACACTTGCGAGAGGTTGGCTGGGTCTTTCGAAGAATTGTCTAACACATTGCATGTGAGCTATTCTCTGTTTCAGTTCTGATGCTGACGGTCCAGAGAGATTTGAATTAGCTCGTCATCTAGTTTCTATTTCAGTGGCACGGCGTACACATTCATACTTGGATGCTGCTTCAGACAAGTGTCTACTGCTGATCACACGGTGACGGAAGCATAAATTACGAAAAATGTTTGATGACTATCAAGATGGTGAGTTACTGGCAAAGAAATACCCGCCAGGTAAGATACCCTGTTGTGGGAGATGCACGCACAAGCAGAGATGGGTGCCCACGTAGCCAAGAACGATAGGACTCTATTACTACAGAGAAATACACAATAACGTGAGCAACAGAAACAGCATTCCAGTATAAGCAACTTAAAGATTGTTCTGATCTGCAGAAGTATTGTCAATAATACGATACTGTTCTTGCAGGTGAAAGTTGAGCACTCAGTCTGTTACGATCGAGAAACACTGCCGTAGGTACGTCAGGTGTAGGCTGCACGCATTGTGTTCAAGTATCTGAAATCGCACGCCGCATTCGGAGAACTATGCTCGCTGCACTTCCAAAGTCGGACATCGATGTCCAAGCTGGGATTTGCACAGACTGACGAGCTGCGAGACGATGCCCTATAAAGGCCGTCCGACATAGGAAAACCAGAAACTTGTCTGGTGTCACGTGGTTCATAGACGCAAGCTAGTGGCGACTGTGTCCGGTTAAGCTAGCGCCCACAATTCTGCACCAGCTGTCGCAGGCAGTAGTGAGCGGCGTCCGCTTGCAGGTGTCTGATAGAGCGGCAACCCGCAGCACTCCGTTGCGCGGCGTGTGGCTGCAGCATGAGGCACTAGTCGAATGTCACATTCCTCGCTGCATAGACATTGGCTACGGCAAAGCCGACAGCCGTAGATACGACACCAGGTTTCCTCTGACATCTCTTGATCATGCAAGCCGCCTCTGGTGGTGTATCGAAAGGGCTGAAGGTTCAACTTCATGGGAAATTACAGAGTCTAGGCGTCAGTGATAGGTGTTCACGATAACACTACCGTCCAGGAAAGTGGAGTGTTACAGTTACATAAATGACATATTCCGGGCACCAAGATTTGATAGCCATAGTGTAGAATGACTGTATGGTTTTGATGTTTGTTGAGGGAACACTGATACGTGCAAGATGGATCCAAACTACTATGCCGCGCGGAGTGGCCGCGTGGTTTGAGGCACCATGTCACGGATTGCGTAGCCCCTCCCACCGGACTTTCGAGTCGTCCCTCGGGCATGTGTGTTTGTGTTTGTGTGTGTGTGTGTGTGTGTGTGTGTGTGTTTTGTTCTTAACATAAGTTAGTTTAAGTAGTGTGTAAGTCTAGGGACCGATGACCTCGGCAGTTTGGTTCCTTAGGAATTTACACACATTAGAATATTTTGAACAAACAACTATCCCATGTATTTGTTGCTCTTACTGCTATAGCAAGGCAACTACATTTGTCAACACGGTCAGCTGACCTGAACAACTATATAACATGTGACATACACACAGTAATTGGTCTTCATGCAGCTCGGTCTGCATTACCAGTATATCCATTCAAGATCAGGGCAACAGGTAGAACAAGTAGAAAATATTTTTTTTAATATTATATCCGACAGTTGTACGAAGGCCTCGCTGCTTGAATGGAGGAGTCCATTATAAAAAGAAGAGGCTGTAAAAGACCCTGATGCAGTTGAAACATTCAGTCTGTCTGCGGGTGCATATGAAAATATAAAATACACAGTCCCTATAATATACGAACAAATGTTTATTCGTGTATTTATATTGCATCATTGTGTATTTACTCTGAAGAACTCATTTTATAGTGACTTAACTTCATCTCGCATTATTATCTTACTTCATGAAGAGAATCTTTCTGTATTCGTCACAATCCAACTACGTATTTGCTACTTACGTATATAGGCTGATCGGTGTAGTTCGTGTGCGTGCGCGCGCGCGCGCGCGCGCATGTGTGTGTGTGTGTGTGTGTGTGTGTGTGTGTGTCTGTGTGTGTGTGTGTGTGTGTGTGTGTGTGTGTGTGTGTGTGTGTGTACGTACGTGCGTGCGTTTATAATGTCTGGTCATGAACATGTACCGTAATTCTACAGCACCTTGACGTCAGTGATATAGATCTACAAGTAAGTTCATCAATGCGACGACCTTCTTTCTTCTAAACGGGAGTGATATGCCTTTTTTTTCTTTCCAATATAACTCTTCCATGTTCCAGGGGCCTATTTCTAGGAACGGAGTAAACTTTTTTACTTCATCTCTGTAGAATATCAGAAGTATCTCATCCATATTAAACGCATTTCCACCATTGAGTGACTACTGTTGACTTCCACATAAAAGGTGTACATTATAATTACCTATCTTCCATACACATTTTGTCGCCTCGTCTTGTGAGCCATCTTTGTTATTATATCTGTGACGCACTGATTGATTTCCACACGTTCACGACTGCTTCAGCTACAAGGGTGTATCTGCCTCCGGTCTTTGATAAGATAGTTACTTCGACCGATGTCTAGTGAGGGTGTGGTCGCCACTCATGGCTTGCTGATTTCCAAGGAAAACAAGGCGTTCTACTTCAGTCTATTCCGTTCTTGCTGCTCTGGAGTGAAGATGTGTTTTGCTCATGTGTGATATGGTGTGGTAATAAGAGTGGTAGCGTTAATATAGTTCTAGACGCTCCCATCAAATGCTTGTCCTAGCTGAATGGCAGTTTAGCAATTAATAGTAAATTCCTTTGCTAGGTTATATACCACAATCTCGATTAATATCTTTTTTTCTTTGTTTCAGATAACTGATGAGCCAAAACATTATGACCGCCTGCTTACTAGCTTGCTCGTCCGTTTTCCGAACGAAATATGTAACTGATTCTGAGCATCAGGGATCCGACAATTTGTTGGTAGGTTTGTGGAGGTATGTGGCTTTATATGTCTACGCACAGGCAATGTAATTGGAGGGGGGGGGGGCGCTAATTTGTCAACGCAGTGATGGCGCTCGATAGCGACCCAGATGGGTCCCATAGGATTTCCATCAGATGAATTTGGTAGCCTAGACATCCACGTGAGTTCACTATTATGCTCCTCAAACTGCCGGAGCTCGATTCTGTCTCTGAGACATGGACTATCACACTGCTGAAATATGACATCGTCGTCGGAAAGACAAAGCACGAAGGGATGCAGGTGGCTCGCAGCTCCCAACGTGTCTTCAATTGCACTCACCAGCTTGCGTCTGCAGCGCGCTGCACGTTTCGAGCCGCCGTTCGCCTCGATGACGGCGTTTGTGGAGATGACCATCGACGAAGTACAGCAAAAATGTAATTCACTAGAAGACCCGACACGTTTCCGTTGACCGACGGCCAAATCGCGATGGTCCCGTGCTCACTGCAGTCATAATTGACAATGCCGTTCTGTCAACATGTGCACACGTGGTGGTGGTCTGCTGCGAAGCACAATGTTCAACACTGTACGATGAACGGTGCGTTCCGAGACACCTGTGCCTGTACCAGCATTGTGCTCTTTCAGCACAGATCCCACAGATCACCATCTATCCTACTTTACAGAGGAGACAAGCCCAGGTTTCGTGAAGAATCGTGGACGTCCATCCATTTAGCACCTACTGGTGGTTACACTGTCCTTCTACCTCTTTCCGTATATGCTCACGTCAGCACACGTGAAGATTCGACCAGTTTCGCCGTTTTCGACATACTCGTTCGCAGGCTCTGAGTATTAATAGTCTGTCATTTGCCAAACTCGCATATCTGATGGATTTCCCCATTGGCAGCCCGTATCCCCCGACCGTGTCTGCTCTGCTTACATACTGTTGTTACCGCCTCACGTGCCCGCAATGCCACCGGGATCCAACGTTGCGGTGGGGAGGGGAGCGGTCGTAAGTTCTGGCTTATCAGTTTATTAGAGGTTGAAGTGTCTAAGGCGTACACATTTCGAAAAACGGATAAAGAAAGCAAGCATACGGTCATCTAATACCTGCTGAAAAAGGGCACGGGTGCACACGAGATCCGTAACGACATGATGAAAATATTATGAGATGATTCCCCTTCCTGTTACACTGTGAAAATGTGGAAGTCAAGCGGAGTAACACCTCTGTCCAGGATGTAGCTCACAGTGGAAATTGGTTCAAATGACTCTGAGCAATATGGGACTTAACTTCTGAGGTCATCAAGCCCTAGAACTTAGAACTACTTAAACCTAACTAACCTAAGGACACACATTCATGCCCGAGGCAGGATTCGAACCTGCGACCGTAGCGGTCGCGCGGTTCCAGACTGTAGCGCCTAGAACCGCAGTGGATGGCTGGTAGCGGTCAGTACAGAGGAAAACGTCACTACAAACCAGGATATCATTATGGCAGACCGGAACGTGAAAGAACGCTACATAGCTGAGAGATTGGGCATATCTCAGAAACGTGTTGGACACATGATAAGAGCTGTACTTGACATAGACAAGGTTTATGTTCCCGCGTCATGACAAGCGCCGGTACGACGATCAAGAATGGAAGAGTAGAGAGGGCTGTGAGACGACGTCAGCCAATAGTAAGCTGAAGAACCCCTCTCTAGGACGACACAAAGACAGGAGCGGCTTCTACATGAAGAGAATATAAGAGCAGTGCCGCCTAGAAGACGAGTCGTCATAGAAACGCTAAAGCAGTGACATATGAACTGTATTGTTTTGCTTACACTGAAATTGTGTATGCCGAAGGACACTGATTATTAGCATGTACCGACCAGGGTAGCTGAGAGCGCTAATGCGCTGCTTTCTGGGCTCGAGTAGGCGCGCCTCTCCCAGATCGAAACCGCCCGGCGGATTACCGACGAGGGCCGGTATGTCGGCCAGCCTGGATGTGGTTTTTCGGCGATTTTCCAGATCCCACTAGGTGAACACCTGGCTTGTCCCCACGTTCCGCCTCAGTACAGGACTCGCAGACATTCTAAAGCGTTCGCACCACTCCACGGCTTACTCTGGACGCAGACAGCTGGGGTACACTGGTTCTGTCCCGGGGTGTTCGGGGTGGCGGCAGGAAGGCCATCCGGCCACCCTCTGCAACTATCACTGCCACCTCAATAGTACCACGGCCGACGCGGCGTGAAGCGGTACTAAGGCCCCAAGAAAGAGGGAAAGAAAGAAAGAGATTGATTATTTGCGTATCACCATTTACTTGCGACACACCTTTGTGAATACGCAAAATTAAGTATTGTCAATTTAACTTACTGTAATAAACTCCATTAATACGATTTGCTTGACTTGTTGTCTAGCGCTCCGAGAAAACAGTTTCCTAGGCACCCTATAACAGGCGAGTTGGCAGACACAATAGACTCACGTTGACGATTCCCAGGAGCGTTGACAGCAGAAAACAAACTCCAGAGACACGTCATGTCCATCGAAAACTTGACCCTTTTTGAGGCAGATTCTCCGACATGTCTAAGATATTTTGTCATTTCCAACCCGAATCCAAAGTTCAGTCAAAAGACTGGGGAAACTGCTCCTCACTCACCCTCAAGAAGTTCACGTCAGTCACATCACCTGGCAAGGTGACAGTCTCCGTTTTTTGGGATTCGAGGGGGTGTCCTCCTGGCTGAATACCTCAAAGAAGGAGAAACAGTGAACGGATCTAATTATGCAGCTCAACTAAACCCTTCGAGAGAAGCCGTCAACGGCAAACGCATCGAGATGTTGACAACAGGAGTGCTGTTTCATCAAGACAATGCGCCCGCGAAGACATCCGTCCTCGCGCTATCTGTCATCGAGTCCTGTGGCTTCCAACGCCTTCGCCATGCATCCTATTCACCAAGAATCCGTTTTCGATCAGATGATGACGCCATGCCTGCGGTGGAGGCCTATCTCACCATGCAGGAAGGAACGTTCTACAAGGAGGGTATAATGGGCTTGCAACACCTGTGACAAAAGTGTATGTCACTAAACGGGAATTACGTTGAAAAGTAGTCGTAAACATTTGGCCTACTAATGGCCATTACTGGAAGTGCAAAGAACTTTTCAGTCATCCCTTGTACACTGATAGAAACAGAGGGAGCTAAGCATGACAGCAGCAGTAGGGTTGTATTGACGAAGTGATAATAATAAGCATATACAGCTCCTCTCTCCTCTCTGTTACTTACTGAGTAGAAAAATGAAACTCGTAGTTACGGTCATGTGGCGCAGATGGCGTTTTGTTAACATGTGGTTTCTGATTAGAGATCGGGTTCAGCAAACCGGTATTACATTTGCCAAAACATTTTGCACCTTGTATGTTTCTCAGATCTACTTTGTAGCGCAGATCTTTCTATGATTGCACTGAGGACAAAGAGTAAATCGTGTAACATTAATCTCATTGTTCTCCCTCTCCCTTTCAAGTAGTATTTTTGTATTGCTATTTCATTCCTTTCGTCAATTTAATTTAAATGAAGTATGGTTTCTTAACGTGGTAGTATTGTGAGGCTGGCTCTAATGCCTTATGCAGAGGTAATCACAGAAGTATTCCTATACTTCAATTCGATCTACGGTTCACTTGGAGTCACTTATGCACCGAGCACTTAGGTCGAACGTAAACTATTTCCTAGCTTTAGTAAATTATTTTCAGATTACGGAAGACAAGTTTGCCACGAGAGTTTCAGGGCAGCAATTCTTTTGATGTCTCATTATTATGTTCCGTGACATTACATTACTAGGTCGGAATCAATAGCACATCATTTCAGACGCCAAAAGAATTCCCATTACGTTACGTATCAATTTCTGTGACTACAAGTTCCTGAGGACAGTCATTTCGCGTAGTAACATTGTTTTCTTTGGGCTTTATTGACTTCGTGTATGGCAGGATAATTTCAAGTGGAACTTTACTGTTTACTGCTACTAGAGAAATCACACGCAACTGAACAAAGACTGTACACTATTCTGCGACCACTTGCTTTAATATCTGCTACTTCGACATTCGGGCAATGATTGAAAGGGATTCATAGTGTATCCTATCCAATATTCTTTCAAAATGGGTTTTTCAAGTATCCCACTGCATTTTACCAGTGACAAAGCTTCTCCCTCCGAAGTCACTTAACACATCGATATTCTTTACCTCCCAGTAGTGGACGAAATGAGTGCATCCATCTCCGCATAAAATCCATAGGATGGGACGGAGGGCCGCACACAGCTGCCGCCCGCCTCGCCACTTTGCACTCCGCCGCTCCGCCCGCGATTAGAAAGCAGCCCCACAGCCCTAGGGGAGCCGGCAGATTCCGGACTGCGAGTGCAGACTCTGGTTGCGCCCCGTCTGCATTCCGCATGCGTCTCCTCCGGGGCTTCACTCGCCGCCACCCACTGCCGCGTTCTCCAGCGACATAAATCTATTCCCTCTCGCTCTACCTCTCTCTTTGTGCTACTACCAAATTGAAATCGTTTCAAATGCTGGATCGTCTGGCAAAAGTGACAGTCCTTTCCATGAAAAAGATACTCATTACTTCTCTTTATTTACAACTAAGTATTTTTTATGAGTCATCAGTGTTCTGACTCTTGTGATGGGGCCCGCTACAAATTCCTCTCCAGTGCTAACCTTTTCATCTCAAAGTAGTACTTGCAACCTACGTTCTCAATTACTTTCAGCATGTATTTCAGTCTCTGCCTTCTCCTACAGCTTTTACGCTCTACAGCTCTCTCTAGTACCATGAAAGTTACTCCCAGAAGTATTACAAGACTACCTATTGTCCTGCCCCTTCTTGTCTGCGTTTTCCATATATTCCTTTCCTAGCCGATTCTGCGGAGAACCTCCTCATTCCTTACCTTATCAATCCACCTAATTTGCGACATTCTTCTATAGCACCACATCTCAAATATTTATTTATTTTTCTGTTCCGGGTTTCCCACAGTCAACTTTTCACTATCACACTGCTGTGCTCCAAACGTACATTCTCAGATATTTCTTCCTCAAGGCCTATGTCTGAATTCCCTTTTTGTCATCGCTAGTCTGCTTTTGATGTCCGCCTTGCTTCGGCGTTGGGTTTTTTGCTGCCTAGGAAGCAGAAGTCCTTATCTTGATCTACTTCTTCATCTACTTCGTGATCAGCAATTCTGATGTTTTATCACTGTTATCATTTCTGTTACTTCTCTTTACGATTTACTCTCAATCCATATTCTGTGCTCACTGAACTGTTCATTTCATGAACAGGTCCTATAATTCTTCTTCACTTCCACTATGAACAGCAATGTCATAAGCGAATCTTAACGGCGATATTCTTTCACAGTGATATTCTTTCACAGTGAATTTTAATCCCACACTTCAAACTTCTTTCTATTTCTATCATTGCTTCTACAGCCTAGTTTACACGACGACATTGGGTTGCGCCACTCGTCGCGTGGAATGAGTTGCAAGCAATTTGTTTCATATATGACTGTGGACATGGCGACACTAGTATACACTTCAGTTCCGTCGTTTTTTGGGCCCTGAGTCGTGTCTGAAATGAAAGTTTTGGCAGCTGCACGAGTTGTGATGGAGTTAAAGCTTGTTGCGTGGAATCGCTGCTTAAGAAAAAAATAAGAGATGTGTTTCGATTCGTTACTGGATGAAGGAAAGACGTCAGCTCGGTTGCTCAGCGTCACTGCTGAAATAATTTATAACGGAAGATCCAAGAAGTTCCTTTAATTATCTTAGAATGTCACCAGAACTGTTCACGTTTGTTCTAAATAGAGTTAATTATGCAGTAAAGAATAAAGGTACTGTAATGCATGAAGTACTGTCGCCAGCACTGAAATTACATATCATATTGCGTGCATTGCAATCGAGAGCACTCGGCATGCTGTAAGATACGGTTCTGTTTGGTGATGACGCTATATCATTAACACCAATAATTATTAATATTAACAGTAATAATTATTAACATTAGCAACAATAATTATTCGAAGCAGGCCGCTTTAAGAAGATAGATCTGTACAGTGGCTATATTTAAAAATTCTAACATATGTGAATGGAGAGCACTGCAGCGACGTTTTAAATAGATGACTATTGAATAAAGAATGCAGCTTCTTGAGTTTGTATAGCCTTCCCTCCTGTCAACAATAATCCTTAACAAGGAGCTGGCCAACTCAAACGATGGGACTTTAGTCTTGTAGACGAGAGCATTGCCACAGCTAGAATTACACTTGCTTGTATTTTTCTTAATTCAGTTGTATATGTGCTCGTAACTCAATAAATTTTGCCCTGCAGCTAAGCTACTGTCAAACCATCTATGTTATTATCACACATGACGGTCTCAGCGGCAGCAATATGTTGCTTATTCTGGTAATCATTATCACTGAAATCCCACAAACACCTATCAAAGCATAGATATCCAAAAAGTGAATATTATTCTCAGTTCCCCACTTCATATTTCAGTTTGTCTACACTCTAAGAACACACATAACCTCAAAACTCATGCAACTAGTGTCGCCAAAGTTGTAACACGCCAAAAGTATTTACTTTCACCAACGAGCTGCGCAAACGCGCGTTGCGCATTCGCAGTGGCCGGTAGCTCAGTTGCCTGCAACCTAGTGTCGTCGTGTAAACTAGGCTTAAGACGTATGGATTGAACAGTAGGCTTGAAAGAGTACATCCCTGTCTTACTCTTTTTAATCCGTGCACTTCCTTCTTGGTCTCTCATTATTCCCTATTGGCTCTTGTACATATTGTATATCATCCGTCTTTCCTCTAGTTCTTCCCTGTTTTTCTCAAAATTCCGAACATCCTGCACCATTTTACACGGTCACGCGTTTTTCCAGGTCCACAAATCCTATGAACGCGTCTCAGTTGTTCTTCAGTGTTGCTTCCGTAATCAACCGCATCGTCAGAATTGCCTCGCTGGTGCCTTTACCTTTCCTGAAGCCAAACTGATCCTTAATTTCGTTTTCAATTTTTATGTATATTATTCTTGCCAGCAACTTGGATGCGTGAGCTGGAAGCTGATTGTGCGATATTTCTCGCACTCGTCGGCTCTTGCAATCTTCGGAATACTATAGATAATATTTTTCCCTAAAAGCTGATGGTATATCGACAGTCTCTTACCTTCTACACACCAACTGAACAGTAGTTTTGTTGCCACTTCTGAAAATGATTTTACAAATGCCGATAGAAAGTTATTCATCCCTTTTCCCTTATTTGATCTGAAGTCTTTCAAAGATCTTTTAAATTCTGATTCTAATACTGGATCGGCTATCTCTTCCCTGTCGACTCCTGTTCCATCTTCTATCACCTCATCGACAAGTACTCCCCCCCTCATCTTTGCTTTAAGCAAGACTGTTCCCTTCCACCTCTTTTCCGTAAAGAACTTCTATTTCGTGGTACATGTGTAGACTTAAACCTGTAACACGGAATAAAATATCCTACATAAGACACACTGCTCTAGAATGGACAAAGAATATGCAATGTAGAGATATATACTTGGACAAATAGTTTATTCGCTGTAAATAACTATTGTCAAATTACTTCTTTATGTATACTCGCGCAAGAAACTGTGTAGTATATATCGGAGGAAACACTGAATCAGTATACCAGATGATCTATGCTATACCATTTATTTATTTATTTATTTTACTTTCCATTTATTTATTAGTCTCCGTCAGACCATGTGAGTCAAAGCTGCTTATTCGTGGAACGAATCAGTACATAGTCTTCAAAATGTTGAGAAGAAAATTTATAAACAGAAGAATTAAAGGACTACTGAAACATAGAAAATTCTGAGGGGGTATGCGAATAAAAACACGTTACAGAGAAAATTTCAAAACTACAGAGAAGAACTCATTTAGAAAATAGGAGAATGTCACAAGGACGCTTAGTTATAGATTTGAGAACTTGGGGTTCATCAACCTTTTTTTTTTTATTTTTAAGTTCTGGTGGACACTCAGAACTTATAGTGATTAACCCTTTACATGAAAAAAATGTTCTATCAAGAATAACAATGAAATACGCTTCATTGTATAGTCTTTAGGACCAATGTATTATATCAGTACACGTTGAGTTATGGGGTGGTAGATTTTCATATCAATGATCAGTAGCACAAATCTTTGCTGAAAAAGCGTGAAAAAAATCTGCATCAAATTAGCAATGTCAACTTCTGCTAGTAACCATGCGCCCTTAGCTGGAAGACATCTCCCAAAGGACTTGGGTTCACAAGCAACTTTAGATATGCATATAAACCCAAATTTGCTGCCACTGCAATATCAGAGTAAGTTTCAAGAGATTCATGAAATGCTTCTTCAAGCACAGGCAAACAGTCTACCCTACCTACTGGTCCTCTTCGCACTGTGTAACCCAGCTAACCGCCATTTATTGTAGTAGTGTTTGAAATTGAAAAAATAGTACCTACTTCATCTGCAACAGTGTCTCCTCTAAATTCTAAATCGTTTGGGTACCCTTTTGTAATTTCTTCCTAACAGCTTATTACACTGTCAGCCAGAACTCCATCTGCCATGGAACAATATTACCTCCATGAAGTCATGCTTATAGATCTAAACGAAATATTAAAGAATATCAGGATGATCCTTCTAAATACTAAAAACCAACCGAAACTGAGTAAATTATATACCTGCTGCAATCAGATGTGTGCATAAACTGTTTTTGTCGGGTTTCATATTGTCAATATTCATCGTACATGCACGGTGTCAGTGGAAATAATTTATATTATGTCAACAGGCAGCATTTTCGAGATAATTTCTGAAACAATGTTATCTGCAGTGTTAAGACTTCACTAGAAGAAGCATTTCACAGTATATAATCAGTAAAACTGGATGTAACTAGGAACTGAACTCATGACAACCTATTTGCTTACATGTACGGCGCATAAGTGTAGGAAATGTTACTGTGGATCGGACGTATCGCTGTTTATATCAAAAGGTGTCAGAAGACTAAATCCACAGGTGACAGTTACTAGTTGAACCGGAGTGGCCGTGCCGTTCTAAGCGCTACGGTCTGGAGCCGAGCGACCGCTACGGTCGCAGGTTCTAATCCTGCCTCGGGTATGGATGTGTGTGTTGTCCTTAGGTTAGTTAGGTTTGATTAGTCCTAAGTTCTAGGCGACTGATGACCTCATAAGTTAAGTCGCATAGTGCTCAGAGCCATTTGAACCATTTTACTATTTGAACACAAAACCAGCTCTGAAGATGAATGCTTCAAAGGTCATCCGTAAATATTCATACCATCATTCACTTACTCGCTGATGCATCAATCCGACAACCTTACAAACATCCTTACTTATCAATCAAAACCAATAAAATAAAAGCCGCGAGATGTAGCCGCGCGGCCTCAGGCGTCTTGTCACAGTTCGTGCAGCTCCCCCGTCGGAGGTTCGAGTCCTCACTCGGGCATGGATGTGTGTGTTGTCCTTAGAATAAGTTAGTTTAAGTTAGATTAAGTAGTGCGTAAGCTTAGGGACTGATGACCTGAGCAGTTTGGTTCCATAAGATCTTACCATAATTTTCCAAATTTCCTTTAAAAAGTTCATCGCCTTGTGGGAGATATGTGCAGTCGCCCCATCCTGTTGGAACCAGGCAGTCTCAATTTCATTCTCATTCGGTTCACCTAGGAAGGGCTCCAGAATGCAGGCGCAGTACCGTTCTGTATTTATGGTGTCCTGAAAGAAGATCGACCCACTGGTGCGTTTGAGTCACGGTGCACCAAACACCAACTATTTCATCATGCGGATTCTCCGTAGTCCACACACTACTGTTCTGGCTATTCACATCCAACAATTTCTTGTAGATCATAAAATAGCCAGTGAAAAGGTAACTTTACTCTTTGATTGTGCGAGTGTCCAGACAATGCCTGTGTCGCCATATAGAAGATATTTTACTATATAGTAAAATATCATTATCCACGGCCACGGAGCTCAACAGTCCAAATAAAATGGACAAATTGTTATATTTTACTATGAAGCAGAAGCATGAGGTGCTACCATTCTGAAGGTTACCGTATACTTTCACCTAGAATAAAGCACCAGATTCAATAGTAGTGTCGTCAACACTGAAAGTATTTTTATTGGACACACACCAAGTACACATGGAGCTGAGCAGCCTGTATCTACAAAAAGTATTCCATTTCTTACATACATCGAATGTTCTAGGAAATCATAAAATTTCATAAATAATTCTCAAAGTGTCCCATATATCTGAAACGTCAAGTCACAAAAAATTACAATAAGCAGGAAAGAACCGATGGCCGTACGTCGCCAGCTAGAGAGTGAAACCGTTACACCACGGAGGACGACCCCTAGGCCCGGTGGAGAGCCACTCTGCTAGTGAGGATAATAGTATTCAGTATCTGCCCAAGATTTTGAACGTGACATTTAAAGCCTACCATCTACACTCAGTCCTAAGAATTTGATGACGACTTCAGGGTATGGTTTACCATCTTGGGAAAATGTATATACAAAAGCAAACCGATAACAAAACCCTGTGGCGCACCCCACTTTTCATGACCCGTCAGATTCTAACCCCTTCGTTGTTTGTTGACACTACTTCTTACATAGTAAATGAATCATTCACCAAGGTGGCAGCATAAGGGGCGTAGTCTTCTGCGGATATGGGATCTCTAATGTTGCCCAACAGGATCTCTTAAGAGCTACGTCGTTTTTCCCATTTAAGTTCCCTGAACACTTCTGTTACAACCTGCCAACCTGGCAGAGCGTATTTGAATTCGCTCGATGTCGTGATGTATAGTCCAGACACTGGAACGCTTATATTTTCCTCCTGTAACGGATATTCCTTAACGATTCCATTTCATATCGTTTCTGCCTTTCATCTCTAAATACACTAGTGTGCAAAACTTAATCATGGAAGTTGTTACGCGACCGTTTTCCCCAGTGTCCCGTAAGTGGTGTAAAACCAGAATTAAAAAGATAAATCAAGTCGGAATAATTAACCACCACTGATAACTGAAATACATGTCAGTGCTAGTGATCGTCGGTGCTTAACTAACGGAGATTAGCTTTTTGGTGTCGAACTGCATGTGCACCTAATACGAAAGCTCTAAGAAAGCACGTTCTCCTTCGCTGTGAGCGAGCGGGCGCATTGTGGATCATGACCTGCCAGGAAACTGTCCCAGCAGGGTTCGCAAAAACAGAAATCGAACAAGTGCAAAGGAACCACAATGCAAGTAATATCTCCAGGTGGTACCACGCCGATGGAGTCTGTTTTTTGCGAGTTGTGTACGGTCTAGGGATGCGTGCCGTTTTGGAAGCGTCTCGGAAGAACGTTATTATGAACAGATAGTTTGAAAGGAAGACTTCGTTGAAACACATAGACTGCTATAAATAACATTTGAGAGTGGAATTGGGAACAGGGTAGTTTAGGAAGCCTTTGAAGACTGTGAGACACTGTCACCAAATACCACGGTTCGGACAATAGGTTCACAACTACATTATAACTCTAATGGTGTCTCTCAGTAATACCAATCATCTATCCAGATCCCTGCCCACAGAATCTCCAAGAGCAATAATCCTCTCTCTCCTTTAGCATTCCAGGAATAAAAGCTTCATCGCCATCCACAGAACATCTGCAGTATATCATTGCTCCTCACTGGCGGCAGCTGTTAAATACAATCTGTGGCCTGCAACTGGCGCGCACCTGTAAATTGTTCATAATGCACATAAGCTCTACAAGATATATCACATAAGACAAAACGGAAGTAGAATCTTAAGATATTAATATTTCTGCTGCTATAAATCACAATTATTAGGAGCGAAGCTCTGTCAGCCTTGTTTAACACTGAAAAATTTAGATGTATAAGTAGTTGTTCTTTACATGAAGAAACTAATTGTTGAAAAATATTTTGATTAGCTTACAAGTGTTCATGTCTTACATTGAGAAGGCAGTTTGTTTTCGGATGTGAAAATGTGTTGGTGGAGGCTGAGGTTCCACAAAATTTGAATGAAAACAGATAGACTCTTAACCGAAAATAATGACGTCAGCAAAATGCCGGCGCCCGCATCTCGTGGTCGTGCGGTAGCGTTCTCGCTTCCCACGCACGGGTTCCCGGGTTCGATTCCCGGCGGGGTCAGGGATTTTCTCTGCCTCGTGATGGCTGGGTGTTGTGTGATGTCCTTAGGTTAGTTAGGTTTAAGTAGTTCTAAGTTCTAGGGGACTGATGACCATAGCTGTTAAGTCCCATAGTGCTCAGAGCCATTTGAAAATGCCGGCACGAACCTGAAACTTGAGGCGTTGGCCATTGAATCTGTCACTTTACTTTCACAGGCGAAGTGTTTCATGCCCATATCACAGAGTTGGGAAGAGTCCTTGGTAGATTCACAGGTTCATCAGATCAAACAGGAGTGACAAACGCACTCGCTTCGTAATAGGGCTGCAACAATACTGTCTGCGTGGGGCGATTGCGGAACTAGATTCCTGAACAGTCAGCTGGAACTCTATATAGTTCACGCATACCATAATGTTTGCACATGACACGACGTTGCACTTGCACGAGTTGATAATTTCGTTCACACTTCAACAAATAACAGACCAACGTCATCTTCACTGGAAGTTCGTTGTTTATCATCAATTTGATAAATCTATTTCTCATCGAATTCCGCAGATTGAAAAGTTCCATAAGTTATAATTTCATCATAATTAAAAACTAGCATCCCGAATCATCACGAATTCAGTTCCCTGAACTGAGATGTCAAGTGCACAGCTCAGTATATCATACTCCACATGCAGGAAACCTGTTATGTGGCTATGGAAAGAAATCTGACTTAAAAGTGCAAAACACAACACATTGATAACCATGACATCTGTATTTGTACAGCTAAGGACAGCTCCAAATACAAGCTGGACCGATTCTAAACCAGTAATTATCTTTAGCATATTCTCCAGTTTGGACTGACTCAATGCTTTTGTTAATCTTGATGATAACAAGGGAAAAGTGATCTGCTTTTGTGAACTTAGAATTGTTCCATCTATATAAATATCGAACTTTCTCTTAAATTATTCTGTAATAATAGCTTCAACAGCAAGCAAAATCTTAACAGTCTGAAGAACCATTATGAATATTTTCAGAAAATAACTGATGATTATTCTGAAATAAAATATCAGCTCCTGCGTACTTTACAGGAGATCACTTATCGACAACGAACTTCATCAGCTCAACAAATCATACATAAGTACAAGTAACATAACCATAAATAATACAATCATTTACGTTACATCTACATATGAAGTATCTTGCTGAAAATTCAAAGAAAATCTTAAGCTATGTATTACATATCAGAAACCCCTAGTTAAGAAATTATGATTGTGATATTATGGTTCACAACTATCAACAATAGTATTTCATTAGGTTGTGGTGTGGATAGAGTCTTGTAATCGTATGACTACCGAGATACAATAGTAAGTAAACGAACGGATCAGGAATTCTTAGAACCTCAGATGGTCCAGTGTACACCAATTTCCACTTATTTTTTTTTCTTATTCAATAGCGATGATGATGATGGATGGATTGAAATATTACTATTCTAACTAACCTTTTGTCATAACCCCATTTTCTTCTGATTTCTTCGTTGACGAATTTATGATGTGACTATGGGACAGGTTAGAAGCGATGGCAGAAAGTTTCATGACGAAATACTTCCAGATGACTTTTATATTCTCATATTATTCCAGGTTTTTCCCCAAACACTTGTCAATATTGTGTGAAGAGGTCAAATATCTGCCAATTTTGTTGTTGGTAAGGTTCTATTTCTGATATCATTTGCTGCACTGGTGCTGCAACTCCAAGTACTTTAATAGATTGCACCAGAAACTTTCAACATCTGATATTGTTTGACAATCAAGTCGATCAAGAAACCTTTGCATTGTCGTCCGTGGCTGCCATCCTTCTGTAACAGCTCGATCTGAATTATGGCTCCGTCAATCAGAAAGGAAGCCTTGCCTGTTGAGAAGTCAATTATTGCGCCCTTCTCACAGATAAATTCAAGGTTCCGAATACGGTTTTCAATCAATCCTTCAACCACTACAAAGTGGCTACGTTTTCCTGTCTATCATATGAGTCTGTATTCTTGTGTTTCTTGATCATATGGCTACTGCTCCAACAATGTTGCAGTTGGGTACTGGATAGGCTAGCAACTTGGATCGCACAGAGACTTTATTAAACAACCTTGTTGAGATAACATTCGCCGATACTCCTGTTCTCCCTTGTCCAAAATAATTGTGGTTGAAATGTCCTTAATCATGGTCATAGTTGCAGATTGTAGTACTGATGGGTATTCCTAGTTGCATTTGTTAACAGCCGCACAGATTTCCTCCGTTATACCGGTCCATCATCGTACAGGAAGAACTGCAGAGTTTCATCACAGTCCCTATCCCATCTCATGCCAGATTATCCAGGGCTTGATATCGTCCCAGTTAGTCTACACGACGCCGTTCGGTAGGACAATTGATATTATCGATGCCTTCCGTTATTACAGTTGGATGCGATCACCAATCCAGATTCTGTATGGTTCCATCGCTGAATATTGATATTACCGAGCGGGGTAGCCCAGTGGTTAACAGTGGACTTACACTCTGGAAGACGACGGTTCAAACTCGCGTCTAGCCTTTTTGATATAGGATTTCCGTGATTTCCCTAAATCGCTTGAAAAAAATACTGCGATAGTTTCTTTTAAAGGGCACGGTCACTTTCCTTCTTCATCCTTCCCTAATCCGAGCTTGTTCTCAGTCTCTGATGATCTCGTTGTCGACGGGAAGTTAAACAGTAATCTCCCCTAATTATTTGTATGGGGCACACAGGTAGGGTTAAATCTACCCTCGTTTTAATTTTGTTTCTTGCGGTTTGGGCCATAGTTGTCCCATTAACGTTTGCCGTTGTCATTATTTTGATAACCATTTGTTTATCTGGCTGTGTAAGACTAGCATTCAGTTAAAGTAGTTGGTTTCCACAACAGTCGTAGCTTGTCCTACGTCCCTGTGAGTAATAATCTCCATGTCTGGATTGTGACATGATCTCCTGTGGTATTAAATTTTAAGTAGGCTGTTTAGGTTTTTATGTTGGTAACGCCACGTAGCGCTCGGTATGAAAATCATTGACTGTGCTGTGTGCAGTCTGTGGCTGGTTTGCATTGTTGGAATATTTGCTATTGTAGTGTTGGGCAGTTGGATGCGAACAGCGCGTAGCGTTGCGCAGTTGGTGGTGAGCCGCCAGCAGTGGTGGATGTGGGAAGAGAGATGGCAGAGTTTTGAGAGCGGACGATCTGGACGTGTGTCCGTCAGAAAAACGAAATTTGTAAGACTGGATGTCATGAACTGGTATATATATTGTAAGTTTTGAACGCTATTAAGGTAATACACTGTTTGTTCTCTATCAAAATCTTCCATTTGCTAACTATGCCTATCAGTAGTAAGTACCTTCAGTAGTTAGAATCTTTTATTTAGCTGGGAGTATTAGCGCTCGCTGTATTGCAGTAGTTCGAGTAACGAAGATTTTTGTGAGGTAAGTGATTCATGAAAGGTATAGGTTATTGTTAGTCACGGCCACTCTTTTGTAGGGATTATTGAAAGTCAGATTGCATTGCGCTAAAAAAATTGTGTGTCAGTTCAGTGTCGATCAGAATAAGTAAAGAGAGAAATGTCTGAGTAAGTTCAGTTTTGCTCAGCTGTTTGAAAATCAAATTACATAAGGGGTTTACCAGCACTGGCATTCATAAATTTTCTAAGGGGAAGTTTCAAAATCATGGAATCCTATATAAATTCCTCTAAATTTGGTTCTGATACATGAATGTCTTTCTCGGATTCGTTAGGCACTTTTCCCTTCAGGTTCCATAGAACATCTCCGTGCTAAATGGTTTCGTCCTAGGAACGCGCCTATTTAGATATTTTCCAAAATATCTGTGGAAACTTACATTTTTAAATGACAGAGGCTCCAGAACATATACTTCATTTCTCAGTTTCTCCTTAAAACTATGAGACCAGTATTCAGCAAGAAAGGACTTTTAATCTCATCGGGGATAAATCATGTGACCTGACTAATCTGTGCTGCCGCCCAAGACTGAGATATGACACCTGTAAATCCACCGATAAACATTATGCGACTTAGAACTCCTTTGTCGCGATAAAATACCTGAAATTGCATCTGAGCATTTTCTCCTCCGTTAATATTGTTGTGTACAACTTGGCTGTCACCAGCGCACAGTGCGCAGAGTTTATGTTATTTTGTAATGACTGGTACGCATCCCTATTGTTACAATCTGACCCATTACTCGAGGTTTGCGCTCTTTCGACATCACGTAATTGTTGTTGGCACTCTTGCACCGCGTCCTGGACCGCCATTATCTCTTTGTGACAGTTTCAACGGTTTCCTAGATTTTGTTCCTCAGCTAAGAGGTATTGGAACCTATATGTTTCTTTATTTCTCACAGTCTCTGTTTCGGTTAGCTTGAGGTGAGATTTTCATTTGGCAGATTGTTAACCGCAGTGTGCATTTGTTTATCACACATTGTGTGACTTGCTTCTCCTTGGCCTTGGCCCAAGCATCTAGGCGTGCTGAACGCTTCTGTTTAAGTACGGCGAACTTTTCCTCTATCATCTCTTCATGAGCAGTTGATAAGCTGTTCACTGGTTGGGAAAATTGAGACACCTTATTACTTAGGGTTTCCTGTCTGTTACGACTATCATTAACTTTGCCTTAAGCTGTTTCATAATAGCCCGAATTTTCTCTTGAGCTTTTCGTGATTATGCCACTTTACTTGCTAATTCTGCAACCTGAGCGGTAATTTCGGTTTTAGTTGCCATTTTGGCTTTTTCCTTGCCAGAAATCTCAGACGCTGCAAAATTTTGATAAAGGGATTTATAATTGGTTGGCTTGCTGCTTCTGTTTCCTGTACCTCCTCACCCGATTGAAAATTTGCTGCCTCTGGCAACTGTGGCATTTTGTTTGTGTCGGCTCGATGGTGATGGGTGTCCCAGTCTGGTTGACATGGAACAGCGTCCGTCGATCGCGACGTATCCGATCTGTAACTGTTACAAACAATCTCCTCGCTTGGTTGATTAGTTTCAGACACTATCTCCCTTAGAATGATATCAGCGTATCGATGGAGCAGCACGCCGGAATGTGTAAGCGGCCCTTGTTTAAAATTGAAGCACTGGTGTTCGAAGTCTGTCGCTCTTCTTTACCTCCAACGCACCGCGACTGCACCACTCGGTACCGCAACACGTCCGTGGATCTGAAACAATTAACCACATGTGCTTCTCTTGTTCGCGACAGGCTGATAAGCTTTCGCGAACTTGATAACTATAGTTCTTATGCCCGGTTTGCGAATGAGTGTTCAAACGCAGATAATAGGATATCTTGAATTATAAAGTCCATCACTCAAGCCGATGCCACATCATAGTTTTGCGAGGATGTGGGTTTATTAATTAACATAGCGTCGTCAAGGCGCCGCTACGGTGTTAATTCAACAACTAATACGACGTACTTCCAGAGATAAAATACTCTTCGAACAACGTACAGAATTCGCCGTATTCGGTGTAAACTTGCTGTTCACTGTTAATAAAAATCACTAAATCACCTTTAACTTCTGCGTTCCCCCAAGAAATAGTTAATTTCACAATCACACAGTAAATTTCTATTAAATGACGTAGCTGACACGAAGCATTAAGGCTATATTGGAGTTTACTAAACTTCGTAATTATTTAAACCTGCACAGAAAACACACCGATCTGTCATTCAGGGTCTTGAATCTATTTGCATCAGCGTTTCTGACATTGACTACATCTTCTGACAACACGGCGTAACTGTAAGTTCTTCGTGATCGCGTGTAGCTGTTTCCTACTCATGACTAATAGTAGAGTTTATGTCGGCGGTTGATATGGGCCTATTGCTATGACAATCACTGATCACGAAGGCTAAGTCCCAGCGTTAATCAGGTATCACACGATTTACTTTTGTTTCACATATAATAACTGCTCCGATGTCTGGATAAACCGTAATTGTTATTTTACTTCAGTTTGAAATTCAGACTAGTACATTAAGTCGATACTGGAAAACTTTTAAAACTTCAGATCGGTTTGAAACAATCTGTTAGCGTTCAGTAGGCTTACTACTATTGCGACGTCTACAAGAGAGACTGAATTAACATGTCGATTGCAGTGTTACATTGTAGTCGCTGCGAACTTACAGCTCGATGCGGCTACAACTCTCTTCTTAGATAAATATTATCTGTGATCTGTTTATGGTCTGGGCTTTAACCCTCGTAGAGAATATATTTTGAATTACTTATTTAAAGTTTCAGGCTTCGTATCATCTGATAGTCTTTCATTTATCCCATTACTTATAATAAATGTTATTAGTTACATAGTATTCCTGTTAGTCAAACTTGCAATAGTGTTAATTTTGATGTCAGTAGCTCCCGTCAATGTGAGGATAACTAATGTTGCTATTTGCTTTGCTACCAAACGGCTTTCATTAGGGGTTCCATATTTGTGGTGTTACGCTACTCCACTTTACGTTAACCCCAAGTCTTGCCCCTGACACAAATATATATATGGACGGAAAAATCGCATCACCAAGTGCGTCATAAACGAAAGCTGGAAGGCGTGTTCCAACGTGTCACACATGATGTTCTGTTCATATTTCCCTGCAGTCGCGTAGGAGCAGCGCTAGTAGCGCCACTATGAGGGTGCACATCAGGTTTGCCTTAAATACACGTGGTAACGGTCGTGAGCGTTAGTTAATTTTCAGATTGAACGTGATGAATTGATTTCAGTCATGAATGTCTTTGACGCGACAAACACCTCACTGAGCTTGAACGAGGTCGCGTAATAGCGCCATGAGAAGTTGGATGTTCCATCTCCAATACAGCAGAAAAATCTGCCAGGAATGTAGCAACTGTACGTGACTGCTGGAAGTGGCGGTCACGGGGATGAACGGTCGCAAGAGCACCGAGCTCCGTACGACCACGTGCACTGCCGAGAGGGAAGACCATTGTGTTCAGCGTATGGCTCTGCTGCATCGTACTACATCTGCAGCAACAATGTGAGAAGCTATTTGCACCACAGTGACACAACTAAATTCTACTAATCGGTTACTTCAAGGAGAGCTAGACGCCCTGTAGCGTGCATTCCACTGACACAAAATCACCGCCACTTGCGACTTCAGTTGTGGCAAACGAGAGCTCATTGTAGAGCAGGGTGGAGGTCTGTTCCGTTTTCAGATGAAATCTGGTTCTTCCTCGGTGACAATGAAAGCCTTGTGTTGATTAGGTCTGTTGAGGGCCTGCAGCCAAGCTGTCTACACGCTAGACACACTGGAGTTGCACCTGGAATTATGATCTGGTGCGCGACTTTGTATAACAGCAGCAGCACTCTGTTGATTATTGCACGCACTCTGACTGCAAATTTGTATGACGTTCTGGTGAATGGACCTTTCGTGCTGCTATTCATGAACGGCGCTCTAGGGGGTCATTTACAGCTGGACAATGCTGGCCCACAAACCGCTGTTGTAATCCAACAATCTCCATAGAGTGTCGATACGTTGCCTTGACCTGCTCGATCGCCAGATCTATCTACCATCGAGCACGTATGGGACATCATCGGACGACAACTACAGCGTCATCCACAAACAGCTTTAACCGTCCCTGTATTGATCCACTGGGTGCAACAGGCAAGGAAGTCCTCTCGCAAACTGACGTCCGGCACCTGAACGACACAAAGCGTACGCGTTTGAATTCTTGCATTCTTCATTTTGGCGGTTACATCGGTTATTAATGTCCCAGCATTTCACATTTCCAGTTGCTTATCTCGTCCTTTCATTAACCCGTGATTTTGTAACGTTAATCTTTCAAATGCTTTACCTAGACAAACGTATTCCCGAAATTTCATTACTCTATATAAATTAATTTTTTATGTTTTCCGAAAGTGTATGATTGAAATGAACGCGCTTCCGGATAAAAAAAATATTCGCGGAAGTCATACCCATGATTGCTGAAAAGTTGTTTAAAGACAGAAAGCAATACAAAACGGTATGCG
Source organism: Schistocerca nitens (assembly GCF_023898315.1). Taxonomy (NCBI): domain Eukaryota; kingdom Metazoa; phylum Arthropoda; class Insecta; order Orthoptera; family Acrididae; genus Schistocerca; species Schistocerca nitens. The sequence goes on from NC_064617.1 coordinate 405,811,392, forward strand.
CTTGTATCGACAGCCAGAGCTGTAAGGATACCAATCTTTATGTACAGGCACGTCTTCAGAATGAAGCGTGAAATTGCTGAATCTCGGTAAAAATGACTCCCGGTTTTAGTACAGTTCGTCTCACTGTTGCTGATCTCACGATATTAATGCGCAGGTGGCTACTTGAGTGGAGACAAAATCACTCACCGGTTTTGTCCCTACAGCTTTCATCTACATCTAAGTTCAAGTCAGCTGGAAAAAAATGCCTAAGTTGCCTGCACATCTATTTTGCTGGGCAGGTTCGGTGATGATTCTTGGCTGCAGAGTAATTTGTGCCATCTTCTTCCTACATCTGCAGTAGCCATTTGAGCTGCAGTTGCCACCACAGTGACACAACGAAATGTTGCAGATTACTCCGAAGACAGTTCCGAACCAGACACTCTGTAGCGTGCATTCGACTGACCTCGAACTACCGCTGTTTGCAACTTCAGTGGTGTCGAGCGAGAGCTCATTGGGGCGCTGTTTGGACGTCCGTTACGTTTTCTGATAAAAGCTGGTTGCTCCTTGGTGCCAGTGAAAGTCTTGTGTTGATTAGGAGGATGTCAGTTGAGGGCCTGCAACCATGCTGTCTACGTGCTAGACACACTGGACTTGCACCAGGAATTATGATCTGGTGTGCGACTTTGTATCACTGCAGGCGCACTCTGTTGATTATTCCACGCACTCTGCAAATTCTGGTGATGCCACCTGTTGTGATGCCACTCATGAACATCGTTCCAGGGAATGTTTTCCAACAGGGTAACGCTCACCCACATCCTGCTGTTGTGACCCAACATCCTTTACAGAGTGTCGACATGTTGCCTTGACCTGCTCGATCACATGATCTGTCTCCAATCCAGCACATAAGAGACATCATCGGATGACAACTGCAACGTCATATTCAAACAGTGAAACAGTCATATAACCATCTCAGTTTTGACCGACCTAGTTCAACTCTGTCCCAAAAACTGACATCTGGCTCCTGTTATCACAATGCGTGAAGGTTTACAAGCTTGTACTTAAAATTCCGGTGGTTAATAATAATGCTTTTGATATATGAAATGGCTAATCATGCACTTCCGTTAACGTGTGATCTTGTTATTTTAATCGCATAAATACACGGGTGTCCAGAAAAAGCAACAAACCGCTTTTTCCTCGTCCTGTGTTTAATTCACGATGTAATCATACAGACTGTCAACACATGTCCGTACGACCGTGTTCTACACGGAAGATGGTATTTCGGTCAGCGGAAAGCGACGCCAACGATGGAGTCAGGGCACCTATTTCTGAGTGCACAGTCACAGTTGGTGAAGTATGGCACAAAGCAGACGCCTATCAGACTTTCTGCAATGAAGGGATATAGAATGAATGGAAGCAGGACAGTCGCATACTCATTTGACCCGATGGCTTAATGTGAATCGTTATGTTGTTTCTCGGATGTGGCGAGAAACTCTATTCCGAAGACGACAAGATACTTCAGAAAGGGAGGACCGTTATTTGGCTGCAAGAACGTAACTGTACCACCTTAGTACTGCGCAACGTCTGGTATCTGACCTCACAGCATCCACTAGATGTGTTGTATCGAGGTAAACGGCATAGAGGAGGCTTCTACAGAGTGGCCTTTATTGTCGGAGACCTGCTGTATGGGTGCGTCTGAAGCGTCATCACAGAAGGTAACGTCTAGGGTGGAGTCGTGAACATGCCACCTTAACATCCCAACAGTGGCTCACTGTTCTTTCCACACATGAGACCCGATTTTGTCTGGAAAGTGATTATCGACGGATTCGCATCTAAAGGGAATGTGGAATACGATTTCGAGAACCGAAAATTGTGGAAAGACACCGATATCGAGGAGGATCGCTAATGGTGTGGGCAGGGACCGTGTTGATCACTCGAACACCTCTTCATGAAATTTTATGGGTGAATCGGGAAGGTTTAACTGCTGTCAGGTACCGTGACGAAGTCTCGGACCTCATGTACGGTTGTTGCGAGGTGCTGTGCGCCCAGATGTCGTATTGGTGGACGATAATGCTCGACCTCATAGAGCATGAGTGTTTGATGGTTTCTTGGGAAACGCGTGCTCGCTCTCCCGATTTGAATCCCATAGAGCATGTCTGGGATGCACTAGGAAGACGGGATGCATCACGTCAACATCCAGCAGCCACTCTTCAAGACTTACGAGCAGATCCGCAGGAAGAATGGGCATTATTCCCTTAACATGACATTGATGATGTTATTCACAGCATAATCCGTCGTTGTCAGGCCTCTATTGCTGGCAGAAGTCGTCAGACCCATAATGAGCACCTAAACAAGTTAACGGAATGGGTGTGCTGATCTGTTAAGTTGGAAAAAACAGAGAACATTTTCGTCTAGTGTTCTGCATGTAGCAGTTGTTTACGTTCTGTATCTTTACATTGCTTTTGCTTTGCTATCGCGTGTATATACTGTTTTGTGCCAAAATAAACGCAACCTTGCAAAAATTTCCATTTCTTGCTTTAATTTTGGACACCAGGGTATGTTACCTAGACAAATGTAGAATTTTGGTTTGGTTTGGTTCTGCTTTAGGGCTCATAAAACAACTGGGGTCATACGCGCTCAAGTAAAAACTACAGAACCGTAAGAGACAGAGGAGTTAAACGACTATACGTCGGTCCCAATTAATGTAATAGAAGACAGCTAAAAACAGGCACGTGGAAAAAGGGCTAAAAAAGACACCATACAGAAACGGAGGTCCAAAACTAAATATTAATTGACCTTCGCCATATTGCATTGGCGGATAAAAAGTAAAACTCGTTCGACAGCCCGCGCGTCATTTGCTAAAACGGCCGATAACTCAGACGGCAAACCAAAGCGGGAACATAAACGGTTAAAAAATGGCATTTCATCAGGAGGAAGTCGTGGACAGTTAAAACGTGGGCGCAGTATGTACAAAGTGGTAGGGTAGCACCACTTATCAAAAGACGATGGCTAAAATGGTAGTGCCCAATACGCAGCATAGTTAAAATGACCTCCTCCCGGAGTTAGGGGCGAGAGAAGGTCGTCCAAGACGCTGGGAGGGGTTTAATAATCCAGAGCTTATTCCCGTGAAGGGAGGACCATTGGCGATGCCAAAGGGATCCAACCTCATGACATACGGCAACACAGAGATCATCGGAGGGAATATAGGATCTGGCAGGTTAGGTACGAGGACTGCAGCCTTGACTGCAGCGTCAGCAGTCTCATTTCCTGGCAGACCGACATGACCAGGAACCCACAGAGACATCACATTGGCTCCACCAAGAGTGAGCAAGTGACAGTTCTCCTTGAGCCGCTGCGCTAAGGGATGGGCGGTGTACAGCGCACATAGACTTTGAAGGGCGCTGAGTGAGTTTGAGCAGAGGACACAATTGAAAAGGCTGTGTCGACGGGTGTAATCCGTAGCCTGATACACGGCGAAGAGCTCGGCTGTAAATACTGAGCAGTGTGCTGGAAGCCGAGATCGAAAGACATGGGTGCCAATGACAAAGCCACACCCGACCATACGGTCAGTCCGAGAGCCATCAGTGTATACAAAGGTACAATCGCGAAGTTCCATGTTGTCGTAAAACTCAAAGCGATAGAGTTAGGCTGAAGTAGTGTCCTTAGGAAGCGAATGAAGGCCAAGGTTAACATGGTCCGCTTCACACCCACCGGGAATGTTGCAGGTCGTGTGAAATTAAGCAACCGTATCTAGTGCTGAAATCGGACTTCAGGAGGTAACTGAGAAGAGGGACGCGTCCCATACTGGAGATGTAAGGAATCATCAAAGGTGCAGGCGTAGGATGGGTGGAAGCGCATGGCAGACAAATGGCATGCATGCCTTCTGAGGAGAAAGTCACGGCGGTAGGATAGTGTTAGTTCAGCAGCTTCAGCTTACAGACTCTCAACTGGGCTAGTGTAAGAGGAGACCATGGCCAAACAGAAGCCACGACGGTGGATAGTGTTGAGACAGCATAAGAAGAAGGGACGTGCAGACGCATAAACAAAGCACCCAGTGTCAAGTTTCGAACGGAAAAGTGACCGGTACAAAAGGAGGAGGGTGGTTCGATCGGCACCCCAGGAAGTACCATTGAGGACACGTAGGACATTGAGGAACCGAGTACAGTGGGCTACCAGGTAAGACCTACCTATCAAGCATGAGCCCCAGCAATTTAGTAGTTTCAACGAACATAAGGGCAACAGGCCCAAGATGTAAGGATGGTGGGAGACCAATTCATACAGATGGCTTTGTCAGTGGAAAAGAGAAAGCCTTTGTCGATGCTCCAGCAGTAAAGACGATCAAGACATCACTGAAGACGCCGCTCAGTGAGACATGTCCTTGGAGAACTGCAATAGACGGCAAAATCGTCAACAAAAACGGAGCCGGAGATGCCCAGTGGGTGACAGGCCATGATAGGGTTAAAGGCGATAGCAAAGAGGATGACGCTCAGGACGGAACCCTGTGAAATACCGTTTTCCTGGATAAAGGTGTCTAACAAGGCAGAATCCATACGCACCTTGAAAACTCGGTCAATCACAAATGCCTGAAGGAAACAGGCAGGAGGCCACGGAAGGCCCACGTGTAAAGAGTACTGACAAGGGAACCTCCCCATCGCACCCCCCTCAGATTTAGTTATAAGTTGGAACAGTGGATAGGCCTTGAAAAACTGAACACAGATCAATCGAGAAAACAGGAAGAAGCTGTGTGGAACTACGAAAAAAATAAGCAAAATATACAAACTGAGTAGTCCTTGCGCAACATAGGCAACAACTAGGACATTGAGGGTTCAGGAGCACCGTGGTCCCGTGGTTAGCGTGAGCAGCTGCGGAACGAGAGGTCCTTGGTTCAAGTCGTCCCTCGAGTGAAAAATTTTCTGTCTTTATTTTCTCAAAGTTATGATCTGTCCGTTCGTTCATTGACATCTCTGTTCACTGTAATAAGTTTAGTGTCTGTGTTTTGCGACCGTACCGCAAAACCGTGCGATTAGTAGACGAAAGGACCTGCCTTTCCAATGGGAACCGAAAACATTTGATCGCAAGGTCATAGGTCAACCGATTCCTCCACAGGAAAATACGTCTGATATATTCCATACGATACTGGTGATTGCATGTGCGTCACATGACACTAATATGTTGTCGACCCACCTAACTTGTACACTTGGCGAATGGGTAAAAAGATTCTTCTACCTTGCCCGATTTAGGTTTTCTTGTGGATGTGATTATCACTCCCAAAAAAGTGATCGCATCGGACGGACAGACGGACTGATAAAAATTGTCTGAAAACAAAAAATTAAAATTTTCACTCGAGGGAGGACTTGAACCAAGGACCTCTCGTTCCGCAGCTGCTCACGCTAACCAGAGGACCACGGCACTGCTGACCGCACATGACCCTTGCAGTTACATATCATCCACATGGACTACTCAGTTTGTATATTTTGCTTATTTTTTCATAGTTCCACACAACTTCTTCCCGTTTTCTCGATTGATCTGTGTTCAGTTTTTCAAGGCCTATCCACTCTGTCACCTTATAAATAAATCTGAGGGGAGTGCGATGGGGAGGTTCCCTTGTGAGGATACAAATTCTCCAGCAGGTGTCGTAGGCCTTCTCCAAATCGAAAAACACTTGCACAGTCTGGGATTTCCGCAGGAAACCATTCATGACATGGGTGTACAAAGTAACGAGATGGTCAACTGCAGAAAGCCGCGCTCGAAATCCACACTGTGACTTCGTCAGTAAATTGCGAGACTCAAGCCATCATACCTGTCAGGCATGAATCATACGTTCCATCACCTTGCAAACGCAGCTGGTGAGAGAGACGGGGCGGTAGCTAGAAGGAAGGTTTTTGTCCTTACCGGGATTAGGTATGGGTATGACGGTGACTTCACGCCAGTGTCCGGGAAATGTGCCTTCTGCCTAGATGCGGTTGTACGAGTTATGCAGAACGTGCTTGGCCACAAGAGGAAGGTGCTGCAACATCGGAATGTGGATGGCGTCTGGCCCTTGGGTGGGGAATCGGGATGAACAGAGAGCATGATCTAGCTCCCTCATAGTAAAGGCGGCATTGTAGTACACACGATTCGGAGAAGGGAAGGGTATAGCCCGAGCCGCCTCCGCTCGTTTCCGATGGAGGAAGGCAGGGTAAAGTGGGAAGAGCTCAAAACTTCCGCAAAATGGAGGTCCAAGGTGTTGGAGATAGCAATAGACTTCCACTATAACATCGTCTGCTACGGTCAGGTCAGAAATTGGGGAATGCATCTTGATCCAAGAGAGCCCTCGGAGGTTGGTCCACACGACAGAGGCAGGGGTGGACAAGTTAAATGAACTAGTGAATGAAATCCGAGCTCTTTTGCTATCCCGAAGAATGAGACGACACACATCTGTTTATAATGAATGGTTTGCCATTGTAGGATGACGGTCAAAAAAGCGAAGAGGTAGCTGCCCAATAAGCTGAAGGAAAACTACCCATGTGACAGCGAATGACATATGGACATAAATAGTACAGAAAAGTCAGGTGGAGAAGGGAAAGATGAACTGCAACGGCTTCAAGATGGGTAGTCATAGAGATGGGTAGACTATGAATGTCATCCCATATGAGCAGCATGATGCCCCTGTGAGGTGGAATGTCGACCTCAAGTGGGAGGTCAAAACGAATCGGTAAGAAATGTGAAAGCTCAAAGCAGTCGTGAGGGCGAAATTTCGTTTCCTAAAGGCAGAGAACAAGGGGACGCTGCAAAGTCCGAGAACGTTCCTTTGGAAGAGAGTCATGACGAGGAACAGCTGTAGGGGGGTCACCTCGCCGGCTGCCGAGTGACAGCCGGTGAAGAGTCGTTACTACAGGGCACAGGAGCAGAAGGACCTGCTCCATGGTGTCCACAGAAGCATCGGCTTGCTTGTGCAGTCGTTCTGTGGAGTCCAGCGCTGAAAAACGGTTGGTGGTGCGCTTCGGCGTCATGGTGGTCGCCTGGGCTAAGGTATCATGTGGCGACACTGTCGAAGACGATCTTCGAGTTGGCGAAGTAGAAGACCGTTTGAGTTTGGTGGACTTCTTTGAGCCTTTCCGGTTAGAGGAAGACGGGTATTGTTTGGCTGGAGGGATGGAGGAAGTCTTCACGGGAGTACTCCTTCTATCCTTTCCGGCCAACTGGTTGTGTAGCTGTTGGCGAGAGTTTGACAGCTTGTTGCACAGCTGGATGGGCGGAAGGCGATGCTACCTCGACACTGGGCGATTTCACAACCTCAGAGTTGAATTGGAGGTTGCATGTCTGCATGGCCATGTCCTTCATGGAACGGGGACTAACAGGAACAGAACTATAGGTGCCTGTCTAGGAGAACACAGGGTTTGCGACTATCCAGTAACTTGCGAGCGACAGGATAAGGCACTTTTTTCTTTACTCGGATCTCTTGGACAGCCGACTCATCAAGATACATGAGACAATCCCGAGAGGATATTGCATACAGGGGGATGAAGGAAGTGGAGAATCTTCCTCGTGTGTATGCCTACCACAGGTTGCACAGTTGGCTGGGTGTCGACAAGACGTTCTAGTGTGATTGAAATGATGACACTGGTAGCAATCCATCAGGTTCGGAATGTAATGCCGGACTGTGATAATTTCTTAGCGTGCTTTGATCTCGGACAGAAGCTCCATTCTACCAACGGTGAGGAAAAGAGTGCGAGTCGGCACTAAGGAGGAATCTACCTTTTTTCATTCCACAATGGACGGCAGTGACACTGTGATGAGAGAGGTAAGATTGGATTTCTGCCTTGGTTAGACCGTCGAATAACCTGGTGTAAATTACACCACGGGAAGAATTCAAGGTTCTATGGGCCTCGACATGAACAGAGTAGCCGTGGAGAAGCAAGGCGGCAAGCAGTTGTTTTGGTTGAGAATCAGAAGTAGTCTCCAAAAGCAAAGTGCCATTCCATAAACGAGAGACGGATTTCACAGTGCTGGCACTTGCATCAACACCTTTCTGAATAATAAACGGATTTACCGTGGTGAAGGACTGGCCGACTTCAGTACGTGAGACCACGAGGAACCATGGTGCAGCGGGAAGGGTCTTTGAATCTTTAGCCTCATGACATTTACGTTTTGTAGACGTTGATTGGGAAGATGATTGACTCATTGAGAGAAAATCTCCCATGATTGCCAGCGCAGCGTCTCCGATGGCATGCTCCCCCAAATCGGAGTTTAGGAAGGTTACAGCTCAGGCAACCACCCCTCCCTGGGCCTGGCCTGTAGCAGGGGGTACGTGCGAACCCTAACTGTCGACCCGGGGCTGAGAATTACGCGTTACCTAGTCACCCGTAACGCATCAGACGCGTGGGCCGGCCTTCAGGAGTGCACAGGGAGGAAGAATAAAAGGAGGAACCTCAAACGCCGAAGCGGAGGAACGAAAGGAGAAGGGAAACAAAGAAAGGAAAAAGGGAGAAAAAAAAGTGAGATTGTTATAACGTCAGTGACAGACAATGCAGAACATTTCCAATAACACTCCAGACCTGTTTCCCAAGCGAGGGGAAAAAGAATAGCAAGAGGTTAGACATGCAGTACGATAGGGAAAAAATGCGCCAGAGAGTGGCGAGTCCCATGGGTGGAGTATTTTTTTCCGGGGGGGTGGGGGGGGGGGGTGGGGGTACGAAATAAGCAAACATTACGATAAACAAGAAAATGTTTATACGATTTAAAACTGAACGTAGTAAATGAAAGGCACATAACAGCCTCCAGATCTCAGGAAGTGTGATGATCGTGTCCCTACGTATCGTGTTCCACACATTTTAACAATGATTTGAAGTGACAGGCCGGATCTGTCCTGCGGACCATAGTTTGCGACGCCTATTCTATAGCACCACTTCTTAAATGCCTCAAGTCCTTGTTTTCAGGCTTTCCCATAATAGACGGTTCATTTCCGTTCAGTGTTGTTACAAACGTATATTTTCACAAATTTCTTCCTTCAGTAGTCTGATATTAGTGGATGTCTTTTGGCCAGGAATGCCCTCTTCGCCTGTACTAATCTGCTTTTCATGCCCTCCTTGCTTCGTCCGCCATTTGTTACTATGTCTTCAAAGTAGCAGAAGTCCGGAAATTTATTTACTTCGTGGTTCCCAATTTTGATGCTGAGTTTGTCGCTAATCTCATCACTTTCGTTTCCTTCGGTTTACTCTCAGTCCATATTCTGTACTCATTAGACTTATAGAGCATCACACCACGACAACAAGCACAGTGCAGTGTGCATAAACACTTCTTCACATCTTCAATTCAATGCACTGTGTTATTCTTTCATTTTAACTAATATAGCATTTCATGTATTCGGTAATCTGGTGTACTTATACACGCGAGTATTAATGTAGTGTAATATGTGGAAATAAATCATTAACTCTCAGAAGTTAACCATAGACTGTTTATTCCATTATGTACATTCTGTAATATTTCTTCAGTCTCACAGAAGGATAGTAATGTTGTCAGCTAATCTTATCATTGATATCCTTGCAGCTTGAATCTTAATCTTATCCCTGCACTTTTGTTTTATACCAGTCAGTCTTGCTCCGACGAACAGATTAAAGAGTAGGAGCGAGAGCTCAAATACCTTTCTAATCTAAGCACTTCGTTCGTGGTCTACCGTTCTTACTTTTAAGTATTTATTCTCGCACATATTGTATATTACCGTCTTTCCATGAACAATACACCTATGTTTCGAGAATTTCGTACATATTACATCACTTAACATCGACAAAAGCTTTTTCTAGGTTGACAGATCCTATGAACGTGTTTAGATTTTTTCTCGTTTTACTTCTGTTATGAAGCGCAACAGCAGGACTGTCGCTCTGGCGCCTTCGCCTTTCCTAAAGGCAAACTGATCGTCGTCTTACAGATCCTCAATTTTCTCTTCCATTCTGGTGTATGTTATTTTGTCAGCAATTTCAATGCATGAGCTGTTAAAAAGGTAGTGTGATAGTTCCTCCATATTACCAGCGTTGTTACTATTCGCCACATACACACTGACCACAATTGTTTGCGTTTCATGAGTATTGGCCAGTGTATTGTAACGCCATCTGAGAGAACAGAGGTTCTAGATGGCTCTAAATTAATGAATCCCCTACAACTGGTTTCCTGACAGACTGCTAGTAGTCTTCAGATATGAAATCTATTTTGTTTCGACGCCTATGACAATGAAAATTGAATATGAAAACAACCAGTGCACATTGCAAATCGAAGAGGTAAGATTCTAATGAAATGTCACAAGCTGGGATCGAGTAGTGTCTTGGGATGATCACGTATAACTTCGACTTCGTTCAAGCCGCAAATGAGACCTCTTGTGCTTGACTGAACAGTCGTGAAGAGACATGATAATAATGATGTCGACTGCTTGTGGACTGCCATGTAACAATTCCTAATACTATTTCGGCTAAAATATTTGCTGAAATACGGTAACTACATTGAATGAACAGTAAAAAACTATTTATTTTGGTTGTACTTACGGAAAAGCCGGCCGCGGTGGCCGTGCGGTTCTAGGCGCTCCAGTCCGGAGCCGCGCTGCTGCTACGGTCGCAGGTTCGAATCCTGTCTCGGGCATGGGTGTGTGTGATGTCCTTAGGTTAGTTAGGTTTAAGTAGTTCTAAGTTCTAGGGGACTGATGACCACAGCAGTTGAGTCCCATCGTGCTCAGAGCCATTTGAACTTACGGAAAAGCGAAGCTTTCGGAAAATTAGCATCTATAACCCCCGGTATAATACCAACCTTTGTTCTACGATGCTGCAATTGCTCTGTCTTTGAAATAAGCGACATTGGATTGTTTCCTTCCTGCTTTTCTGGCATCGTCACGGTACGTACGTAAGCGTACTCCCTCTAACGTTTGCTTGTAATAATATGAGTATTACATTTGAAACGTGTTTCGTTTTCTAAAACGATAAGTCTCAGTTCCTCTGTTTTAATCAAACAATGTAACTAACTTCTATCAGTTTAAATTGAGCTGGAAGGACTTGCCTAGTGACTCAACGATCAATCGCCATAAGTGCTTTATCGTTTGTTATTTTGTTACTAAAAGGTCGAGCCTGCATCTTATTTCGAAGTCCGATTAACTTTTCACAGAATAACTTCCTCTATTTGAAAATTAACTAAATACGCGGTCATTCACCACCACTTCAGCACGCACAAACACGGTAACGCACTCGCCCAGCTGTTTCCTGTCCCATCAACTGGCATATTTCCCCTGGCGGCACAATTCCTGTTTCTGACTCTCTCTCTCTCTCTCTCTCTCTTAAAAACGATACATTCACGAAACTCTGTTGCTATCTGTCATGCTTGTAATAACTGTTTTGCTTCCATTACGCCAATGGTAATGAAAGGCGTAACAGCGAAACAAACATCACCATTAATTGTACTAAAATTAAAATCAATTCAATATATTCAATGCCCACCTCGAACCGGATATATGGCAGACGCAGAATGGTAATATTAGCTAGCACGTCACGAAGTATAATTCATCTTGCTATTGCGCACCTCCTCACCACCTGACTTCTTATATGGGTATCATTCCATTACTTGATGTAAACCGTTCCTGTCTGTTGCTCATAATGTACAGCTTATATACCAAGGCCGAGGACCAAGTGCATTTTATCCCGAATGCAATCCATCATCATTCATCGGAAATAATGTACAGTGTGACAAGGTCGAGAAAGAGATTTGTAGGTGACTTTGTTGGGGGAATCATCCTCATAATTTACACAAAAGAATAGGAAAACCTAAACCAAGGTAGCCTGTAGGGGAGCTGAACCTCGCTCCTCCCGAAAAGCGCACAGGTCTTGTTTTAGCAACAATTGAACCGTGTTTCTTTTTTTCATTCCTGTCAGAATACAGCGCTGTTTCTAATTTGTGTTCAAAGCAGGAGATGACGTTGCCGCGGCCTACATAAGGAAACTGCGCCATCTTCCACACACTGCAATGAGCGTTGCAAGCAGGCGAACTGTCAGTCATCGGCGGTTCAATTGCGATATTAGAACGCTCCATATCATCGACCGATGCAGTGGCATTATAATGCAAAACTTGTACTGGGGCGAGCTGCATACACCGCCACTCGCACGCTGTCGTCCTCGTCCGTGACCCGAGTGGAACACGAACCACTATGGCTCACTGGCCACTACCTCCATACTACCGACGGCTGGACAACATCACCTCCAGACCAGAATAAAATGCCAACCTATAATGAAGAGAAAAATCTTTATGACGACTGTGCACCACGAATTTTAATACTGCCTGATGGCGTTACGTGTACGGAGGTTCGAGTCCTCCCTCAGACATGGGTGTGTGTATTGTCTTTAGCGTAAGTTACTTTAAGTAGTGTTAAGTCTAGGGACCGATAACCTCAGCAGTTTGGTCCCATATTAATTCACACACATTTGAACATTTTTTTAAACACAGTGCGGAAAGCCTACAAGCGTTGCAGATACGAAAGGAGGTTCATTCAAGCCACGATACGAGCCGCAAATAGGGAAATCCGCTGACATAGTACTCTTGACAAAGCATATGTTGTTATTCCACTGCACCTGGGAACGAACATCTCGGCGTATTTGGATGGCTTTTCGTGAGCATCTCCGGAACTTTGTTAAAGGACGGTGAAACCACGAGTGGCGGATGTTGGACATCCACGTCTAATCATAGTACGTAGACATCGGAAGCTTGTCCGACAGGTATCGATCTATGGCAGATCTGACGACAGTGTACAATGAAGGTGCAGGCACAAGCATTTCGGAGCGCACTATCTGGGCACAATGTTGAACATGTGACTCTGTAGCAGACGACGCGTTCACTGTCTCCACATATTGATCCAATGATGTAATCAGTTACGACTTCAGTGGGCGAGCGATACTCGAGACAGGACCTTGGGTCAATGGAAACATGTCACTTGTTTGAACGAATCACTTCGCTTGTTACATCAGGTTGATGGTCGTATCCGAATACGCAATCAACAAAGCGAACAGCTGCTCGAAACATGCACTGCGTCATGGTTGCAGGCCAGTGGGGGCAGTATTGTGCTAAGGGGTACACTGACCTGGGTTTCGAAAACACCATGAGAGCTGTGGACCCAGCAGAAGTTATTGCGGATCACTTCCATCTTTGTATACTTGATGTCTTCAACGGTAGCAATAGCATCAAGTAGCGGGACACCTGTGCCCTGTAACTGGGCGGTAAACGTGCTGCGGGGCTTTATGAAGCAAAACAATGAGTTCACCAAGAATTTCACCTGATCTGAGGCCGATGGAACATATATAGGAGGCTGCTGTCACAAGCTCCGCGGCCACTAACCCCCGTCCTGTACTTTACGGGATTTCGAAGCTCTGTGTGTGGACATCTGGTGCCAAGTAGCTGCGAAAATCTCGTAACAACTTGTCGAACCAATAGCCTACAGAATTGCTGCTGTATTGCGTTCCGCAGATGGACTAATACGCTTTTGAGCAAGTGGTCAGAAAGTTTTAGCATAACGATGCACATTGCTTCGAACTTCATGTGACTGTAGAGCGGCATAAGAAATTGGCTGTAATCACTGTGTAGATATTGAATTTCATTCATCGCTAGTTCATATAGATCTCTCTTAAATGTGCTCTGAATTTGGTACGTGCACTTGAAAGACATGTTATTAATTGGCATTCGGTATCTGGAATGAACTTTGTGAACTGCTTTGGATATACTTTCAAAATATGCATGAAGCAACATTTCGCTCGTTACATTTCAGATGTCGCATTAATTCGTCTGAACTTACAACTGAGGCTCAGGAAATACGTTGACGGAAAAGCAATTCTCAATACCAAGAAGAAGTTGTTCGACATGAACGGAATTTGGTAGGCGTGTTCCTACATCTGAAAGACGATTTCTATTCCAATTTCACGCCAGTCGCATATGAGTGACGCCAATAGCATCGCTATAGGGTCATATCTCCTTTAATAATACGCTGAAATGATCGTGATGGTTAGTTATCTATGAGACTGCTCTCGGTGAGTTGGTATTAGTCAAGAATACCTCACTGAATCTGAACGAAGTCGTGCAATAGGGCTACGCGAATCTGGATGCTCCTTTTGAATATCGCAGAAAGACTTGGCGAAAATCTAGCCACTGTACATGATCGCTGCAGGAGTGGTCACGAGAGAGTGTGGTCGCAAGAAAACCGGTCTACAGACGGCCACGTGGTACTATCAAGAAGGGAGACCATATGTTCGGCGTATTACTCTGGCGCACCGTATTACATCTGTGGCAGCCATATGAGCAGCACTTGGCACCACAGTGACACAACGAACGGTTACAAATCCGTTACTTGAAGAACAGCTCCGAACCAGGCACGCTGTAGCGTCCATTCCACTGACCTCAAACCATAGCTATTTGCGACTGCAGTGGTGTCAAGAGAGAGGGAGCTTATTGAAGGACAGGGTGGAGGTCTCTTGTGTTTCCTGATGAAATCTGGTTCCGTCTCCGTGCCAGTGACGGGTAGGAGGAGGAGGCCAGTTGGGGGCGTGCAATTACCCTGTCTGCATGCTCGAGACACTGGACATACACCTAGAGTTATGGTTTGGATTACAGTTTCGTACGACAGCTGGAGCACTGTCGTAGTTATTCCACGCCCCTTGACTGCAAATCTGGGTGTCAATCTGGTGATTCCACCTGTTGTGTTGCCATTTATGAACAGCATTCCAGGGGGTGTTTTCTAACATGATACCGCTCGCTCACATTCGCTCTTGTAGTCCTTCATCTCCTACAAAGTGTCGACACGTTGCCTTGGCCTGCTCATCACATGTCTCCAATCGAGCACATATGGGACGTCATTGGTCAACTCCAGCGTCGTCCAAATACAACATTAACCGCGTCTGTACTGACGGACCAAGCGCAACATGGATGTAACTCCATCCCATAAACTGACATCCAGCAAGTGTACAACACAATGTAATATTCTGGCTGTTAAAACGGTTATTAATGTACCAGCATTCCACATTTTCAGTGGCTTATCTTGCCTTACATAATCTGTGCTATTGCAATGTCATTCACTTAAATATGTTACCTAGACGAATGTATACCCGAAATTTCATTACTCTACGTTAATTATTTTTTGATGTTACGATTTTTTCCTGTCATTGTAGTTTGGAGGTCGGCGTCTTTTCTCTTTTCGCACATAAACGAAAAACTTCACGCATTTACTATGAAACATACTCAAATATATAACAAATATGTTCTCTTAAAGGCCGGAAAAGTAAAAAGGAAACCAAGAACTTGGCTAATTGAAGAATTAAAACAAGTCATGAACCTCAGAGATGCTGCACAGCGCTCATACAAATCACACTTTGCGCCTTAATATCATATTCCTGCAGGCAGAAGCGGATCAGTAAAGCTGTGAGAAATGCAACACTTAGATATGCCCATTCATTAACCCACAACAGAAATATACCAGCTGTCATATGAAAAAGGTATGGGTTGTCTAGGATATCATATTCCTGCAGGCAGAAAAAGGTATGGGTTGTCTAGGTACGGACAAAATAAAAGCTGCATCTGACCCCACTGTCCCAGCCGAAGAACTGAACGGTACTTCAGTTTACTTACAACCATAACTGAACCGCTAACGAAACAGAGGCTCATTGATTGCTACACGGCAGTAAACAACTGCAAGCAAGAAAAGCTCTGTCTACAGCATGGTACTCGGAATACCGTCAAAAAGTAAACATGAATATCAGGTCATCATCTGCTGAACACGATGGGATCACAGTCCAAAGGAAACTTATTTTTTACCCACTATTGTTCCATACGATATATATCTTAAGCCACTCCTTAACCATAAGTGTTTTTCTTGAGGCCTGAAAACAGGAACCAGTAAGCCACTACCTACAAAGGACGTTGCCACAGCACCCTATGTTTATCGACCTATTTGCATTCTTCGGGCACTGTCCAAGGCCTTAGAATTTATAGTCCACGATCAACTAACCAAATACCTAACTACAAACGACTTATTATACGAATAGCAGTCAGGTTTCCGCAGACGTCACAGCACAACCTCTGCCTTAATAATGGTAACAGATGACATGGAGCTTGTCGTGGATGCAAAAGAGGCGACGATCATGCGTTCCTTAGACTTCAGCAAAGGCTTTGACACCATCGACTTCAACATTTTATTTGCCAAACTCAGCAGCCTAAATTTCTCGCCAGATGCAGTGGAAAGATTTCACTCATACCTGACCACGTGCCAACAATGTGTCGTATCCGGCATCTTAAAGTCACAATGGAGGCAGATGGTATCATTGTCCTCCAGGGATTAGTATTAGGTCCTATACTTTTTTCATTGTTGTAAATAGCACATATACGCTGATGACCCCAGCTTCTAAGTTCAAAACCAAAAAACCTGAAGGTAGCTATCGAAAATCTCAGTACTGACCTGTTTGCAATTTCAAAATGGGCACAGAACATAGGGCTGGTTAAAGTTCGACCCATCTAAAATCCAAGTGGTATGTGTTAGCCATACAAATATCATAGCCCGAAATACCAGGACTCACAACCATCTCTCAGCAAAGAGTCTAGCAGTAATAATGGATGTATATCTAAACTGGACTGGGAATGTAACTGGAATGCGTAAGTAGACATCAACATGTCTCTGCGCTCTACGAAAATACAAAAACCTCTTCCTTTTTGACCTGAGAAAAAATTTGTTCAAACACTTATACTTCCAATTATTGATAAGAGCGATGTTATCCTGCAAGGTCTTTCTCAGGAAAGCTCACAGCGCCTGGGATTGGTTATGAATGCCTGTGCTCGTTATATCTGTAACTTTCGACTCACTGATCACCTTTCACAATCATATGCACAGCTATCCTGGCTGCGTGCAGAGATTTCCATACCCTCTGTTTTCTCTGCTGTCTTATCAGTGTACACTGTCCCTCGAATCTCTCTTCGAACTTAACACTCTTGTCTGAACAACATGGCAGAAACACGCGTTCCAAGCAGAGCAAAATCCTATCTGTCCCAGTCAATCGTTCAGCCACTTTCTCAAAATACTTCTCAGTAGCAGGGACACAACACTGGAATAACTCACGTGCTATATTACAGGACTCAATAACATGGCCTGTTTCATAAGACAGTTAATGACATAGCTGATGAAGAAACAATGATTATTACCATAGTCCTGTATGCACTCCTTACCCCTGTTCATCCTTTCCAACCAGATCTTCCTCGTTTACCAGTAGTCTTAGCTGGTGTAGTATCCTTGAATTTCCTTTCCCTTTCTATTCTGAACATCAGCTACTTTTTTATATTTGCCACTGTCACTACTGTTATTATTATCATTACTATCGTTTTTAGTGAGAGCAGTACCCTCAAACTATTTTTATACGATTTTTCATATTATTCGAATTGAATCTCATTTTCTGGAGAAGAAATGTAGTTAGTGATGAATCCTGCTTCGGATTGAGTCCCCATGACCAACGGAGATGTGTCTGGAGACGCCCCGCCATGCGGCCTGACAACCACGAGTCTGGTCTGGGATGCCATGTCTTTTCACAGCAGAACCCCTTTGGTTGTCATACACGGAACCCTTACAACACAAGCGTACGTCGGAGATATTCTACGCCCAGTTTGGTTGATCTTCAAGGCAAGATAATTCTCGCCAGCAAACGGCGAAAGTTTATACTGCCATTCTTAGCGTTTGCCAAAGGATTTGGCCCGCAAAGTCACCGGATCTCACCCCAACTGAGAACTTTTGGAGCATTATTGGCAGGGCTCTCCAACCAGCTCGCGAGTTTGACGATCTAATGCGCCACTTGGACAGAATTGGCACGATGTCCCCCATAACGAACCCAACAACTCCGTCAATGAGTGTAAAGCCGAACAACGCTTGCATGAGGGCAAGAGGTGAACCAACGCATTATTGACTTGCTCAGTTTGTAAAGCTCATTCTCTTCATTAAATCGTTCAGTTTTTCTAAAATGTAATCATATGTTTCTTTGTACATATACATCGCACCTAGAAATTTTCGTTCCATTTAAATAATTCCTTCGTGGTGTGTCTCTTTCTTTTTTTCTTCTTTTTTCCTAGTACATATCGACATACAGTCACATAAATTGCCTTCTTTGTTACACTGTGTATCGATATATTCAACAGATAAACCATCTCCTTACTAGTATAACTACAAATAGACCTGTGAGGACGGTTCGTGAGTCGTGCTTGAGTGGCTCAGTCGGAGCTGCGCAACAGCTTAGCGTGTTCGGGTGTTCGGTCAGAGGTCTGGCTACTCTCTGTTTTAAAAAAATAACAAATAAAAGAATCAATTGAAGGTTATACCTTTCGCATTATTTGCGAATGTCGACAATAAGCTGCATACAGCAAAAGTCAGTGGTCATTACGCTGCATGCCTCTTACTGTTGACACTTGCAAATAATACGATGTTACAATCTTCTGAAGAAGGCACTAAGTGCCCGAAACCGATTAAGATGTTAAATTCCTTTTATGCATCTGGTTGGTAATTATTTAGATATATACTGAAGATGGATAAAATACGAAAAAAGCTGAGTTAAATATTCAACTACGAACTTGAACTGGTGTCATGTGACATCCGCCTGGACCAAATGGCGAGATCAATAACGAACAAAATAAAGGAAGAGATAGAAGTCGGCAGATCACTTGCCCGTCAAAGGCAAAGGTCCTGCGTTCAAGTCTTGGTCCGACTGTCAGAAGTTTCATATCAGTTCATGCTCTGCTGCAGATTGATAATTTCATCCTAGAAAAATCCTCCAGGCTGTGGCTAAGCCATGTCTCCTCAATATCCTTTCTTCCACACAAATCCTTCAGCGACTACGCACCGACTGGTACGAGAGTGGTGAAAAATAATGCTTCCGAATTTTTTATGTGAAAACTCTTAAAGTTTTTAAATAAAACAAACTTTGTTAATGTTCTTCATCCCTAGTATGCGTGTCTACATATTTATTTCTCAACGTAGTCACCCTTGCTACGAACACATATCTCCCAACGGGAGATCTGTTTAGTGATACCGCCATTGTAAAATTTCGGAGCCACAATCTCATATCTGCTTGCACCGCTTCATCACTGTCAAAGTGTAGTCCACAAAGGTGGTCTTTAAGTATTGGAAACAGATGAAAATCGGAAGGGCCAAATCGGTACTGTATGGAGGATGATCGATGACAGTAAACCCAAGGCGTCGGATTGTTGCAGACGTCACAGCGTTCTTGTGTGATCTGACATTGTCAAACTAAATGAAAGGCTACTCCATGTGTGGACGAACTCTTCGAATTCGAAACACAATTACAGCACGTTTTATCTCACGCATCGACGTAGTTGTATTACACACCGTCGTGTTAAACGCTACAACTCGGAGCCCTCTAGCGGCAGAGGACAGCAAATATGTAGGCACGAAGAATAAAGACGTAGAATGGAAATAATTTTGGTTTTATTTTAAAAACTTCGAGTTTTGCATAAAAAATTCGAAGACATTACTTTTCAGCACGCCCTCGTACTTTATACGAAGGTATGCCACCCAACTGCAATCAACGCGTTCTTTCACTCTCTTTCCTTGCCTACGGTTTTGTGCCCACTCACACTGCACTAAGCGCCTAGAACCGCTCGGCCACTTCGGCCAGCGAAGTATTTTCATTGGGGGGGAATGCAGTGGGGAAGCCAGTGGTCATTTTAGGGAGATCCTCTCCTGGGAATGTAGAATCTGTAGTAGAAACAAGTTAATAGAGGAGCAGGAGCGTAAGATCTGTGCCCTTCAAGAATAAAGACGTAGAATGGAAATAATTTTGGTTTTATTTTAAAAACTTCGAGTTTTGCATAAAAAATTCGAAGACATTACTTTTCAGCACGCCCTCGTACTTTATACGAAGGTATGCCACCCAACTGCAATCAACGCGTTCTTTCACTCTCTTTCCTTGCCTACGGTTTTGTGCCCACTCACACTGCACTAAGTCATCGTGCTATTTTCGGTACGTGTAAACCATAAGGTTAATTTACTAGTAAATGGAAACTGTATGTTTTAGTATTCTGAATTTTTCATTTAAATGAAGGCTGTTACTTAGAAATTTGCTGAGCGAATCAGCAATCCATTAAGATTTAAGTTTTGTTTCACGAAGCTGCTCACATACCCAACACAGGGCCAATTGCTCAAAAGTTGCATACGATATCTAAAGCACACGTTACACGAGCCGACAGTTTTTGAGAAAATGATATGTAGTTGTTCGCATGTAGATAAATTACATACAAAGTTTGCAAATTCTGTGAAATTTGGAAAGTAGGAGACAAGTACTGCCGTTAGTAATACTGTGAGGGCGGGTCAGGAGCCATTCTTGGATAACCTGGCTGGCTGTTAAGAGCGTTATTCTCGAAAGGCGAGATTCCTGGTTTGAGACGCGCTCCGACACACAGCTTGGATCTGCCGGGAAGTTTCAGTGCATCACATGTTATAAAAATGCCACTCCAATGTGAGTTACAATGGAGATCGCATATACAAGGAGCGACATCGTTGTGAACAGCAACTTAGTGACCTTGCCTTACTTTAATATTCGGACAATGAAGTTGGAAACACAGCCCTTCGGTATCGATGGTAATCTAATACCTGTGTTAACAGACAATAAATGGAAGCAATGAAAGAATGTTAGAATTTAAGGGCTGATATGAATGGAGCGCTAGCTCAGAATAGAAGAGCAAGCAAAGGGAACGACCTTGCCCTATTGCAGTAACCATCCTGGCACACTCGTAAATTATATGAACCAAACAAATTCCAAACCACAAAGACTGATCTGTAATTTTAAATCAGTTCATGCCGAATAGGGCCACTGTGTTGTCTCAATCGGTTGGCAACATATGTGCAGTCTAGACCTTCCTTCTTTTCTCTTGTATTTTATCCACTCTAGTATGGAGCTACCTTTGTCAGGATCTGGCAGATTCCATCACACTGTTTAACGTTGTAGCTTGATGCCCTTCCTGCCGTCGCAGTCGTCATGTTAACTTAAGGGAGGGAACTCGTGTGCGCCATCTGACTGCAATTCGTTTAAACTTTGTTCTGTGTGTGATCGTTCCCTGTGTGATCGTATTTTAGCTGTAGGTGTATCGTATCCTCTGAGGCGGAAATCGGGTAGCAGACCAACTTTTGCCTACACGAGCTTGGAAAACCGCCGAAAAGCCACATTCAGATTGGCTTCTCCTAGACTCAGAAGATAGCGTGCTGGGCGTTACGGTGTACGGACACGTCGCAAATCTGTTCCTCGTAGCTGACGTAAGTCTCCTCTTCTTAGCAGAACTCATCCGTCATCCAAACAAGCTGAAGAGTTTGCTTTAGGCTTTAAAAACTGCATTCTGATTTCCATGTTGGAAGTGATAATGCAAGAGATAGGGTTGAAGAAAAAATCAAGGCACGCTCGTAACATTTAGCGACCTAGAAACAGCGTTCGACAACGTAAAATGATGCAAGATGTTCGAAATTCTGAGAAAAATATAGAAAAAAGAGCTCGGATTAAATAGAGTGTAAGACAGCTATTCAGTCTTTCGCCCCTACTGTTCAATCTGTACATCTAAGAAGAAATTACGGCAATAAAAAAAAAGATTCAGGAGCAGGGGGTTAAATTAATTCAGGGTGAAGGAATGTCAGTTATAAGATTCGTTGATGGCATTGCTATCATCAGTGAGTGTGAAGAAGAATTAAGGATCTATTGGATCGAAAGAATTGTCTAATGAGTATAGAATATGGATTCAGAGTAAATCGTAAAAGACAAAGGTAATGGGATGTAAGGAAAAAGGAAAAGCGAGAAACTTTTCATCTCAATTGAGGATCACGAAGTAGATGAAGTTGAGGAATTTTGCTTCCTTGAAGCAAGGAGGACAAAAAAAGCAGACTATCACAGACGAAGAGGGGTTTCCTGGCCACGAGGTTTCTTCTAGTATCAAATACTGGCCTCAATTTGAGGAAGAAATTTTTAAAAATTTACGTTTGCGGGACAGCGTTGTACGGTATTGAATCATTAACAGTTCGAAAAATTAAGCAGAAGAGAATCGAAGCATTTCAGATGTGGTGGTACAGAAGTATGTGTAAAATCGGCCAGGTAAGAGGTGGTTCCCCGCAGAATCGGGAAAGAACATGTGGAAAACACTGACAAGAAGAAGGAACAGAATGATAGGACATATGAAAAGGCTACAGGGCATAATCTCCATGGTACTAGAGGAGAATGTAAAGGTTAAAAACTGCAGGTGAAGACAGAGATGTGAATAGATCCAAGAAATAATTGAAGACTTAGGGTGCAAGTGCTACTCCGAGATGAAGATACTATCGCAGGAAAGGAGTTCATGGTGGGCACATCAAACCAGTCAAAAGATGGAAAAATGACGGGAAAAAAATCTGTGTATCCAATTCTGAACAACTGAACTGATGTATGTTTCTCAGGCAGTTATTAGCAACTTCACTGTATCCTTGTTATCAGATTATCCTGCAAACTTCCCCTATACACAACAGAAAATGGACTGACGAAGAGGAGCCGAATTCGAGGCACGATCTAAAATTTATTACACGAAAGAATTGTTTCCCGTCGGCAGCAATGCTGAGCCTTGGCTGTTCCACCAGTTACGGCGTAAAATTACCCAATAAAAAGCGAGAGGGAATGAAAATACTCTGTTTAAATTCGTTAATTAAAGTATATCAGACGGACGGCAGTAGAACTCAGTGTATCGGAAGTCGATACGTGGACCTATACTTTCAGAACGATGGTACTCACACAAAAGCAATATCGGACAAAGACCTATGAAATTGCAACTAAAAATAGACTCGGTTCGGAAAAAATGTTACACTAAAGTGTAATCTAAAACCGGTAAATTGTGTTGGTCACCTAAAGCGAACCTGTCAGTCTACAGTATTCCACAATATCACATATTTCAAACGCCAATTGGAAAAACAAAAGTTTCTTACTGTACCAGTATCAGAGCGCAGTATATCCCCGCAAGTAAGTCACTCTGTTCTTGCTGTCTTAGAAACATTGCGTAAAATCATATAAAATCACATCGATCACAAAAAACTGGGAACATTTTCGTATTCCATTTTTAAATAATAGCGTTCACTTTTTATGTGCTGCAATCTGTTCCTGAAATTACCAAAATTACTTCGAAAAAGGTTTCTACAAATGTGATAAATATTCCGAGGTAAAATATAGTCATGCTCTTAGGAACTAATAATCTATCGAAATTAGAAAGTGTTTTAATCGAGAAACTCTTCTCAGTTACATATTTATTAGTCTATCTCTTACATTGTTACGTTACTACACACCAACGTCCAATAAGCGACACCACACCAAATTACGTAAAAGTAATATCAGAAGCCAGTTAAAAACTAAATACGTTCTTTCTAAACCGAAGCTATGGGACACTAACACAAATTTTCATTTTTAAGAAAGGTAAAATTGTCAATAGAGAGAGAAGTTCATATTCAAATGCGACATGTCCCACGGTAGAAAATCTTCCGTTTCACGGCCAAAAATGGTACATGATCGACGAATTATAGCTTAAACGTCGACAAGTTGTATAACTAGTTTTAAAAACATGTAGGATTTCACTAGTTATAATTTCCGTAATTCCAAAAATGGTTCAAATGGCTCTGAGCACTATGGGACTTAACATCTAAAGTCATCAGTCACCTAGAACTTAGAACTACTTAAATCTAACTAACCTAAGGGCATCACACATATCCATGCCAGAGGCAGGATTCGAACCTGTGAGCGAAGCGGTCGCGCGGTTCCAGACTGAAGCGCCTAGAACCGCTCGGCCACATCGGCCGGCCCGTAATTGTAGAATTAACAATAAATTCCAAATATCTTTACTGTATTACACAGGCTTAAAATTGTAAACCTCGAAATACACTGACGGAAAAAATTCACCACACCGAGAAGGAGTCCTGCAGCATAAATGAAAGTTGGAAGGCGAGTTTCTACATCTGAAAGGTTATGATTATTCAAATTTCACGGCAATCATGTAAGAGTGGCACTACTACACCACTATAAGGATGCAAGTCAGATTTACTTTAAATACACGCAGTAACGGTCGTGAGCGTAGCTGGGCGTGGTGACTTGATGTTAGTCAAGGATTCCCTTAAGGCGACGAAGACGCCATTATCAAAGTCTAATGGTTCAAATGGCTCTGAGCACTATGGGACTCAGCATCTGAGGCCATCAGTCCCCTAGAACTTCGTACTACTTAAACCTAACTAACCTAAGGACATCACACAGATCCATGCCCGAGGCAGGATTCGAACCTGGGACCGCATCAGCCGCGTGGTTCCAGACTGAAGCGCCTAGAACCGCTCGACCACAGTGGCCGGCTGTGGACTTACACCTGGAGTTACGCTGTAAGATGTGATTTCGTATGACAGCAGGAACACTCTCGTACTTATCCCATACACCCTGACTGCAAACGATTGCAGTCTCGTTATTCGACCTGTTGCGCTGCCATTCATGAACGGCATTCCAGGAGATATTTTCCAACAGGATAACGCTCAGCTACCTACTGCCGTTGTAACCTGATATGCTGTAAGTTTGTCGGCAGGTTGCCTCGTCCTTCTCGATCACCAGATCTGTTTCCAGTTGAGCATACACGGGATACCATCGGACGACAACTCCAGCATCATCCTCAAACAGCATTGACGTTTCCTGTATTGACAGACCAAGTGCAACAGGCACGAAACTCCATTCCACAAACTGGCATCCGGCACCCGTACAACACAATTCATTGGCGTTTGCATGCTTGCATTCAACATTCTAGTGGTTACACTGGTCATTAATGTACCAGCGTTTCACATTTGCAATGACTTATCTCACGCTTACATTAACCTGTGATTTTGTAGTGTTAATCACTTAAATATGGTACCTAGAAAAATATATTTACCAAATTTCATTACTCTATACTAATTATTTTCTGTTCTTGCGATTTATTTCCCGTCAGTGTTTTTACAAATGTTTGCACAAGACGCAACCTCATATTTCCCAACAAAGAAAACAGCAGGAAATCGCAGAGACTGCCTATGGCGGTCCCTGTTGGAGTTCCTTCATGCGATTCTAAAATCGGTCGTTGCACTGAACTACCGACTAAGAAACATCGTGAGTTCCTAGGTACACTATTTTTAAAGTACGACACACTCCTCTACGTAAGTTCAAGGTAGTATCTGTTAGGCGCCCGTTATTTAGCGTAAACAATCAGCATGAAACTTCCTGGCAGATTAAAACTGTGTACTAGACCGAGTCTCGAACTCGGGACCTTTGCCTTTCGCGGGCAAGTGCTCTACCAACTGAGCTACCCAAGCACGACTCACGCCCCATCCTCACAGCTTTACTTCTGCCAGTACCTCGTCTCCTACATTCCAAACTTCGCAGAAGCTCTCCTGCGAACCTTGTTTCATATCAGCGCACACTCCGCTGCAGAGTGAAAATGTCACTCTGGAAACATACCCCAGGCTGTGGCTAAGCCACGTCTCCGAAATATCTTTTCTTTCAGGAGTGCTAGTTCTTCAAGGTTCGCAGGAGAGCTTCTGTAAAGTTGGGAAGGTAGGAGACTACGTACTGGCAGAAGTAAAGCTGTGAGGATGAGCCGTGAGTCCTGCTTGGGTGGCTCAGTTGGTAGAGCACTTGCCCACGAAAGGCAAAGGTCCCGATTTCGAGTCTAGGTCCGGCACACAGTTTTAATCTGCCAGGAAGTTTCACATCAGCGCACACTCCGCTGCAGAGTGAAAATCTCATTCTGGAAATAACCAGCACTTCATTTGAGAGTTTTGGAATGCGCTAGCCAGAACTTATATGCATCACTATGAAACATCGTCTTCTTTGTTCATTTTTACTACATTATGTCTTTAAGAACGCCAGAAGCATTATGACATTTATTCCTCAGAATTCAACAACGTGTCATACTTGAAAAGTAATGTCAGTTCAACAGCAAAATGTTTGGGTGAAACCTCGATAGTAACTAATTCTGTAGTCGATATCTTGGCGAGTTTATGCATATTGTTTAATCAATTAATATTATCTAGTATCTCAAAAATTCAAATGTGTATATATGTATGTGTTTACACGTAAATTTTCTGTTGGATGTTTGCTATGCCCGGAGAGATCAGTATCTGTGAAAATCATGGAAAGAGATTGTTGAATCAAAGTTCGAGTAGAAGGAGGAAGAAAAACGAAGATTGGTGAGAAATTTTACGATTATCTATGTCCGCGTAAGCCCCCAGTGGTTGCTGAATTAGTCAACAGATTAAAGAAAACCCTCAGAAAAATACACATCAGCGCCAGTTCCCTTTACAAAATGCATGTTGAATTTAATCAGCATACTGCATCAATTAACTGAGGAAAGCAAAACTCTAGGACGCATGCAAATGTGGTTCATGCTTGCCATCGTTTTAAAACTAAGGTGGAGCGCATGGCTGCAGTGATAGCTGAGAGTCATAAGTTCAGCCCCGGCCATCTGTGGCAGGCTCTAGGACGAAACCCTTCCACTCCTGCTGGTTCTGCCAGCACGAGATTCTCATTAGCCAGTCGCTGTAGACCGTCCGAGATTCGAACAACGACAAATTTATAGCAATGGCGCCGGTCTACCTTCTAAAGAACACGTTGTGGTTAACCAATAATAAATACACTACTGGCCATTAAAATTGCTACACCACGAAGATGACGTGCTACAGACGTGAAATTTAACCGACAGGAAGAAGATGCTGTGATATGCAAATGATTAGCTTTTCAGAGCATTCACACAAGGTTGGCGCCGGTGGCGACACCTACAACGTGCTGACACGAGGAAAGTTTCCAACCGATTTCTCATACACAAACAGCAGTCGACCGGCGTTGCCGGGTGAAACGTTGTGGTGATGCCTCGTGTAAGGAGGAGAAATGTGTACCATCACGTTGCGACTTTGATAAAGGTCGGACTGTAGCCTACCGCGATTGCGGTTTATCGTATCGCGACATTGCTGCTCGCGTTGGTCGAGATCCAATGACTGTTAGCTGAATATGGAATCGGTAAGTTCATGAGGGTAATACGGAACGCCGTGCTGGATCCCAACGACCTCGTATCACTAGCAGTCGAGATGGCAGGCGTCATATCCTCATGGCTGTAACGGATCGTGCAGCCACGTCTCGATCCCTGAGTCAACAGATGGGGAAATTTGCAAGACAACAACCATCTGCACGAACAGTTCGACGACGTATGCAGCAGCGTGGACTAGCACGTCGGAGACCATGGATGCGGTTACCCATGACGCTGCATTACAGGCAGGAGCGCCTGCGATGGTGTACTCAACGACGAACCTGGGTGCACGAATGGCAAAACGTCATTTTTTCGGATGAATCCAGGTTCTGTTTTCAACATCATGATGGTCGAATCCGTGTTTGGCGACATCGCGGTGAACGCACATTGGAAGCGTGTATTCGTCATCGCCATACTGGCGTATCACCCGGCGTGATGGTATGGGGTGCAATTGGTTACACGTCTCGGTCACCTCCTGTTCGCACTGACGGCACTTTGAACAGTGGACGTTACTTTTCAGATGTGTTACGACCCGTGCTCTACCCTTCATTCGATCCCTGCGAAACCCTGCATTTCAGCAGGATAATGCACGACCGCATGTTGCAGGTACTGTACGGGCCTTTCTGGATACAGAAAATGTTCGACTGCTGCCCTGGCCAGCACATTCTCCAGATCTCTCACCAATTGAAAACGCCTGGACAATGGTGGCCGAGCAACTGGCTCGTCACAATACGCCAGTCACTACTCCTGATTAAATGTGGTATCGTGTTGAAACTGCATGGGCAGCTGTACCTGTACACGCCATCCAAGCTCTGTTTGACTCAATGCCCAGGCGTATCAAGGCCGTTATTACGGCCAGAGGTGGTTGTTCTGGGTACTGATTTCTCAGGATCTATGGACCCAAATTGTGTGAAAAGGTAATCACATGTCAGTTCTAGTATAATATATTTGTCCAATTAATACCCGTTCATCATCTGCATTTCTTCTTGGTGTAGCAATTTTAATGGACATTAGTGTATTTCTCTCTCGGACTGGGGCAAAAGCGAAATTCAGTCTCACTGTGAGGGAGGTTTCACGTCTCAGCCAATGATGGTAGCTGCACTAGGGCCCCCTTGAAAAAATTTAAACATCAATTACGCTGGCCTCCTTTGTCCCACGGATTCTTTTCGCAGTGGGAATTCCGAGTTTCCCATCCTATAGCAGATCTCTACCTCTTTAGAAATCCTGCTTTACGTTGCTTCTCCTAGAGGAAATTTACCGCCTGCCAAATTCCGCCTCCTGCCCTGTGTGCGGCTTTTTTCGGAACGTGTGGTACCTTCTCTGATAGTGCCCATCCGTCCAGTAACTCCCTGGCCACGGCTCTGTCTTTAGCGGGGAATAGTTTTACCACCAGCTTGTAGTTGTACCCCTGTAGTGCTAACTCTCCAGCCAGCCCAAGGATACAGCTCACAGAAGACATTTCACATATCCTTCACTATGTAGAAATTAAATGAGGAAGTTCTTATTACATTCACAAGCATTGGCGTTTCATTTACTTCCGTACTTTCACCCGTCGATAGTGCTTTGAATTGA
Source organism: Schistocerca nitens (assembly GCF_023898315.1). NCBI lineage: Eukaryota > Metazoa > Arthropoda > Insecta > Orthoptera > Acrididae > Schistocerca > Schistocerca nitens. The sequence continues at coordinate 405,839,994 of NC_064617.1, forward strand.
TATGGTAGTCTAATTTGAATAGAGGTTTATTGACTACGTTACTGAGCAGTTTTGGAAAAAAAAACCTATCTCATCAGATAATGTGAGATACATGTGCACAAATGCTTTGCTCTGCATAGCAAACATGTGGTACAGATTTTGACACGCAGAGGTATAATTAGCCCTTACCCCAGGCACGTCGCCGTCATACTCGCTTTTCAAGTGGTCGTGCGAAACACTAAATATAAGTGTCAGTGCTGAGCTTTAAATAGAAACAAATTGTTGCTAGCAATGCTAAGACTGCTCCCTGTGTACAAGTTAAATTTTGAAGTTTTAAGAAAGAATCACAAGAAAGATAGCATAAATTATGAATCTAAGAAATTATACAATAAAACAAAGAATAAAACTGACCCAGTGTAAGAAAACATTAAAACAAAATAACATATCATTGTAGCCATGTTCAAAAAAAAATGACACTGAGCACTATGGGACTCAACTGCTGAGGTCATAAGTCCCCTAGAACTTATAACTACTTAAACCTAACTAACCTAAGGACATCACACACATCCATGCCCGAGGCAGATTTCGAACCTGCGACCGTAGCAGTCGCGCGGCTCCGGACTGAGCGCCTAGAACCGCTAGACCACCGCGGCCGGCGGCCATGTTCACATTTAATGTTTGTATACGGTCTATACCACAGTAAAACATAGATCTGACCGTCACTTTTTTAATCAAGTGCCGTCGTAATAATATCATCATATGTTTTAGAAAATATACTATTTTTATTGAAAAGATATCTCACATCCAGAGAAAACAGTGGCATAGTGTGGCTATGTATTACCCTGAGACCGTCAGTTGATAATCTCTGGCCGGCTGGAGTGGCCGAGCGGTTCTAGGCGCTACAGTCTGGAACCGCGCGGCCGCTACGGTCGCAGGTTCGAATCCTGTCTCGGGAATGGATGTGTGTGATCTCCTTAGGTTAGTTAGGTTTAAGTAGTTCTAAGTTCTAGCGGACTGATGATCTCAGAAGTTAAGTCCCATAGTGCTCAGAGCCATTTGAAGCATTTTGATAATCTCTGGTTACATTTCCGGTTTTATGTTAATCCAAGCAATGTCCATGTTTACGCTGGGGCTTTCGGCGGTGCTGTATCGTGCCTTCACCACATGGTGCCGCAAATCATCGATTCACCACGGCCTCGATGATCACTCCCCGTAGGTAACGTGCAGATGTGGTGGAATACATAGAAGCTTTCGAAATGTGGTGCTGTAGAAGAATGCTGAAGATTAGATGGGTGGATCACATAGCTAATGATGAGGTATTGAATAGAATTGGGGAGAAGAGGAGCTTGTGGCACAACATGACTAGAAGAAGGAATCGGTTGGTAGGACATATACTGAGACATCGAGGGATCACCAGTTTAGTATTGGAGGCAGCGTGGAGGGTAAAAATCGTAGAGGCAGACCAAGAGATGAATACACTAAGCAGATTCAGAAGGATGTAGGCTGCAGTAGGTACTGGGAGATGAAGAAGCTTGCACAGGATAGAGTAGCATGGAGAGCTGCATCAAATCAGTCTCAGGACTGAAGACCACAACAACAACAACAACCACATCGATTGATATTAGGTGGTCACAACGGACCACAACATTAACTTCCGATGCTGTGAACCTTATCCTGTAGTGTCACTTAAATTCAGTAGTTACGTTCTAAACCTGTCGGTGTTGTATAAGTGGTTCAAAGAAATGGTTCAAATGGCTCTCAGCACTATGGGACTTAACATCTATGGTCATCAGTCCCCTAGAACTTAGAACTACTTAAACCTAACTAACCTAGGGACAGCACACAACACCCAGTCATCACGAGGCAGAGAAAATCACTGACCCCGCCGGGAATCGAACCCGGGAACCCGGGCGTGGGAAGCGAGAACGCTACCGCACGACCACGAGCTGCGGACTGTGTAAGTGGTGAAACCACTTGATATCCATAGTTACTTTGTACGTAGGGGGCACTCTTTATCGTTGATGACCGCAGTTTGCATTTATTTAAAGCCCAGCATTGAGTTTTATTTCTAGTATTTAGTACACCTACTTTGGAAGCCAGCATGACGATTGCGTGCCAGGAGTAAGGGGCTACCTACATATTTTAAGGTTTCACTACATACCATACGATTCCCATCATAGTCAAACACTTTTTTGAAAATTTTTCATATATTATTACTCTAACCATGTACTGAGACTTTTTGATTATAGAATGGACTGAAGATGGTACTGTGTATCGAAACCGGTAGCCAGTGAGCAATATAAAAAATTGCGTCGGGAATATTTAAAGGTGTGTGATTCAAGCCAATTTGTCTCCAAAGAGCGTCAATAATTAGAATGATGTGCATTCGTTTAAAATCAACAAAGGTACCGCTCAATCGTAGTAAAATCACCAAAGGCAGAGATTGCACTATCAACCGTTGTCTAGATATGTCGGAACATGAGAGACTTCTTTGTTTTTAACTTTGGATATCGTAAAACATTGACAGCAAAAGTGAACAAAATTAACACGGTAACGTGTACATAGAAAGAAGTAACATATAGTTTGAAGACTTCCATGAAGGAAAAAACTCTTAGGCGAAATAAAATGGACAGTTTATATTTTTGTTCCGTATCGTTTAGTGTAACAAATTCAGCCATGGCCAACATGTAGAGATGGGTACTTTAGTCACTTGTCGTATGTAATAGTAGAAAATCGATTGAAACTTCCCGGCAGGCTAAAGCCGTGCGCCAGATCGAGACTCGAACTCGGGACCATTGCCCTTCGCAGGAAAGTGCTCTACCAACTGAGCTACCCAGGCACGACTCACAACCCATCCTCACAGCTCCTATTCCGCCAGTACCTTGTCTCCTACTGTGAGGACGGTTCGTGCTTGGGTAGCCCAGTTGGTAGAGCACTCGCCCGCGAATGGCAATGGCCCCGAGTTAGAGTCTCGGTCCGGTAGGCAGTTTTTATCTGCCAGGATGTTTCATATCAGTGCACACTCCGCTGCAAAGTGAAAATCTCGTTCTAGAAAAACTGTTCCTTACGCTGCTACTTCATTAGTGTAGATTATTCAATCGTCGCCAACGTGTACGGGTCATTATCTTCGGTCGCCTGTCGCATGCAAGAATAGAAAATCCACCACCAAACAGAGAAGAACGGGTTGGGAATGGAAGATGCAGAACATTTTATGAAGTAAGATTCTTCAACAAAAGTTTCTGCTTTACAAGCTACGATTAACATTTATCTCAGTGCCACATTACTGTTTATTGGTAATTGCATTGAGAAAAACAAAATACTGTTATGTGGACTCGCTTTCGAATTCTTTGCTCTTGTGATTACCAGCAGTGACCAGTCTGTAGCACCGGTTGAGACCCAGAGAAGCAACAGCCTTCGTAAGCAGGCGTGGCCAAGTGGGTGAACAGCCACGTCAGGCTGAACCGAAGCTGTACCGGCTACTGCTCTGACTGTAGTTGTGATTACGAATTCGGACTTCGAAATTGTTTCACCGCAGAAGATAGTAACACAGTCTATCCTTTCTATCATCGTACGAACGTCTAAAAGGCAGGTATTGAGATAACCGATCGCGGAAAAGAAAAGCAACTACAATCGCTACGCAGTGGAAAGAAATCAGAAGCAGATGAGACACCTATAAGATTCTATAAATACGATGGTTGAATGAAAAGTAATGCCTCCACCTTGGTTAATGGGGTTTGGATGGGAATATTTTAATAAATCAATCGCATAAATAATCCTTAGAATGTGATCTTTAATTACCAATATTCACTTTTCCCTATATTCACCAGCCAGTTGGACACATGTCTGCCAACGATGAACAAATTTTCTGAAGCCGTCACGGAAGAAGTCGATACTCTGTTTCTGCAACCACAGTCTCACAGTTATCTCAACTTCTTCATCAGAATCATAATGATGTCGTTTTCGTTATCGGGAACAGATGGAAGGCAGTTGGTGTTAAATATGAACTGTAGGGAGGACGTCGTACGGTGGTGAGATTCAGTCTGAAGTTCTGCTGTGGTGGCACGTGAAGTGTATGGTTTGGCATTGTCATGCTGCAGGAAAGCATTTCCCTTTTCCTTTCGGGCCCTTGTCAGCCGTCGTTTCAGAGTTCGCAGCGTTGTGATGTAACGCTCTGAATTTATTGTTGCTCCACGATCAAGGAAATCAACATAGATAATACGGATAGCACCATCTGCGTCCCAGGACACTGTGGTCATGATTTTTCCAGCTCAGGGCTGCGTCTTGAATTTCTTTTTCTGGGGTGAGTCTTTGTGTCGATATTCCATAGACTGACGTTTCGTCTCCGGGTCGTAATGGTATACCCATGTTTCTTCTCCTGCCACAATTGAATGGAGAAAGTCGTCGCCTTCATTCTCGTACGCGAGAGGAGTTCCTGGCAAATTTCAAGTCTGTGCGCTTTCATGTCAGGAGTCAGCATCCGGGGTACCCGTCGTGCACAGATCTTCCGATAGCCAAGAAAAGCAATAATGTGACCCCAATTTCTCTCTGAGTGATACGACGATCGTCCTGAACCTGTCAACATTTTGCTTGTGAAACTCGGTGGTTGCTGTCACGCAGTTCAGATTTTCCCACCTCAACATCTTTAAACTTGCTCGCCCAACGACGCACAGTACTCACATCAACAAAATCACCATAAACTGCTTTCATTCTCTGATGAATCTCCTTTGGGGTGACACCTTCTGCTGTCAAGAATTCAATGACTGCACGTTGCTGAAATCGCATTGACCGACCGTATGCGCACGATTCCATACTTTACACTGTAACAACACAACCGTTCAATGCTAAGGCTTCCCGCCAATTGGAGCTGTAGAGAAGAGGCTACGGAACAAGCCACTATATGCCGCATACCATTGCTGCCAACCGTTGCATAGTTAAAAAAGGTGGAGGCATTACTTTCAGGCAACCCTCGTATTACGCGAAAGAACTTGCTCCCCCCCTAGAAGCAGTTTATTGTAGATTATTGTAGATCACTTGAGCAACGAAGGGTACCTAGCGACTGGTGAAAAACCGAAGTCATTTTCGTTTTCAAGAAAGGCTGTAGAACAGATTCATACAATTATAGACCTACATTGTTGACGTCATTCTGTTGTTGTAGAATTATAAAACAAGTTTTATGCTCAAGAATTACGCCCTTTCTGGAAAACAAAAACGTCCTTTATAAAAATCAAACCGTATTCTGCAAACAGAGGTCTTGTGGAACTCAGCTCGCTGTGTTCTCCCATGAGATTTAGCACCGTAGACAACGGCGCTCAGGTAAATATTGTTCTGTGACTTCAGGAACGCAGTTGACACCATTCCACACTGTCGTTTAGTGAAAAAATGCGAACTTCCCGAGTATCGGAGCAGATTTTATACTGGAATCAAGACTTCCTTGCAGACAGAACTCAGCACGTCGCTCTTAATGTAATTTTTGGAGTACCCCATGAACCATGAAAGGATTGTTACAGAGTTCATAAATGACGTAGTAAAAAGTGTCGGATGCTGTTTATGACTGAAAGCAGATGATGTGTTTGTCTTCAAGAAAGTAGTATCAACAGAAGACAGTATCGGTCCGAAAATGGCCTGCAGAGGATTAATGAACGGTGCTGCCTCTGGCAATTGGCTGCAGCCTCCGACAATTGACCCTTAGCATAAATAACTGATGTAACATACTGAAGATACATTTTCACATGTACATATATACTCGTATATAACAGTAAAATATACAGCAGTGACTATCCAAAGCGACCTTAAGTGAAACGATCACATAAAACAAATAGCAGATGCCAAACAGAGATTCATAGTAAGACTCTTGAGGAAATGTAACTCATTCAGGAAGGAAGTGGCTTATAATGCGTTTGTTCGAGTGATTCTTGAGTGTTGTTGATCGACATGGCACCCTTACCAGGTAGGACTGATAGAAGAAAACAATACAAAAGAAATGCTGTGCATCACGGAGAGGTTTACTATTGAAATTTCGAGAGAGCGCTTACCAGGAGGATTCGGACATAATATTACTTCCTTCCACATACATTTTGCGTGATGACCACGATGAGAAGATTCTAGAAATTAGAGCCAATACGGAGGCTTACAATCATTCTTCCCTCGTGCCATTCGAAATTAGAACAGAGTAGGGTACCAGGAGTACCCTCTGCCGCACACCATTACGTGACTTGCGAAGAATGATGTATATGTAGCATATCGAGCAATTTTCCCAGTAGTGCCTCCCGTCAAGTCTAGCAACATAACGGGGAGTGTGGTTCCGAACTTTTCTGTCTGTGTTCTCTTGCTCAACTCAGCTCCCTTATACTACTCATAAAATTATTTGTTAGCAACTTCCTATTGCCTAACGGCCTCCGTTCCTCAGCTAATACAAACACGCACGTACTAAAACAGCTCCTGTGTAAAAGAGTTCCATTTTTAATTAATACTTAGATCAGCACACTGTCGTGTTGTAAATATTGTCAGGTTCCTTTGACTGTCTTTTCAATTGTGCTAATGTTGCTAACTAACTTACAGAAGAAGAACAACAAGCCGTTAGTAGAGTCGCTCGGGCAATGGCTTTTCGGAAACCAGCTTCAGTGCCATTGTCTAAAAAGGTGCCTTTACCTAGCTCTACGCCATCCATCCCGCAGACAGTCCGCCCCGGTAGCTGAGTGGTCAGCGCGACGGCATGTCATGTCAAGGGGCCCGGGTTCGATTCACGGCTGGGTCGGAGATTTTTCTCCGCTCCGGCTCTGCGTGTTGTGTTGTCCTCATCATCATATTATCCCCATCAACATGCAAGTTGCCGAAGTGTCGTCAACTCAAAAGACTTGCACCAGGTAAACGGACTGGTGACCCTAGCCATACGACATTACATTTCATCCCACAGACATATTACAAGTCTTCCTACCTAATGCTGTATATATTATACAAGTAAACAACACACGTCATTGTCGAAAGGAAAACTAACGAAATTGAATAAGGTATATGAAATCAAATAACTCACGTAATTATTCACGCTCAACTGTATTCGCGTGTTATATTATAGCCCCTCTAACGCTTCCAGAATATCGATAATGTTTCATTGTGCCCAGAACGCCTTTTTTTCACTTTTTTCCTCACTTCGTTCATCATTCTATACTGATCATCGTAAATATACTTACTTTTCACAACGTACATAGTGCTTTGGTTCCGTAATGCTTTGTATACTTCAACTTACGGACCCGCTTCACCCATAAATTTCGTAAAACAACATATACAAAATGCAGCCCAACTAGAATGCTGTTTCTGTGCACAGTCTGCCTTCGGCAGGGCAACAGAGCAGACGCGTACGTGTTGACTTCGTGCGGCGCGCGAGCTCGCCTTGTTTACTTTCTGACGGCCGTTGCTTAAGTGCCGGCTTACCTTGTACGATCCATGGCGAACCGTTACCGTAAATCAACACTCCGATTTACATTCTGCAACGATTATGCCCGACCCAGAGCACTTGAGGTGGAGCGTTTTCTGCGAGAGGAAGTGAAGATCCCGGCGACCGATATTATCGGCATACATTTGTCCATCGTGAGCAGCACGGTCTATGTGAAAATCATTAACGACGCGGCGTGCGAACGCATACTACGTGAGACCAAACAGGGTCTCCGCTTCTGTCACGCTGATGGCAATGTGGGGGAGGTAACCGTCGACCACGCAGGCTTAGGTATGCGAACGATACGCATTTTCGAATTGCCATTCGAACTTCCAGCTGAGGAAGTCGTCGCGGCACTACGCCCATACGGCACAGTCCACGGCCACACTGCGGAGAAGTGGACACAGTTTCGGACGTATCCTGTCCTAAACGGGGTCCGACAGGTCACCATAGATCTCCGAAGCCACGTCCCGTCCTACTTACAGATCGGCGGATGCCGTGCCATAATTATATACGATGGCCAGCCTCGGACCTGTTCCGGGTGCGGCAAAGAAGGCCACCTTAGATCCGAATGCCTACAACGGCGTATTACGCAACTTCCAGCTGCCGAAAAACCACCCACGTCGCAACCTACAGTGCTACCGGTGACCTATGCCGCTGCTCTGGCTTCTCCTACCACTTTGCAACGTCGCCCGGTCACCACAAACGACGCCACCAACGAGCCCGACCAGACACCGCCGGAGAGCGCCTCGGACGACCCGCCGCCTCGGCCGGCCATTGACGCCGCTCCGAAGATGCCGACGCAACCAGCCGCTGACCCTGATCTCGGAAACACGATGGAGATCGACTCGCTCATCGTTCCTACAGCGGCCTTTCTGCCAGAACGACGCGACTCCCTTCCGTCGTCGGACACGGAGGGTCGCACAAGGAAACAACGTTCCCCGAAACGTCGCAAGCGAAGACGTCGCACCGTTTCCGGCCAAGAGGAGACGTTACAAGTCGAGGAGGACGTACCCGTCGACCAGCACGAGGCCTCAGAACCCGCTACTGCTGACGAAGACGTAATGAGCGCGGAGACATCTATCGGTGTGCCTGCGCCCCGTGCTGACGCTGAACTAAATCATGAACGTCTCACAGGCGACACTACACCACGCACAATTACATCTTCTGCAGACACAATGGACGATACACCAGTTTCCGCTTCCACGGCGTGGCACGAGGAGGAGGTCACGGAGCAGGAGCCGTTACGGGACCCTGCGCCGTCACGGCCGCACCACTAATCATACTCTCCCCAGACTCCCCTGCGGCCCAGCGGGATAACGTTCCGCTGCGACGCCCACACCTTAGCGCGGACGGCGGAGTGGACCAGCCTCCAGCAATCCGACACCAGGCCTACCGGATAGCAACCATCAACACCAACAACATCCGTTCTAGGGTGAAAATCCGCCTTATGCAGGAGATGTTCTGGGCTTCGGATATTGATTTCGCCCTTCTGCAGGAAGTTCACTTGGCTAGTCTCCCGGATATTAATGGCTATACCGCCCACGCCTCCGCGAGTGATCCTATGGGCCGCGGGGTGGCCATCTACGTCCGCCACGGGATTTCTGTGACCGATGTCGCCTTCCTTCCATCAGCTCGGGGCATGGCACTCACTGTCATGGGGACACGCATCATTAATGTCTACGCTCCCTCAGGCACCGACCGACGGCATGAAAGAGCCCAGTTTTATTCCGAGGAAATCACTCCCCTGTTTTTAGGGCGTTATGACCATTGCCTACTAGGAGGTGACTTTAACTGCGTTCTGCATCCTAAAGATCAGATTCCCCACTATACTACATGCCAGGAGCTACGTATAGTGGTGCGAGACCTCCTGCTTCACGATACCTGGGAAGTACAACACGGCGACCTTTCTGGCCATACCTTTCTTACAAGTCATTCCGCAAGCCGACTAGACAGGATATATGTCTCACAAACTCTTAGATCTGCGATACGGGGCGCCGAACGCTGGCCGCTGGCCTTTTCCGACCATTGTGCTTACATCTGTACGGTCCTCCTTCCATCGCAATCAGTATGGCGCAGCCGTGCGCCATGGAAACTCAATACCTCACACTTGCATGACCTGGCGTGTCGCCAACAAGTCACTGAAACGTGGACAGCCTGCGAACAACGCCTTCCCCGCTACCACTCGAAATTGACATGGTGGTTGGACTGCGCCAAGCCGGCGATCCGGAGGACACTGATGAGATACGGGAAGGACATGGCCGACTGGCATCGCACCACTGTTGACTTCTATTACGCGATTCTCCGCGATCTGGATGCTCAACCGCCAACCCCGGACAACCAGTTGGAACGGCAAAGAACTAAGGCGAAGATAATTGCGCTGGCACGCCGGAAATTGCAAGGGGTCGTGATACGGACGCGGCGCCACGATAACGCGGATTTAGGAATTCCATCCATGCATGATATAGTGTCCGACATACGAAGGCGTCGTCGGCAGATCATCAGCACTCTGACCACGCCTCATGGAACGCAGGTGACCACTCAGAATGACATCGTCCGCGCATTCGTCGAGCACTACCGTCGTACTTATAGTGATGACGACGCTGAAACTGCAGCAGACGACTCCATTTTGAATTACGTCACGCGCACCCTCCCCCACACGGAGGCGGATGCTTTGACAGTGGCGGTCACGCTAGATGAAGTCAACAACGCAATCGCCAAGGGTGCAGTCAACAGATCGTCCGGCATTGACGGCTTACCGATTGAGTTTTACCGTATCTTTCGGGACCTCATGGCACCACGGTGGACGACTATGTATCAAGAACTGATAACATCTGACCAAGCAATCCCACCCGCCTTTGCTGAGGGCATCATTATACCAGTCCACAAGCCAGCCCGTGGTTCGATGGTCACGAGTTACAGACCGCTCACCCTCCTCAATGCCGATTACAAGATTTTCGCGCGCTTACTGGCAATGCGGCTCCGAACTACACTCCCTCATATCCTCTCGCCGGAGCAAACGACGCCTGGCGGACAGATTAACATGCAGACTGCCACAGGGGAATGCCGCGACTTAATTGCGATAGCGGCGGCCTGCAGGCTCCGGGCAGCGGTCGTCGCTATAGACTTCGACAGCGCCTTCGATAAAGTGCGTCATCGTTTCCTGTTTTCGGTGGCAGCCCGAATGGGCATCCCCCCTCCGTTTCTCGACGTCATCCGGCGTCTTTACGACAGTGCCAGTTCACGTGTCCAAGTCAATGGACGTATAGCAGGGCCGGTACCTATCTGCCGTTCGATACGGCAGGGGTGCCCCCTCTCTACCCTCCTGTATGCTATTGCCCTTGAGCCCCTTATTGGGGGCTTGACGACCAAGCTCTCTGGCCTCACCCTACGCCAACACACTTTTCTCTGTCGGGCATATGCTGATGGCCTCCTCCTCCTCATTCGCTCCAGCTCTGAGATTCGGGATGTCCTCGAATTGATTACCCGTTATGGGGCTGCCGCTGGCAGTGCCATGAATGTCGCCAAATCTTCTGCAATGCACATTGGACGAGGCCTCCAGGAGGGTGAAGTGGCACCACTGCCGCTTGTACGGACTTTCCGGTACCTGTGCATTACCTTTACCCCCACGGTCACACGCACGGCGGCAACGAATTTCCGTCGCCTGTTACACGTCATCCGCAACGACGTCCGCCAGAACCTCTTGCGCCGCCAGGACACACTTCAACGGGTTGCGTTTATTAATCTTTATGTGGCATCAAAATTGGTTCACATCGCGCAAGTTCTCCCTCTGCCAACTGCAATTTGGCGCAACCTTCAGGCGGCTTTTGGCTATTATCTCACGGCTGGTTCAATGTTTAAAGTCCGCTATGAGACACTTACCCTGCCCTCACGGTATGGTGGCGTCGGGCTCGTCAATGTCCGTATGCGAGCTGCAGCCTTGTACATGAGTACCATGAGAAAACAGTGGATGGGCCAGGGTACATCTCTAACACGCAGCTTGCTTGAGGTCCTCCTACCTGCCTCCACCTCACCACCAGTGTCTGTCGGCCATATCGTGCCTCATTTGTCCCATATTTCGACCTTTTTCGTCGACTACAGTTACATACATACCAGTCTCCCAGATACACGCCCACCTAGGACTAAGGATTTTTACAGCCTGTTGCTGCGCTGTGTTCCCCGTAATGTGATGGAGACCAAACACCCCTCCATCCAGTGGCCCATAGTGTGGACTACCGTCCACCAGCCCTTCCTCCCTACGAACGTCCGGGCACTGTGGTATCACATAGCCAACAGGAAATTTGCCACGAAGCAGCGCCTGCACAACATTGGCTTGTCAGAATCCCCTCTTTGTCTCTTTTGCCAGCAACTGGACACTGATGAACACCGTCTGACATGTGCCTCATCGCAAGATGTATGGCGCTTCGTGCAGCAAATCATTGCCTGCTATCTCCGGGTGCCACCAGACACAGTCGAGCCTCGAATGTTTCTATACCCGGAGGACCGACATTTTCCCGCCGCCAAATGTCATGCTATTACGTGGGTCAAAGGGTGGGCGGTCGCTTATCTCTTTAATGAGGGACCTAAATCCCGCCTCGACTTCTGGACCTATTTACGAACAGCCCATGCAGCTCTCGAAAACACGCCAGGTTACCGAACATTATTTGCTAACTATCTTCGAGCGGTCTTTGTTAGACCTCCACTGAGTTGGGGGGTACCTGGCACAGAGGGCACCCATCCCTCCTCCCCCGGCGGTGTCTGAGTTTCAACCGCCTACGATCTATTCTACTTCTGACCTCCGCGGATGGGAGAGCGCGTCGCAGATTGCGCGGATTTTATTTCTTTTTGCTTTTCCTTTTTCCTTTCTTTTTCTTTACCCAGAATTTATATTTCTTTTCTCTTTCGCATATGTGTTCCCATAATTTCATGCTATTAGTGAATATTACAAAAACACATGCAAATAAATAAATAACAACGCCTTCCACTACTGTTGACTCCTGTTTCTCCCACTTCCCTAAGCACCACAGGCTCGGTGGTGGTGAGGGGGACACTGTGGCCAGGCCTCACGTTTTCGACCCCTGCCCACTTTGCCCCCCGAGCCCCCACCGGTCAACTAAAAAAAAAAAGGGGGGGGGGGAAATTAAAAAAAAAAGTGGTCAGCGCGACGGCATGTCATGTCAAGGGGCCCGGGTTCGATTCACGGCTGGGTCGGAGATTTTTCTCCGCTCCGGCTCTGCGTGTTGTGTTGTCCTCATCATCATATTATCCCCATCAACATGCAAGTTGCCGAAGTGTCGTCAACTCAAAAGACTTGCACCAGGTGAACGGACTGGTGACCCTAGCCATACGACATTACATTTCATCCCACAGACATATTACAAGTCTTCCTACCTAATGCTGTATATATTATACACGTAAACAACACACGTCATTGTCGAAAGGAAAACTAACGAAATTGAATAAGGTATATGAAATCAAATAACTCACGTAATTATTCACGCTCAACTGTATTCGCGTGTTATATTATAGCCCCTCTAACGCTTCCAGAATATCGATAATGTTTCATTGTGCCCAGAACGCCTTTTTTTCACTTTTTTCCTCACTTCGTTCATCATTCTATACTGATCATCGTAAATATACTTACTTTTCACAACGTACATAGTGCTTTGGTTCCGTAATGCTTTGTATACTTCAACTTACGGACCCGCTTCACCCATAAATTTCGTAAAACAACATATACAAAATGCAGCCCAACTAGAATGCTGTTTCTGTGCACACATTTGGTCTCCCCTTCACAGAAAACAATGCTGTAAAGCTGAGAAATATTCCCTCGTATCAGTTATGTTCATCGTTCTTACTTTTTTCGAAACTTCTGCTAACTAAAACGCTTTTTATTATACAACGTTTTTGTCTAAACACGGCACTATATAAAACAGTACAACATTACAGTATGCCTTGTTCCAGCATCGATAATTTTATCGGTTTTATGAAATCGTCATACTCTCAGCGTATAATTGCATTTGCTTATACTCTGTGTGTCGTATCCTTCAGTTGAGTTTTTACAACAATATACTCGTTACGTATTTAATTCACTTTGTGGAGTTTTAATAACCTTTCATCGGTACCGTCGTCACAGTATTAGCACATTCTGCTGTAGCACATGAAATTCATAACTTTTGTTCACTAATTAGTTTTCTCTGCCTTGTGACTTCTATACTTTCCGGATGTTGTATACTCCAAATTCGGACCTCTCCCATCACCCATGCATGTTTTCGCAACTTCGTTTCAGTTTTCCTCTAAAGACATATTTCATTGCGAAATTTTCGCCCGTGAGTAACCAATGCTTAACACTCTTTAATAAACAAAAATAGCTCTATGTGCATCTGCTGTTGGCGACCTCCAACTGCATCAATGCCTGCCAATCCTTATCCTTAACATAAACTTCAATTCCTCCTCCACTATCCATATTTACGCTATTTATCTAACATTGTTAGTTCCAGTAATACGATAAAGCTTCTCTGACATTGCATCTGCATACAGTCAATTATGCAATCATTTACATAGAATGCCTCTCCTAAGAGTCATCAGGGACGTTTTCAAAGAAATGTTTCAAATGGCTCTGAGCACTATGGGACTCAACTTCTGAGGTCATCAGTCCCCTAGAACTTAGAATTACTTAAACCTAACTAACCTAAGGACATCACACACATCCATGCCCGAGGCAGGATTCGAACCTGCGACCGTAGCGGTCGCGCGGTTCCAGACTGTAGGGGCCGTTTTCTCTGGTGCTTCAGTAGATATTTGCAATTTCGTTTCTGCATTGTATACCTGGAGTCAGTCCAAAAAATAGTGTTTGTAATGTCTTTCATGCAAAAGCTAATGTCTACGGAAAGCTACAATTTGCTTCCCATTACGAACAAAATGATTTTTAAAGCGGAATATTACGTGCCCAATCGTGTTTAACTATCACTGTTAAAACATATCGAGAAAATGAATTTCAGATTAGACTAATTTGGGAGCGCTCTATCTAGTAGGCACGTATAATTCCGATTTAACTTATATTTGTTTATTTCTTCCATGGAAAGCTTACCAACGCTTTCTGTTGACATTGCGCGCCGCGCGAAAGACGTGACGAAATGTTTCGATTGCCCCAGCTACAGAACGCAAAAACTAAATTGCAGGTATCTACCGAAACACCAGCGAAAATGCTCCTGACGACTCTTTGAAAAGACACCTGCTACAAATTTCATCACCGTTTGCTCAAAACGAATACGCCTTGTTGCATTATAGTTGACTCAATACCGGACTATATTCCGTAGGAAATCATTCGTTTCTGTGTACGAACTGTTCTTTTCACCTAGGTGGCGTAATTTTACATTCGCCAGTATAGTTTATTAGGTAGATGCCTCTCAAGACATTTTGTGTTTGATAATTAGGTGACCTGAGCTCCCTCGCCTCCTCCGTGTTGTCTAACGATCTAAAGACTGAGTAAAACTCATTTTTCAGCGGTGCGCCTGTAAATACATATTGTATTTGTGCTGTCTTCTACTCTACATCAGACATATTATTACAATTAATTTTTGATTATCCTACGTTGGTACATACAACAGTATCCATATTGCTAGCTTCGTTCACAGATTTACCTTGCGCCACAACTGCTTTCCACAGAATCATGCCAATGTACTGAGGTACTTAATTTCTGAAGAGACCTCGTCAACCTCATGTGCACTGTCCATGAGTCTTTGACAGGTAAAGTTCATACTTGGTTCACGCGAATCTGTATCTCTACCCTTAACACCTGATTAATTTCTTGTTACGAGCTTTCCTTCACTCCATTCATTTCCTCCGTAGATTACGAAGCGCACTGTTTGTCTCTTCTTGAGTTGCTTCTTTCTCTTGCTCGACCTTTTGACTAGTTTGTTCCCGAAAACGCTTCAACTCTCTGGCAAATTCTTTTCATAGCGTTACAAATTGTGAATCCATGTCCCAACAATTTCTGGTAGCCTCGGACGTAACGCTTCAACTCAAGTAACAACAACAACAACAACAATAACAATAACAATAATATGTCTAGCTACCGTACCGCTTCCTACCAAGGTCTTGGTTGACTAGCAGCACCGTGATTTATATCTCCACTCTCATTATGCTTGACCGAACTGTTCCGAGATTCCTACCACTAAATTTCCCATTGACATCTCATTTCTAAATCTTTCTCGTCAAAAATGTCGTTTATTTCCGTCCCCGACGGTCTGTTATTCTTTCTGTCGAGTTAAATAAAATACACTTTCACTAATTTCCCTCGAAACGCGAAAATGAACTTCGGCGCAATGCAGGTACAGGACGACCATGTAAGAAGGATAAGGAGCTTAAGGGCGCTCAACATCGACGTTATTAACGAGCATGCAAGACACGTTACGAAGAAAACAGAAACTTTGGGTCTGAGATCACATGTACGGCCAAAAAATATACGATATACGGAAAAAACCACGTACTGTGTCCTCGTGTTTATTGCTGAATGCTTACCAGCCCTGTTTTCTGTTCCATTTCGTTACTGTTAGTGAAGAACAACTTTAAATATTGATAGGGCAAAAAGCTTTCTCTAAACAACAAAATATTGACATATAACAACAAAAGAAAAAGCATATCAAATTTAAACGAACGCAAAACCTTAGAGATTTCCGATCTTTTACAGAAGCTCGAAATTTAGCGCGAACGTCAATCGAAACGCTTATAATTCTTCACACAACGAAACATTATCTCGAAACCTGACACAAAATCCAAAGAGATTCTGGTCACATGTAAAGGATGGTAGCGCCAAGACACAGTCAATGCCTTCTCTGCGGTAGCAATGGAAATACTATCGACGACAGTGCTGCGAAAGCAGTGTTACTAAACATAGCCTTTCGAAATTCTTTCACCAAAAAAGACGAAGTAAATATTCGAGAATTCGAACCAAGAACAGCTCCAACAAGAGCAACTTTGAAGTACATATCCTCGGAGTAGTGAAGCAACTTAAATCAAGTCGTCTGGACCAGACTGTATACCTATTACGTTCCTTTCAGAGTATGCTGACGCAAAAGCTCCATATTTAAGAATCATATACGGCCGCTCAATCGACGAAAATCCGTACCCAAAGACTGGAATGTTGCACAGTTCACACTAATTTTCAACAAAGGTTGTGGTAGTAATCCACTAAATTGCAGGCCCCTATTCTTAACGTCGATATGTAACAGGATTTGGAACATATATTATGTTCAAACACTATAAATTACTTCGAAGAAAACGGGTCTATTGACACAGTCAACACGAATTTAGAAAACATCGTTCTTGTGAAACACAACTGGCTCTTTAGACACACAAAGTGTTGAGTGCTGTTGACAAGGGTTTTCAAATTGATTCCATATTTCTAGGTTACCAGAAGACATTTGACACTGTACCACACAAGATCACAGTTTAGATAAGATTCACTTTTTGTTCTACAGACCCAGCGAGTATAACATGAAAAACGTAACACATAGGAATATAACACCCACTACACTGATTATTTTTCTGGAGACTGTCAAAATAGGTGAATACATTACAGTAAACTGGACCTGCTAGTATTTACAGAATTCTCAGAATGAAAGACAGTTATGTACTTTTAATAAGTGTATCATACACAAAATACCTAATCTTAACTATTGTGACAAAGAGCTGTCAAAACTGAAATCTAACAGTCATTTTTAATTAATCTGATCTAATAGTCCATGTTAAGACATTCATCTACAACGTAGAAGGAGTTGCCTATCAAAAAGTCTTTCAAACTCTGTTTAAACTGTTCTTTATCTGACACCAAGTTTATTATGGTTGCTGGCAATTTGTTGAAAATGTGTTCCTGAATACTGGACCCCTTTATGGATCTAGGTAAGTGATTTTAGGTCTTTATGTAGACTGTTCTAATTGATAGTATTGATACTACGTATTAAGCTGTTGGCTGGAAACAGAGATATATTACTTGCAATAAATTTCATTAACAAATAAATATACTGAGAGGCATTGGTTAGAATACAAAGTTCGTTCAACAGGTTTCTACATGATGATCATGAATTTACACCACAAATGAGTCATACTACGGAATCTATTACAGATTATAATCTGCATGTAGTGAGTCTTTTCAAAGTTTAATGAGAGTGAATTAGATTTAAACCACCTATTAATGTCAGTGAAAATTTGATTAGAAGCAATTTCTAAATCTGTACTTGATTTGCTACTTATTTCAATGTTTGTATCACCTGCAAAAACAAATCAATTTTCGCAGCTATCAATGTAACAGACGAGAGGTCATTAATGTACACAAGATAAAGCAAAGGACCCATGATAGACCCTCGAGGAACACCACATGTAACTAACTCCCTACCAGATGAAGACTGACTGCTTACTTCACAGGTATTTCGCAGCGACACCCTTTGCTTCCTGTTAGATAAGACTCAACCAATTTGACATTACTGCTGGTGGCACCATAATATTCTCATTTATTTAAAAGAATGCTGTGATTCACACAGTCAAAGTCTTTTGACAGGTCACAGAAAATGTCAGTAGCCTCTAATTTGTTATCTAAACAATCAAGTACATTCTCACTCTATGATGTGTAAATAGCTTTCTCTGTATCAGATCACTTCAGAAACAAAAACTGTAATTTAGATGATCTAAGGTATTATTTGCAATTGGATGCTCAAGGAGATGCTTGAACACAACGTTTTAAAAAATTTTAAAAAGCCGACAAAACTGAAATTTGTTGAAACTTTACTGGTACCTCGTTATCCCCCTTCTTTTAAGCAGGCTTAACTTCAGCATATTTTAGCCAGAGTCTGGGCTTTCCGCTGATAAGAGATTGATTACACAAATAACTTAAGTTAAACCTGAAGTAGCATAACAACTCTTTAATTAACTTTGTTAATACATTATTGTAACCACTATAATACTTAGATTTTAAGGATTTTATGATGTATGCTACTTATTTGGGAGATGTGTTATTTTCATTTTACTGACGTTATTTGTAAACACTGGTCTCAGATACTCCATTGCACTGTTTAACAAGCCAGATAACCCCAAGGTTTCAGCAACAGAAACAAAGTACTTGTTTAAGAGGTTTGCAACACTACATGTACTTGTTTCCAATGACTCATTTATTTTTAGAGGTATCTGTTCTTCCTCCTATTTGGCTGCAGTTATCTCTGTCTGCACTATATCCCATACAGTTTTAATTATTTCCCTGGTGTAATTATCTTTTTCTCTTAATAAAGCTGCTTACATTTCTGGATTCTTTTCTACAATGTTTTGCAGTATTCTTTGTAATGCATTTCAAAGCTAACATCAGAGCTGTTCCTAGATAGAGGTTACAGTCTTCTTTTTGTCCCATGTGATATCTTTATGCCTTGTGTAATCCATGTTTTATTTTTAGACTTCTGTTTGATTTCAGTTACCTTTGGGAGGATAGAATTTTCAAAAGAGGAAGTAACTTTATTAATGAATTCTTTTTATTTTCCATTTGAATCAGAAGCACTGTAAACATCTACCCAGTTCATGTCTCTGAGCAGTCTTCTAAACATCTCAATTCTTGACTGATTTATTACTCTCCTGTGCTGGGATTTATTATGTCGTGATCAGATAGCCCTTTTACTATTGGTTTTCTGATATTACTTATTTTCCCAGATCTGTCTACAAAGATATTACCAATAGCAGTCTCAGAGCATTTACATACCCTAACTGGAAATATTCGAGCATCTACATACCCTAACTGGAAATTTCCCAGTAGGAATTAAACTGAATGACGGTGTTACTGATTGCAATAATTATTTGCTGACAGAGCTTTTCAATAAGTCCACATTAAAATTGCCAGCAACCACTATTTTCTTGTTTTTTACTGTGAGTGGGACAGCAGAGCTTCCAATTTTTTTGTGAAGAGGTTAAAGTTTCCTGAAGGTGCTCTGTATATGCTTACTGTTATAAAGGACTTACTATGAAATACTACCTCTGTTGCACAAGCTTCTAAGTGCTGCTCTGAGCAA
The DNA here is from genome assembly GCF_023898315.1 of Schistocerca nitens. NCBI lineage: Eukaryota > Metazoa > Arthropoda > Insecta > Orthoptera > Acrididae > Schistocerca > Schistocerca nitens. The sequence goes on from NC_064617.1 coordinate 405,859,449, forward strand.
AACTTATTAATTTCAGTATTCTGAAATCAAAACGGTTTCTGATAAATGTGGCAACTCCCCCTTTCTCCATATTTTCTCTGCAGAAATAGGAAGCTAACTTGAATCCTATAACATTTAACACATCTGTAGAGGATTGTAGTATAAAACTGCTTGCTTATGGAATATCGTCTCAGTAATTTGACTGGATTTGTGTTTTCCTGTCAGAGAGGTCACGGTTCGTAGCGACTCACGGAAAGTCATCGATTAAAATAGAAGTGATTTCTGGCGTTCCCCAAGATAGTCTTATAGTCCGTCTGCTGTTCCTTGTCTATATAAACGATTTAGGAGACGATCTGAGCATTGGTCTTCGGTCGCTTGCAGATGATGCTGTCGTTTATCATCAAGTAAACTGATAAGAAGAGCAAAACAAATTGCAAAACGATTTAGAAAATATATCTGAATGGTGCGAAAATTGAGTATTGACCCTAAATAATGAAAAGTGTGAGGTCATCCACACGAGTACTAAAAGGAATCCCTTACAATTTCGGTCACGCGATAAATCCGTCTAATCTAATGGCCGTAAGTTCAACTAATACCTATGAATTACAATTACAAACAATTTAAACTGGAAAGAACACATATAAAATGTTGTGGTGAACGCAAACCAAAGACGGCGTTTTATTGGCAGAACACTTAGGAAATGTAACAAATCTACTAAAGAGACTGCCCACACTAAGCTTGTCGTTCTCTTTGGGAGTACTTCTGCGCGCTCTGGGATCCTTACCGGATAGTTTTTGTATGCCCACGTGGTCTTTGGAACGACGGCCGTTTGCTATTGTGAGAAAATAAAACTACTACAGCCGTCCTTATGATTTTATTTATCTTGATGCGACCAGTTTTGGCGCTTCAGTATGCCATCTTGCGAGGTGCCGGGGCTAGCAGTGTATTTATCACTAAATTCTACTAGAATCCACATATGTAAATCATGCTCTAAGCCCCCCCTATTCTAACTCCGACTGTTGCTGTTGTACAAGGATAAAAAAAAAATACGCGAACTGACTCTAATCAACCCTACCAGTGGAGTAGAAGAGAGTTTGGCACCTGCAATAATTTAATTTTATAAATAAGTTAAATAAACAAAGGTTTCATTAGCATAGTGAGGAATGATAGGGTTGCTCTATCGATTAACAGAATGAAAGTTCTGTCCAAAATAACAATATGATTTATTAAGACTAAACACTGAATAGTAAAAGAAACACAGGAAATATAATACATCAAATTGGCTAAAATTGGAGATTCATACAAACACTATAAAGGTGAAGTTGTCCCTAACTTAGATCGTGAGGTTTAAGACGAAGTGGTATGTGGAGCCAATTCCTTTCCACTCAAATCTCAAGAGAGACACACAGCTAACCCAACAGTAATTGCTGCTACTCGAAACAGAACAAAGTTAGAAAAGGATGAACAGGCGCGCTCTGCTGAGCTCTGATTGTCACCTAGGAGAATCCCTATCTGCCGGTGCTGCGGACGTACATTACCAAACGGTCTTCTTATCTCCCAGAACACGATCTGGCGTACCGCAGGCGAGGGCTGGTTGCTTCGATGTCCTCCACCGAAAGGCGACTGCCGACTACTTAGAGCACCCGTACAGGCCGAACACACAACATTCCCGCCCCCACGACAGTGGCCGTGGTTACGTTCCAATCAGCAACTCGAAAACCGGCGGAAATTCCACTCCATTGCCGGAGCACTACCATTCCACCAATGGAGATTCTTGGCGCCAATTTCTGTGCTGATTTTGCAGAAAGTGCGGGAATTTTCCCGCCACAACTGCGTGGGTACACAAGTCATTCCCACGCCTCGCTGGTAGCCCGCCAGAAAGTGTTTTCGCAAAGTTTCTCCGAAGTAACGGAACCTCTAGCCCAGCCGCTACTTCACACCCCAGCGGGCGTGTCTCTTGACAATGTCGGCGTCTGCAAAGCATTCACTCGACAGCCTCACACACGTCGGCTTAACGCTCTCCAGTTCCACAGAGCCCGCCTGTCACTGGACCACCCGGGTGGCGAGAGACGCTGCATGGGAAGTCCGCGTGTGAAGGAAAAGCAACGGAACCTCCACCGCATGCAACTAGAGAGGAGAATCGTAAGATAGAAATATGAGAGGGGGCTCATGCCACCTCTCATTGCCCCTACGCCATTTTAGATTGTAATTGGTGAGCGGTTGGCTCACTTAGGAGCAAGGTAGTGAGTCAATCGCCCAAGAACAATCTTACAAAGTGACTCCACATGCCGCACTCTATAAAGAAAATCACTGCAACTGAAAAATGCAGCTCATAGAGGGAGGATTATTTATGATGTAGCCAACTTCACCTTCTTAATATGGAACACTAACACTCACATCACACATCCATACCCAGGGAGCCCCTTCCAAACACCGCTTCACGCAGACATTCACGCTCTAAACATGGCCCGGGCATCTGAGCCAAATATGGAGCAGTTTATTCTTTACAATCAGAGTTGGAGTGCTCCGCAATTAAATGCCCAAGATGTTACAACAATTTTAATCATTAAACTAACCTGAACTCACTCACACATGATACTATATAAGTTAACAATCTCTTTGTGAGCTTTCAGAATCTAGTTACAACCTCCGATTCATTCTGTCTCCCTGCAGCAAGAATAACCTTTACAAAATGTTCCCTGAACTGATGGTCCATTCACAATGACAGTGGTGGTATCTGCTTCAGTTTATGGGGACTTCAGGCACACTGTTTGCATACACACAACAATAAACACAAAATACAAAAAAAAACATGGTGTGGAGAACAATACAGTAATCTGTAATAAGAATTACAGTGTAAAACACAAACGCATACAAGGTATAACATACATTACAAAAACAACATAAGAGAAAGAAATTTAAGAAAAAAACAAGGTTCATGGGCATCAAATTGTGCGTGCACATTGCACAAAGTTCACGACTGTGCTGAGAATGAGGCACTAAATCACATTGTTAGAAATATCCGTGGCACTTCACTAATTCCACAGTACTGACATCACATAAGGCTAAACGTCAGGTGTAGTTGCTACGTTGTGGCAACAGCAATAGGGAGTTCTGGAGTGTCTGCAGTACGCTGTTGAGATTGTAGTCAGACCCACGCATATGATCACGGCAGTACGGTAGGAAGACACAGTGATAGGCTCTCCTCACGTCGATTAATTGTCTCTGAGATCTACTTGTTGGGATACATCACTAGTCTAGGTCTCTTCTCTCGCTGGACAGTACTTTACGTTTCCCAATATTGCAGTTCGACGAGGGATGATGGCACGTGGAGTGACTCCACAAGTGTGTGAGGTCATCCACACAGGATCGAACTAGGAGCGACTATTGTTAAAACTGCTCTCTAATAGAGAGGAGAAGTAAGTAATGAGACCATACATTTGTTAGTGTGGCACGATACTGCTTTGTGTATGCAGATCGGCCAATGCTAGTGAGTTGTAAAAACCCAAACAGGTGAGTATATAGCGTCCCTTTCTGTCCTGAGGCACATGAGGCGCAGGTTCTGACACGATATGTGATCTTCTTCGTGTACTCACGACAACGTGGTCTGCCGCAGGGAATCCCTCCAAACGGCTGCCGCGTCCGGAGAGCTAGCAGGCTGTCGCGTGTGGGTCGCGTGTCAGTGTCAACGGCCAGCCTCACTTTCGCTTGTGGCCTGGCGAGGGTCCCGCGTAATCCCTCAGGTAGGCGGCCGGGTGACTGTCAGCCTGTGGACCGGATGCGCTCGCCCTTCACGTCAGTTGGGGTGCTGACGCTCTTTTCTTGCAGGTAGCCGTAGACCTCTTGTTCCTGCTGCGGCCGGCCTCCGCATTGCCACGATCCTCGTCATCTGCACAATTCTTACAAAAATCTTATGCCTAACTTTTTCCCATGACCTTCTATGTTATAATAAATTTACATAATGAAACATTGATGGTCTGTCATTTCAGACACTCTTATTTTACTTTTATAGTTATTAATCTATGGCAATCATTATAACATCTAATCTAGACATGGAAATAATTTATTTTGATATATGTATAGAGACCGATCTCAGTATGTACATGGTGTGTGATAACTGATGCTTTGTAATGGATGAACAACTAAATGTGCGGGCCCGCACTAATATTACTATTAATTATATAGGTCGACAGTAGACATGCTCAAGAATTAACTACCATATGCCAACGATCTACATTCTATCTCTTCTAAATAAATTATATTATTATGCAGGCTGAAGTTTTACTGAGCTATAAAGAACATGCAACTATTGTACGTTCGAACATGCAACTATTGTACGTTCGCTCGCCGGTCGTCCCTCCATCTCGGGTCTGTGGTTTCATGACCTGAAAAATAACATCCCAACAGGCGCGCGCCAAACACAACACTTGTGGTAGAAAACCCCCACAATATTAATCTAGTTATTGTAAAAATTCTAAAGTTTAATTTATCCTAGAATATGGTACTCTATTATTATTATTATTACTTTTTTTTATACAATACTCTTACATAATTCCTGTTACGTTGAGATGTCTCGCTGCTCGCCGCTATTGACGACAGTGATGTGCGCGCCGTACGACATGGCCTCCGAGTTCTCACTACGCCTCACTGAAACTCCAGAGACTGGGTTAGCCTTGGCTATACACGACAATAAATTTATAGTTGCAACTTCCTTCTCTATCTGATGCGGTTTTCGCGATCAAAGCACACCTTTCCAGAAGCAATGTAATATGACCAAGCCAGGACTGGTTCCTGTTGAGGATTCAGTCGCCCAACACACGCCAGCTACACAGTATGTCACGAATATCCAAGTATAAGTCCCTGGTTATTCATCTGTGACAGTCACGAGCATCACGCTAAATCCCCAACCAGCACATTGGCATGGTAGGCTTTATGCTCGCATTTCTCTCGTCTAGGGCACCATTGGAGTCAAACGCTCACAGGAACCCCGACTTGCAAGACAACGATGCTGGCGCAGCTATGCAAAAAACTATACTGCCCATATTCATCCTCGAAATCACGCAATATACCACAATCTTGCAGTGCACTGACGCGTGCCTGCAAGCATTGGTATGAACGTCTCACGAACTGGTTGTGTCCGCTATGGAGCGTATCACGACTTCTCAGAACGCTTCTGAGAGCACGTTCTTGTATGCGCCCGTTTGTGCGACATCTCGTCACTCATCTTTATCCCTTAACATGGACACCAGATAGGAAAGGACAAAAACATTGCTCATGGAAAGGTAGTCCCTCTTATCGCAACGACAGAGGAGACCCCGAACATAGACAAAAAAAAAGGATAGCAGCAGTAAATTCCTATGCAAGACAACGCCGCGTGTTAATACTTTAGCAATCTTAATCTATTAATGCAACGATTATCGTTCCCCAAAGAAAGGTTCATATATTTTCCTATTCTACTATGTACACCACTTAAACTACTATTATTCCACGAACTTCTTTGTGTGAGAGATGTGGTGGAGTCCTATGGACTAGCGCCAATCCCTTGTCAGACTCCCCCTCCTCTGACGTGCATTAGGATTTGCAGGTCTAATTTCAATCTCCTGGTTCTCCTGTGGTCCTTGATTTCGCTCTCTCCAGTTACGGTCGCTTTGCCGTTCGTTATACCTCCTGTCCCAGATTCCTTGTCTAGATTGACCCTGTTCCCTGAAGTTCTGGTTTCCGTGTCTCTGGTTTCCATAATCTTGAATTGCGTAACCTTGATTTCCGTAACCCTGGTTTCCTAACTGACGAGCGCGATTATGCGATCTGTTGTCGTCTGCCCTTGCTGGCCCGTGGTATTTGTTATTTTGCGCCTTCTTCCTGTCCTTTGCGTCTTGTTTATCGAAGACTACTTCGAGTTCGCGCAATAGACTCTTGAATGCTTCGATGTCAGATCCACACTTGCCGACAAGTGTCTGTTGATACCTAACAGGCAATTTGGAAAAACAAAATTTGATGATTTCTCCCTTGCTATATGGACTATCTAAAAACTGATTCTTCTTGAGTAAATCATCAAAAAATTTGGTAGCGCTCTTATGCCCGGACACTTCCAGTTCAGGACAAAATATTATTTCGTCTTTAATCCTGTCTTGCGTTTCCTTTGACCAGTAGATCCCCAGGAACGCATCAACAAATTCCTGATAAGTCTGACACGTCGCTGCCACACCCCGCATCTTTTCCGCGGCTTGGCCTTCGATGTGTCCACACATGAATTCTAATTTTGCCTGGGTTGGCCATGATGCCGGTAATGAATTTGTAAACTGCATCACCCAGCTCTTCGGATGCATCGACCCTCCATTTTCTTTGAACTTCTGGAATTTTAGTATCGACAGGAAGTGATTGTGATCAAAATCCTGTCTGATCCTCGCACTGGTGTTGTCACTCGTTTCCGATACTTGCACGTCTGCTGAGTGTCCTGCTCTATCTTGCTGATAACTGTGATGTGCTACCTCTGTATCACAGTGGAAGTGGCTCTCAGAATTCACTCTCCTAGGTGGGCTACAATTATTGGAGCTATTACTCGCTGTTTCTGCGTGTGCATTGTTAGTTCCGCACTCTGTCACTGGGCTAGAGCACGGCGGGCTTTTCCTCGGAGACACAATTCTGTGTATTCCATCATTGGTATCCGAACGCGCAGTGCTCGTGTGCCCGTTTTGCTCTAGTTTTGCTATCCGACTCTCTACTTCTTCCATTCGTTTCGTGGTGTTTGCAACCGCGATATTACCTTGAGTTTTTAAGAATGCTAGGGATTTTGAGTGGGATTGTGTTGTACGTCGCAAGCGCCCTGCGAGTTTAGAAGTTGCTTCCGCGACTTTCATTGCCCCTATTGCTGCCGTTTTGGCCAGGCCTGCTACTTTTTGTGCAGCCATTGACATTTGTTTTGCTTCTCCACATTCTTTCTTTATTGTTAGTAATTTCCCCTATATGCGAAATTATAGTCTGAGTGTCCTTCTTACGCTGTTTCTCATCTTCTTCTTTCATTGATCGTAGGAAGCTCAGTATTGGGTTTACGTCATCTTTTTGATCCACTTCAAACGTGGGAGATGTAACTCTGGACACCTGGGCGCTAGAGCTCTGACGTGGCCGAGCTAGCCCCTGTCTGCTCTCGTTCGTTTGATTACAAACTTCTGCTACCGTCTCGACCTGTGTGCCTGTCTCTGTTTCATCCTCTACTTCACTATCATAATCACGGCCGCAACGCTGCTCTGAGATCGCGTCCAAATCACCTTCCTCATCAATGATCCTGTCGTCCTGTCCTGCTGAAAATGTGCCCATCTCATCTCTGAACCTATCCTCGTCAGTAACCTGCCCCTTATCCATTATGCTATTCTCTTTTGTTTTAGTTTCGCTCGCTAATAGTCGTGCCTTACTTCTCGTGATCATTCATGAAAAAACAAATTTATCTAAAATATACAGTAAAAATTATCTACTCACTGTAGTTTTACACATAGACATAAAATTTCAACAACGCTGTTCCAACGCTGTAATTAACAACACAATTTGATGTGGTACAGACACCGCACACAAATCCGACAAAGTGCGATGTGGTACGGACACCACATCAACGAAACACAAAAAAAACAATGAACAAAAAAAATATATACACTGAAAACAAAAACTGTAATCATGCGCCGCTACTTAAAACTAAACGCGGAACTACCAGAAAAAAAACTTGGGTATTAATCAATAAAAAATTAGAGAAAAAAAATTTGAATGTTCGTACTAAGAATACTGTTTGTTAATCAGTGATTCTCAGGAAAGATCCGAGGCTAAGGGTCGCCATATTATGCGAGGTGCCAGGGCTAGCAGTGTATTTATCACTAAATTCTACTAGAATCCACATATGTAAATCATGCTCTAAGCCCCCCCTATTCTAACTCCGACTGTTGCTGTTGCACAAGGATAAAAAAAAATACGCGAACTGACTCTAATCAACCCTACCAGTGGAGTAGAAGAGAGTTTGGCACCTGCAATAATTTAATTTTATAAATAAGTTAAATAAACAAAGGTTTCATTAGCATAGTGAGGAATGATAGGGTTGCTCTATCGATTAACAGAATGAAAGTTCTGTCCAAAATAACAATATGATTTATTAAGACTAAACACTGAATAGTAAAAGAAACACAGGAAATATAATACATCAAATTGGCTAAAATTGGAGATTCATACAAACACTATAAAGGTGAAGTTGTCCCTAACTTAGATCGTGAGGTTTAAGACGAAGTGGTATGTGGAGCCAATTCCTTTCCACTCAAATCTCAAGAGAGACACACAGCTAACCCAACAGTAATTGCTGCTACTCGAAACAGAACAAAGTTAGAAAAGGATGAACAGGCGCGCTCTGCTGAGCTCTGATTGTCACCTAGGAGAATCCCTATCTGCCGGTGCTGCGGACGTACATTACCAAACGGTCTTCTTATCTCCCAGAACACGATCTGGCGTACCGCAGGCGAGGGCTGGTTGCTTCGACGTCCTCCACCGAAAGGCGACTGCCGACTACTTAGAGCACCCGTACAGGCCGAACACACAACATTCCCGCCCCCACGACAGTGGCCGTGGTTACGTTCCAATCAGCAACTCGAAAACCGGCGGAAATTCCACTCCATTGCCGGAGCACTACCATTCCACCAATGGAGATTCTTGGCGCCAATTTCTGTGCTGATTTTGCAGAAAGTGCGGGAATTTTCCCGCCACAACTGCGTGGGTACACAAGTCATTCCCACGCCTCGCTGGTAGCCCGCCAGAAAGTGTTTTCGCAAAGTTTCTCCGAAGTAACGGAACCTCTAGCCCAGCCGCTACTTCACACCCCAGCGGGCGTGTCTCTTGACAATGTCGGCGTCTGCAAAGCATTCACTCGACAGCCTCACACACGTCGGCTTAACGCTCTCCAGTTCCACAGAGCCCGCCTGTCACTGGACCACCCGGGTAGCGAGAGACGCTGCATGGGAAGTCCGCGTGTGAAGGAAAAGCAACGGAACCTCCACCGCATACAACTAGAGAGGAGAATCGTAAGATAGAAATATGAGAGGGGGCTCATGCCACCTCTCAATCTTCAATCTGTAATTGATGAGGAACGGATTGGTACAATCCCTATACGTATCGCATCAGTTGCCAGCATAACTGGATACACAGATAATGTTAAAACTTCGGTGTTAACACTCTAACAATCAACTGCCAAATGATTGGAGAAACATTAAAAAAATGTGATATGCAGAGTATCCATGCAGATGTAGATATATTTGAAACGCGACTTTATGTACTGATCAATAATGCTAAGGCTGCATACTTGCGAAAAATGTTTCTTCCTAAAAGCGTTCCATACCTGACTCATACTTGAGGATTATGTGCAAGCTCAGTGCGTGGTGTTTATCTGCCTCCCATTTCGAAGTGTACTACAGTTTTCTAAAATCACTGGCGTAAAGGGCAACAGAAAGCTTTGGCTCTGACCATTCGGACCTGCACCTGCGGTGTCTCTTCGGCAAGCTCTTACAGTGGCATTGATCACTTGCGTGCCTCTGCCTTCTCTCCGTGTCTCCAGGGCATCGCTCACAGAAACGTACAATATAGTGTAGGTAGATTCATCATCTGTAACGAGACAGTGACACTATACAGGATTTTGACAGTGAGAGTCCAGACAGCCGATGGCAATAATGATGGGAGTGTCCACTTTCTTCTCTCTTATCTATCGAGTAATTTCTGTTGTTTTCATATCTAGGTATTTTTTGTATCAAAAGTAAATTCATTTCCTATTTAAAGAATATTTATTAACTGTTGTATTGTTGCAATTTATCTTTTAATTTCGTTTCTAATTATTTCAAATTTATGTTAAAAGATAAGTCGTGTACAATTTTAAGGGCAAATGTGTTTTCTCTTTCTCAGAAAGATTTAGAAGCGCCTGTTAATGAGGTAAACTGACTATTTATTCCACTCTCTGATGCCAGGAGAATGAACACAAGTGTTACTGGTCCTTAATTCTATTGACACTACAGAGAGAGCTAACATTAAGAGTGATGTGCAAGTAAAAAGAAGGGGGTTGTGCGTGAGGCGTTCTAGAGAGAAAGAGAAAGTGAGAGAGAGACTGAAAATACTTCGCTGTGTCACCAGTGTTTTCTCTCTCTCTCTCTCTCTCTCTCTCTCTCTCTCTGTGAGTGTGTGTGTGTGTGTGTGTGTGTGTGTGTCAGACGCCATCAGCCATTGTCTGCCCTGAGAGCTTCCAGCGCAGGCCTAAGCATCACACTGGGTCACTGTTTCTGCTTCCGACCCTTCTTAGCAAAATTTATGAATTCGAAAAACTATAGTTGTTGCTTCTTAAAGTTATACTTGTCGTGTTTGTTCTTGTTGTAGCCTTCAGTCCCAAAACTGGTTTGATGCACCGCTCCATGCTACTCTATGATCTTTATCTCTGAATAACTACTGCAACCTACATCCTTCTGAATATGATGAACATAATCATCTCTTGGCCTCCATCTACGCTTTTTACCCGCAACACTTCCCTCAGATACTAAATCGGTGATCCTTCGATGTCTCAGAATATATTTTATCAACTGATCCATTCTTTTAGTGAAGGTGAGGCACAAATTTCTTGTCTCCATAATTCTGTTCAGAATTCCCTCATTAGTTACGCGATCTACCCGTCTAATCTTCAGGATTCTTCTATAGCACCACATTTCAAGAGCATCTATTCTCATCTCGCCTAAACTGTTTATTATCCGTGTTCCTCTTCCATACATTGCTACACGCCAGACATATGCCTAAAAAAGGGACATCCTATCATTCCAATCTGTACTCGATGTTAACATATTTCTCTTCCTCAGAAACTCTTTTCTTGCCATTGCCAGTTTACATTTTATATCTTCCGTAATTCGGCCATCATCAGTTGTTTTGCTGCCCAAATCGCAAAACTCATCCATTACTTTTAGTGTCTCGTTTCCTAATCTTATTTCCACGGCATCACCTGGTTTAATTCGACTATACTCCGTTTTCCTTGTTTGCTTTTGTTGCTGTTCATCTTATATACTCCTTTCAAGATACTGTTCATTCCATTCAAATGCTCGTCCAAGTCCTTTGTTGTCTCTTACAGACTTACAGCGTTGTTGGCATACCTCAAAGTTTGTCGTGTTTGTGCCAACCATAATACTCACATACACAGAAATATTTAAATACCTTCAGTATATGTAAACTAAAAATAAACTAAGCGCTTCCCAAAGCACTCTGTACAGACAGTAACAGCCGGACGACCCCGTCCTCTGACTTGTGGTAGACTGTCCTCGCTACATCGCATCGTCGCGCCACCACCCCTTCTTACGCCCGTACCATTCTACAGGGCGTTCCATGAGGAACGGTCAGTATTCAGGGGTGTGACGCGAACGATCATTCGAATCAAAAAGTCCAGTAAAGGTGGGCTCTAAAATGCTTACCTCAAGAGCTATGATCACTTCTTCATCTTCGATACTGTGACACAAATCAGTTCTTTTGCAAGCTCTTTGCTTAGCATCTTTTGGGACGAAGCGGTATGGACCAAAACAAGAGAAAAATTGTCTTGTAAACATTCTTCTGCGGCAGAAATATGTTTCACAGTAGTGAAGATGAACTGATACTTATAACTTCCAAGAAATGTGCTGTAGAGAAATTCTTCCAATCCATCTGTGCCATGAATCAGCAAACCAGTGTTTAATAATATTACCTGAAACCAGTCTTGGTTGCAATTTTAGTTTTTTTATTTATCAACAACGCGTTTCACCTTTTTTAGGCATCTTCAGGCTGATCTCAGTTTGGTATTTCTTAGGACGATCCTTTAGACAGTGTAGCTAAAGGGCATCGTCAAGTACATCAGGCCAACATCGCTTTCGTTAACCTCAGTAAATACTTTCTGGATGGACGTGAGTAACTCCAAGACCTGCATAACGCGTATACGTTCACAGGAGCAAATAATAGAATAAGATGGGGCTTAAGTAGTTAGCATACACGTACACGTTCACAGTAACCAATATTAGAATAAGATGGGGATTAAGTTGTTAGCATAACTAACTACTTGAGCCCCTCTTATTCTATTGTTTGCTCCTGTGAACGTGTACGCGTTATGCAGGCCTTGGAGTCACTCACGTCCCTCTAGAAATTATTTACTGAGGTTAACGAAGGCGATGTTGGTCTGATGTACTCGACGATGCCCTTTAGCTACACTGTCTAAATGATCGTCCTAAGAAATACCAAATTAAGATCAGCCTGAAGATGCCTAAATAAGGCGAAACGCGTAGTTGATAAATTAAAAAAAATTTGCAACCAAGAGACTTTTCAACTAATGCATTGTAGACACCATGTCTACCACACCGTTTTGCTTCTAATGATCGTTTCTTTCATATCCTTGAATATAGACCATTCCTCCTGGGGCACCATCTATAAGTAATATCACTTACGTCTCTGCGAATTATTTTGCACCAGTGTGCAAAACAAGTGAACAGTTTGTGTGACAGAAGGTCTTAAAAGAATCCCACGAAATGAAATGAAATCTGAAATGAACTTCGTGTGGGTCGACATTTTAGTGGAATGTAATTCAGAAGACAACAGAGTACTTAATTAATTGCTGGCCCCAGTATTACAAGTTGTAGTTGTTTCTGGTGTCGTGCGCCACTGCACAAACCGAAGACAGACGGGAGAGTGAAGGGAGATGGAAGACGGATGCCCAGCGCCCCTCGTGCCTGCCATGAATCTGGCGCGCGGTGGCGGCGAATCTGGCCACAGCGCCGAGGAACGGAGTGGTGAGAGGAGGGTGAGGCAGCGGCGCGGACGGCCGACGACCGCCGATGCTTTACGACCCTTTGGGGGTGAGGAAATGGGGGGGGGAGGGGGCGGGCGGCCATTAGCCAACGAGGCCGCGAGCACGCCTGGCGCTGCCCTCAGTGATGTAGTGTAACACTACTTCACTGCGTGCTCAGCGCGATCCGCAGAGCGGCTCAGCGAATCAACTCGAAGATACTTGTGCGTTACTGAGACACTGCTGTAATTAAAACTGCAACACGGCAAACACTTTCTAAAGCCAAGGTCACATACATATTTCTTTACTTAAAACGAACCGGTTTCGCCACACTTTGGTGTGATCTTCAGGTCTTCAAAACTTTATGACATAAAATCTGTTCATCTTGAGTTGTACCTCATGCCAAGTTGTCATGTAGATGAAATATAGCACATAATCTAAAGGTCCTATATTTTATCAACATGACAACTTGACGTGAGGTCCGAGCGGTCTAGGGCGCTGCAGTCATGGACTGTGCGGCTGGTCCCGGCGAAGGTCCGAGACCTCCCTCGGGCATGGGTGTGTGTGTTTGTCCTTAGGATAATTTAGGTTAAGTAGTGTGTAAGCTTAGGGACTCATGACCTTAGCAGATAAGAACCATAAGATTTCACACACATTTGAACATTTCTTGACGTGAGGTCCAACTGAAAATGAACATATTTTATAACATACATTTTTTGATGAAAGTGATAGCAAAGTGTGTCGAAACCGGCTGCTTTTAAGCAAGGAAATATTAATGCGATCTTGGCCTTAGAGAGCTTTTAAGTAGTAAAACAGGCTGCTCCTTCAAATGTCTTAACATGAGAAAATACAATCATTGATTGCATCAGGCAGTAAACATCTCGTCACTTCCTGTTACAGATCGAAATAGCTTTCTCTAGGTGGAAAACTGGAGAGGAGAGGAGCATCATGTAGTTTAATGGGACCCAGAGTATAGCAGACATCGATAATGGTGGAAAACCTAAGAAAAAGACAAATGTTACGCAGGTAAAAGTTCTACTTTTAGGTAGCTGAAGTAAATGTTAAAAATTGTATGGCATGTTTGGTTAGGAAAACCAGAGAGGCATTCAGCCGTCTAATTAGAAACATTTATCACATTGCCGGCCGCTGTGGTCGAGCGGTTCTAGGCGCTTCAGTCCGGAAGCGCGCTGCTGCCACTGTCGCAGGTTCGAATCCTGCCTCGGGCATGGCTGTGTGTGATGTCCCTAGGTTAGTTAGGTGTAAGTAGTTCTAAGTCTAGGGGACTGATGACCTCAGATGTTAAGTCCCATAGTGCTTAGAGCCATTTGAACCATTTTGTTTCACATTCTTTAGTCACGCTGTCACCTTTACTTCGTGAATTATTAGCGTTGTGTGTAAAGTGTAACGTGTAGATGACTGGAATATGTGTATGAAAGTTGTGTGTGTGTGTATGTGTGTGTGTGTGTGTGTGTGTGTGTGTGTGTGTGTTGTAAAACAATGAAACAGGGAGAGGGTATAAATCGGTGCCAGCATATATAGCCTACTTCTCTCGTATAGTACAAAGGTGGCCGCAAGGTTAAGCTCCCATCTATCTGACGGACAGATGACCATCTACAGTATCAGACGTACACACCACAGGTTGTACCCGTGGTCTAGGGGTACTGTCTTCTGCTACATCCCCAAGTGTCATCAATCTCGCGTTATAACCCCGCGAGTGCTTAAATTTTGAATAAAATTAATCAGCAAGCAATAGGCGCTGAAGAGTTTCGGCGTAAGATATCACCCTTATTCTGCCAACTGCCTTGTGGAAAAGGGTGGAGGAGTGGACAAGGGTTCAGGGCCCTCTTGGCCTTGGGGTGCCAAAGTGCCTCTAAATGGTGAAATAATCAGCAACATTCAACGGCATGCGGAAGCAGAAGTCAATGGACACCACCGCATTAAAGATACCTAACGTGTATCCATATGACAATTTGGTGTGATGCCCTTCCATGTATTGCCGTTATCTTTCGGGTTCAAAGTGATAAATTTATGTTTCATCGCCTATGACGAAGTTCGACAAAAAAAATTATCACGATCAGCATAAGCAATTACGGACAGATGGTCCTTCGTTGCTCTTTCTGTTAGGCGCCGAGCAGCCCAGATGGCAAACACCTTTCAGTACACCAGCTAATGGACGAATGCGTCAGCACTACCATCATAGACATTCAGTTGTGTAACAAGGTGACTGTGATCCGTCGACCACCTCGAATGAGAGGGTCCACACGTTCCAACATTGCAGGAGTTACAGCTGTGTGTGGCCCGTCGGCAAGCGTAAGAACGGACAGATTTGCGTGACCTTGTTGTCATGACGGCAGATGTCTCGCCCAACGACTCACCGTGCTTTTATTCGCTACCAGGTCTCTGTAGACATTTTGCAAGCGACGATGGATACCTACGATGCACTGGTTTCCCTCCAAAAGGAACTCAATGACAACTCTCTGCTTGGAACGCATCTCCATTACAGACGCCATTTTGAAGGCTGTGTATAGCGACGCCAGCTATTGGAAATTCATGAAACGATAGGGGCTGAAGCGTGAATATTCCGCGAAGGTCCATAAAAAATTCCACTTTTTTTTTCAACTGAAAGAAAGAAAGTGGTTCGTTACTTATTGAACGTCCCGTCGTAGTTTAAAATATTATTAAAGTCAGGGTTGCATGAAAAACCGATGATCGGAATTTGGTGCGTGCTGTTGTAACAGTGACAAACGATCCTTGAAACACCTCAGATCTCTCATAAAGAACTCAACCACGGAGTTCTGTTGAGATGTTCACCAGTCTAATATATTACAATTCTGTGCTGCATTATACACATTACTTGTGTCGTTGACATCATGGTACCATTTCTTGCTAGAGAGAGCTAGTGAGTTACAACTTGCACATATGTGTATTATCACAGGTGTTATTCCATCTCTTGGGAGTGAGTATATGCCCTCTTCAAAAGCGATAAATTTGGTTTACCTGAAGTATAACACAAACACAGTGGAAGATGCTTATCAACATTATACGAATTACTTGCGAGAACTTCGTGCAACTGCAAATTCTTTGTAATAATTAGACACTGAGACACTGAGGCATATCGTAGCATTTTCTGAAAGATGCAACTCGCAGTTCCGAAACAACCCCCCCCCCCTCCCCGAAAAGAAATTTAAATTTAATAATATACGTATTAAGTTTGATGAACTATTTAAGTGATTTTGGCCCAACTTAGGGAGATTTGAAATCCGTTGGGATGGGGGACTGTGCTTCAAAATTGCGAACACTGGCATTCGGTTTGTGAAGTCAGTCTAAAGGCGTTCAATATCGTGGCGTACGCGTGATTTATGTTGTGTAATTGAGGTAGACAGAATCGCATAAAAATTCATGGCTGAGTTCTTATTTTTCGGTTACGGTATAAAGTAAACTTCAAAGTGGTTGTTACGGAACAAAGTGTTGGACTCTGTGAATACTATAAACAGCAGTAACAATGTTTGCGCGAATGGACTATGATTGTCATTGTGACAACTGAACTGTCTGCAGCTAACCGAGCTGCAAGAACTAACATACTTTGAATTTATTATTCCTGTACAGCTTACTGAGCCGCCGTGCGCACTGAAACATTGACTCTCGCCGTGGAGACTTGAAAACAGATTGTGACTTCTCACAGTGTTCTCGTCAGAACTATAAATTCGCGATCTTCACCGTTAAAAGGGTACGGACTGCAATATCGAAAAAGCGGGTGGAATTGGATACCATACCGTTTTAAAACTGTGCACGGAACGATAGAAACAGAAATGAGTGTGTATGGAACGTTGTAATCGCGTACATACGAAATTGGATCTACACAACAACTATTACGTCCTACCAGACTGTGACCACAGAGACGAAGAGAAGGATAATATTGTTGCGTGGTGGAGCCTAAATTAAACAAACGGTTGTATTCATGGCAATTTCTTGATTGATGGAGTCATGATAATTACGCCGCCAGTACCAACGTGCTGTAGCTGACGTCACACGCATCGTCTACAAAAAGATAAGCTGCAACGCCAACCGCTCTCGTCTATAAAGACGAAAAACATTTTAAACAGTTCCAGATCTCAAAGTTTTAAGCATGGCTGCTTGGTTCAGTGCCCGTTTCTAAATTAAAATTTAACAAATGAGCCCTCGGTCAATTATTTTTGGTCTTATCGACCAGGTTTCAACACTTCTAAGAGTGCCTTCATCAGAATTAAAACAATTAAAATGGCCTATAACCATGGATACAAATTTATAGGAAAAGACATTTTTGTATAAAAATGTGTAAGTGCTGACTAACAATAAAAGACAGACGCAGTACTTACATGTCACATATAAAATAATTAACAGGACAGAAGGGCTTTAGTCACAAAGTATATAAAAAGGAATGTGTGAAAGCGAGCCGCTATTGGCTGCTGGTACCTATGTACCCATGTGTTTGCGCATATTCTTTTCGAGAACATGTTTTAACGTATGTGGACAGTATTTTATCAGGCATATTTACGTGTGTTGTTACGGTACATGCCAGCCTGTGTAAGTTGCGGCGTCCGTCATGAAATTCCGGGCTCCGGCCAGTCATAGCAGAGGTACTTGCTCGCTATTAATCGAATGTAACTGTTGGCTTCTAGGCAATGTTTCAGGGTGGTAACTTGACATTACTCGTCGGCATGAAATCTGGGATTTAATTTAACCCGCGTCATTGGCTGTCGGTTTATAACATTTTTAAATTCATGAAACGATACAGTGTTTGTTCTAATTGTGGCGTCTTTAAAATAAATTTTTGGTGTTATGTTGTTTAATTTGATTTTGCTGTTTTTAAAGGTTTAGGATGCTAAACTATCCTTTTACTGGCGTGTATATTTTGTTAATAACGACTTCTGATCCAATTTTTAGCACCCTTTTTCGTATTAATATATTTGATGTATTGTAGACAATCTGACCATAATTTATATTTGCCTTACTAAATAATTAAATATGCTCAGTTCACCACCGTCAGCATTATGTAAACTGTTTATGTTAAATAAAGTTGTGCAATTTTTTCTGTTAACAGTGGGCTCCCCAATCCCTACGTCCTTAACCATTTCATGCCCTTCACGCTAAGCCACTATCGGTCTCCAGATACAAATCTGTGAGAGGTGGCGTCCTATAAACTACATGTTCCAACGTCCCACAAATCTTCCTCCTGATCAATACGTCGGAGAATGCCATTATCCTTTTCTACATCCATAGTGGAGCGAATATTCGGGCGGATTTAATTCAGATGTTCTAAAAAGCTTTTTTCACTTTCAAGAGGCAAAACAACAAAGGTATCGTCTACGTACCTGAAAAAAAAGGAAAAAAAACACACAGACTTCAATTTCGACGTCTCCATGGCACGTTCCTCTAAATCTCCATAATCAAAGGCAAAATGTGAGACAACGGTGTCTCCAGTGCGGCTCCGTCTGTCCGTTCATAGTACTGGCCATTTAATAAGAAGTAACAGGAAGTCAACACATGTCGATTTAACCGTATCGAACCACAGAAAGCCGAAAGAAGAGAGAGTACATAAAAAATTACTAAATTATCAAAGTCACTGAAACACAGTCCCTTCGGTCGCCTTAAGAAATTACCCAAGTTCTCACATGGACCTAGTGGTGGGCTCATCAGAGTAGCAAGGTGTTTTGCTACTCGGTATGTCGAAGCACCAATGTTACTGACAATACCCGTGGGTCCTCGGAAAGTCATATATCTAGTGCAGGGAAGGGGGAAAGGGGTGGTTGCGGACAACGAAATGGGCAATGGACTTTTTGGTACGATGTCGAGATCATGATGTTGCTCGAACGTTTGCCAAAGTTGTGCATCATATTAATACTTCTGTTGCTAATCGATTATTATTATCAATAACTTCTGCCATTCCAGAACGAGATTTTCACTCTGCAGTGGAGTGTGCGCTGATATGAAACTTCCTGGCAGATTAAAACTGTGTGCCGGACCGTGACTCCAACTCGGGACCTTTGCCTTTCGCGGGCAAGTGCTCTATCAACTGAGCTACCCAAGCACGACTCACGCCCCGTCCTCACAGCTTTACTTGCCCGCGAAAGGCAAAGGTCGCGAGTTTGAGTCTCGGTCCGGCACACAGTTTTAATCTGCCAGGAAGTTTCAACTTCTGCCATTGATTATCTTTCCTTGTGTGTTTCGTTCTAGTGTTTATAGTGTGTGTGTGTGTGTGTGTTATCTTTCCGCACATGCTCTGCATAACGAGGTTCCAAATTTCCTTACCCAGTATTTCTTCATAGCATTTATGCCTTGAAAATGACACGTTGAAACCCTTCAGAAATATCGGTATTTGTCGAATGCGTCAGGTTTCATATTGGTTACAAATAATTTCTGTGTCTAATCTTAGAACGTTGCCCAAGCGCCAGAGACCCATATCAAATAAGACTAACGTATACAAATGATGGCGACGCGAGTGGTCACAAGTTTGTTTGACGCACGGCGGAGTGTCACGGAAACCTGAGTTGGTAGACTCTTGCAGATAAGTGCAAATTATCCTACGAAATACTACACAGAAAATTTCAGGATAAATTATTCCGTGAACAATCTGGAGATATTCTTCAACTACCTCCTTATTGGCCCCGTAGGAACCTTTACCATAAAATTAGTTTAATTACGGTATGAGCAGAGGCATTTAAGACGTCATCATTCTCACATTTCATTATACATTGCAATGGGGAGAAACAGCAAGACATTTTACCGTGTTAAGTGCCCTCAATCAGTGATTTTTGGATTATTTATGTAGGCGTAAATGTATTTATAAATGATATTAGTATTGTCGTAACAAAGAATTACGCAGTTAATATAAATAAGAGAAATGCAGGACTTTCATAGCGGTAGGTACATCGATATGAAGTGTAAAACACTGGTATAGGCTTTACCAGCACCCAAGTTTAGTGTAGTGTGGAAAACTTGCAAATCGTAAGGCACCGACTGCAAGGTAACAGGTGGAAATCTTGCACCATCTTCCACAGCGGGTCCGATATGCTGGAAGAAACTGCATCGTCGGGATGCATCTCGTGCATTTGTTACAGACGTTTAGGACGGCGACAAAAACGTCATAGGCGACCGGAGGAGAACGGAATAGCCAATAAAACGATGAGCAGCAGTAAAAACGAGAAGATGGCGCCATGGCCATAAGCTAGGCCGGGCGCAACCTGGTGCATCGAGCCGTAAAAGTTAGCGGCGCCGTTAGAGGTGGCACTTTATGCCAGTCATAGCGGAGCGGGACTTTCCCGCACGGCCGCGTCGCGCAATCACGGCTGAGGGGTTACAACAGATGGACGGACAGGTAGGCGCCTAGAGGTAGGCAGCCCAGCGCCACAGGCCAGGCCGGGCGCCATGGCTGACGGCTCTAGTGCGGCGTTAACGACAGTTTTACAACCGTTCGGCGACAAGCATCGTTGAAAGGTAACGTCCTCTACTTCGAAACATGGAGTACACTCAACAAACTAATTTCCTTATTTCCCTTCGTAGCGATGACCACTATCGCCAAAATATCGGAAAAGCATTTTACTACAGACACTATTAGGTCAATACATCGCTTAACAACAACTGTTTGTCACTGAACAGCGTAGCAACTACATCTTCTATTTGTACTACATCAGTATATCCCCGATTTTTTAAAGAATCGACTCTTGTGTATAAAACAATTTGAAGCATCTGATTACTTTACACTTCACTGTGTTAAAAATAGGACGTTAAGCATGAAAGCGGGAAGACGTTTGAAATTATGCTTGTAATCGCTACGTGTTCTAAATATGGAACACTTTATGAACATAGTCTGGGTAATATGCGCTTCATTTTAAACAAAAGATCATTTTTTCCACATCTCAAGGTTTATGACGTCAAATATCTAGAAGCGTGTGTCGTCGAAGATATAATTTTGCAGGTACGTTCAGTGATGCACGTAGATACAATCTAAAGAATGTGTTGCGCAAAGACTTGGCAGTAAAGAAGAAATAAATTAAAATGCCATGCCTGATGGTGAAGTTGTACTGCACCCCATTTTAAGCAGAAGCTAGTTTTTCACGTATCTAAGCCGGCCGGAGTGGCGGAGTGGTTCTAGGCGCTTCAGTCTGGAACCGCGAGACCGCTACGGTCGCAGGTTCGAATCCTGCCTCGGGCATGGATGTGTGTGATGTCCTTAGGTTAGTTAGGTCTAAGTAGTTTTAAGTTCTAGGTGACTGATGACCTCAGAAGTTAAGTCCCATAGTGCTCAGAGCCATTTGAACCATTTTTCACGTATCTAAAAGTCTGCGACATACCTCCTAAAATATGTCATAGAATGATATTAAACTGCAGCTACATTCAGTGGTATATGTGTGTACTACCTGAAAACTGTTGCGAATGAAGTCGCTAGTAAAGAAGTAATAAATTAAAACGTCACGTCTGATGTTGCAGTTTACTCTAGGAACAGTGAAACTGTAGTAAGCGATAAACTTTTATGGTTGTCAACGAGAAAACGTTTAGTAAAGGTTTGAAATTATGTGTACAGTTTGTTGGAAGTTGCTAAGTGATCCCACTCTCCCATGCTGAATGAGTAAAATCCGGATATATGTGCGCCAACAGTTACGCTGCCTCAAAACAAATACACAGTTGCTAACTCTAATACTTGCCTTATTTCGTTATAATTTTAGCATGCGAGTACACCTGTTAATGAGCAAATTATGACAGCATTTTATATTTCTTATTCGGTCGATAATTGCGCGTAAATTTCCTTTACACAGGAAACCTGTAGCTGATAAGGTTCGCGATAGCCGCTTAGTAATATAAACAGATGTTTCTTCGCCGCATAAAATGGTTAGAAAATGCGTTTCATTTAATTCATGTTAATTATAATGTTCCTAAAGGCGTCACCTAAATTTAGTACGTTACTCATCATTAAAACTGAAACATCATGAAGGCGAAATGCGACAAACGACAACTTGGCGTAAAGCGTTCTACATGAATAGATAAGTAAATCATTAGTATTTCAGCTCCACCACGCAAAGTAGGTGTAGAGTATCGCCGTCTACACTCAGTATAAAAAGAAAAATTTTATCTGCAGGTTTCCCATTCAGGGCTCACATTTGAATGTTGACTGGAAGAAAATCGTGTTATATCTCGAGTAAGAGAAGGGATCGTCTAGCAACCTATGCTGTAATTCGACAGCGATTATGAAGGTTCATAACCGGTATTGTTAACCGTTAGGATATCAATGACGAGAGATGCAGTGCGACAAGCTTTCTTTCAAGTAACACCAGCAACGATCCGACAAATGTCGGAAAAAGCCGGCAGCGTATTACCCTTCACCATTTGAATGGCGGTGCACAGACAGATATTTCGCACAGGTAAAGAATGTTTCATATCTCATGAAAACACCTCTAAAGGATCGTTTCTGATGCTATTTCTTTAAGTTTAGGTGTTTATGTCGGTTGTTATAGGGGATAACGGAACTTTGTGGCCATCCTGTAAATGGCCCCACGCGACTACAGCGGAGACAATTTGTTAACTCTGCGATTAGGACCGTACAGCCATGTCATGAAATGGGCTTGTTTACATCAAGACAAATATCCTGACTGATAGTACGATGACGTCTAGACCGCCACGACCTGTCCTTATTGACCACTGTTGTAACTTACCCAGACGCGGCAGCAGAGAGAGGTTTGTCGAATGTGGTGACCCATATGGCAACAAGGGAAACGGGAGCGGCACCACATCGTGTTTTCAGATGAGTGCCGGTTCTGCAGACAGAAACACGATGGACACGCGTAGAGGCTCCGCGGAGAACCAATGTCGTCAAATTGCATTCATCCTAATCATACAGGGCAAGCACCTAGCGTGATGTGGAAAGTGTCATTGGGGAACATAACGCGATCACCTCTGTTCTCATAGTCGGTAATTGGACAGCAGGCATTACATTCATGAAGTGTTTGGGATGCAGGCTGTGCCTTCTCTTAGAGGTCATTGAGCTGTCACGTCGTGTGATAGTGGTTTATGAGCGCTCGATGGTAGGTTTCCAGCACCCTGATTATCTTTCAATAAGACAACGCTAAATAGTATGGTGCCATTGCTGCCCTGACCTATCACGATACAGAGGTTGCTCAGTTGTCGGCTTGGCCAGCACGTCCTCCAGATGTCTCCCCCCCCCCCCCCCCCGGAAACATCTGTTCATAGCTTACGCAGAGATTGGCACGCTACCACTCGCCAGCTATTATGATCTACGTCTACATCTATCTGATTACTCTGCTATTCACAATAAAATGCCTGGCAGCGGGTTCAATGAATCAGCTTCATGCTGTCTCTCTAACGTTTCACCCTCGAACGGCGCGGGAAATTTTTCTGTGCAAGCCATGATTTCTCTTATTTTATGAGAAGATCCCGTCGCAATGAAAAATGCCTTTATTTTAACGACTGCCACTCCAATTCACGTATCATGTCTGTGGCATATTTCCCCTTTTTCGCGATAGTACAAAACGAGCTCCCTTCTTTGAACTTTTTCGATGTCATCCGTCAGTCTCACTTCGTGCGGATCCCACACCGCAAAGCAATACTCTAGAATAAGCGGGACAAGCGTGGTGTAAGCAGTCTCTTTAGTAGACTTGTTGCAACTTCTAAGTGTTCTGCCAATGAATCGCAGCCTTTGATTTGCTCTATCCGTAACATTATTTATGTGATCGTTCCAATTTAGGTTAATTGCAATGTAGTCCCTAAGTATTTAGCTGAATGTACAGCCTTCAGATTGTGTGACTTATCGCGTAATCGAAATTTAGTGGATTTCTTTTAGTACCATGTGAAAAACTTCACACTATCGTTTATTCAGGGTCAATTGCCACTTTTCGCTCCATAAAGATATCTTATCTAAATCATTTTGGTCATCTAATGACTTTACAAGACGGTAAATGACAACATCTTCTGCAAACAATCTAAGAAGGCTGCTCAGATTGTCTCCTATGACGTTAATATGGATCAGGAGCAACAGAGGCCCTATAACACTCCTTTGGGGTACGCTGGATATTACTTCTGTTTTACTTGATGACTTTCCGTCTATTACTTCGAACTTATTTCTGAAAGGAAATAACGAATACAGTCGCACAACTGAGGCGATATTCCATAGGCATGCAGTTTGCTTAGAACACTCTTGTGAGGAACGGTGTCGAAAGCCTTCTGAAAATCTAAAGATATGGAATCAATTTGACATCCCCTGTCGATAGTGCTCATTACTTCATGAGTATAAGAGCTAGCTGTGTTTCACAAGAACGATACTTTCTGAATCAGTGCTGACTGTCAATAAATCGTTTTCTTCGAGGTAATTCATAATGTTCGAACACAGTATATGTTCCAAAACCCTACTGCAAATCGAAGTTAGTGATATGGGCCTGTAATTCAGCGGATTACTCCTACTTCCCTTTTTGGGTATTGGTGTGACTTGAGCAATTTTCCAGTCTTTAGGTACGGATCTTTGTGTGAGTGAGTGGTTGTATATAATTGCTAAATATGGAGCTATTGTACCAGCATACTCTGAAAGGAACCTGGCTGGTATATAATTTGGACCAGAGGCCATGCCTCTATTAAGTGATTTGAGTTGCTTTGATACGCCGAGGATATCTACTTCTAAGTTTCTCATCTTGGCGGTTGTTCTTGATTGGAATTCAGGAATATTTACCTCGTATTCTTTGGCGAAGGAGTTTCAGAAAACCGTGTATAATAACTCTGCTTTAGTGGCACTGTCATCAGCGACTTCACCGTTGTTATCGAGCAGTGTAGGTATTGATTGCGTCTTGCCACTGGTGTGCTTCATGTATGACCAGAATCTCTTTGGTTCTTCTGCCAGATTCCGAGACAGAGTTTCATTGTGCAAATTATTAAAAGCATCTCGCATTGAAGCGTGCGCTATATTTCGAACTTCTGGAAAACTTTTTCATTCTTGGGGATTTTGCTTACCCTTAAATTTGTCACGCTTTTTTCGTTGCTTCTGCATCAGTGACATCACCCGTTTTGTGTACCGCGGGTGATCAGTACCATCACTTATTAATTTATGTGGCATATATCTCTCAACTGTCGTCGATATTATCTCTTTGCAATCATTCCACATCTTTTCTAAGCTTACGTGATCAGATCGGAAGGAGTGTAGACTATCTCTTACAAAAGCGTTAAGAGCATTTTTATCATCTTTTTTGAGTAGATGTAGTTTTGCGTTTCTTTTTTGATAGTCGTGGGTGTTACGGTATTCAGCCTAGCAGCATCTGCCTTGTGGTCACTAATCTCTGTATCCGTCATGACACTCCCAAGTTGTCCAGGATTATATGGTGCTAAGAGGTCAAGTACGCTTTCGCAACCATTTACACTTCGAGTGGGCTCATCAACCAATCGTTCAAAATAATTTTCTCAGAAAGCATTCAGTACGATTTAGGATGACGTATTATGCCTGCCTCTCGCTTTAAACGTATAATTTTTCCAACATATCGAGGAAAAATTGAGGTCAGCACCAGCTATAATTGTATTTGAAATGAGACTCAAGTTCTCCTTTAACTGTTCAACAACTGTTATTAGTTTAGTCCGATTGTCAAGCATAACCTGTACCCATACTATTTCGCGGTATCTACTTCAATTTCAGTACAAGGTAAACTACTTCTGACAGCAATAAATACTCCACCACCAACTGTATTTAATATATCCTTTCTGAACACTATCAGGTTGTTTTAAAAAATTTCTGTAGAACTTATTTCCATCTTTAACCAGCTTTCCGTACCTATAACTATTTGACCTCCAGTGCTTTCAGCTAGGGCTTGGAGCTCTGGTTCTTTCCCAAAACAGCTACGATAATTTACAATTACAATACCTATTGTTTCTACAACTACCTTACTGTGTTTTACCTGCCCCTTTCAGACAGACGCCTAAAAAACCACCCAGTCCCTTCCATATAGCCCCCGCTACCCGTGTAGCCGCTTCCTGTGTGTAGTGGACTCCTGACCTATTAAGCGGAACACGGAAACCCTCCACCCAATGGCGCAACTCAAGGAATCTGCAGCCTACACGGTCATAGAACCGCCCTAGGCTCTGATTCAGACCCTCCAATCGGCTCTGGACCAAGGGACCACAGTTGGTTCTATCGACGATGGTGCAGGTGGTGAGCTCAGCCTTAATCTCGCAAGCAAGACTGCCAGTCTGTACCATTTTCGCTAGCCGCCTGAAACGAGAGAGAATCTCCTCCGATCCCGAGCGACACTCGTCATTGGTCCCGACATGAGCCACCACATGCAGTTGGCTGCACTTTGTACCCTTCATGGCATCCGGAAGCACTCTTTCCACATTCAAAATGACTCCTCCCGGTATGAACGGGGAGTGCACACTGGCTTCCTTCCCCTCCTTGACAACCATGTTCCTAAAGGGCCCCACTACGCCCCTAATGTTGCAGCTCCCAACTATCAGCAAACCCACCCTCTGTGAATGCCCAGACCTTGCAGGCCGCTGGTACAGTGTGGACGACTGCATCCGGCTTAGAGACTTTGTCAGCCCGAAACCTGTACGTCAAACGAACCGGGAAGGCCCTACTATCGGGCGTTTGGAAAGTCTTTCGCTGCCTGCCAGGCTTTGGAATGACCATAGGTGAGGGGTCAATCTCAGTGCAGGCAGTACCCGGGGCGGCCACAGCAGTGGACCGATCGGGGGACTCGTGGGACGTGCTCGACATCCCTCGCATCCCTGTGTCCGAGCCGCCGCCCCCCCCCCCCCTATCCACAGTGATGCCCCTTGGCAGCAGCCTGAAACAGTGTGACGAAAGCCAACACCGCCTGGGGCTATGAGCTAAGGGTCACCAACTCAGCTCGCATTTGTCCACGGCATTCACAGTTCCTAATGAAGTCGCTTCTGGGTTCAAATGGCTCTGAGCACTATGGGACTCAACATCTTAGGTCATAAGTCCCCTAGAACTTAGAACTACTTAAACCTAACTAACCTAAGGACATCACACACACCCATGCCCGAGGCAGGATTCGAACCTGCGACCGTAGCAGTCCCGCGGTTCCGGACTGCAGCGCCAGAACCGCTAGACCACCGCGGCCGGCAAGTCGCTTCTGTTTGAAGTTCGTAAAAATATGTAACAAACGAAGGGTGTATTTACCTTACCAACAGCAGGAACACAGCTCTGTCACTGACTGTCTGAGCCGTGGTAAAAATTGCTGTTTTGAAGAGCGCGCCGCAGCGCGTAGTGTGAAGCAGTCGTCATCCGTTTCTGGCGGTGGCGCCGCTGTGGCAATTGCAGCTTTGGTGTCTCCCTCTGGTGGGAAAGGAGAAAGGTTGCCTGTTCACGTGCATTTAATTGGCGCTATGAGCTCGCCAGCCAGACGGGTCAGTTGGTCAGTCGGAGTGAGTCTGGGGTCAGTCTGGGTCAGTCTCTCGTCCCCAGCTTGCTAGTCTGTCTCTCGTTCGCATTTGTGAGGCAGCTAGTGTCTGTCTGTCATCCGGAGTGCTAGTATGTCTTTCGTTCGGATCAACCTTTAAAGCCGGCAAGATGAGAGTCTTTCCACTCCGCCAATAAGAGAACTCAGTGAGTTGGTCGCCCGGTCGGGGCTTAGTTCCTGCATCTGAGTCTGCGCTTTAGGCCACCAGTCTGCTCGAGTTTTTGCAGGCAATGGTCATTGGCGGTTGGATCGATCGGTTGGTCGGTCGCGCACTGAGACACAAGATGACTTGTCCGTCTTGAGCGTCGGCGCATGTGAGGTCGCCACGTGAGTCCAGTGGGCCGCGCCGTATAGCGAGGGGTAGTGGCTTTGCGGTCGACACGAGAGCAACAGGAGTTAACCCACGATATGAGTCTGACCGGTGCGAGCCGCGACGCCGTGGTGTAACTGGTTCTCCGAGCGCTTCTGGGACCCTTCAGTTACCATCTTTTGGAGCTTGGCTCGGTCCTTTCCTGGTGCCAGTGGGCGTGTTTCCTCTGCATGGTTGTGTCACAGCCAGTATTTCCGCCGTCGTGGGTTTGGAAGTGAGTGGGAGATGCACCAGCAGCAGTCGCGACGGAACAGCAATCGCGGACGGAGCAGCGGGCAGTCGGTCGGTTGGTGCGGACCAGGAAAGACGGGACATCGGTGCGCCTTCGTGCGTCCGTTGAAGCGGCCTGCAGCGGACGGTTCGGGAGAGCGATTCTGGGGGTGCTGCCCCAGGTCTTCTCGAGAAATCGCAGTTTTTGAGAAGTTAAGTGATTGGTGATAAGTTGTGTGATTTACTCTTGTTAAATTTTACTTGTTTTCTTGGTCAATCTCTCGTCCCCTGCTTGCTAGTCTGTCTCTCGTCCGCATTCGTTAGGCAGTTAGTGTCTCTCTGTCGTTTGGAGCTGCCTCTGTCATGTTTGTCGGATTTGGTGTGTTAACAAGTTTATTGCTTGGAGTGTAACGGCCGAATTCCTGAAATATGTTTTTATCTTGCCTATCATTTTGACAGGCGGTATGTGTACTGTAGAGCATGTTAACTTGTTTGGCCAGCCTTGCATAATTTTAAATCAGATTTCGTTTCATGGGCTTTCATTTAAATGGTCATTTTAGTATATAAAGTTGCCACCCTTCCACCGTAAGACTTTTCTTAGAAGTTAGAATCAAGTTGCACCTTCGGTGGAAAAATTAATATTTTAATTGTTAGTGTTTTGCACCATTTCCATCCCTCCTACATGGGGCGCATATTTTGTGTGCTTGTGTAAATTGTTAAAACTTTTAGTTTAAAGTAATCTGGTGTGTTGCAGGTTTGCACCAGTGTAGTTTTCAGAGGGTGTTGTGAGCGGTCCTAACTACGGCCGTGTCAAAAGGGAGCGGCAAGGTTCTCTGCCCGAAAGCTCATACAGTCAAAACTTGTTTCTTTCTGTCTCTGAATAAATTGTAACTTGATATTTAGAGGGTGCTTTGTGATTATAATTTTAAATCTGTTTCTTTAAAAAAATTATTTAGTCACCATTAAAGTGAATAAATTACCATTTGTTTATGATTTCATCAGTTACTCCCTGGCAACTACTTCCACACTCACATAGTGTGATTAACTGTGTTAATGTCCTTGATGAATCACCAGTAAATAAAGTGAATTCTTAAGAATAAGTTTTGAAAGTAAATTCACGGTTCAATGTCTAACCGATAAAATTGATGAATTCTGTCACAGAGATGAACCGCCATCGAATCAGATACCCATAAGTGTCGTTCAAGCTCAGTTCGACTCGGTATCCAACCGGGATAAATGTGAAACTTCCTGGCAGAGTAAATCTGTGTGCCGGACCGAGACTTTGCACCACTGCCTTTCGTAGGCAACTGCTGTGCCAACTAAGCTACCCAAGCATGAGTCACGATCCGTCCTCACTTGCGCAGTGGAGCACTTGCCTCCATAAAGCTAAGGTCCCGATTTCAAGTCTCCGCCTGACACACAGTTTTAATCTGAGAGGAAGTTTCGTACCAGCGCACACTCCACTGCAAGGTGAAAATCTCATTTCGTGATAGATTTGTTGTTGCAGCCATCGTGTACGCCACTAAATCACCAACAAAATTGATAGTGTATTCATCACACTATCCACTGAATTATAGACCCATGTCACTGATATGAACTAGCAGTAACATACTGGAGCGCACCCTGTTTCTTAATATTTTGTAATACCTAGAAGTGTTAATCAGCGCAGATTCAGAAAATATCGTTCACATGAAGGAGAGAGTGCTGACGACAGGGAATCTCAAGGTGGTTCCATATTTCTATATTTCCAGAAGGCTTTTGCCACTACTCCTCACAAGCGGCTTCTAATCAAACTTCGTGCCAGTGAAGTATCGTCTCAGTTGTGAGTTTGGATTCGTGATTTCGTTCCAGAAAGAACACAACTTGTAGTAACCGATGGGAAGTCATGGAGTGAAACAGAAGTGATACCTGACGTTTCCAAGCAAGAGTCTTTCCCGTCCCTGACTACTCTTTCTTTAATTGTTTTTATAAATTGTTAGTCTCTTTGGTTCATTTATTTATTTTTTAATTATTATTATTAGCGTAACAACGCATATATGGAAAGAGTGACGAGAAATTCTTTTAACAATGCTTTGCCTTTAATTTCTTTATCATCGTTACCTTTTAGTAAAATAAAATGTATCTATGGAGGTCTTATTGTTCTGGATCTGGCCTACAATTTAAAGAACGATTTTTAGTAACTGCAACTCATGCTAAGGTTCAATATATCTTTCCTACTTCATAGTTATTCAAAGTTGAAATTACTGTTTTATGATCACTGATGTCACAGTTCGTACAATCGTTCAAAAACACAAGTTTGCAGTGGATTTTATTTCTTACTAGAATGCTGTTTCACACCACGACTAGCCCAAGAACATGAGACTCTCATTAAAGAAAATTACGTTATCACTATAAAATTTAGCCAGATCAGAACGGAGCACAGCAAGATTCCTATCAGATTCGGTAAGTACATTAAATTATTTGCACTGTAATTTATATCTTATCAGCAGCCCGCGTCAACCTGCAATACATCATAAAATCTGCTGATCTTCACTGCCAGTCTGGGAGCTAAAAGAAATAATATTATTCTACTATTATTTTACCGCTTCCTTGCGGTATACTCGACGATATTGTAAGTCGTTTAAATACGCCGCGTCAGCGGCTCTTCTTTCTCCACACAGCTCAGCTCCACAGATAATAATTTTTTTTTTATATCTGAAAAATATCTTAACAGGATGGGATAATAGGCAAGCAAGCTTTAACAATTAAATAATACACGTTTTCATTTAAACAACTCTATTGAAACATTTAAATATCTCAACAATTACAGACCTGTGTAAATGCACACGTAATGGCGTACAATTCCCAATCTCGACAAAAGAATGCTACCTTCTCGCTCTCTACGACAACAACAGGAGATCTTTCTCTCACAGCTTCCAGATTAAGAAGACAAAGACTTTACTTTACATCATGCATTATATACTAATTCATTTTGTGATCTCTGTACAACATTTATCTTCTGTGTCGGTCTTATTACTCGCCGACGCAGACGTTCTCAGAAATAAATAATAAAGAAAAAATACATAATTTTACACAATGACACAATATGACACATCTAATATTCTCATTATTACACAATATATTGTCTTTGTTTATTACTAGACGTTACAATGCCCCCTGGCAGCAATTGACTAACGTTGAAAATGTTCGGCAATATGCTGCCACTAACGTCTGTTTAGTTATTGTCTGTTACTTCTGTTGGAACATTCACTTTGCACTACTCAGTTCTTTTACACTGTAGGTTTAATTACATTTTGTATACTGTTCTTACACTTTGCGAGGTGACCGTCAACCTAGTCCCAGGGTCATTACATTTATTTGGCTCCCCCATTCGGGCTACGTGCGATCAGAAAACCTGGGAAAACTGCGCCGGAGCCATGGTCATCTCACCAAAAGTTCAAACTCTATTCAATGTTCACATATAACAAAGGCTATTTGTGATAGTATGCTACACTTTTAGTCTCTTTGTTATCAACATAATACTTGTGTTCTGGATTGTAATGTAAGTCACTTATTACACATTTTTACAATAGTATAATGAATCTTCCTTGCATTTACTCGCGACAGTTGGTTTAAAATGTCTAGCATTCGTGCGAGTATCCTTCATCAACATGACGAAAACATATTAGATCGATACATCACTAAATCCATGAATATTTTGTGTTTGTGTTGGATAAAAAAAAAATGTTTATCACGTCTTTTCGTGTCCATTAAACACTTCTCATGTTAGTACATTAAACACATAGTTCATAGTTCATTTAAGTGACAACAATGTGGTATGGAGCTGGCGGCGCGAAGCAATTGTTGAGTAGCGTCGTCTGGAACGCCGCGTACCGACGGTCGCTGGGTTCGACGACCGGCTCCCAATAACATCGACGTCGTGCTGGCGTGGCGCCTGCGCAGTCGCAAACCGCGCTGAACCATTCGCTGGTATCGGCGAGTGGCAGTGGTTTACCGCGACCGGCTGGATGGCGGCACGGCACTCGTCTCTGCTTCTCCGCATGGCTCCCCGTCGTAGCGCATGAAACAAATATTCCACAACGGTGTACTGTCTTTAAGGACACAGATTACTAGCTGTGGAAGAAGAGGCAATTTGTTAAAAGCGTTTATTGTTCAGTAAGCCGTCGCTTCACTGGTATGCACAGGATGTTTTGGCGTGATAACAGGTTTCTTGTGGCATTGTGACACTGATATTCAGAGTTCGTCACACGCACATTGTACTACACGTTTTCATTCACTTCCACGGTTGATGCACTGCCAGAGCGTCTTTCAACACGCGAAAATGGTTCGTTACACTCATACTACATGTCTCCGCCGAGCGATGTTTGTTTAAATCGACTCTGAACGGACCAATAACTACTGTTTTTATACATTGTCTATTGTTCGTTGATCACTGCACTAGGACAGTCTATCACTCAACACTAGACTTATCGACGTATATATTGGTGCAGATACAACAGTCATTTTCTGTCCCTACTACACACAATATTCCGTCCTGTACTTAATTGTTTATGCACACAGTTTATTTTTTAACACCTTTTAACTGTTCTTTGCATAGTCACTCTCATTTACATAGCATTTATTTGTTTTTACCTTATCACAACACACTTTTCATATTGTTACTAGGCGTATATAGCCCTTTTGTAAAATTTTTTAAAGGTGTGTGGATTTTTTGTACATAGTTTTTCTTTCCTCCTTAGTGTAGCTTGCCTGGTTATCACCCATCTATCATACAGATTTTACCATGTGCATGACAGCTTGACTTGGGCATATTGCTCAATAAATACTTCATTCATCACTAACATTATTTTTAATGATTTCTCCTATATGACTACAGTGTAGGTTCTGCATTGTTTGACTTAACTCCCGTATCGCGTAATGAACATTCAGGGGCGTGTACCCAGTACACAGGCTTCAATTGAAGCATTGCTACATACAGAACGGAGTTTCCACGGAACGGGTTGTTTTTAATTAGCTTCTGCTCCAGTGTCGTTCTCAAATCACTACTGGCAGCAAACATCATATCACATAATTGTTGCATATTGCAAAGTCAATGTTTGGCTAGTAAAGACTCTCTCTCTCAGGGTTCCTTATCTTAATACAATTACAGCAATTACCTTACTCTATAAGATTGCCTCATTAATTGCACTTACACACTACACATAGAAAATGGTTCAAGACATTAATTCTTTATAAAATGATTCAAGAAATTAGTCCTCACTTTGTCAACAAGAAGATTGTTCATTGTTTAATAAGCACATAATATCTTAATGACTAATTGTCTGTAAACAAAATCTGTCCTGCGTAAGCTATTGCTCACTTTCTGATTCCACTTCCTCCCAGCTTCATTACACACAAATTTCTTTTTAAATGCTAACATCCTTATATTCTAAAACACAATTAACATCTTCTTACAACTATTACTCTTTATATGTGATATGTCACTGAATAAATAACTTCACGTCTTCAATGATGTCCCACTCTAACATCTTTCGAATCTCTTTGGCTACTAATTCCCTCCTCGACCAAGGGATGGAGTAGGTTGCGCGACAGTATGTTTTATGGGGCATCACCTCTATGTGATAGTGGTACCTTTTGACTATTCCTGGTCGGTCGGTAAATACCGTAGTATATTCCGATAGCAGCTGCGTCAACGGTTGCTTTTGTGTATCATTTAAACCTTCAGATTCGTGCACTTTGGTTTTAAATGCCTCAACATTTGTCTCAAAATTTTGGTCCTCTAAATTTGTGTAATAGAGGTCTGTTGCATGTGAAAAATCATCGAGTTGTAGTACCCAAGGGTTCCTACCTTTGATATTGATTCGATTACAGCACGGCACAAGTACCTCCTTCGATTTTATCATAGATAACTCAATCCTTCTATCCCTATTAATTATGCTTAATTTCCCTACGGAGAGGTCGATCAATGCGTCCCTCTCTCGGAGAAAATCTACTCCCAGAATGCAGGCCACCTTTAATCCTTTAACCACGAGGAACGAGCTCACTATGGCTTCGCCCTCCTTATGAATCTCCACCTGCACCTGGTACTTAACTGATTGGCTCTGTGCACTAATGGCTCCAGACACCTTACAATTGTTAACCGGGAAGGTCGGAATACTATGTCCCTTTCCCAGTGCTTTAAATAACTCCATACTCATCACACTTACTGAGGCACCTGTGTCGATAATTATGTTCACTGCAACATCATTGATTCTAGCTTCAATAATAGCTTGCACATTTTCGTTATTATCTTTCTTACATTCGTGCGGCTCATTCAGTAGCTCTTTATCCATACTAACACCTTCGTTGTATCGCAGCATGCGTATCCCAGGTATATTACTATTACTCGAGTTGCTCTCACTCCATCCCTCGGCCGTCGATGGAGAGCATATCGAGGCCGATTCTAGTTTGTTGGATTAATTACTTGTGAGGTACTGGGACGGTTATTGTCCGCGACCTCCACTATATGTACATTCTGATTTGTAGGCCGCCACGGCTGCGCAATAGGCGCGTTTTGCGGTGGTGGTCTATTGTTGTCATACCGGTCACTAGCCTGTCGTTCTGGGCTTCTACGCTGATTCTGTTGCCAATTTCGATTACTATCATTATAATTGCTCTGCCACTGACCTCGCGCATTTTTCCAGCGGTTGGTCCCTGACATTCCGGATTCGTACCTGTCGTCAAATCGACGCTTTTTGTTATAAATTGGTTGTCCATACCCGTTCTGGCCTCTACCGTTACTACCATTTTGCGATTGTTCTTGTCGCTTGCTACCACCCCCACCATTTCCATGGTTGTGGTTCTGTGCACTACTATTTCTATCGTGTTTACATCCTGACCCATTATTCCGCGAGTGATCGCACGCTGATTTTGCGTCTTCCTGTATCAAGTCTATGGAATCTAGGACCGACAGGAAGTTTTCCATGTCGCTTTCTGGTACATGTATTAATTTCTCCTTGATATGAATAGGTAAATGTGATTTTAGTAGTCTTACTATGTCTCTTGGTGATATAGGCTCGTCCCAGTAGCGCGTTTTGTTTATATATTTTTCAAAATACCGCCTCAAATTCCCAAGACGGGGTGAGTACGGTTCGGGATTATATACCTCTTTTCTTAGTCGCTCTTGTATACAAGGCGACCAATATTTTGACAAAAATGCCCTTTCAAACTGTTCGTATGTCTTGCAGCTGTCTGCTACATCTGTAGCCCATAGCGCTGCGTCACCTTGAATGTACGACATTACGTATTGTATTTTCTGTGTTTCGTTCCATACACTGGGTAAGATATTTTTAAAGCTTTTTATGAATACTACTGGGTGTACTGATTTCCTTTCAGTAGTAAATGTTTGAAATTGCCTATTTTTAATTAAACTTTCTTCCACTAATATTTTTGAACTACATGGGTTTGCTGCTGGGACATATGCTGTGTGCTCCGAACCGGAGCTACAGCTCTTCGCATTATCGACTACAGATTCCCCATTGTTGTATCGCATATAAGTCTGTGCGTTGCCAAAACCATGGGCTT
This sequence comes from Schistocerca nitens, assembly GCF_023898315.1. Classification (NCBI taxonomy): domain Eukaryota; kingdom Metazoa; phylum Arthropoda; class Insecta; order Orthoptera; family Acrididae; genus Schistocerca; species Schistocerca nitens. The sequence goes on from NC_064617.1 coordinate 405,894,808, forward strand.
TTGGCGACAGAGGTTCCTGTTCCACATGTTTCCTGCTTTGTGCTAAACCTTTCTCCAATTCGGATATCCGTTTGTTAACATTCACTTGCCACTGCGGAATATCCTCACTGAGTATTTGTTTAATTGTTTGCACATCATTCTGTACTTGACTATTTACTGCGGTGCTGAATGATTCAGAATCTCTATTTGCTATGGCTGCTTCTACTTTAGACTTAATATTCGTGTCAATCTCACTCTCCTTCACTTCTAGCCATGAGTTAAATTCTGTTTCAATTTTATTTGCCTGTTCATTCCACTTCTGCTCTACAAGCTGTGTGGAATCTATTTCGAGCTTTTCTACTCTGTTGGCTAATACACCTATTTCGTCTACCATGTTAGTGTTTGCTACTTGCAGGTTGTTGACCTGTTCAGTCAGCTCCTGCACGGCCCTAGGTATCGACTCATAATTCTTTTTCATATCTGCTATCTCTTTTTTCATACTTTCTATCGATTGCACAAGTTGCTGGTCTCGCTCAGCTTGCTGGCGATCTCGCTCTTCTAGCCTGCGATCTCGCTCAGCTTGCTGGCGATCTCGCTCGGCTTGCTGTTGCGCAAATTCTGCCTGGTAATTTAGCACACGCTCTAATATAGCCTGAATTGAATACCCACCAGGCAGATTACCACTCTCTGGTTCCTGCTTTTCTGGTGGTGGTACAATTTCTTTATCTACATCGACTTGATGACTAGTGGGCGGAGGCACTACTTCCTGTGCCCCTGCCCCCCCATTTTCGCCTATTATATCCTCAAAGAGAGTACTAGTACTACTTGAGGCACCCGGTTCCACATTTCCTTCACTAGCTACTTGTTGTTCCTCAGATTCCATATTGCTTGGACGTTGACTACGCAACTTAACCATATTCCTAAATTGCTTACTAAAACACAAAATCTAACAGTTTTTTCCCCTTGCACACAAAATACATCACTTTATATACACTACACTGCACACTAAAAATTACTATCTACCACCACTTTGTCCTGTCACAAATACTAACATCAAACTACGTACAATATGCACACCACTAGCGATATGAGATTACTCCACTGGAGCTCAACTTCTACCAACAGGACAACTACACTGTAGTCTTACCTTTAATTTATCTTATCTCGGGGTTCGGCTGCCCCCCGGATTACGTAGTCGTTAGAGCTTCTCAGTACTATCAGGATCGTCTTCTCAGACTCGCTTGCAGTAGTGCGTTTTGTCATGAAAGAGTGTTTGCACATTCATTAATACATAGCATAGATCATGATATACATACATACATTTAACACTAAATACATATATATCTATACATACATAACAATAGACACTGAAAGAAAAATACATAAAATTTTATAATTGTGGCCACTGCAAATTCGGGCCCCGCGTTTTTGGGCGACAGTTTCCCGTCCCTGACTACTCTTTCTTTAATTGTTTTTATAAATTGTTAGTCTCTTTGGTTCATTTATTTATTTTTTAATTATTATTATTAGCGTAACAACGCATATATGGAAAGAGTGACGAGAAATTCTTTTAACAATGCTTTGCCTTTAATTTCTTTATCATCGTTACCTTTTAGTAAAATAAAATGTATCTATGGAGGTCTTATTGTTCTGGATCTGGCCTACAATTTAAAGAACGATTTTTAGTAACTGCAACTCATGCTAAGGTTCAATATATCTTTCCTACTTCATAGTTATTCAAAGTTGAAATTACTGTTTTATGATCACTGATGTCACAGTTCGTACAATCGTTCAAAAACACAAGTTTGCAGTGGATTTTATTTCTTACTAGAATGCTGTTTCATACCACGACTAGCCCAAGAACATGAGACTCTCATTAAAGAAAATTACGTTATCACTATAAAATTTAGCCAGATCAGAACGGAGCACAGCAAGATTCCTATCAGATTCGGTAAGTACATTAAATTATTTGCACTGTAATTTATATCTTATCAGCAGCCCGCGTCAACCTGCAACACATCATAAAATCTGCTGATCTTCACTGCCAGTCTGGGAGCTAAAAGAAATAATATTATTCTACTATTATTTTACCGCTTCCTTGCGGTATACTCGACGATATTGTAAGTCGTTTAAATACGCCGCGTCAGCGGCTCTTCTTTCTCCACACAGCTCAGCTCCACAGATAATAATTTTTTTTTTATATCTGAAAAATATCTTAACAGGATGGGATAATAGGCAAGCAAGCTTTAACAATTAAATAATACACGTTTTCATTTAAACAACTCTATTGAAACATTTAAATATCTCAACAATTACAGACCTGTGTAAATGCACACGTAATGGCGTACAATTCCCAATCTCGACAAAAGAATGCTACCTTCTCGCTCTCTACGACAACAACAGGAGATCTTTCTCTCACAGCTTCCAGATTAAGAAGACAAAGACTTTACTTTACATCATGCATTATATACTAATTCATTTTGTGATCTCTGTACAACATTTATCTTCTGTGTCGGTCTTATTACTCGCCGACGCAGACGTTCTCAGAAATAAATAATAAAGAAAAAATACATAATTTTACACAATGACACAATATGACACATCTAATATTCTCATTATTACACAATATATTGTCTTTGTTTATTACTAGACGTTACAAGTCATAGGCCTCCGCTATTTCTAATCTCTATAAACGATTTAGGAGAAAATGTGAGCAGCTCTCTTAGAATGGCTGCAGATGATAATGTCATTTAATGTCTAGTAAAGTCATCAGAAGTTCATTACCAACTACAAAATGACTTAGAGAACAAATCTGTATGACGTGAGAAGTGGCAGTTGACTTCGAACAGTAAAAAGTGTGAGATCCTCTACAAGAGTACTAAAAACAGTCCATTAAATTTCGGTTACACGATAAATAATACAAATCTAAAGGTTGTCCAAATAACCAAATACCTAGAGATTAGAATTAAGAACATCTAAATAGAAACCTCCACTGGCTACATTACGTTTGGCCGCCCTCTGATAGAGTATTGCTGCGCGTTATGAGATACTTACCAGATAGGACTGACGAACGATATCGAAAAAGTTTGAAGACAGCTCGATTTGTATTATCGTGGAATGGGGGAGACAGATATGATACGTCTCATTCACTTACACAAAGGCGTTTTTCGTTGGGCAAAAGCTTTTCATTAAATTTCAAATCCAACCTCCGCCTCATATTACGAAAATATTCTGTCGATTTCCACCTACACAGGGAGAAATGACCGTCGTAATAGCATCAGAGAAACCAGAACTCGCACAGAAAGATTTAGGTGTTCATTTTTCCCACCTACTTTTCGAGAGGGGAACGTCAGTAAATAGTGTGATGGTGGATCTGTGAACACTCTGCGAAGCACTTTGATATGAACTGCACAGGAGTCATGTAGATGTAAAAGTATATTTACGGCATATGCATAATTGCTCAAATTTCGTGACGACAAAATTTTAGCGGTTAGCAGGCTACATCAAGAATCGCCGCCCCCGCCCCCTCCCCCACTAAAGCGATACCATACCATTATTGACATTAGACTGTTTCAGGTGCAGATATACATTCAGGTCCCAATTATTAATGATGAAGAACAAACTGAAATTTAAGAGAATTGTGGGAAAGAATAAATGTGGAATGAAGTGGAATACCGAATTACTGAGGAATAATCAGACGAATAAGGGCTTCGCTAAGGAACACCAGAGCAGGCAGCTCAGTTGAAGAGGAGTGGAAATCTTTAAAAATGACAATCACAGATATTGGACAGACAAACGTAGGTGCAAGGAAGGTACTATGAAGAAACCTTGGGTAGCAGATGAAATACTTCGACTGATCACAGAAAGAAGGAAATACAGAAAGGCCTGGATTGACAGGAATATAACAATACAAATCTTTTAGGATTCAAATAAGCAGCAAATTCAGGACAGCCAAGGCGAGATGGCGGCAGGAAAGATGTGAAGAAATCGGAAAATCAATGATCGCCGGGAGGACTCATTCGGCACATAGAAAAGTCAAAACAGCCTGCCGTTAAATTAAAAGCAAGGGTGATAGCTTTAAGAGTGCAAAGGTAATTCCACTATAAAATACAGACGAAAGAGCAGATAGGTGAAAAGAGTATATTGAAGGCCTCTATAAGGGGGATGTGTTAGAAGTTGTAGTCGATAGGGATGACATAGGGGTTCCGGTATTGAAGTCAAAATTTCAAATAGCGCTGGATGAACTGACTTCAAATAAGGCAGAAGGAATAGATAACATTTGATCGGAATTTCTAAAATCATTGGAGGAAGAGTCAAGCAAACGACTTTTCATGTTGGTGTGTAAAATTTATGAGACTGGCGGCGTACCCTCAGACGTTCGGAAAAATATCATGCACACAGTTTTAAGGTTAGCAAGGACAGGTAAGTGCGAAAACTGGCCCACAATCAGATTAACATCTCATTAAAACTGTAGAAAAAAGTTCATACAAACATAGGTCAGCAAATTTTTAGTTACGGAGTTAAGGCTAATAACAGATTTTGCCTGAAATTTAGCAACTTCGGTAATACGAAGCCTTCGTAAAACTGTACAGGGTTAAACTAAAGCAAGATTTCCATTTATTTCGTTGTTATTGGTCTGGTGAATCTAATAAAACATGTCCCAGACGTGTATCTGCAGTATTCTTCCAGAACATCCAGTGAAACAAAGACGTAATTTTGTAAAATTTTTTTATTTATTATTTACTTGGCCCAATTTGTTTTTAAGATTCTAGACAACTGCACAAAGTTTTCAACAGAAATGGAAGAGAATTTAATTTTGGAAAAATGATTGTATTGACGTTAACTGAAACTGTATGAATACGTTAGATATTCTGCTTTTATTAATAGCATAGCACACGAGAATTCATGTTAAACCGGAAAAAACAAAGCTCAATGTTAAGGAAGCCGTACAGTGTACACACAGTTTTACAATACATTCACAATAAATGTTCAAAATGTCTCCACCGAGTTCAGTGCATTTAGCTGCACGTGCATGAACAGATTTTGTTGCTCCTTTCAGTTTCAGAGGGTTGTTTTTAATTTCATGTATTGCATTCATGCCGGCCGAAATGGCCGAGCGGTTAAAGGCGCTACAGTCTGGAACCGGGCGACCGCTACGGTCGCAGGTTCGAATCCTGCCTCGGGCATGAATGTGTGTAATGTCCTTAGGTTAGTTAGGTTTCAGTAGTTCTAAGTTCTAGGGGACTGATGACCACAGCAGTTAAGTCCCATAGTGCTCAGAACCGGTTTTTTTTTTTTTTTTTTTTTTTTTTTGCGTTCATAGTGCGAGCAAGTTATGAATCACGTGTGTTGACTTTGTCCTCATAAATTATGTCTTTCATGTATCCCCATACACAAAAATCCATTGGTGTTAAATCGGTCGATATGGGTGGCCACAGACGTGTAGCACCACGACCAATACATTTCTGAGGAAAATGTTCATTTAAATGTGTTGTAACGGCGTTGGTGAAATGTGGAGGCGCGCCGTCACGTTGAAAATACATTTGGTATCGCGTAGCAAGTGGAACATCTTCGAGCAAGCGGGGCATTTCTTCCTGATGGAACTGTAAGTACGTCTCGCCAGTTAGACGTCCTGGGAAATTGAATGGTCCAATAAAGTGTGTGTTGACTATACCACATCACACATTTATGCTAAATCACTGCTGGAAATTGCGTTTGCAGTGTTGGATGTCGGTTTTCTTCAGAAAATAAGTGCTCGTCATGTAAATTGTTTATACCATTTCGAGTAAACTTTGCCTCATCACTAAATAAAATGTATTTGTGTAACTGCCGATTAGTATTTAACCAGTTGCACAACTCCAAGCGAAGGACAGGATCTCCCGGATGCAAATGATGCACTTTTTGTTTATGGAAAGGGTACAGATTATTGTACTTCAGTGTACGCCATACCTTAGATTGTGAAATGTCTAATCGTTGAGAGATAAGTCGTGTACTGGTACCCGGGCTACGTTGAACAGCGTCCATAACATCCTAATCATCGTCGTCACTTATCGAGAGGTCGTACTGATTATGAACACTAGGTAGAGAACCTGTCTCCCGTAACATTCTAAACACTCTGCTAATGATTAGTGCATTCGGAATCCTCCGAGTTGGATAACGTACGCGATATTTATTAACTGCCGCCGTAGCATTACCATCACTTTTGGCATAAATGAACACTATATCGGCTTATTCTTCTGTCGTAAATTTAAAATGCATCCCTATTTCATAAGTAGTCTACAAATTACAACAGTCACTATGTGGTTTCACTTAAATACACTGTTGTTATTATGTTCTCTCAGTGAATAACACGGAAAACTAGCTTGTTAGGAAACACCTGAAACAACTCACTAACGGTTGCCAACAATGACATAATCGTTTCTATATTCTTAATGAAAAGTAAACAAATTTACTTGTATAATAATCTATGCTTCTCTGGATGTTCCGGTAAACTACTGCAGATACAGGTCTGGGACATGTTTCATTAGATTTACCAGACCAATAACAGCAAAATAAATGGAAATCGTGTTTTACTTTAACCTCGTAACCTCGTACAGTTTTGCAATGGCTTCGTATTAAAGAAGTTGCTAAATTTCAGGCAAAATCTTTTATTAGCCATAACTCCGTAACTAAACATTGGCGGACCTATGTTTATCAGAACTTTTTTCTTTACTTTTACTTGTAGAATAACATATTAAAATATTTGCATATCTTCGTGAATCACCCTGTATGCAGAAGAATAACTGAGTATCAGTAACTAGACGCTGCTAATTTAGCAACCATTACAGTTAGGGATCTCGCAGAACCAGTAACACGTATCAGTTATTGAATGAGAATGAACGCATGGTCCAAGTAGGATGTATTCTTTTTATTTTCCGTGTAATTGTCCAATTTCAAAGGCAAGTCATTTTTAAGCACATTTCTTAAGCTTCCAGTTTTATCAAGCTATGTGCTCGAAAGTGACCTACGGTTTAAACTGGTCAATTGTACGGAAAATAAAAGGAATACAGCCTACTTGGGCCATGTTTTCATTCTCAAAACACTTTGAGGCTGGGCCGGCCGGAGTGGCCGAGTGGTTCTAGGCGCTACAGTCTGGAACCGTGCGGCCTCTATGGTCGCAGGCTCGAATCCTGCCTCAGGCATGGATGTGTGTGATGTCCTTAGGTTAGTTAGTTTTAAGTAGTTCTAAGTGACTGATGACCTCAGAAGTTAAATCCCACAGTGCACAGAGCAATTTGAACCATTTGAACCACTTTGAGGCTGCAGACCGTGACAAAAATAAAATTCTAAAGTTGTTGAATTACCCACTATTGAGTGTTGTTCTCCTCATCAGTCAACGACCTGACGCCGCAGTGGCGTCTAGTCGCCTTTTGCAACACAAGCAAATCAGAGGCTGTGAATAGGGACAGCCCTCTTTCTGACGCAAACAGCCCACTTTATTTTCTTCAGCAGCCTGTTGTCCTCGGACGACACTCTGGGCCAGCGTCGCCGGCGATGGCTGTGTGAACGGCGCGCGGTGAGAGGCGTGGGACGGCGCGGGGTGATGCATGGCTTCTGCCTTTCATGTGCCCGCGCGCCCCAGGCTCCGCTCCGCCAGCCTTCATTACCCGCGCCGCACAATGCGTTGAGCTGTTGAAAGGATTCTCCAAAATTCATGGGAAGCTGCGGAACAAACGGCGCCGCGGGTAATTGTGCCGGCGAGACGCTACCATCCCAGATTACGTCTCCGTTCAGGAGGGGGGGGGGGCGGGGGGGGCGGGGTGGGGGGGCGGGGGGGCGTCCAGGAAATTCGAGCGCCGCAGTCTGCCTACATACACTGGCGTCGAACTAATTTGCCTGACTTTCCCCACGTGGCCATCTGTCAATAATTCTTTCCTTTGTGCTGACTAAGGTACTGTGTAAGAACACGAAAAGAGACAGTGTCTTGCAAAGAATGTGTTACAAGATAATTCTCATTTATTGTTCCGTCTAAGTTGCACATTTTTAATTAGATTACATGTTGCGATGACTCTGGATCTTCTTCAGATCTAAGTACATGTGTCAGCAACCTGTCTTGTCTACACGGAACCACATATCAGAATACTATGGTTAATCTAATTAAAGATGTCCGACTGAGACGGAACAATAAACGAGAATGATCTTAATTTCTGAACAGATGCTGAACTCTCAAGACGATAATTTTTACTATAGTGGAATATATTAAATGAATTCACAATTGCGAATAACGACTACCATCAGCTGTACAATGGAATAACGACAATGACATTTGTGCCGGACTGGGACTCGAACCCGGATTTCGCGATTATCGATATCGGTCGGATTACCATTTGGCTATCCGTGCACGACTCAGAGCCAGACCCAAACCTCCATACGTCGTCAACCATGCGTCTACAACCTGTACTCGTACATCCATTACGTAGATTCCCGTTTAGGTCAGGCGCTGTAGTTGAAAGTCGCTTGCCCAGTACCGGCAGATAAATACGATATTGCAGTGCTGTATTATTCCGATTGCGACGCAAAGTTCCTTTGGATACGCATGCTTAAACTCATCTACTTCTTGACCGTATACTGACAGCTTACTGTTAATACAGTGTGAAAACTAAGTTTATATGATCTGTCTGTATTTTGACTTATACACTTCGAAGTAATATATGCTTGGTCCCTCATACTTTAAAGTTCTATAAACTGGTGGAATTTATGAAACATGGTGAATGATAGAATTAGATGAATTAATGCCATTTTAGTCAGCGCAAAAGCGTCTCAAACGTGCTCGATTAGCAACCGTGTGAGATATTAATTTGCTATCCAGTTGGAACTCAAGAACCTTTATTCCCGGTGTTAAATTTATCAGTTGACAGTTAATGTCTGCTTAATATGCTGACAAGTCTTATTTGCTTGTCCAGATCCGCATAATATTAGTCTTTGTGAGTTTTAGACTTAAACTGTTTGACGTAGCCTGGGTATACTAATGTAAACTGTGAACCCTCGTCTAGTATGTTTGTATCATCAGAGAACACAACAGGCTTTAACCAGAGTTTTAGTCATTGGAAAATCATATACATAGATAAAAAATAAGCGTGGTGCAAGTACCAAACTTTTTTGAACCCCACATGCTATATTCCCCCATTTTGAAGATCGTTTTAGTTCTGTGACACAATCTGAAAATTTCTAATTTTGACTATCTGCTATAAAGGAAATGGGCTCCATTCATGCAACAGAGATAACATTAGTCGCATAAAATTTTGGTTTGGCAAATTAAATTTCTTGTTTTCTATGGTAAATGAATTAAAGTTCTTAAGGATTCTTCCAACTGATCTCAGTAGAGTCGTTGTGTCGGGTAAAGATGTCATCAAAAATGGTTCAAATGGCTCTAAGCACTATGGGACTTAACATCTGAGGTCATCAGTCCCCTAGACTTAGAACTACCTAAACCTAACACCATCACACACATCCATGCCCGAAGCAGGATTTGAACCTGCGACCGTAGCAGCAGCGCGGTTCCGGACTGAAGCGCCTAGAACCACGCGGTCACAGCGGCCCGCCGTAGATGTCATCGTCCACGTCATTCTACGCCTTGTATCTCATTATGTCGTTCATTCTCGGTACCATAATTAGTTTACTTGTTCTGCCATGGGCTCCACAATGTTAAAGTTTAGTTAGCTCCTTTGCTAAGCTCTTCATTGCTGTCGTCTCAGCATCGTTCTGTTGTTAATTTCACTGGACAGTTCTTTTAAATCTTTACTTTTGACTGAAATAGCTCGCCGCAGTTTCCTCGAGCCTCAGATGTGCAGTGATTATTCTAATTATTTTGTTTTGATAACTCCGTAACAGGACCTGTACGTTTGATTACTAATCATTGGCTTCTAATGTTTATAGTGCGAATATACATTGTCTGACCATTAACCATTAATTTTTACATCACATAGTCTTTTGTCAGTCATACTTGGAACACAAAAAAGAAGTAGCAACCTTAGTTCTACGTATCTTCCTGTGAATCAGTAATATGTATCCTCTTTTTTGATGGAAGCAACCGTCGAACATTCTCAAAGAGCTATGTATGTTACGTGAACTTGATATCGAGGGAGATAGAATGAACAGGAAGAGTCCACGCTCAGATGACAAGTTTTGAGATGTTGACAAGGGCTGTGTGGTATGAAGTTTGTTGTAAGAACTCCTTACTTACAAAGTAAACCTTTCGCTTTGTTACAACAACCGTCCACGTAACTTCTATCCTCAAAACCTATTGACCATTCACAAATATTAAATCCCTGACGGTGATTTACCAATATTATAATCACCACTCGTGTCTTTAATGACAGTTTCTAAGAACAATTCGTGACGTTGTATTTAATGCAATCAATTTGGTACGTTATTTGGTCTAAATGCAATATTGCTCAATCCTCTGTAAACAATAATGAGATTTTTCCTCATAACTAACGTATACTCCTCATGCCTATTGATTAACCACCTAAACGTCATTAGCTTACCCTTCTTTCCTTGTACTGTGTAACAAGCCAAAATCGTGAAGCATCAATCGAACTCAGGATTTACTCGCGAACGACAATTTTAATACACTGCCCAAGACAATTATATGATCACATTTTCGAAACTCCATAATTGTCTGCCAGTGCGACGCAGAAATATGCCTACAACCATCCTCTCTAACGGATTCGACAATGCTTCAGACGCCAAGATGTCAACGCATAAGAAAAAAGGCCAGGGCTCAGGAATTCACGTGTAGTGTAAGGTGTGTTAATGACGTCTCATTGCCGCCAAATTTCACTATAATTCTACCCTACTTCACCGTGATGCTGTCACACGATGGTAAGATTGTCACACTCCCTCTTATCCACATTTAACACCTTCTTTTAACGCCTCTGCGATGGAAGTGAAAACCACGGTGCTCAGCGTTGAACTTACGCTATTTTCTTATGGGTGGCCGAGGAAAACATTTCAGACACCGCGCAGCTCAGAAACGACATGAAGAGGCCTCCGGAGATGGCATAAAGCGCTTCAATGAACCCACCCCTATTCATGGGGCGTTGATTCGGAAACATGCCGCGGTCGAAAACGGCAGTTCATAGTGCGAAGACAAGCAGGACAACGTTCTCGACTACTTTAAGGAGGGTAGGACGTCTAATGGGCCGAGCTGGAGCAGAAGAGGCACCACAGGACATTTTAATTTCCACTGTCTATACTTTTACGAATAAATTCATAAAACTTTGTCAGCATGACCAGGAAGGATTCAGGATTCAGACTCATATCAATGGAAGTTCAAAAACATAACAAAAATGGTTCAAATGGCTCTAAAAACTATGGGATTCTGCCTCTGAGGTCATCAGTCCCTAGACTTAGTACTACTTAAACCTAACTAACCTAAGGACATCACACTCATCCATTTGCCGAGGCCGGATTCGAACCTGCGACCATTGCAAAAACATAACGAAATATTTTTTTTTACATGTGTAATTTCATAATTTTTCACTTTCCATTCGCTGCATTTGTTGCTATGGTACACTTTTCTTCATAACTAAGAGAGATTCCTCGATGAATTTTTCACAGCATACAAAACATAGGAACAGGTGTATGAAACTCTAGAATTTTCCAAATCTATTAAAACCTGTGGTAAAAAGTTGAGATAATTAACGACAAAATTTCAGTTTTTTCTGAACATGAAGTTTAAAATGTAGCAGCTCATTCATTTTTTCATAAATTAAATAAATTCTAAAGTTCCATACAGCTGTAAGTATTGTTTGTAAGCTGTGCAAAATTCATCGAAGAATCGCTCTTACTTATGAAGAAAAGTGTACCATAGCAACAAATGCAGCCAATATAAAGTGAAAAAATGATGGAATTTCACATATAAAAAAATATTTTGTTATGTTTTTGAACTTCCACTGCTATAAGTGTGAATCCTGAATCCTTCCTGGTAATTCTGACAAAATTTTATGAATTTATTTATAAAAGTATAAAGAGTGGAAATTAAAATGTCCTGTGGTGCCCCTCATGCTCCAAGTCGGCCCGTTAGACGTCCTTCCCCCTTAACACTTCTGACGCCTCTTGACATTTCAATCCTTGTCCAAGACATTATGAGGCTGCATCCCCAATGGAGGTTATCGCACCCCTTTGGAGGGCAGTGCGACCACAATTTTTTCTCTGGTGTACAGTGTGGTAACACTAGAGACCGTCAAAAACCATTCGACGAAAGTTGAACGCTATCTGAAGCAGCGAAAACTGTTTACACTTTTTAAGCCCTCCTTCTTTCCGCCCTTCTGTAACGTTAACACGCAGCGATGCGACATTGACACATGCATGAATAAAACGGTCAATGGTCCCTCTAAGACCCTAGTTGCCCCAACACTTTCGTTGGCAACCGCCCACATTAATTGAGAATATTAAAAACGTGCGTTTACAGAGAAAACCTGCGAAATAGTCCTAGGCGCCTGCAGCCAAGTATCTGGCATCGGCGGTGTCAAGGACCACTTTGTAGGTTCTCTCTGTAAATGCACTTTTTAAAATTTTCAATAAAAGTTGGCGAATGTCACCGAGGGTGTAAAAGAACTGCGGTGTACTAGAGGGACATGCCATCAGTAGGCAAAATCACGCTCACAGTGTTCTGTAATGTGCATCGTGTGGTGCATTTGGAATTCATGCCTAAAGGCACCATCATAAACTCTGCGAGGTCCTGCGAAACACTTATAAAACTGAACAGCTCGACAACTTTGCTTCAAGTCATCGATCATCCTCTATGCAGTCACGAGTGGCCCCATGCAATTTTCATCTGTTTCCAAAACTTATAGAACACTTTCGAAGAGTTCGCTTTGATAGTTATAAAACGGTGCAAGCAGGGGTAAACTTGAGGCTCTATCAACAAAGTCTGGCATTCTACAGTGACAGTATCAACAAACTGGTCTCTTGTTGGGAGATTAGGAGAAATGCGTTGCTTGCCAGGATGACTACGATGAGAAAGAAATGCATAGGCAGGAAGAATAAAGATGTAGAATGTTATTAACGTTTGATTCAGTTAAAAAGCTTCAATAGTTTTCTCATAATAAAATAGGAGGCATAACTTTTCATGATTTTCTCGTATAATACGAAAGGGTTAACCCATTCCGTTGCAGTTTGTATGTATACATATATCTCTTTTAATTCCTCGATTAGTATAAAATTGTGCAGTAAAACAACCTGATAATGTCAGAAAACTGTGTGGGACTCAAAGTCGAGTAAGCTTTTCCAAACAACCATCGATCCAAAATACACCATTGCGGATCAATGGCCATAAAATAACAGCCAGTTTGTGTCGAGCGACCGGAGGAGTATGCATTTAAACTAGCTTGCTCCAAATAACACGTGTTATTCTAAACAATTTAGTCACTGATTAAATTAACTTAAAATAGCGGTTTAAGCTGAACAGTCAAAGCTAAGTAAACTTTAAATTTGCATCCATGGTCGGTTAGGTTGGAAGCGAATTTTCTGTGATGTTTACGGGATAAAGTTTGATAATGAAATCAGTTATTCTGCAGATACCGTAATACCATTAATTTATTAAGATAATGAGCGTATTGCTGCTGAGACAAAACCACTACTAGGTACACCCAAATCCGTTCGCTTGCTGGACAAGCCTCCCATATGGTGGACTCTGACTGTACTTTTATCGTCGGAACTCTACAACGGTGCATTTACGACCTCCGCTATTTGGAAATTTATCCACCCAGACATTATTTGGCGGTGTTTTTCTCCCTCTTGTATATTTATTTGTTGCTAAATACTTACGGGTTTCGTAGAAGAATCTCTGAGTTCCAAATTACTTCAAGCCATTTCCGCTTGCTACATAAGTGGTGTGGCCTCATGGTTCTATTCATACACATTTTTTGTGGCTTTGTAAGTAGTGACGTCGACTCACATACACTTTTCCACACTCAGCACTGGAATCTCTTGGCTGTTTTTAGAATTTTAACTCATTACATATACAGGGGTTGCATAAAAGTGTGCAAGTACTACAAACACATTACCATTCCCAACACTTGTACGTTGTAGGCAAACTGTTGGCACTCTAAATTCTTTCCAGTCGTTTCGGGATGTACACTCCTGGAAATGGAAAAAAGAACACATTGACACCGGTGTGTCAGACCCACCATACTTGCTCTGGACACTACGAGAGGGCTGTACAAGCAATGATCACACGCACGGCACAGCGGACACACCAGGAACCGCGGTGTTGGCCGTCGAATGGCGCTAGCTGCGCAGCATTTGTGCACCGCCGCCGTCAGTGTCAGCCAGTTTGCCGTGGCATACGGAGCTCCATCGCAGCTTTAACACTGGTAGCATGCCGCGACAGCGTGGACGTGAACCGTATGTGCAGTTGACGGACTTGAGCGAGGGCGTATAGTGGGCATGCGGGAGGCCGGGTGGACGTACCGTCGAATTGCTCAACACGTGGGGCGTGAGGTCTCCACAGTACATCGATGTTGTCGCCAGTGGTCGGCGGAAGGTGCACGTGCCCGTCGACCTGGGACCGGACCGCAGCGACGCACGGATGCACGCCAAGACCGTAGGATCCTACGCAGTGCCGTAGGGGACCGCACCGCCACTTCCCAGCAAATTAGGGACACTGTTGCTCCTGGGGTATCGGCGAGGACCATTCGCAACCGTCTCCATGAAGTTGGGCTACGGTCCCGCACACCGTTAGGCCGTCTTCCGCTCACGCCCCAACATCGTGCAGCCCGCCTCCAGTGGTGTCGCGACAGGCGTGAATGGAGGGACGAATGGAGACGTGTCGTCTTCAGCGATGAGAGTCGCTTCTGCCTTGGTGCCAATGATGGTCGTATGCGTGTTTGGCGCCGTGCAGGTGAGCGCCACAATCAGGACTGCATACGACCGAGGCACACAGGGCCAACACCCGGCATCATGGTGTGGGGAGCGATCTCCTACACTGGCCGTACACCACTGGTGATCGTCAAGGGGACACTGAATAGTGCACGATACATCCAAACCGTCATCGAACCCGTCGTTCTACCATTCCTAGACCGGCAAGGGAACTTGCTGTTCCAACAGGACAATGCACGTCCGCATGTATCCCGTGCCACCCAACGTGCTCTAGAAGGTGTAAGTCAACTAACCTGGCCAGCAAGATCTCCGGATCTGTCCCCCATTGAGCATGTTTCGGACTGGATGAAGCGTCGTCTCACGCGGTCTGCACGTCCAGCACGAACGCTGGTCCAACTGAGGCGCCAGGTGGAAATGGCATGGCAAGCCGTTCCACAGGACTACACCCAGCATCTCTACGATCGTCTCCATGGGAGAATAGCAGCCTGCATTGCTGCGAAAGGTGGATATACACTGTACTAGTGCCGACATTGTGCATGCTCTGTTGCCTGTGTCTATGTGCCTGTGGTTCTGTCAGTGTGATCATGTGATGTATCTGACCCCAGGAATGTGTCAATAAAGTTTCACCTTCCTGGGACAATGAATTCACGGTGTGAATTCCAGGAGTGTATAAATACAAGTTATCTATGATTTCCAAGTGAATTTTATACCGTTCTTCCTCCAAAACAGGATCAGGTAACAGAGATGGAGTTGTTATCGGTTACACAATCTTCTCTCCAAATCAAACCTCAAAAACTCACTAATTACGAGATCCTGGACGATGCGAGCTGCGTGAACGGGGGTCCTGTCGTCTTGGAACAGAGCATCACCTCTGGGGAACAAATAATGTGCCATGTTATGGACTTGATGAGCCAAAATAGTCACACAATCCTTGCAGTAATGGAATCCTGCAGAGTAACTGTGGCGTCTATGCAATACTACGATGTGGCTGCCCAGTTCACCACCGAACCACCGTCGTGTTTATCTCTTTGGATGTAAACTCGGCCAGAAGTTGGAAACAGTGTGAAAAAATACTCATCCGACCAAATGCCTTGTTCCCTTCGCTCCAGTGCCCAGATTGTGTAGCTTTGATGCCGCTTTTTCCTGTTACGGGCATTGCATCACTGATGTGTGTTTTTGGAATTCAAGCTCTCCCAGCAATTCCCTGCTTGTGGAGGGCCCTTCGTATTGTTTCGGTCCTGACAGGATCTGCCAGTGTGACACTAGGAGCTGCAGTGACTATTGAATCATTCTCTCTTCTACTTATTTTTTGTTACAATTCTCTTCAACGACCGATCGTTACGATCACTCAACACTCGATAGCCCTCGTTCTAACTTAGCGAATGATTTTGTCTCCCTTCCCCCGTTGTCGTTATTGTTGTGGTCTTCAGTCCTGAGACTGATTTGATGCAGCTCTCCATGCTACCCTATCCTGTGCAAGCTTCTTCATCTCCCAGTACTTAGTGAAACCTACATCCTTCTGAATCTGCTTAGTGTATTCATCTCTTGGTCTCGCTCTACGATTTTTACCCTCCACGCTGCCCTCCAATGCTAAATTTGTGATCCCTTGATGCCTCAGAACATGTCCTACCAACCGGTCCCTTCTTCTTGTCAAGTTGTGTCACAAGCTCCTCTTCTCCCCAATTCTATTCAATACCTCCTCATTAGTTATGTGATCTACCCATCTAATCTTCAGCATTCTTCTGTAGCACCACATTTCGAAAGCTTCTATTCTCTTCCTGTCCAAACTATTTATCGTCCATGTTTCACTTCCATACATGGCTACACTCCACACAAATACTTTCAGAAACGACTTCCTGACACTCAAATCTATACTCGATGTTAACAAGTTTCTCTTCTTCAGAAACGCTTTCCTTGCCATTGCCAGTCTACATTTTATATCTTCTCTACTTCGACCATCATCAGTTATTTTGCTCCCCAAGTAGCAAAACTCCTTTACTACTTTAAGTGTCTCATTTCCTAATCTAATTCCCTCAGCAGCACCCGATTTAATTCGTCTACATTCCATTATCCTCGTTTTCCCTTCCACCGTATGCGCTGCAAATCTTCACACAGTGCTTCTAGAAAACGCAAACACTCTTGTTACCTTGGTTATGGCAGCATCCACCATATGAATACCACCAATTTGCCCACGTTCGAATTCACTTAGCTCCGACAAAATGCACTCACTACTGCACAGTACACTGTTCTGACCACGAGTGACACTTGCAACGTATTGAGAACTTTGCACAGGTGCCGTTCGTGGTCAAATACAACAGCGCAACCTGCCCGTTGGCTGTCAATTGAATTTTTGTTCAACCATGAATTTTTCGCTGTGTTTCCATACTTTTGTTCAACCCCTGTATACACTCTGGGTTTCGATGAATCAGTGTGATAAATCATCTTGCAGTTACCAAACGCCGCAAGTATGGCCACAGTGCAATAGTGAAAAAAAAACAGATAAACAAACAAACAAACGCTTACACTGTGGAGAATCTGACCATTCTCTAGTGTGCATTCTGTTGTAACACGGAGCCCGCATCTCGTGGTCGTGCGGTAGTGTTCTCGCTTCCCACGCCCGGGTTCCCGGGTTCGATTCCCGGCGGGGTCAGGGATTTTCTCTGCCTCGTGATGGCTGGGTGTTGTGTGCTGTCCTTAGGTTAGTTAGGTTTAAGTAGTTCTAAGTTCTAGGGGACTTATGACCACAGCAGTTGAGTCCCATAGTGCTCAGAGCCATTTGAACCATTTGTAACACGGAGTCGAAATCCTGCAAGGTAGGCTTCCTCCAGTAACGTCGGCTGAACGGGATAGTCTGCATACTCAGGCGAAGCGAGTTCGCCAGTTAGCTTCGGCTTCAGAAATCGCTAACAGCGCAGAACTAGTTTTCACACCACTCATCGTGTGAAACACGCTCACTGCGCACTAGTACACAAGTCACGCTCCCAGTGTGAACTAGCAGAGCGCCGTGCGAGAGTTTCTCCGGAAACGTCTTCGAGAGTGTCTTTGATAGTCTGCTTCAGTCATCGTTGCTCACCCGTCCGAAGAGGGTTTTCCACAGTGCCTACGCAGAATAGCGGACTGTGTTATGCACTAGTTAGGCTCAGGACAGGACCGTCGCAGGCTATGAACATTGTACAACCATCTCTCAAAGTTGAGTATTTGTGTTTCATTCACTAAATGTGAGTCTTTGTAAACAGAACTGTAGTCGTTCCAGTAGATATGATTATGGTCTGAGTGCCTGACATACAGTTGGGAGCAACGCTTCTGTTTCACTGACATCAGCGACATCTTGGCGTTTGTTGTCAGCATCCTGTAAGGTACATTCTAAAAGAAATGAACCGGAGAGTGTAAAATTAAAACTACTCAAATGATCGTAATGTCATTTCTTTAGGAAGAAAGAATGGTCCCTATAGAAACACTGAGGTCCCAGTCTCGCCACTAGAAGGACACGGGTGAACACCTGCGTAACGACAAAGTGCGCATGAGCATGCGTCAACTGTCCACTGCACTCAGTCGTGCTCAAAACAGTGAAATGAAGGCTTCAAAACATGAACAAAGGGGTTAATTGCGTTTTGAGTGGCGGCAACGTTGCACGCTACCACTGAAGACTTCTTCATTTTGGTTCTGGTTTGAATCTTCCGCAGTCAATGACATTACGATCATTCGAGCAGTTTCCATTCTACAGCCCCGGATCGTTTCTCCCTGAATGCTCCTTATACTTTGATGACATCACGTATCTCCAAAACATTCCATGTGTGAAAAGAAAGAGACCATGCACCCAATGAATGAAAAAGTGCATGAAGTACAGAATGTTCGTGGAGCGGCAAATTCAGAGAACGGAATATGGATTCTGAACCACTGAGTAATCCGCTAACAAGCATCACAGAGCAACTAAAAACGTAACAAATACCAGATTGTTGAAAGGCAAGCTGAAAACCTTCACCTGTCTACTCAGGGAGAAAACTGTTACACCCGTTCTCTTTGAATAAACGTATTTCAAGCATTATATTTGAAAGTAACAGAAACCACCGTCGAAAAAGACAGTGGGGCGCAGAAAGAGGCAAAAGGCTCAGATCCATTGTGAAGGGCAGAAGAGACGCAACCAAGAAAACAGGAAACGTGACCGATGAGGGTGATAAGGAGGTGGACAATATAAAGGATAATTAGAACAGTAGAGAGAAACAGTGTTTATCGAAGTGTGTAAGAAGAAATGAAACGAAGGAAGAATCAGCATGCTTATCTCTAGATAAGGAAGACTTAACGAGGACCATACCGTAAATTCAGGACGAATTGAAAGTGTAACGATTGCAGCGTGTGACAGCATGAAACAAGCTATAGTAGCGGCGTGTGATAGTATGCTACAGCTACTAGAGGAAGACGTGTTGATAAAAATCCTACGTCAAGAATGAGATTTTCACTCTGCAGCGAAGTCTGAGCTGATATGAAACTTCCTGACAAATTAAAACTGTGTGCCGGACCGAGACTCGAACTCGGAACCTTTGCCTTTGGTGGGCAGTGCTCTACCAACTGAGCTACCCAAGCACGACTTACGCCCCGTCCTCACAGCTTTACTTCTGCCAGTACCTCGTCTCCTACCTTCCAAACTTCACAGAAGCTCACCTGTGAACCTTGCAGAACTAGCACTCCTGGAAGAAAGGATATTGCGGAGACATAGCTTAGCCACAGCCTGGGGGATGTTTCTAGAATGAAATTTTTACTCTACAGCGGAGTGTGCGCTGATATGAAACTTCCTGGCAGATTAAAACTGTGTGCCGGACCTAGACTCGAACTCGGGACCTTTGCCCTTCGTGGGCAAGTGCTCTACCAACTGAGCCAATCAAGCAGGACTCACGGGCCCATCCTCACAGCTTTACTTCTGCCAGTACGTAGTCTCCTACCTTCACAACTTTACAGAAGCTCTCCTGCGAACCTTGAAGAACTAGCACTCCTGAAAGAAAGGATATTGCGGAGACATGGCTTAGCCACAGCCTGGGGTATGTTTCCAGTGCAGCGGAGTGTGCGCTGATATGAAACAAGGTTCGCAGGAGAGCTTCTGTAAAGTGTGGAAGGTAGGAGACGAGGTACTGGCACAAGTAAAGCTGTGAGGACGGGGCGTGAGTCGTGCTTGGGTAGCTCAGTTGGTAGAGCACTTGCCCGCGAAAGGCAAAGGTCCCGAATTCGAGTCTCGGTCCGGCACACAGTTTTAATTTGCCAGGAAGTTTCATCCTACGTCAAGTTCGCAAATTTTCCTTGCTGTTTTCCGGTTTCGGCTCATTACCGAACCATCTTCAGATCTAAAATCATAAAATTGCCTATAAAAAGTGAACAATAGAAAATACATTCAATACTTGAATTTCCTTTATCAGTACATCCTAATCTAAAATGTTGTCCAGTGTGTAATACTCATAACACACTGTCGCATTTTTTAAAGCTAAGTCGCTCTAGTTAAACAAAACGTTCTATACTCAATAAAAATTTTTCTGGATTTGTGATCGCATTGTCAATATATATAAAACTACCGACGTTTCGGTCCCCATTGCAAGCGACCTTCTTTAGGGTGTTTTTGTTTACTGCTGAATGAGAAAACTTTGTTTCTTGTATACCTGTAGATATGGCTGTTATCTAAGTCTGATAGGCTGTTAAGGATGAAGGCGAGGGATGTTAGAAGTCTATATTGGTGTCCACCAATGGAAAGTAATAATAAAAACACCAATAAAGACTTCTGACATCCCTCCCCTTCATCCTTAACAGCCTATCAGAATTAGATAACAGCCATATATAGACAATGCGGTCACAAACCCAGAAAAATTTTATTGAATGTGACAATGACCGCGAAAGCCTACTTTTGTATAAAAAAGTCCTATAGGCATAAAGGGAAAACATTAAAAAGTGACACAAGAAAATATTTAAAAATATACAACGATGAATATGCAGTACCTTAGCTAAAATGAAAATATTGGTTGGTTATGTAAACTGACAATGTTAATCACCAATCAAATGTTGTTACAGTGTCTGTTTTGCCGCATATATGTACACACTATGGACAGCAACGATGTTGCTACGCCCATGAGTGTATACAAACATCATTTCTAACACGTATTTCAGGATCAAGGAAGTGTCAGTGTGACAGCTGTCAGCCAACTGGCTGAGGTGTAGCGTCATGGATATGCGAAAACTGTGCCAGCCAGACTAATTTAATTTAATATGGACGTGACTCTCATAAGACAAAGGATATCAACATAACGAAACTCTTTTATAAATTTGCGCTATGTATCTGCGAGAAATTATATTCGTGTCAGTACATTCATAGCAAAGAAACACCGTATTTTACCTGTTTGTCAAATAATAAAAATACAGGAAGTACTGAATATCAGGGAATTACAACTGCAGACAGAACATTATTTTAAATACAAAAAATAGAGCAACACTACTAACCAAAAAAGATGAATCCGTAATATTGAATATTAGGACGAAATAATACCATAACCTGAGGTCTAGGCGCCAGATGCAAATAGCTCAATCAGTGGCTATGATAACCAACCAGTATATTGTGGCTAACCAAGAGTATTACAGCTGAACCATTAAGTGTTACAGAAGATAGAATATAATCGCGAAGGACAAGAATTTTATCAAAGTGATCTTACACTTATTTATTTGTCAAAATACAATACTCCAATAACTTATGAACAGTATAGCCGGCCGAAGTGGCCGAGCGGTTCTAGGCGCTACAGTCTGGAACCGCTCGACCGCTACGGTCGGAGATTCGAATCCTGCCTCGGGCATGGATGTGTGTGATGTCCGTAGGTTAGTTAGGTTTAAGTAGTTCTAAGTTCTAGGGGACTGATGACCTCAGAAGTTAAGTCCCATAGTGCTCAGAGCCATTTGAACTTATGAACAGAATTCCCATTTATTATGTAATATGTTCGTGAAGTCAATCACATACCGATTATATACTATCTTCTGTAACACTTAATGGTGCAGTTTTACTACTCTTTGTGAGCCACATACATACAGGTTGGTTATCATAGCCATTGACTGAGCTGGTTGCGCCTGGCGCCTAGACTTCAGGTTACGATATTATTTCGTCCTAATATTTGGTATTACGAATTTGTGTTTTTTGATTAGTAGTATTGCGCTATTTTTTTTGTATTTAAAATAATGTTCTGTCTCCAGTCGTAATTCCTGACATTCAGTTCTTCCTGTCTTTTTTATTATTTAACGAACTGGTAATACTCGGTGTTTATTTACTACAAATGTACTGATATGAATATAATTTCTCACATTAACATAATGTAAATTTATAAAAAAATTTCTTCATATTAGCGTCCTTTGTATTATTAGAGTCACATCGGTATTAAATTAGTTGGATGGTAGCGCTATCTGGAAGGCAGAGTTTTCGTTCAACCGTAACGCTACACTTCAGCCAGCTGGCACGTAGACACTTCCTTGTCCCTGACATAAATGTGATATCTTGTTTACATCCACTTATGGGCGATGCAACTGTCATTGCTATCGACTGTTTGTACCTACGTAAGGCTGAATGGGCACTGTAATAACATCTGATCAGTGATTAACGTTGTCATATCGAAAATGGCTCTGAGCACTATGGGAATTAATTATGACCCTCTTCAACTGTCGGCGGTCTCTGTCAGTCAACAGACGAGGTCGGCCTTTACGCTTTTGTGCTGTACGTGTCCCTTCACGTTTCTAATTCACTAGCACATCGGAGACAGTGGACCTAGGGATGTTTAGGAGTGTGGAAATCGCCCGTACAGAGGTATGACGCAAGTGACGCCCCATCACCTGACCACGTTCGAAGTCTGTGAGTTCCGTGGAGCGCCCCATGCTGCTCTGTCACGATGTCCAATGGCTGCTGAGGTCGCTGATACGGAGTACCTGGCAGTAGGTGGCGCACAATGCACCTAATATGAAAGACGTATGTTTTGGGGGTGTCCGGATACTTTTGATTACATACTGTATATTATAGTATTAAACTGCTCAGTCAATTACCCTTTATGTCTACTGTATATCATTTTCTGCAGTATTTATCTAGTGCCTTCGATAGCTTGTTGTAGGCCTTACTTGATGTCTTGAGTATAACACTTAAGAATTTTATGTTACGGTATGTTGAGTGACGAATTTCGAAATTTATACGCAGGTGAACAGAACTGCTCCACTAAACTATTATGCTTAACGACTGTTAGCAGCAACATAGTATGAAATGGTTCTTGCATTTTGTGACTGCTTGAATGCTAAATATTCCCCACACGTTTCAAAATGTGTAAGGCGCCAGTACCGCAGTAATCTTCTCCGCTCGATGTGTATTTTTTCTAGTGAAGACTGACACAGCAATATTCAGAAGTTGCCAATTGCTGTAGGTCTCGGTTAATGTTAAGTTTTATTCTGCAAAATATTTCTTCTTTACCAGAAAATGGAACTCAGACTTTTCTGGCAGCATCGAGGAAACGAAGAGTGGCTGCAAACCATTTCTTTTTCAATAACTTTTTAAATTTGTGTTACGTTTTCATGAAATGGTTTTGTAAAGCTGTGAATGAATTTTCTCTCTCGTTTGGAATTAGGGAAGAAGATAAAATACTAATGCACTTTATACTGCTGTACAAATACGAGCATTTACTTTTTGAATAAGCCTTTTATTAGCCTGATTCGATCATAAACTACTTCAAGAAATATTCACAAATCGTTTTGAAACATGTACGTTTGCAATACTATTGAAATTACGTAACTGACAGTCTTAAACACAACTGTTAGAAGGGGAATGACGTGTCAACGTGTATTCAATCTCGTGCTTGTGCGCTTTGCCTGTACTGTACTTTTCTGACTGCGAGAATGTAAATTAATTTAGTACAGGAGATTGCTTTCAATAACTTTAAACCAAACTAAAATTGCATGAACTTAGGTAACACAAAAACTGAATCTCATGCAACACTATTGATCAGTTTGAAAATAATGGTCCCTGTGCTTAATGAATGCTATCCCTGAAATAATAAAAGTTCTCACCTTTATCTGCGCAATGGTAACGCTCTTCGCACTGCTCTCTGTAAGTACTAAAAAATTGTATAGTAATCAAACAGCTTTTGTTCAAGGCTGTTGCTTAGCATACATTTTAATTAAATCTAATATGACTGAGACAACAGCTTCTTCAGAAAAGTAGTTAATCAAACTGACATGGAACAGGGAACTGGTATTGACTTGGGATAAGTAACTATATGGCACTAACTTTAAAGCTTGTATTTTGACTCTTTGAAAATTAATAATGCTCACAGTTAACACACTCAATAAACTGATTATACATTAACAATTAACTTTCAAAATCATTGGATGTGAGTGCTATATATTGTCTCAATCATCACTTACGCGCATTGCATTAGTCACAAAACAAATTTCCTTACCTCATGTATTTCCAACTTTTGTTGAGATTCCTTTTACAAATAGTAAACTTCATAGTATCCTGCAAATAAAAGAAGTCATTACTACCCTTAGCGAGTGAGTATATATCCAGCACACATCAGATACAACACGTCCTCCATATATATCTCTATCTAAAGTTACTCTAATACATTACCGATAACACATTGAATCAGCTATCGCTGTTGCGCAGCGATGCTACTACACAATCGATACTATATTTGACTATCTCTGGTTTAACATAATGTTTTCTTACAAAACTTGAATCAATTTACCCCGTATATATTCCTTTCAGTTTCATTATCATATGTGTCCAAAACGGTTATGAAGATTGTAGATAGTTTCGCTCCTCAGATGTTGATGAAGTAACTTTATCTTACTCGTATGAATTCGTAACGCCTGTAGGCAGCTTTCGTGCCAGCTACGTGGCTGACGCAGGTCTGTAATAATGTGGACACGCACGACCATTTTATTAAATCTTTGTGTTACTTAGGGGACATTCCAGTTGCTGTTTTCCCTTCCCTGTGCTATGAAACCGCAATAAAATCTCGTTAAGGGACGCAATATCCACAGAACTGTTTCGAATAAGCTTTCGCGGAAACGAGCTAAAATCGTCTCCCAAGCTTAGCAGCTCTGCGTCAAAGGGCGCGTAATATTCCATGGTTACAGGGAAAAGTTCGAGATAAGACTGGGCCTTTTGTATTATCTCTACGAATAACAATCTTAAAATCTCCTCTTCTTAATAACTGTCGTAGTTTACCGATGACGCAACTGTCATCCACTTTCTTCTATCAAAATAGACGTTTTGTTTAAAAAAAAAAAAACAACGAAATAACTCTTTGCTTTTTTATGCAATCTTAAAATTATGCATCTTGTAATCCGAGAAGATTTTATTCTTTGGGAGATAATAGCTGGGTACTGAGTGAAAACAGCGAGTGTTGAACACGCTGCGCTGTAAGACAGATGAATGAAGATTCTAGTGATTACCTGCATAGTAGGTTACAAAGCGTCAAAAATTGATTTTCAGTAGCAAATTTTGTAGACATACATTCCTACTACAAATACTTATTGTATTTCTTCCTGATTGAGTAAAACTTATAGTTTCCACAAGTTTGTTGTAACCAATTTCTACTACCTCCATAACGTTATTGGCAAAGCATTGGTTGACAGTCTAGTGGTGTACCCATGAAATTCGTTGTCTCGTTGGCTACGAATTCAATTTTATCTGTAGCTGTAGGTGCTGTGTGCTGTGAACTTGTCTCTCCCCCCCTCACCGCAATCGGGAGATGGAGATGAATAGGTTCTGCCTTGTGAGGTTTGCAAGAAAAGTCTGTTAAGTTCGTTATGGTAGAATACACCGGAAATGTTGGCGAAAAACTTGCAGTTTATTGACTTTCTTCAACTATTCATACACATAAAAGGTGATCATATGCCGTTACATTAACTTTCAGCAATCTGGTAGGGTTTACAACTAAAATATGTAACGCAAGACCTCGGGACCTGCACGCAAGTGAGTCTGATAACTACTAACCGTAATTCGATTTCAAAAATACAGAACAAAAAACCGAAGACAAAGAATCTTGTGCCCTTGTGCGCACTACTCTGAACCTAACTTGTAAACAAATGCTGAAAAAAATTAATAATGTGAGCTAAATTTCACAAACTGAATTAAACTGCGAAGCCATAGATGTAGATTTACTTTTTAACTGACATTTACGAGCACACCTCCAGCATTCGCATGATATTCTTATTTTATCTTTTGAATTTCTGAGCATCCATCAGGTCTAATTTTGTGCTAACACTAAGCAAACTGCTCCAACAATTATTCGAACCCAGGAGACATGACTCTAACGTAGCGTACGTAGCCTTGATAATGGCAACGACAACATTTGGTTAGCGAGAGTGTTAAAATAATCATTCTGGTTCAGACCTACGGTAACCACATTGAATGGTTCCAAGTCATAATACCAAGAAAACGCTCAAAATATCACAGAAATACCTGTGGCCCGAACTGCACCATTCACAAATTGCCGGTTGAGTGGCTAATTAAACCATGGGTACACTCGACTCCTTTTTTCACTGGAAGAAAATAGACAAAATCGTGACTCGTCCCTCCACACAGCTACTGTTCGGTATCTATGTTGTTTGGACCACTTCAGACCTGTCAGCAAACTAATTATGCGAGATATCTGACAATATATATATATATATATCCGGTACATACCGTTTCGTTTGCAGATGAATTTCATTGCACTAGAGAATGCACTGATTCCACATGTCTGACGATCGAGCAGTTTCCAGGTAGAGTACTGAATCAACAATTGAAACATATATATTATCGGTTTTGATTGTATTAATTTTTAAATTTATTCAGTCAATATAGATAATAAATCTGGATTGAAATCAGTGATTTCTGACTTGTTCGACAAGGATATTATGCCAATTTTTTTAATGTATCATTTATTGCATACAGGAAATTACATGCAATGAAAGTTACATGTGATTTATTATTTTTTGTTTGTTTTGTTTTGTACTAAATATACTAACTATTGACACCAAAAACCACCTGCGACTCTATGTACTTACCAATGGTAGTGGAATTGTATTATACTGACTTGAATGCCAATGACACTCTCCGGTAGTTTAATAAATTACACTAACATAGAAGTGCAGGGATGCTGTAACTGAAAGTTGCTATTAATTCGCCGAAACATCCGTGGCATCGGAAAGCTTTTTACTGCTATAGTTCATTAAAATGGATGGCAGAATGAAATTTTTACTTTGCCAGGAAGTTTCAAAATGGGTGGCAGTTGGAACGCTAATACCATCTCTAATTAAGGAATAGAAGGAAAATGTGGCAACGCAGTAATAAGTTATAACAGTTATTAAGAGCTATGATAGAGCCCTTACTTAACTTTGGTTACAGTTTGGTGCATGTCCTATGCCTAATACTCGTACAACGAAATGTAAATAACTTTTCTCTTTCTCGGCAGTCTATTATAAAGCCAACATGATTGAAAGTAATGATGCAGATACTCCTTTAACTGTCCCAACTCTGTAAATAGCGACTGCTAAGTCGGAACTGTTGTCCTGTTACCGGAACTCAC
The DNA here is from genome assembly GCF_023898315.1 of Schistocerca nitens. Lineage (NCBI taxonomy): Eukaryota > Metazoa > Arthropoda > Insecta > Orthoptera > Acrididae > Schistocerca > Schistocerca nitens. The sequence goes on from NC_064617.1 coordinate 405,922,224, forward strand.
AGGACTGTGCTCCGTAGCGTAACTGCACGAACTGCCCAAGGCTGCAGGCACTGAGCTGAACTGCCTGACTGTTGGATAGGAAGTGAGTGAGTGTCGCCTTTACTGCCTGTTGGCGGAAGGATTTCCACCTCCACCACTACTAGGTGGATGCAAAGTGGTTCCCAGTTGACAGCGCTCTCTTTGGCTGCTGGAACATTATCGGCCGGCGAGTACGACACAGTGAGGGACGTGCCGTGGAAGCATAAAGTGATCGCCATTTTAAAATATCTTATTACGTAAGCATTTTTAAAGCTAAATCTACGAAAATTTAAATTTGACTTCGCAGTTAAAATAAAAAATATGTGTTCCATGGTTTTTGGAGACTGAGTCCCTAAGGGGGTGAGAAGGGGTATAAAAGTTTTTATCGAAATATTTCACTGTGCAAGTATTTTTGAAGCTAAATCTCTGAACATTTGTGTTTGGCTTCTGAGTCAGAAATAAAACACAAACATGACATTGTTCTTGGAAATTCAGTCCCTAAGAGATAAAAACAGGAGGTGAAACGGTTTATGAAAATATTTCATTGCTGAAGCATTTTTAAAGCTAAATCTTTGGAAACTGATGTTTGGCTTCTCGGTTAGAGATGAAAAAGCACATGTTTCATTGTTTTGGGAAATTCAGTCCCCAAGGGGATGAAATAGGGTCAGACTGATTCACTGACTCATCATAGCCCATTCGAGCCGGCCGCGGTGGCCAAGCGGTTCTAGGCGCTTCAGTCCGGAACCGCGCGACCACTACGGTCGCAGGTTCGAATCCTGCCTCGGGCATGGATGTGTGTGATGTGCTTAGGTTAGTTGGGTTTAAGTAGTTCTAAATTCTAGGGGACTGATAACCTCAGATGTTAAGTCCTATAGTGCTCAGAGCCATTTTAGCCCATTCGAAACCGCTAAGGATAGAAACCCGAAATTTGAAGAGGGTGTGGATCTTGTACTGTAGGCATCGTATAAGAAGCGACTATCCGAAATTCCGCTCCTGAGCGGGTGAAACAGGAGATGAAAGGCTTTTTGAAAGTATGTTGCTATTAACCGTAGTTTGTAGATGGAACTACGAAAACTGGTATTTGGCATCTCATTCAGAAATGAAAAATACTTGTTTCAGCAACTTTGGGAGTTCAACCACCAAGGGGGTAAAATCGTGGGGGAAAGCTTTTTTGAAAGTAAATCATTACTTAAAAACTACTACAGCATTTTTAAAGCTACATCTATGAAAATTTGTATTTGACTTCTCGGTTAGAAATTAAAAAATTGGTTTTTGAGTGTTTTTGGAAATTCAACCCCTAAGGGAACGAAATAGGAGATCAAAATTTTTAAGAAAATATTTCGATACTTCAAAAATATTTGAAGCTACATCTACGAAAATTGGTATTTCACTTCTCGGTTAGATATAAAAAAATATTTTTTAGGGAATGTAAACTGCTGCGGAAATATCTCCACAAGAACGCAATAGGTATGGTTAACAAAAGACTCCAGCTACCAGAATCGCTTTTTGGTCAGAAGTACATTCAGAAAAGACCAAGCTTCTATGGCCTTTTTAGCGTGGAAAGCTTTGAAAGTGTTGCAATTCGTGAACAACGCAAGAATTCTATTAAATAAAAACAAAAGAAATCTTTGCAGGCCATACAATCTCCGCGAGCGAAGCAGTAAATAAATAATGAACTGCATTGTATAGTGGCAGATGATGAACCGTGGATAAAGTGTAGAAGAAGAAACTGACTGGATTTGTAAAGGCGTGACATAGAATTATGTTAATGATTAAGAGGTCGTGGAAAATACGTAATGAATAGAAATGATATTTAACCGAAACCCTCAACTGCCAACAGGTGTTGTTGATATAGCTTAATGGGAACAGCTGAAAATGTGTGCCCGACCGGGACTCGAACCCAGTATCTCCTGCTTACATGGCAGACGCTCTGTCCATCTGAGCCACTTTTTTTTAAATCTCATTTTGTTCGTCATAGTTCGTTGTATCTGTTCGTGGTGGACGTTCCCTGACACCCTTTGAAGTTCTTTGTTGATCAATTCACTCAGTTTTTTTTTATTACAGAGGGCAGCTAACCATCTGACCGAACACGCTGAGCTACCGTGCCGGCTGAGCCACCGAGGGCACAGAGGATAGCGCTACTGCAGGGACTTACCCCTTGCACGCTTCCAGTGAGACCCATATTCCCAACTGTTCACAACCTACATTCGTAATGTTCCTAAAGGAACGAATAGATACTGAGGTATTCCAGAATAAGAGACCTTTTAGTGCGATATGTGCTAGAGATTTTCGCCTTGGCACTGGAAGATGCAGTACCAGGGTCAAATTTTGTACGTTAAAAATATTAATTTTGCACATTAGTCTCTAAAGGTGACCGCGCCAATTCTTCATCGCTGATTTCGTCCAAATTTATGTTGTATCCAAGGCTTGGCCAGAAATTTAATGTAACAGAAGTGGGAGCTCCAGATGGCCAAGCGTTCAGAAAAATCCGGATAAGTGCGAATAGGATTCACGCACCGAGGGTTCAGTATAAATTTAATTATGTACACTAGACAGCTCATCCATCACGGGAATCGAGAATCACGACGATATTTGCCTGTTGTCGATATCGATATTGGCACGATATACGTCTACCGTAATGGTGAGAGAGGGGCCTTAAGAAACGTCAGACATACAGTCGAGTAACAAATAACGAAAGAAAGAAATTTTTCGTGTGATATAATTACAAATCAACAATTTTCGGATTTTTTTCCTTTACTTGCACTGTGAAACCTTGCTGCTTGGCAAATTTCATGATTCTACGTCAATGGGAAATACGCCATAGGTTTTGATGGGTGAGGTTGCGATGATGAACATATGTGACATAAATAGCCGTATCTTTATTGTATTGAATTACTGGCTTAAATTATGTACCCCATCAAAAGGCTATAAACGTTTTTGTGTGACGTAAATTTGGAAACGATACGTCAGCCTGTTCCTGAGAAGAAATGGTGTTAACGGACGGAGGGACAGACAGTCAGATGACAAAATTGGAAAAAAAAGTTTATTGTTATATAATTACAAATTAACAATTTTCTAATTTTTTCTTTTCTTCTACCGTATGAACTTATTTCTTGCGAAACGTCATGATTCTATGTCGACGGGAAGTGGTCTGTACTATTTGATAAGTGAGTTTTGCGAGTATCAAATTATTTGGCATAAATGCCCGTATCTTTTGATTGCACTGACTTAGAAGCTTAAATTTTTTGCAGCGGTAAGAGGCCGTACACCTTAGTCTGTGACATAAATTTCAAATAGGTACGTCTACTCAGCAATCGGGCAGGCAGACACACAGATGGACAACAAAGAAATCCTACAACGGTTCCATTGTTACCGATTCAGGTACAGAAACCTTCTAGCAGCATTTCTGGTGTGGGTCAAGTAATGCATAACCCATTTATATTAGAGTAGTTCCCTGGCAGCGGTTGGTGCAGTGGAAAGTAAGGATTCGTAAGCCAAGACTCCTGGGATCGAGTGCCTGTGTACGACGAGAGTTTTCAAGATGAATCTGGATTGCCATTGTGCTGCACTGAAGTGATTCCCCCCCCCCCGAACGCATACCTTTAGTTCAACCGTGCGTTGTCTGCTTTTATCGTCATCTAAGGAATCTGATCAGCAAGCTTTGTAACTGCTCTTATCTTGTCAAGAGAGGAAGACAAATTACATCCCGAAAAGATTGCTTCAAAATACATTCCACTGTGTACCACAAGTTGTCCTCGGTAATATCTGGCGAAATGCGTTACGCGCGGTTTACTGCCAAACTATGCGACAAGGGGGAACCTTTTATAAATGTAAACCAAGTTTGTTTTTGTATAGAAATTTAATACAACAATGTAATTCTAAAACTGCGACCAAGAAAATTATTGCTTCCACTGCTTTTACTACTAGTAATATCCCAGCAGTTGTAAATCATGAACTGTAAAATACTAGTCGTGTCTAATGTTATGGACGAATTTCCTGTTTGTACTTTACAATATCTTCCTCGAAATTGATTTACAATCCCAGATTTTGGTTTGCCTTTCGTCATCATGTCTTTTATGAAAATATTAATAAACACACTACAATGAGCATCATTTCGGTGTATTTACAAACTAACGTGATAATTTAATATGAGTAAGAGTATCACACGATCTTCGCATAACTGTTCTGCATTCTTTCCGCTGCGCTATCTGCTGTTTGGAAGCACCCCTAACGCTAATGTCTCGTGTGCACCGAACCAGCGCCAAAAATGCTATTTTTTCCCAAACGCTTGGCCTGACCAAGCCCTACGTATACTATAAATCTGGAGGAAATCGATGATGATGAGTAGGCGCGGTCTCTTGTCAGTAGATATGCAGAAATGATGATAGTAAGGCATCGAGGATAGTATCACAGCAGTCAATAGTGTAACGACCAATCAACAAACTATCTTCCTAAATATCTAACGTCTTTATGTTCGTGTTTCTGCAGGGTCAATTCATGATCACGAACACGGTACTCTCACAGACTACTAGGTAACTTCGCAGCACATTTGTTCAAATGGCTCTGAACACTATGGGACTTAACATCTGAGGTCATGAGTCCCCTAGAACTTAGAACAACTTAAAGCTAACTAACCTAAGGACATTACACACAACCATGTCCGAGGCAGGATTCAAACCTGCAACCGTAACGGTCGCGCGGTTCTAGACTGAAACGCCTAGAACCGCTCGGTCACAGCGGTCGGCCACATTTGTTGATGTCAGATTACCGGTGAACACTCGCAAATGTTTCCTCACGTGAGAAGCCAGTTCACTTCATCTCCGGTGAAGGTACTACCACCTTTGAAATAGTTCATTGCATTGTTTCTTCTCAGGAACCTCTCCATTCTTCTTAATGACGACATGGTTGAGCTTTTAGATATGATGCGTAACGTCCTGGATATCCAACGAAACGTTCGCCTCAGTCCTTTCATCGACGTTTATATACGGTAGCGGCCCACCTCCTGTCCGTGAGATGGGAAGGTTGCCAATAGTTGGGCGAAGGAAACATAACTTCTTACACAGCCGACTGAAGTTTCTCTAAGGGCAGAGGAAAACATGCACGTTACCTTGCGTCTTACTGACCTTGAATAATATTTACGAGAGTTACACGGACTGCTACGGTAGTGGAATCTTCTTTCTGTGAACGAACGGTAATACATTTATTCGAGCCGTTTCCAAGACTACGTATTTTCCCCACTTGTGCGGGCAGCGTTCAGTGCTGCTTCTAAGGAGGTCAGTGTGATAATTCAGCATTTCCCGAGACCGCCGTGAGACGCTCGTTACTGTTAAACTGGATGTGCCATCAGAAATGAAAACTTAGTAAGAAGTCAGTTGAAACGAGTAAGAAATCGTTTCGAGAGCCAACTGTATGTTTCCAGAAACAGATTTATTTTGAGTGGTTAACAGGAAATATAGTGTGAGACCTTAACTGTTCCCGGCGAATTGAATGTTCAAATAACTTACCGGTTTGCTTCCGGGTGACGTAGTCGACCACCGCCGATATTTCGACAAAACCACACCTTACCATTCTCAAGGCACAACTGCAAGGAGGAAGCAATGAGCAAGGGAATTTAATACCTCGGATCACAGAGGAGAAACAAGGAAGATACCACACACAGAACAATTAACCGCAGAGTCAACACACAACCAAAGATAACCACCATCAGAAATATCGATAGTGACTATTAATCAATGCCTTAAGCAGGAAGCATTTCCAACAGGATTGGCCATATTTTGCGGAAATATCATGTGAAATGTGGTTTTCGACCACCTTCTAAGATTAAGGCCCTGTTGGCGTCTGTAAAAGATGATCTTGGTTTGCGTAAGGCTGGTGTCTATCGTATTCATTGCAGTTGTGGCATGTCATATATTGCACAATCAGGACTGTGGAAGACCGGTGTATTGAACATAAGCGTCACAAACGCTTACAACAGCCGAGCAAATCCGCTATTGCACAACATTGCCTTGACACCGGTAATCCTATGGAAAACAATAATACGGAGATACTGGCTTGCACGTCCAGCTATTGGGATAGTGTTATTAAGGAAGCTGTTGAAATCAAACTATCAAGCAACCTTATAAACATAGATGGTGGATTTTGTTTAAATGCTGTTTGGAATCCGGCTCTGTCTCTCATCAAAAAACAGAGAGACAGAATTAGTGCTACCTCACCTGTCGATTAATAGTAACATTCGACATTTTTGATGTTGGCTGTCTTTGGTTGTGTGTTGACTTTGAGGTTACTTGTTCTTTGTGTGGTATGTTCCTTGTTTCTCTGTGAACCGAGGTATTAAATTCCCTTGCACGTTGCTTCCACCTTGCAGTTGTGTCTTGAGAATGGCAGGGTGTGCTCCTGTCGAAATATCGGCGGTGGTCGACTACGTCATCCGGCAGCAAACCCGTAATTTATTTGAACAAAAAATATAGTGTTTATTGAAAAAACGTCGAGTTCGCCTAAATTTCTAGAACTTTAAAGTTACTCAGATTTAAACATACTTACGGCAGCGTGTTCAAATAGTGATTAAAAAATAACATCCTGTTTCCGACATCGACACCGTCTCTGCTAAAATTATTGAATAATATTAAGCATCAAAACGCATAACCCTCTTGCCGTTGGGGTAGCAAACTTCTCTTAAAACGTTGAAGAACCAGCAATGATCAACGGTAGGAGGGAGCAGAAAGCAATCGAAACCACCGCATTAAAGCTCTGAAGGAAAAGCGACGTTCTTTTTGAGGAAACCTATTGAGAAAATTTAGAGAACAGGTATTTGAAGCTGACTACAGAACCAATTCTACTGCCACCATCATAAACCGCGTATAACGATCACGAATAAGATACGAGTAATTAGGGCTCAAACGGACGCATATAGGTAGTCGCTTTTCCTTCTCTCTATTTGCCGGTGGAACACGAAAGGAAATGACCACTACCTTTCGCGACGCACTGTTCAAATAGTTGAAATGGTTCTGAGCACTATGGGACTTAACAGCTGAGGTCATCAGTCCCCTAGAACTTAGAACTACTTAAACCTTACTAACCTAAGGACATCACACACATCCATGCCAGAGGCAGGATTCGAACCTGCGACCATAGCGGTCGCGCGGTTCAAGACTGAAGCGCCTAGAACCGCTCGGCCACTCCGGCCGGCGCGCCGCACTGTACGGTGACTTGCGGAGATATATATATATATATATATATATATATATATATATATATATACTAGATGTAGATAATATATATCCACAGGACATGTGACCTGAAATTGAAACAGTATAATGATTATCTTTACACTGACGAAAAATTCAGGAATGGTCGCCCTTTCGGAGAAAGAGCTGCCAAGATGGAAGAACCACTAGACAACGAGAAAAAGATTGAATTATCAACGAAAACATAACATTCCACGAGTCGGGGAATGGGACGTCAGGAGTTTGAATGTTTAGAGAAGCTAGAAAATTTTAATTTAGACCGAATCAGCGAAGTAAAATGGGAAGAAGATAAGGACATCAGGTCAGACGAATGTACACTAATATGAATACGAACAGAAAACGCAACGAAAGTAAGATTTTTTAGTGACTAGGATGGGCAGAGGGTACGTTACTGTGAACAGCTTGGTGATGGGATTATTCTGATCAGAATCAATAGCAAACCAACGCCAGCAACAAAAGTAGAAGATGGAGGAATGGTAAAATTATTTGAGAACGTTGAACCAGTAATCTGGTATTTAATCTGGTATTTAACGGGAGATAAATACCTAATAATCATTGGTAACTTTAACGTTATAGTTGGGGACGAAACAGAAACACAGAGTTACAGAAAACATGGGCGTGGTAGTAGTAATAGAGAGGAGAAACACTGAGTGCGTTCTGCACTAAATTTCAGCTAGTCGTAACGAACACAATGTACAAAAATCGTACTTGGGAAAGGCCTTGAAGCACAGGAAGATTCAAGTAGAGTTACTTTATAGAGAAAGATACTAAATCTGATTTTGGAGCCGAAGACGCACCCAGGAATAGGTCTAGACCCAGATCATAAGTTCAGTAATGACGAAAGAACAGACTGAAACCAAAAAGAATCGCCAGAAAAATTTGCCGTGGAAATAAAAAAGGGATACTGAAGTACTCACGATTGATGAGGTGCGTTTGAAGTTCGCTACGCTGTAGATACTGTGACAATCAATACAACAACAGACAATTCAGATGAAGAGGAAGAGTGTCGACATTAAAACCTAGACGAGAAAATGGACAGGTGAGGAATACACATAACGCCTCTAGGAAAGAGAGGAACTGTTTGATGACGTGACAGAAGAAAAGCAAACCAGTATGAAGACATAGGGAATCCAGTGTTAAAGTAAGAGTTTAATGGAGTTCTAGAAGACTTGTTATCAAATAAAGTGGAAGGTGTAGATAACATTTATTTGGAATTTATAGAATCAATGGGGGAGTTGGGAACCAAACGACTATTCAAGATGGTTTGTAGAATCCTTCAGTCTGAAGTCATACCACCAGACTTCCACAAAAATTTTACCCACAGGATTCCGAAGACAAAAAGCAGATAAATGCGGAAAATATTACAGACAGCCCAATAGGAGGTACACCCAAGTTACTGACCTATCTAATACACAGAGGAATGAGAAAAACAATTGAAGATTTTGTAAGATGGAAAGAACTATGCCCCTTACATGAAGTCATTAAAGATCACCTAACTCACGTTGAGCGAACAGAAGGGCTGAACAAAATGACTGACAAGGCACAATGCATCTTGTAGAGGGTACAGTATGGACATAGTGGAATAATTAATGTCGGGTGAGGGTTTTAAAGTAATTCACACGATATGAAAACTTTGTGGAAACGAGTCGATTTACTGGACGCTAGTTTACCCCAGGGAAGTATTTAGACTTGACCGTGGCCGGCTGGGGAACAGCAAAGGGAAGCGACAATAGGCAGCTTAGGGCAGCACAAGCTCTGAGAAAGCGGTAACATGGTGTGGCCTCCAGCCGCCTTAAGATGAGTGGAAGCATGGGTGGTTGACCCCGACCCCATGCTGGTGTACCGGGAAGCAGACGGAGAATTGTACGCCTGTTGATAAATGTCCGTCGTCCCGTTATTAGGGAACCATGCAAGAAAGCCACGCAAAGCTACGGTGGAGCGGTCAACAGAGGTCAAAATACGCGTATTCATGGCTGTAGCAACTTCACACTTAATTTACGTTCCGCACAGTCTGAAGTAAATCAGGTGAAGAGTGACAGAATGAAATACGCCGGCCTCCGATGGGAACATAGGATCAAGGAATTTGAAGTACTCTCCTGGGAGTCAGAATTCCGTAAAATTGGGTGTTTGTGCTGATGCTAACCTTGATGGGTGGCCTGGGAGGAGCTAAATACACTCCTGGAAATGGAAAAAAGAACACATTGACACCGCTGTGTCAGACCCACCATACTTGCTCCGGACACTGCGAGAGGGCTGTACAAGCAATGATCACATGCACGGCACAGCGGACACACCAGGAACCGCGGTGTTGGCCGTCGAATGGCGCTAGCTGCGCACCATTTGTGCACTGCCGCCGTCAGCGTCAGCCAGTTTGCCGTGGCATACGGAGCTCCATCGCAGTCTTTAACACTGGTAGCATGCCACGAGAGCGTGGACGTGAACCGTATGTGCAGTTGACGGACTTTGAGCGAGGGCGTATAGTGGGCATGCGGGAGGCCGGGTGGACGTACCGCCGAATTGCTCAACACGTGGGGCGTGAGGTCTCCACAGTACATCGATGTTGTCGCCAGTGGTCGGCGGAAGGTGCACGTGCCCGTCGACCTGGGACCGGACCGCAGTGACGCACGGATGCATGCCAAGACCGTAAGATCCTACGCAGTGCCGTAGGGGACCGCACCGCCACTTCCCAGCAAATTAGGGACACTGTTGCTCCTGGGGTATCGGCGAGGACCATTCGCAACCGACTCCATGAAGCTGGGCTACGGTCCCGCACACCGTTAGGCCGTCTTCCGCTCACGCCCCAACATCGTGCAGCCCGCCTCCAGTGGTGTCGCGACAGGCATGAATGGAGGGACGAATGGAGACGTGTCGTCTTCAGCGATGAGAGTCGCTTCTGCCTTGGTGCCAATGATGGTCGTATGCGTGTTTGGCGCCGTGCAGGTGAGCGCCACAATCAGGACTGCATACGACCGAGGCACACAGGGCCAACACCCGGCATCATGGTGTGGGGAGCGATCTCCTACACTGGCCGTACACCACTGGTGATCGTCAAGGGGACACTGAATAGTGCACGGTACATCCAAACCGTCATCGAACCCATCGTTCTACCATTCCTAGACCGGCAAGGGAACTTGCTGTTCCAACAGGACGATGCACGTCCGCATGTATCCCGTGCCACCCAACGTGCTCTAGAAGGTGTAAGTCAACTACCCTGGCCAGCAATATCTCCGGATCTGTCCCCCATTGAGCATGTTTGGGACTGGATGAAGCGTCGTCTCACGCGGTCTGCACGTCCAGCACGAACGCTGGTCCAACTGAGGCGCCAGGTGGAAATGGCATGGCAAGCCGTTCCACAGGACTACATCCAGCATCTCTACGATCGTCTCCATGGGAGAATAGCAGCCTGCATTGCTGCGAAAGGTGGATATACACTGTACTAGTGCCGACATTGTGCATGCTCTGTTGCCTGTGTCTATGTGCCTGTGGTTCTGTCAGTGTGATCATGTGATGTATCTGACCCCAGGAATGTGTCAATAAAGTTTCCCCTTCCTGGGACAATGAATTCACGGTGTTCTTATTTCAATTTCCAGGAGTGTAGAAGAAGTTGAGAGGAAGGGAAATTTTGTGGGAATTTGTTCACTTCCCAGAGCAGACATTGGTCGGCGCTGGGAAGCGACGCATAATTAACGCGACTTGCGCTGCAGTTGGCGTAAATGAATTTACGGGAGGGAAACTGAGGCAAATAGCGGACTGGGAGAAGTCCCCGTAGTGGTCTTCCGTTCGCAGCTTGCCTAGAGTGCGGACGTGGCGTTCTTGACTCAGCTTGCCTGAGAAAGAGTGAGCATCTCTGCAGTTTAGGACTTAGCAAAGGGAACGATTGAGCTTGGAGATAGGAAGTTTTGGTTCAGCTATGTACTGAGCAAGATAGCTAGGAGTGAATAGGCGAGCGCATCCTTGCAGCACCACGAGGTCGGCCGACGTCCACACAACGACGACGCTCCGCCACGCTGAATTCGGTGCTATTGCGCCCGCTCTGGCCACTGATTAATTTGTTGGATCACGTCGGCAACGTTTCCACGAGGGTTTCATGGGTCGTGTATTGCAGAATTCTTCTCCCACTTCACATTACACCTGGGTCAGTCGATAGGAATTACTTTTGATTTATCACACTTCACTCCACGCAAACGCAATTTATTACCACTGCATGTTAGGAGAGAATGTAAAGTGATGATTGAAGGTCGTGAGTTTAAATAAATCTGTGCTAATCTACTGCATCTGTTTTCAATCAAGTAGTTGAAATCCCAAGTCACTTTCTTAATTAATTTTATGTTCAACATTTTCATCTGGTGTTCAATAGCTGAATATAACATCAATGTGCCCCCCTTTTTAATTAAAAGGGATCAATTCTGAATCAATTAATATCAACACTGCCACCACAGTTCAATCAGGAGTCACAGGGCCTTATTACTTTCTTAGCGTTATCCGACATTGTGGCAATTTTGCACACTCTGTTGATCTGTTAGTAAATTACCTGGGGTGTACACACACCAAAACCAGATAAGTGACGGGTGGGGTGTTACAATTTATTATATGACTGAAAGACCGTTATGCTCGATGTCTGATGATTGTACTGAGACACCTTCAGAGGATATGACGACTATGGGAAAAGCATTCTATAATGTAAAATGAAGCAAAATGTTTGAAATTCTGAGGAAAATAAGATTAAGCTCTAGAGAAAGACAGGTGTTACACAGAGTGATTATAGTTAAAGTTAAACTTTCAGAACGCTCTAGAAATAAAACTACTGGTCATAATGACTTCAAATTGCAACGGAATATTATCGGAGGAGAGGGAAAACGTATGGCAGAAGAAAAAAATTGTGAGAAAATTGATCAATAGATAACGCTGTATATGTGAGAATATGTAAATGAAAACACCTGTCATGTTCACGACCCACTGAAGGTGGTATAAACAAGCCGGGTACACGGCTTTTCCTCCTTTCAGGTCTGCTACATTCGCCATGACTGTCTCAAAGCAGGATCGTGCTCTGCTTGAAAAGCTGTATTACAAAAACGATGACTGTGCCGGTGATTGCCGTGGGTCTAGAGAAAATGATTCGGAAATTCGAAAAGCCGGGTTCTTTTGGTGTGCAACCTGGTAGAGGGAGGAAACGAATTGATTCATGGATCAATGAAAGCAGTGGCCACAGCAATGCAGGAAGAGATGAGGTGTGGAGTGCAGATGTGTAGTGCATGGACAATTGTTCAAACATTCAACATACCCGTAGGCAAGGTATGTAATATCCTACAAAACACCCTTCTTTGCGATCCATTCAAAATTACCAATGTGCACACGAGTTGCTTCCTGTTGGCCTGCCAGCAAGAGAGACCTTTGCTTTAGAACTTCTTGCTCACATGCAAGTGGACAATGATTGGGTCTAGGAGATTGCATGGACAGTATAGCTGTCACTGCCAAATGTAGATGTTGGTGTGTGGTGGAGGAATGTTGGATATGGATAGAAACTGTCAGGATGCGCCATATTAAAACTCCGCCGTGATCTTCAAGGGTTTTATAATTCCCAGCTACAGTGTCACGTTCCTCTCTGTCTGGATCACAAGGTCCCGCAATGCTGAGGATGCAACTTTGCTGTCTGCAAAACAGCTTGCTGCAGAAGGGCTACCTCAGCTACCCCTGCCACGTACTGCAGCATGCCGGCCATGTACAGCCATGGAGTTTTTATGAGGTCAGGATGCGCCAGCAGCCAGCACAGCAGACTTTGTCCCTGTTGCCACAGCTCCACTCGCTGACAGCCGCAGGGCCGCCCGCTGCATGCTTCTTCACTGTCATGGTTAAGATCGCGATCAGACAGCCAAATCTGCGGCCCTCGCCTCAGGATGCCTATAGTGTGTGTTGGGAGCCAACAAGACTGCCCGCAGTAGCGAGCCTTCGAGTGGCCCGCCACTGGCTGGCTATGGACCCCGTGTTGGCCTCGGAAGGTCGAACCAGTGACCTGCTGCGGATTGGAATGCTGGCACCCCATCTACTGCTGTGTGTAGCCGGTGGTGTGACACGCACCACCATCCAGGAGAGCTGCCACACTTGAATCACCCTCGTTAGAAAACTGGCACCTATTTATACGCAGCTGTATGCCTCTGTTTTGCTAATGCGCCACTCCGAGTCATGTACTCATAACACCTAGGTTGGTCCAGTGGGCCCCTTCTGCCTGTAACTCGCGCCATGCAAACTGCTGCATTTACTTTTTTCAGCGGTTCTATGGCCCTGAGACCTCCATTCGGCTTTGCAACCGCTGGAAAGCGTAACTTACTGTCAACAGGCCCGCACCTGGCTGTAACTTGTGTGCTCAGAAATATTGCACCGAATCTTTTTTCCTATATTAAACGGTGGTGTCACAACATTATTCCCCCCTTCGGAAAGACCCGGTCTCCAGGTCGACCTCTAACTACTCTAAAATTTCGATACCTATCCATCTTCTATGGTTTTATTAACAGATATAATGTTGTTGTCACTGTCTTTGTTTTACATGGTAGTTTGAAAATGGGATTCGCTCGATACTAGTCGCCACTTAAATAAATATCTTCACCATAATCCAGGCTACAATTTTGTAGTAATAACAATGCTAGAATTTTTTGTTTAATTAATGATATTTGCACTAAGTTTAAGGTTTAACTTCTACCAAGAAGTTATGGAAGAATTCCTAAATTTGCACTAAGTTTTTATTTTTGCACCTTCTGTATGAACATGTGAAGCATCCAGTCTGTGTCTGTGTTTTTCAAGCTCAGACAATTCGCTGACCTCTGTTTTTTTTTTTTTTTTTCTCAGTTATATTTCCCACCCTTGTTTCTCATCCGGGCTTTGGACCAGCAATAGCGAAGTTAAAAATATTGTTTTTAATTTTTGTAATTATGTTTTTGTTTTAATTTTTAAGTATTTTTTCAGAAGTAAGGGCTTCATTTCATCTTCCAGCTGTAGCAACTTGGCTTCTTTGTGTGGTATGTTTCAAAACATGGGTCAACACACAAAGGTACATTGCATGTTTACCATTCATATTTCGTTTCTCGACGCACATTCTGTTTCGAGCAGACTGAACATCTGCGCCATAGTCCGCGTTTCTTGGACTGGTCACTTGGAATTACATGTGGAAAGTGCCTCCCAATAAAGCGAGGAGGATTCTCGTCATCAGAGCGTCTTCCTTTCCTATTTCTTCTCCGTTCTGTAGCAAATTTTTCCACAACTTCTCGTACCAGACATAAATGAAAATCTGCTAATGATATTTTGCTCCCTGTCACCTATCTGTGAAGAGTGTGAGCATTCAAAACACAAAGGTCCACAACATGAAAAAAAATTTGTACCATTTAACAGATTTACGCAAAGATGCAACAGAGCTTAATAGCATATCGGAGTGGTCTACTGCTCCCATATTCGCATTGTAATGAACAACATATTGCGGCTTCATTACTTTTTCGCCAATTGACCTGTTTGTCTTTTCCGTGTCACTAATTTCTGTAGTGTTACAGGTAGTCAGCATGAACACGTCTCTCTTGTCGCACCACTTGATGGCAAGCATTGTGTCAGTTGACATAAACTCAATTTCCTCTCGTTTCAGTTTCTTTTGTAGCTTTGGCAAGTTGCGCCCGTTCCATGTACGGTACCGCATGCTGCTGTTCTCTGGTTGTGGAGCCAGTGGAACAAGGCTGGACTTGTATACCAATTGTCGACATACAGAGTATGTCCACATTCAAGGTATGGCTTCATGAGTGTTGCCACAATATCACTAGATTTCCCCAAATTATGGACTTCAGTTACTGTCGTTGTGCCTCTGTATACAATCAAATACAAGATGTATCCAGTTTTACAGTCGCACAACACGAATGTTTTGATTCCAAATCTACTTCGTTTCGAAGGAATGTATTGTTTAAAAGATAAGCGATCTTTTGAACAACAATAGACTTTCATCTACACAGAGATTTCTGTATGGATTAAATGCACTGCGGAACGTCACAGGAACTGTATCAATTATTTTCCTAATTTTAAACAAACTGTCATCTCCATGATTGGCCGAGTTGCCACTAAAATGCAACATTCTCAAAAGTAACATAAAACGGTCGTGGGACATAACCTCGCCAAAAATTGGAGTACTCAGAAGTACATCTCTGGACCAATATTCCTTTATTCTCAACTTTTTAACACGAGCCATGAGAAGCCAAATACCAGTGAAGCTATACATTTCCTCAAAACCTGTATCTTTCCAGGTGGATAGTCGAGAAAGTGATAAATCGGTTCGTTTCAAGTGCTACAAATTTCAACAGAACTTCTGATAGAAATAGCATGAATAAGGACAGAACGCTTGAATCAGGCGCTAGTTGGCAATTATGTCCGGAAGATGAGTCATCAAATGCATGAAGTGCTGGACTGAAATCATGTTTTTGCCAATCAAATTTCTCATTTGCACTATGGCATGGCCCTTTACAGATCGATTCGTCTTCACTTTCAGAAGAAGAACTGTGCTGGTGAGCTCTACTAGGTGAAGTATGTGGAGGTGTATTACTACGAGAGTCTTCTGATGAATCTTCATTCTCACTAAATTCATGAAGATGCCACACTCACCGTTACTGTCACGCCTTGTCAGTATCTCCAGTATCTCTTCATCAGTGCAACGACGCCAATGTGCTGTTTGTCTGTGGAACTCAAAAGTGATAGCACTCTAAAAATCCTGATGAAACAGCAGATGGCTAAATGACACCACACAAGCAGAATGCAGAAGATCACACGAACCAGCTAGCACGACTGTCGAACAACAGCTGCGAAATCCGTAGCAGAGTGTTTCCCAGATAGCAGGGACAGTGGCACAGAACAATAAATAGCGTACATCCATCCCAGGCAGTGCACGGGACAAAAGAACTTGCAACGGGCTGGCATGCAGCCCTGAGCGGCTACTGATGTCAGCACGCCCACAGGCAGTGGAACTGGCTGCGGTATAAGCTGCCATTAGGACTCAAGTATCAGCCAGGCCGCGCGGTGAATGCCCACGGGAAGTCCACTTCAGTGGCAAACAACGTCCGCAGACCCTGCGGCAAGGTGGAGCACCATGGCATATCATGTGTGCAGTACTCAAAGGGTTAAATGCCACGGAAAAAAAACCCTTACTGCCCCAAACACTCTTAACACTTACTCTGCCAACGCAAAGACAGAAAACATCCAACACTCAAAGAGAAAAATTAGTCAACACTCACCCCATTTTGTGACTGTAATGAAGGTGGTGGGCTCGAACGTCGTACTGTACAGTCAATGCCTACTATGACACCAAATGTAGCTGTCTTAGCTGTCATTGTCAAATGTACATGTTGACGTATGGTGGAGGAATGTTGGACATGGATGGAAACTGTCAGGATGCGCCATATTAAAACTCGGCCATGATCTTCAAGTGTTTTATTATTCCCAGCTACAGTGCCGCGTTCCTCTTTGACTGCGTCACAGGGTCCCTCAATGCCAAGGACGCCACTTTGCTGTCTGCAAAACAGCTTGGTGCAGAAGGGCTACCTCAGTGACTCGTGCAACGTACTGCGGCGTGCCAGCCATGTACAGCCACAGAGTTTTGACGACGTCAGGACGCTCCAGCGGCCAACTCAGCGGCCTTCATACCCGCTACCACAGCACCGCTTGATGGGAGATGCAGGGCCACCCACTGCATGCTTCTTCACTGTCATGGCTAAGATCACGGGCGACAACAAGCGCCTGCGATCCGACAGCCAATTCTGTGGCCCTCGCCTCGGGATGCCTCCAGCGTGTGTTGGGAGCCAACGTGACTGCCCGTCATAGCGAGCCTTCGAGTGGCCCGCCGCTGACTGACTATGGACCCCGCATTGGCCTCAGAGGGTCGAACCAGTGACCCGCCGTTCACTGGATTGCTGGCGCCCCATCTGCTGCTGCATCTAGCCAGTGGTGTGACATGCCCCGCCGTACAGGAGAGCTGTCACAATAGAATCCCCCTCGTTAGATAACCAGAACATATTCATACGCAGTTGTGCGCCTCTGTTTTGCTAACGTACCATTTCAAGTTATGTAGTCACAGAACCTAGGTTGGGCCCTTGGGCCCCTTCTGCCTGTAACTTGCGCCATGCAAACAGCTGCATTTACTCTTTTCAGCTGTTCTACGGCCCTGAGGCCTCCATTCTATTTCGCAACTGCTGGTAAGCTCAACTTACTGTCAACAGGCCTGCACCTGGCTGTAACTCGTGCACTCAGAAATATTGCACCAAATCTAACTTTTTCCTATCTTAAATGGTGGTGTCACTACATCAGACAAAGCCCACTTCCATCTGACAGGATATGTCGATACACAGAATTGTCGAATATGGGCAACGGAAAATCAACAGGCTAATCAACTAGTACCACTTCATCCTGAAAAGGCCACCGGGTGTTGTGGGTTTACGGCATCATTTATCATAGGGCCATATTTTTTCGAAGAGACAGGTGCTTCCGGTCCTGTTACCTGTACCATCAATGGTAAGCTCTATGAGTGTCTTATTCCCAAATATGTCATTCCAGCTCTCCAACAGCGTGGATGTGTGGATGGGATCATTTTTATGCAAGATGGCGCACCTCCGCACATTGCAAATCCAGTTTTAGCAGCTGCTGAAGTGCCATTTCGGAAATGCTAGAATTACCAGCCGCCATTTCCCTGCAGCCTGGCCGTCCCAATCACCTGATCTTAATCCGTGTGACTTCTGGCTGTGGGGCTATCTGAAAGATGTGGTGTTCACTGTTCCGATTGCAATCTTAGCTACATTGAAGGCACGCATTGCGCAACACATTCTGAATGTGACCCTGGAAACACTTCGATCAGTTATGGAAAGTTCTGTTTCTCGATTTCAACTTGATGCAGAAAACGGTGGACAGAATATTGAACATGTTTTACGACAGCCACAAGGAAATTAAAAATTCTATTTGATTGTGATTGATGCTTTTTATGCGGCTTTTGGCCTCAGGACAATTAGAAACCGATTTTTCCCATCCAATGTAATCTGACCTTGCCGTGGAGGATGGACTTACGTAACTAACAGTATCTGTACACCCATGCTCACTGAGTAATACAGTTTGTCTAACGTCAAACATACACCTTAGGCATTGTAGTATGATTCATTTGTCATTTTTAGTCGACCACTATTAAATTATGATGCTTAAGCGCCATCTATTGCTACATTTTGCAACTCTTTATTATTTTTCTGCCATAAGTGTTTCAACCTTCTCCGATAATATTCCGTTGCAATTTGACGTCATTCTGACCAGTGGTGTTATTTCTAGCGGTTTGAAAGTTTAACTTTAATTATAATCACCTTGTACATTATGAAGAAGACGAAAATAAGAATGGAAGACCAAGAACGAAGTTCTCGGATTAGAAAGGTCACCGAGCGAGGTGGCGCAGTAGTTCGACACTGGATTCGCATTCGGGAGGACGACGGTTCAATCCCGCGTCCGGCCATCCTCGTTTAGATTTTCCGTGATTTTCCTAAATCGGTCCAGGCAAATGCCGGGATGGTTCCTTTGAAAGGGCACGGCCGACTTCCTTCCCCATCCTTCCCTAATCCGATGAGACCGAAGACGACGCTGCCTGGTCTCCTTCCCTAAACAACCCAAAAAAAGAAAGGTCACATAACTGGAATGCAGTCTTTCACCCCTGCTGTTCAAACTAATCATGGAAGAAGCAGTGAGTAGTAAAATAAAAGAGAAATTCAAAAATTGGATACCAGGCGCAAGTGCGACATGGCGACTGCAAAGAGTAATGGCGCAGAGAAGAATTATCTTCATAACGACATTGCTGTCACGAACTGAGGGAGGGGGCGCAGTGGTTAGCACACTGTACTCGCAATCTGGAGGGCGATGATTAAAACTACGTCCGGTCTACCAGATTTAGGTTTTCCGATGTTTCCCTAAATCACTCCAGGCAAATGCTGGAATAGTCACTTCGAAAGGTCATGGCCAATTTCCTTCCCCGTTCTTGAATCATTCTGTGCTTACGCTAAAGACTTTTATATCGATGGAACAATAAATACTAATATTTCTTCTTTTTTGCTATCATGGATTAATGTGCAAAGCCATAATGTGGAAGTGACAATGGATAATTATCTTGACGTTTACTTGCAGATTAAGACCGTGTGCTGAACGGGGAATTGAAAACGAAACCTTTAAGTTTTGTCTCGGTAGTTAGGCTGGTAAGAACATTGCTCACAAAAGGCAAGGTTTCGAGTTCAGATCCCTGTCCGCACACAATTTTAACCTGCCACGAAATTTCGAAACAGGGCGCACTCCCATTCAGGGTGAAATATCCACTCTAGAAATACTTAGCTTCGCTAGTGACAGAAGGTTTTCATAAGGTTTAAATGAAAGTATAACGCCGAAGGTGTCCTCATTTTTCAGCAGCTGACTTTCATTTCCGAGCGCGGTGTCACAATAGTTTTTTCCTTCCTGGAAACAAACTAATAAACGTTTAATACGTCATCTGTGTCATCTGTTTTTCTTCCTTTTCTTGTGTGGGTTTTCTGGCCTGCACTTTTAACAGTTTCCGCTTTTTTTTCGTAGAGATCTATATCCTCACCGGAATTTGAGGTAAGTAAACGTGAATTATTTCAATAACACATATTTTTTTGTTTTTGAATAAAGTCCTGTTATTCTGTCTGAACGTCCTCACTTATCTCTGATATTTCTACACTTGAATTAAGTCTGCATATTGTAAAAGTTCGCCGGACATGATAACAAATGCTTAAGAGAGCATTAAGTTAGTCCATTAAGAGTTCTGTAAAAAATACATGATAGTATATTACTTGAATTTAAATGCAGATAACTGTTCACTCCCTTCTGAAACATTTATAAACCCCTTAAAATAGTTTTTGGGGCTTTTTCAGGTCATCTTCAGCTGAAAATCTCGGAAAATATGTGATTATTTTCGTAGCATTATGCTTGGTACTAGATCTGTGACAAGAGGTTGCGAAATATATCAATGTAATTTTCTAATATTTTTTGTTGCAATCTATTGTCAAATTTCTCTTCAGAATTATTATCGACTTTGTTCATATTCTGGCCATCTAGAGATCAGTTAAAGCAATTGAAAGACGTTATGACTTATGTTACATATCTAAACTGGAAGACCCGTATGATAAATATAATAATTTATACAGCACATACTGTTGTTACAGAAAAACCCTTCAGTTTTATGTACTATGCGCACTCTCTGTACGTACCTATTGCATGCCCTCTATATGTGGTGTTTACACACAGTCCTTTATAATTTCTGACATTATAATTTATGTACGCTGGTGACACGTGAAGTCTGAGCACAGCACATAAAACATACGCCACTCTGCAACCACAATGGATATCGTATACCCTATTATACACTCCTGGAAATGGAAAAAAGAACACATTGACACCGGTGTGTCAGACCCACCATACTTGCTCCGGACACTGCGAGAGGGCAGTACAAGCAATGATCACACGCACGGCACAGCGGACACACCAGGTACCGCGGTGTTGGCCGTCGAATGGCGCTAGCTGCGCAGCATTTGTGCACCGCCGCCGTCAGTGTCAGCCAGTTTGCCGTGGCATACGGAGCTCCATCGCAGTCTTTAACACTGGTAGCATGCCGCGACAGCGTGGACGTGAACCGTATGTGCAGTTGACGGACTTTGAGCGAGGGCGTATAGTGGGCATGCGGGAGGCCGGGTGGACGTACCGCCGATTGGTCAACACGTGGGGCGTCAGGTCTCCACAGTACATCGATGTTGTCGCCAGTGGTCGGCGGAAGGTGCACGTGCCCGTCGACCTGGGACCGGACCGCAGCGACGCACGGACGCACGCCAAGACCGTAGGATCCTACGCAGTGCCGTAGGGGACCGCACCGCCACTTCCCAGCAAATTAGGGACACTGTTGCTCCTGGGGTATCGGCGAGGACCATTCGCAACCGTCTCCATGAAGCTGGGCTACGGTCCCGCACACCGTTAGGCCGTCTTCCGCTCACGCCCCAACATCGTGCAGCCCGCCTCCAGTGGTGTCGCGACAGGCGTGAATGGAGGGACGAATGGAGACGTGTCGTCTGCAGCGATGAGAGTCGCTTCTGCCTTGGTGCCAATGATGGTCGTATGCGTGTTTGGCGCCGTGCAGGTGAGCGCCACAATCGGGACTGCATACGACCGAGGCACACAGGGCCAACACCCGGCATCATGGTGTGGGGAGCGATCTCCTACACTGGCCGTACACCACTGGTGATCGTCGAGGGGACACTGAATAGTGCACGGTACATCCAAACCGTCATCGAACCCATCGTTCTACCATTCCTAGACCGGCAAGGGAACTTGCTGTTCCAACAGGACAATGCACGTCCGCATGTATCCCGTGCCACCCAACGTGCTCAACTACCCTGGCCAGCAAGATCTCCGGATCTGTCCCCCATTGAGCATGTTTGGGACTGGATGAAGCGTCGTCTCACGCGGTCTGCACGTCCAGCACGAACGCTGGTCCAACTGAGGCGCCAGGTGGAAATGGCATGGCAAGCCGTTCCACAGGACTACATCCAGCATCTCTACGATCGTCTCCATGGGAGAATAGCAGCCTGCATTGCTGCGAAAGGTGGATATACACTGTACTAGTGCCGACATTGTGCATGCTCTGTTGCCTGTGTCTATGTGCCTGTGGTTCTGTCAGTGTGATCATGTGATGTATCTGACCCCAGGAATGTGTCAATAAAGTTTCCCCTTCCTGGGACAATGAATTCACGGTGTTCTTATTTCAATTTCCAGGAGTGTATTTATCGTGTGTTTGTTTGAGATTATTTACGTACGATCATACTTAGCACGTTTTTAGCATTTCTTTTAACAGGTCTGAAGATGTTCAGAACATGAATAATACCGGTAATCATTGTAAAGGCAGATGTGACGAGAGACTGTACTAAAAAATATTGGAACTATAATTCACTGTCGAGGATTTATCTCCCGTTGACATCATGTCAAGCTTTCGTTAGCTTTAATGTATAGCCGTGAATGATAAACAGGGTGTTTCAGATTTTGACGGCAAAACTTCAGGAATCGTTTCCTCATACAGTATAACAAGAATAACATGGCTTTGTCAACGTGGCTCTGGAAATGCATCATTACAGATTTATTCCACCACGTTTCTACAAACCAAACTGTACGTCTGTAAGGCCAGCTGGTACATTCTGCTTTTAATCGGAGGAAATGTTTCAGGTGACCTCCTGCCAGAATATAGACCTCTGTTCTTCGCCTGATTGAATTCACACACGATCAAAAATGCCTGGTGTAGTTCGTACTGACTGAAAGACTGCCACAGTGCGATCACGGAGAGTAGGTTCATCCACAACAGCAGACGAATAAACGAGAGACTTCACGTGATCTCATAGGTGAAAGTCTAGGCAGTTTAAATGAAGCGAGCGGGGTGGCCAAGAAATCGGCCCACCTCTACATATTCATCACTCATGAAAATGTACGTTCAGGTGTGTTCCAGCAGACACACGGAAATGTGTGGGAGTACCATCATGCACGAAATTCAATTGTCGAAGGGATACAAGTGGCACGTCTTCTAATTACTCAGGCAATGCAGTACGCAAGAAATCTGTGAAGCCCGTTCAGTAAATCTCCCTGGAAGGACGTAGGGTCTCAATAAACAATCACCAACAAATGCTTCCCAAATGTTATTAGAGAACCTCTGTCGGTGGGAAGATTGGATAACTGCATGCTTATTTGTGTTCGCCCAAGACTTGCTGGTTATGCAAATTCTGGATTCCGTTACTTGTGAGTGTTGCCTCAACTGGGAATAAAAGAAAAGATCCAAGGCTGGGCGTCACAGCACATTGCTGTAGGAACGACTGGCAGAACGTTACTCTTCGAGGATATTTCTCAGGAGGCAAGGCTTGTACACGTGGCAGATGGTGTAGATACATTACATTTTTACATCTCGGGATCGACACATACGGCACATTCCTCTGCAACCCTAACCGCATCGTGCTGATTCCAAGACTTTCCTCTGTGGCGTTAATTACACCTTCCTCATTCTCTGGTGTTGAATGTCTTGGCCGCCGCCGCCACCGCTACCTCCACCGCCCCCCTCCTCCCTTCTCTCTCAAGCAGCATGCTCCACGTGTGAAACCCTCGTATTCCCAGAGGCGACGATGAATTCCTTCTAACGTCCTTCGGTCTGGTAATGTGCGCCAAGGACATCGTTCCTGGTACAAGCAACGTGCCTCCAGTGCATTGCCATCCGCCAAACCTTACATGTACTGCATGGTCGTCAGCTCTTGGTTGGTGCGCATTTCCAGACTGCAAACCACAGGCATAGGGAATTACAGACCACCATACACATACCTTTACTAATGGCTACGGACGTATTTAACGTTTCTTGTATCTACGCGTCACTTCAGAGCTAACTGTTCACCAGAGTTACTAATCACAGAGAGCCGCGCGGGATTAGCCGTGCGGTCTCAGGCGTTGCTGTCATTCATTGACTGTGCGGCTGGTCCCGGCAGAGGTTCAAGTACTCGCTCGAGCATGGGTGTGTGTGTTTGTCCTTAGGATAATTTAGGTTACGTAGTGTGTAAGCGTAGGGACTGATAACCTTAGAAGTTAAGTCCCATAAGATTTCACACACATTTGAACTTTTTTTTTTTTAATCCCAGAGATGTCGTCAGCTATGTATTTTAACTGCCACTTCCTTTGCACGTTTGAAGGATATTCAGCCCCATATCACCTTGATTAGCAATTTGATTACTTTTGTAACACTTACCAGCGTAGTACATTTTCTTCTGGTAAACAACACTTGTCTGTGTGCGGTGCATATCAGTAACATGCTCGAGTAACTCTTAACTGAACATTTCCGGACCCATGTTGACATAGTCATTCTTGAAGTTTTGCAGTCGAGTTTTGAAACACCCTGTACACATACCGACCAGCCAAAGTGTTTACAAAATGGCCTGCAGTTAGCTGCACGAGAAAGTGCAGTGCAAAAAATGCACCAGCGGCCCTCGCATGGCTTCCACTGATGCAACACTTTCTGTAGCACTTTATCTACGTTGAACACGTGTCCTTCCGGACAAGGAAGGAGTAACCTTGAGCCATCGGATACTTGAGACAACTCCCAGCGACTTGGAAGAAATACCCGGCGAGGAGCCGCTCCAGGATCTACACTTCACCGCATCTACAGAAGCAAAGCACTAGTTCCAGAACGTCAACAATGACGCCCCGAGTATGGACCATCAAGAAGTCACCATGGAAGCCGCCGCTCTTCCCAATAACAATAGCCTCATCAGGTTCAGCAATTCAGGTACATACAGTACACGACATATTGAGCTTGAAATGTGAGCTAACTTCTAGTTGTTCCAGTTAGTGACTTAGATCCTGAAGGACCTCGAATATCAGTGTCCATTGCTCCTAACTAGCGAACTTCTTGATCGGACGTTATGTAGTTGCCGTCAATAACTTACGTTTTGCAGGACTTTAAAATTCTGTGTTTGTTCATCTCAACCAGGGAACGTTCTACCAGTTACTATCAAAATTTAGTTGTGAAATTTAGTCAACAACTATTTATTTTTACATCATTCAGACTTACGTGGACTGGCATCCCGTGTGATCAGCTATTAATTAATAACTGCTTGTGCTGTGTTTGAATAAATTGCTTGTTGTACAGTACTTCTTGGGAATCGCTATTTGCGTGTGCATGGTTCCGCTTGGCAGCCCCATATTGCACGTTCTGTCGAGAATCTAAATTCGTCACTCATGGTGATACGTTAAGTTTTCTCTATTCTTCTTGCGGAACCTGTGCCCAGCATTGCGTTACGAGAAAAAAAAAAAACTAAAATCAGTTTGCCTCATCTGAATACGAGCCTGGAGAAAGCTCAAAATCTATTTTATGAAAATAAACAAATATTTCACAAGTGACGTCGCAGTATCTATATGTTATTGTGACGTAGTTTGCAGGCAGTTTCACTTGTAATAGCAGGAGAAGTCATTCCACGTCCTTGTGACACTCGTGTTTCCGTCCCGCGACACAACAAGACACTTGGGAGCC
The DNA here is from genome assembly GCF_023898315.1 of Schistocerca nitens. NCBI lineage: Eukaryota > Metazoa > Arthropoda > Insecta > Orthoptera > Acrididae > Schistocerca > Schistocerca nitens. Next base: position 405,947,574 of record NC_064617.1, read on the forward strand.
CCCTGTAGAAGAAGAGAGGAAGAGGCAGAGAATGAAGCAAAACACGGGTAGGGGTGGGGTGAGGGGTGTGTAAATTCCCGATACCTGTTCCGAGGCGGCTTTTACCGGCGGCGGCCCCAGGGAACGCCGGCAATGCGGTTAGGGCTGCCGCACGCCTCCCGGCAAGCCCCACAATTTAATAAGCCGGCTCTCCGCCTCCTCCGGCACAGTGCTTCCTGCGAGGGGGTCGACGTCACTTCCGCTTCCCCACACGGAATGGTCGCGCCCCCGCCGATAGTTACCGCAACTGTTACCGCCAGAAGCAGGCACTCCTCTTTGTGACGACGGAAGGAACGCTACTAGTCGATATCATTAGAGGTACAGCTCGGATGGGTATGGATGAGGTATTGAACGGATATGTGACTAAAGATCATATTCTATTAAAATGATGACCATCAAAATTGCAACACTATAAAGACGGCATGCGATAAACGTCGAACTGGTACGACGTGGACTATCTAACTATGTTCAAATGGGGCTCACTTTTTACAATAATCTTACAACTAGCATTGCGCAAACATACCTTCAGTAATCTTGAGTTTCTCAAAAAAATAATTCAATAATATTAGTTCCTCTTATGATAATAGTTAGCTGATGTCTCTGTACATCCGTTTATAATCTGTTGTATATCATAGCTGGTGGCTGGCAGGCACACCGCTCCTCTCAACCTCTCGCTTCAGACCTGCTAATGACTCGCTTCACTTCTCGCTTACTACTGACTCCTACGAACGTTAAGTGCGGTCTCTCCTGCCAACAATGCTTTCTGGTGCAGACAATCCCTGCTACCATTACAAAATGTATCTATGCGCGGTCTTTCCCGATCTTTTCTTAAACTGTATTCATACGCGGTCTCTCCCGCCCTTTTTTAAAATTATATCAATTTGCGGTCTCTCTTGTCAACAATACTTTGGTGCAGACATTCCCTGCTACCACAATTATTTCCAACATGACAAACATTAATTATTCCTACTTTATCCTATTAATAAAATATAAACATCTTTCATAAATTGTGATTTGACAATAGACAATAGAAATATACACGTCTTACAATTCTTATGATTAGCATTTCAACAGGACCGTTCACAGCAGGTAGGAGTAACACCATCTGCATTCATACAGTGTATAAAATATGGATGTACTTATAATCATTAGACAGATTGCGACCAAACTTGGCACACAAATAATTTAGTATTTGGAAAGCATCGCTGTGGAGATAGGAACCACCCACTTATCAAAGGGGAGGGGAGAGGGAGGAAAAGCAGTGTAGCCCACGACGTGAGAATAACCATATTTCAGCCATCCATTATTTCATAATTAGAGCATTTAGAGACTTACAACAAACTTTACACATAATTTCAAACCCTTACGAAACTTTTTCTCGCTGACGACTCTCATGCAACGATGAAAGGATCAAAACTTATCTCTTACTAAATTTATTACTTCTTTACTACTAACTATTCGTGACACCACTCAATGTACCAGAAAAATTACATCTTTGTACCACACGTGATTCAGGAGGTATAACGTCATAAACACTGAATGCATGAAAAACTACCACATCATGCAAGACCTTTAAATTTATTACTTCGTTGCCACTAACTGTATTCGCAACGCTTTTCTGTTGACCATACGTATGAAACTATATCATTTTACGACAAATATTCCATGAGATATATGCGAGATGAAATTGCAGCATTTCTCTGCCTCGTGATGACTGGGTGTTGTGTGATGTCCTTAGGTTGGTTAGGTTTAAGTAGTTCTAAGGTCTAGGGGACTGATGACCATAGATGTTAAGTCCCATAGTGCTCAGAGCCATTTTTTTGAAATTGCAGCATCACGCATCCGAGATATATCTCAGTGTGTTTTTTGTACCCCATGAAATACAGATAACTTCTCGCAGCATGTAAATTGAATATTATTTGAGTAAATTTTTTCCCCCATGGTGCAAACAATCGAGAGAGTGCTACGATCCCCCTTGAAAATGTCCTCCGCTGATGGGGACGAAACATTGGGTTTAAATATGAAATCCTTTCGACCACGGCATAATAACCCGGAACATCATATTAATCATTATTAGATAATGCAAGTAACGAACGTATGCTAATTAATTGGAATGATAAAACGCAATATTCGTAAAGGTTCCTTTCCTTTTATTAAATAGATTGCAGACTTTTTTCATCTAAAAATCGACTTACTGCCTTTTAGTTTAAAAAAATTATTACAGGAAAATTTTTCTGGTGACATTTGTAATCTGCTGTGAATCGGTCAACCATTACACTCAAATGGAAGTGATTATAACTTTATTTTCAGAGCGAAGCGCAGCACGACTTCTATTAAGTGAGTACGTAAACTGAAAAACAATTACACAAGGGTAATTCACGTTGTAGGCGTGGGCGCAAATTTTTTCTGCATGTTAAAACAGCGAGAGAGTAGATGGATTGTTTTAGTGAGATCTATACATTCAATCTGTCATATACAGGTAATACTCTAGCCTCACAGCACATAACGAGGGAAACTATACATAATTTTATCGACGAATTCGGAAATACACTTTTATCTGCTATCTATAGGCTGTAGCCTATCACACTGCAAAGCAGTTACTGCAGTTTTGAAAAGGAAATACCGTATGTCCAGTGACATCTGAGTCCTAACTTTCTCTCATTTTACAAGAGAAAACACACTTTATTTTCTTTGCATACGGGTCTTGGCTCAGTATCCTGGAGATCGAATTTAAATTTATATTGTTCGAAATATCTCGTTCGTCAATATCTCGGTGTCACGCATGTGTGTGTGTGTGTGTGTGTGTGTGTGTGTGTGTGTGTGTTGTCCTTAGCGTAAGTTAGTTTAAGTTAGATTAAGTAGTGTGTAATCCTAGGGACCGATGACCTCAGCGGTTTGGTCCCATAAGCCTTCTCTTGATGCGGCAATAGAAATAGGCGCACCGATAGTGTTACGACCTATAACAACACTCGATTCTGCTACAGCTTCACGAAAGACGTATCCATGTGTTGTGGCTCTGAGGATAAATGGACGCTGCCATACTGCAGTCATCATCGTCACATTGGTCCAGCACCTATCATAATGGTATGGGGAGCCTTTGAGTATATGTGTCGATAACCTCTGTTATCCGCAGCTGGTAATTTAGATAGCAGGCGTTACATTTCTGACGTACGAAGGCCGGTGGTTCTGCCCTATTTCAGTATCTCGGTGACGTTATCTTTCAACAAGATAACGCAATACCACCTGTCGCCCTTGCTGACCCACCCGAATACAGAAGCTGCTCAGCTGTTGACCCACTGAAGGTTCTTGAGATCTCCCAGCCACTGAAAACATCTGGTTGCCTCGAGACATGCACGCCACTTTGAGACTACCACTGCGAGGTCTGACATACAGCTGAAGCAGCATGGAAGGACTCATCCAAACAGTATTGCAACTACATCTGGAAGCTCTGTGTACTAAATTTCATACCCTGTATGCAACCACATCACCTACAAATTTAATCACGTATTCTTCCGAGTACATTGTATACGCAGGATAACTAAAATTTCGTTAGTTGCTACCTTCCTGGTGTTACACTGTAATAGCCACGAGTGTAGGCTTCAAATGCATGTTTTTCAAAAATAACTGTTGCATCAAAGTTGCCTCGCAGGAGTGAATGTAAAATGAATACATCGTTTACGAAAGGAAAACAGTTTCGCAATACATTCGACATAGTTACATATTTACGTCCTGAACACTCACGAGGCTTAGTTTTTAAAATACGCCTTCTACACTGCTGAGATGAGTTGCTTTAATTAAAGTACGGAAGACTTGTTACAATAGAATCGACAGATTATAGAAACCTAGCTATATTAAAAAAATTATGAAAATATTTTTGTAGTTGTCACTTCGAATTTATATACAAGCTGAGTCAGAATTTCACCGCAGGGTGATGCCAGAGGTTAGCGACATTAACTATACGTTTACTTATGATTCATGAAATTGTAAGGAAAAGCCAACTAAAAGAATTTTTCCACTGCCCTGGGTTCAAGTAGACACGACGTATGGAGTAACTGTACGCCGCTAGCGTGCCACGAATCTGTAAATATCAAAATTAAACGACTAATTTGTTGACATAAAAGTTTTCTGGGTATTGTATCGAGTCATAATGTAAAAAACTACCGCTGCTGCAGAAAAACCAACGTTTCGGCCACGGTTGCAGCGGCCTTCTTCTGGGTCTAATGGTGCGTTCTAGCTATGCAGTGTCCTTTATATTTTGTTGTTACTGTTCACTGCGCATGCCATTACGTCATAATTTTTAAAGGTAGTTGGTTTCATTGGTCACTTGGACTAATTTGTTAATAATTTCCTGCGAAACAAGAATACAAAGAGAAGAAAAAAATTAAAAACCATTGTCAGAAAAAAAAGAAAAATCATGGAATAACTATGTGAGCAGACTTGAACACGTCGTCCGTGGAAAGCAGTCCATAGCTTACAAGATGATAAAGCAATTAATTAAAACTGGAAAAAGAGACTAAAAACCTAAATATAATAGCAGAATTATGACGGCCATCTCGTAACGATCCTGGAAGTAAATGAGGCCCTGAATAAAAACAAAAAAACCAGAAAGCAACTGGCCCCGGAGGCATAAAAGCCGAGTTACTTAATCACAGGGGATTATTTTTGAAACAGACTTCTTCATTTACACGATATGTGTTGGCAAAGACGCCAGATCCCCAAACTATGAACAATTGCACTACATATTTAAAAAAGGTAAACGAAATGAATGTAATAATTGTAGTGGTACAACATTAGCGAAAGCAGAGTAAAAGATTTGCGCCAAGATGATAAATCAATGCCTACAAATTATCACAGAAAATCTGTTACCTGAATAATAAAATGGTTGCAGAAAAATCAAGATCGTGTACTGATGATGTTTTCACACTTACATAAATAAGAGAGAAACAAAGAGAGTTCATTATAGAAACACACATCGCATTTGTAGACTTAGTGAAAACCTTCGATCATGAAGGTACGAAAATCTTATGAAACATATTGCACAGGAATGGAGATTATGAGCAAATAACAAATGTGATAGAAAGCTTACATAAAAGTACAAATATAAGAGTAAAGACTAACCTTGTTACACCAGAAGATATACCGATAAACCAAGGTTTCGACAAGGTTGTAGCTTATCATCCACAATTTTTATTATATACATTGACGATGTGATAGAAACATGGAAACAACAAATTGATCCCGTCTTGGGATCTTCATATAACATTTTTAATACGATGCTTTTCTCAGACGACCTTGCAATTGTACAGGATAACGAGACTTCGCTGCAAAGATCCATCTATAAACTGAACAAGATTTCTGAAGAATATAATATGAAATATCCATTCCAAAAACCAAAGTGATGGCTTTCCAAGGGACAAAATTGCTGAAAACTAAGACCATAATAGGAAACATACCCACTGAACAAGTTAGTCACTTCACTTACCTTGGAAATATTATAAGGTATCAGAGTGAACTCGACATTGACAACAGACTGCAAAAATATGAAATGTTATGCAAAACTGTCAACAGAACATTGAGAAATAAAATGAGAAAAAGACACAAAAGGCAAGTTTTATAAAGTAATGAATGTGTGTATTGCGTGAGAGCTAGCAAGGTGCACCAAACAAAGAACACAGACGCTTCCCTTTGAATAACCTGAAGTCCCAAACCCCTAAAGAACGCGCAGGCGCAACCACATCGAATCGTAACGGAAAAATGTGATACTTCCATAAAAGCAACTAGACAGTTGTTTTAATTTCCTAGTCATCATCTCGGTAAGAGGAAAGATTTGAGCAACGTAATATGCTTTGCACAAGACGTAGGTATCCAGAATCTGAAGTTTCTGAAGCACATTAAGGGAACGCCGTTCATGTTCTACGATTGGTCCTTGTATCTTCTCCTTAACCGACGACTAATTAAGTGCAGCCGTTTGGAATGGAGAAAGGTAAATTGTGGTTCCCAAAAATTTATGTCTCTCAACCACCGTCCCCTAAGAAATGAAAGCATTATCAAAACCACGTAATTCCATAAATCGACATTTGCCTACGTTGATGCGGGCACCAGATACTAGGCAAAAGACATCCAAGGAAGACTTGAGCAATAGAATCTAAGCTGTAGAACATCACATCATACGCGTATTCACGCACCGAGATCGTCTCGCCAAAGAATGTTCATCCTTGTAACCGAGTGACAATTCTTCGAAGAAGCGGCTCAAGTGATAGATCATACAACGACTGAAAGCGGACTTTCCTGAGAAAAACCACTGTTGCTGTTGCTGTTGTTGTTGTTGTGGTCTTCAGTCCTGAGACTGGTTTGATGCAGCTCTCCATGCTACCCTATCCTGTGCAAGTTTCTTCATCTCCCAGTACCTACTGCAACCTACATCCTTCTGAATCTGCTTAGTGTATTCATCTCTTGGTCTCCCTCTACGATATTTACCCTCCACGCTGCCCTCCAATGCTAAATTTGTGATCCCTTGATGCCTCAGAACATGTCCTACCAACCGGTCCCTTCTTCTTGTCAAGTTGTCCCACAAACTCCTCTTCTCCCCAATTCTATTCAATACCTCCTCATTAGTTATGTGATCTACCCATCTAATCTTCAGCATTCTTCTGTAGCACCACATGTCGAAAGCTTCTATTCTCTTCCTGTCCAAACTATTTATCGTCCATGTTTCACTACCATACATGGCTACACTCCATACAAATACTTTCAGAAACGATTTCCTGACACTTAAATCTATACTCGATGTTAACAAATTTATCTTCTTCAGAAACGCTATCCTTGCCATTGCCAGTCTACATTTTATGTCTTCTCTACTTCGACCATCATCAGTTATTTTTCTCCCCAAATAGCAAAACTCCTTTACCACTTTAAGTGTCTCGTTTCCTAATCTAATTCCCTCAGCATCACCCGACTTAATTCGACTACATTCCATTGTCCTCGTTTTGCTTTTGTTGATCTTCATCTTATATCCTCCTTTCAAGACACTGTCCATTCCGTTCAACTGCTCTTCCAAGTCCTTTGCTGTCTCTGATAGAAATTCAATGTCATCAGCGAACCTCAAAGTTTTTATTTCTTCTCCATGGATTTTAATACCTATTCCGAATTTTTCTTTTGTTTCCTTTATTGCTTGCTCAATATACAGATTGAATAACATTGGGGAGAGGCTACAACCCTGTCTCACTCCCTTCCCAACCGTTGCTTCCCTTTCATGTCCCTCGACTCTTATAACTGCCATCTGGTTTCTGTTCAAATGGTTCAAATGGCTCTGAGCACTATGGGACTCAACTGCTGAGGTCATTAGTCCCCTAGAACTTAGAACTAGTTAAACCTAACTAACCTAAGGACATCACAAACATCCATGCCCGAGGCAGGATTCGAACCTGCGACCGTAGCGGTCTTGCGGTTCCAGACTGCAGCGCCTTTAACCGCACGGCCACTTCGGCCGACTCTGGTTTCTGTACAGATTGTAAATAGCCCTTCGCTCCCTGTATTTTACCCCTGCCACCTTTAGAATTTGGAAGAGAGTATTCCAGTCAACATTGTCAAAAGCTTTCTCTAAGTCTACAAATGCTAGAAATGTAGGTTTGCCTTTCCTTAATCTTTCTTCTAAGATAAGTCGTAAGGTCAGTATTGCCTCACGTGTTCCAATATTTCTACGGAATCCAAACTGATCTTCCTGAGGTCCGCTTCTACCAGTTTTTCCATTCGTCTGTACAGAATTCGCGTTAGTATTTTGCAGCTGTAACTTATTAAACTGATAGTTCGGTAATTTTCACATCTGTCAACGCCTGCTTTCTTTGGGATTGGAATTATTATATTCTTCTTGAAGTCTGAGGGTACTTCGCCTGCCTCATACATCTTCCTCACCAGATGGTAGAGTTTTGTCAGGACTGGCTCTCCCAAGGCCGTCAGTAGTTCTAATGGAATGTTGTCTACTCCCGGGGCCTTGTTTCGGCTCGGGTCTTTCAGTGCTCTGTCAAACACTTCACGCAGTATCGCATCTCCCATTTCATCTACATTCTCTTCCATTTCTATAATATTGTCCTCAAGTACATCGCCCTTGTATAGACCCTCTATATACTCCTTCCATCTTTCTGCTTTCCCTTCTTTGGTTAGAACTGGGTTTCCATCTGAGCTCTTGATATTCATACAAGTGGTTCTCTTTTCTCCAAAGGTCTCTTTAATTTTCCTGTAGGCAGTATCTATCTTACCCCTAGTGAGATAAGCCTCTACATCCTTACATTTGTCCTCTAGCCAGTCCGCAGCTCGTGGTCTCGCGGTAGCGTTCTCGCTTCCCCGAGCACGGGGTCCCGGGTTCGCTTCCCGGCGGGGTCAGGGATTTTCTCTGCCTCGTGATGACTGGGTGTTGTGTGATGTCCTTAGGTTGGTTGGGTTTAAGTAGTTCTAAGTTCTAGGGGACTGATGACCATAGATGTTAAGTCCCATAGTGCTCAGAGCCATTTGAACCATTTGTCCTCTAGCCATCCCTGCTTAGCCATTTTGCACTTCCAGTCGATCTCATTTTTGAGACGTTTATATTCCTTTTTGCCTGCATCATTTACTGCATTTTTATATTTTCTCCTTTCATCAATTAAATTCAATATTTCTTCTGTTACCCAAGGATTTCTACTAGCCCTCGTCTTTTTACCTACTTGATCCTCTGCTGCCTTCACTACTTCATCGCTCAGAGCTACCCATTTTTCTTCTACTGTACTTCTTTCCTCCACTGCTGTCAATTGTTCCCTTATGCTCTCCCTGAAACTCTCTACAACCTCTGGTTTAGTCAGCTTATGCAGGTCCCATCTCCTTAAATTCCCACCTTTTTGCAGTTTCTTCAATTTTAATCTGCAGTTCATAACCAATAGATTGTGGTCAGAGTTTACATCTGCCCCTGGAAATGTCTTACAATTTAAAATCTGGTTCCTAAATCTCTGTCTTACCATTATATAATCTATCTGATACCTTTTAGTATCTCCGGGATTCTTCCAGGTATACAACCTTCTTTTATGCTTCTTGAACCAAGTGTTAGCTATGATTAAGTTATGCTCTGTGCAAAATTCTACCAGGCGGCTTCCTCTTTCATTTCTTAGCAACAATCCATATTCATCTACTATGTTTCCTTCTCTCCCTTTTCCTACACGCGAATTCCAGTCACCCATGACTATTAAATTTTCGTCTCCCTTCACTATCTGAATAATTTCTTTTATCTCATCATACATTTCATCAATTTCTTCATCATCTGCAGAGTTAGTTGGCATATAAACTTGTACTACTGTAGTAGGCGTGGGCTTCGTGTCTATCTTGGCCACAATAATGCGTTCACTATGCTGTTTGTAGTAGCTTACCCGCACGCCTATTTTTTTATTCATTATTAAATCTACTCCTGCATTACCTCTATTTGATTTTGTATTTATAACCCTGTATTCACCTGACCAAAAGTCTTGTTCCTCCTGCCACCGAACTTCACTAATCCCCACTATATCTAACTTTAACCTATCCATTTCCCTTTTTATTCTAAACCTACCTGCTCGATTAAGGGATCTGACATTCCACGCTCCGATCCGTAGAACGCCAGTTTTCGTTCTCCTGATAACAATGTCCTCTTGAGTAGTCCCCGCTCGGAGATCCGAATGGGGGACTATTTTACCTCCGGAATATTTTACCCAAGAGGACGCCATCATGATTTAATCATACAGTAAAGCTGCATGTCCTCGGGAAAAATTACGGCTGTAGTTTCCCCCTGCTTTCAGCCGTTCGCAGAACCAGCACAGCAAGGCCGTTTTGGTTATTGTTACAAGGCCAGATCAGTCGATCATCCAGACTGTTGCCCCTGCAACTACTGAAAAGGCCCCTCTTCAGGAACCATACTTTTGTCTGGCCTCTCAACAGATACCCCTCCGTTGTGGTTGCACCTACGGTACGGCCATCTGTATCGCTGAGGCACGCAAGCCACCCCACCAACGGCACGGTCCATGGTTCATGGGGGGAGGGGGGGGGAACCCCTACGTATGGTAATCTAGGGTGTCAGTTGGCTATTCACAGCCACCGAAGCTTGGATAACCGTAAACAAATTGCCCAAGATCCTGCGAGCGTCAACTGTGAAACCAACGGCTTCCGTCATCTGAAACAGAAAGCCATGACTGACCAGGTCGAACACTTTGTCAAAATCCAAAAATGCCAGAGCACCAGGAACAGAAGTAACAGTGGCCACCGATTTGACATCACGACATTTAGCTAACGGGGTCAGAATAGTATGACCGGGAATAAAGCCTGTTCAACAACAAGTATCCCCAGCAACGCAGATAGCCGGCTGTTCACAGCCGTCGCCACAGTCTTACTACCAACATTTAATACGGTACTTGGACGAAACCTGTCAGTTGCTGCCTGACTAGAACTTTTAGGAATTAACATAACTGTGCCAACGGGTTTGCAAGCTAACATCCCAAAGATGTTCGAGCTCACATGCGGTTCCTCTTTTTCGAACTGTCTTCACTCAAACTCGTCTAGGCGCTGAGTCGCACGTGTCGCATTACACGCCCTAAATTTGACACTTGTGACCCTTTGGCTAAATTGTCTGATTGGTGGCAAGTTTGCGAAATACAAAGTAAATATAACAAATAATAACAGTAATAATAACATCGGGAACTAAATTAACGACCCATAAATGATGTAGGCCACACAGTTGCGATTTGATTAGAATAATGTTTATGAATAAAGCAAACTAATAGCGAAAGTGGTCGTATGTAGGGTTACTATTACACTCGGGAGTATATCCATTTGACACAGTTAGATCATTCACAATCTCATCGCGAATTACAAGTCCCATACTCAACCTCGTTAACTACGCGAAAAGAGTTCACGCCACGAGCGCGGCTGCTCACCGCTCAGAGATTGAGTCCCGCGGTACCACACAGCGTGTCCGCTTTCGCGTCCCGTCCGAACTGTTCCATTTGGTGTCTAAACCAGAACTGTCCCCCGCGTGCCGAACATCGTCGCTCAACTGACTGGGGCAGTTCCCTTTCCTGCAGCCGTCCATCTGATGGCTACAGCTTATTCTACATTATTTCACATTTTGACATATTTAAATAAGCAAAGCTTGACCACTTTCACATTGTAATAATGTAATAATAATATCCATTACATAACAAATTTTAAATTATTTTAGCCGGCCGTGGTGGCCAAGCGGTTAAAGGCGCTACAGTCTGGACCCGCACGGCCGCTACGGTCGCAGGTCCGAATCCTGCCTCGGGCATGGATGTGTGTGATGTCCTTAGGTTAGTTAGGTTTAAGTAGTTCTAAGTTCTAGGGGACTGATGACCTTAGAAGTTAAGTCCCATAGTGCTCAGAGCCATTTGAACCATTTGAAATTCTTTTACATAAAACCAATACAATTTCCTTCTTAGCTTTGAATGCCACGGCCAGGAGACTTGCAACAATGCGCTTTCTGATAGATAAATAAAGAACAAAAGTAACTATTATGCACTAAACTTAACAAGAAATATTCTATTACCTAATGATGCAGTAAGGTGTCATGCTGTCATCGTTCAATAAGTTTTGTGTGGAGAAAACGATGATCTCATGCTTAACTGAAAATACTGATAATTTAAATTTACTATATCTTTTAAACAAATAAAGTTACAGAGTTGATATTTACAACATTTGTCATTTTAATGATGCGCTTCTATATGAAACGTCGATTGTTAAGCTCGACCAAAGCGTTTAGATTTTAGCATTCAGGTCTTTGTTACAAAACTTGTTAATTTCACTTTAACAGTACATCCTAAACTATTATAGATATGATTAATATTAAAGTTTTGTTGGGATCACCAAGAAAATTTATGAATGATGGTAGATTAAAATTACTGTGGCTTGATTCCCTGAATTACTACAGAATTAAATAGTTTTCATAAATGTTTCCCTTTATGACCGACCCTAGGTCCGCCATATTTAACACTGCTACGTCTCTGTGGCCACAAACGGCTTCTACGGGATTTCCCTATGACGTAGGTTCTCGTCTGTCTCACTCGCACACAACAGCGCTTCGGCCTCATTCAGCATCATAGACGTCTGTGAATTTCCCCATCTCGTGGCGAATTGCACTCTTTGTGGCACACGGTCCTAGACGACAGGGTTCGTTTCACTATTCCTGAAGACTGACTCTTTCGGCCACATATTTAAATGAGAGTGAAATGCTCGATAACTCACAGAGTTGGGCACAAACCCTCTTCTCAAGACTTCATTCGAAAGCAATGTAAAAATAAGCACATAAAACTCCTTAGGCAGGTCAGTCAACCATGAGGACTTACGAGAAGATGATATGACAATACGATCATAGACGTTGTCACATGGAAAAGCTTCTAAAAACTTAGCATTATGAGCATGTGTAACTCTACAATCGAGAGCCTGAACAAATAAGTTGGAAGACGTATCGACAGAAAAGGGTACTTCGCACAGTTTAAAAGAGGACTGAATGTAGAGCGTGCATAATGTTCTTTTGTGCCGTCACAATATTGACATCCTCCGCCTTGAGAGACGTGATACACACACGTCGACGACCAGTCTGATGTCACATCAGAACGTAGTTTGGGTTTCGTCCTTAACCCTTCCATTTAACGCTGTTTCCACTGTAACAATTGGTATGTTTGACAAAAGTCGGATATTTACAGACCCAAAATATCTTGCAGTTTCAACGAACGAACTAAATATTGGAGTTCCCGATAGAAATTAAAATTGGGAGACTAATCTACAGGACGCAACACACATTTAAAAATCACCACCTATCAAAATGTACTGATGACTTTTCCGTAGCAAATAAACCACCTCTTCGTTATGAAATCGGGAATGATCCAAAGTACGAGCTGTATCGGACGGTGCATAAGAGAGTATCAAGGTCAGGTAACGAAAAGTACATCCTATTACCTCTAGCATCATCAAGAACTCCAATCCCTTCAATGGGAAGAAAACCGAGTAAATTGTACTACTTGTAGGAATAAGACATTTCAAAATAATCATAGATAAATTAACGCAACGAAGCTATCTGCAGTTACATGGATTGTATCAACTAGTCAGTCACCATTCTCCGAAGATCCCGGCGGCACGGAACGCGTGGATTTCTCGAATCTAAACCTGACTGTACCTTTTTCCGGAACACACTTGGAACCTATAGTAGACATTATGAGCAAACTACACCGCTACCAACAGACAGGCGTAACAACGAAGGCTACTGACCAAACAACAATGCACCACACAGGAAGACACAAACAAGACAGAGGAAAATCTGTTCTGGCAAGCGCTAGGCTGCATAGGGGCGATAAACTAACAACATTCCCACTCGGCGCTCGAGGATGAACTATAACCGAGATCTAGGTCGTCGTGACATAATAGCCAGGCATAGTAAAATTCCATAAGTAAGCAGATAACGGAGAAAAACAATAAAACAATGTACCATACAGAGAATGAATGGATGGAATTTTTTCAATAGGCATTGACATTTAAACAACCTTGGTATTGAATTGTCCAGCAATGGAAATGACGAAAAGGAGGTTACAGAAGAAGTAGCAAAACAAATAAAGTGGCATGGTGTTCAAATTATACAATTTGGAAAAACAAACATTTAGGAAAAGATACAAAGGCAGAAATATGTAAAACAATGAGACCAATTACGATGTACACATCTGAGACTAGAGCTAAAACATCAAAAACTAGAAGACTCTTAGAAAAAAGGAAATGAAAATTATGTGGAAGATAGCTGGGAAGATATTGAGACATAGTGATAGAAGTAAGAGTTTCAGAAAAGGATGTAAAGTTGACTCCATTAGTTAGTGGATACGGAAGAGAAAGCATGAATGGGACGAGCACGTAGACTAGATTCTGAAAATCGTAATTAATTAATCAATGTCTGATAAATGAAATACATGCCGTCCACGGAAAAGATGAAGTGTCAGCCTCAAGACAGACTGACTGTAGTGTCCTGCGGTCGGCAGGAGAGAACTAACAATCAATTTGAACACACTTTATTACAGTTAAAGAAAAGAGACCTTGGCATACACAAAGTTTTAAACGCAGAACAAACAGGAAAAAAACACTGTGGTGGAAAAACACGCAAGGACAAGAAACAATGGAAGAAAATACTGACTAAAACTACAAAATACAACATGCTACTACAAGACTACGGCGAGTGAAACCAAGGCTAGGGCCGGTGTAAGTACTGGCCCGAGCTGTTCCTAGCTGTTGGCAAACACTGCCGAGTGTGAGCACTAAGGGACTTAACTTCTGAGGTCATCAGTCCCCTACAACTTAGAACTACTTAAACCTAACTAGCCTAAGGACACCACACACATCCATGCCCGAGGCAGGATTCGAACCTGCGACCGTAGCGGTAGCGCGGTTCCTGACTGTAGCACCTAGAATCGCTCGGCCACACCGGCCGGCAAACACTGCCGGTTCCGGCAAACACTGCCGGTTTGACGGTCTAGGCGTGCTTGTAAAGCCAGATCGGCGGAGTGCTGCATCAGTCATACGAGTTTCGATTGGTGGAACACTGTCACAGGGGTCGGCAACCCATCTTAAGAGGCGGTTCTGCATGCCCTCCAACAATAAGGGGCTGCTACAACATCTCTCCCCCTGAAAAAAATGAACAGCACCAGAAACGTCCATAGGAGTAGGGGCGTCAGTGGGTTCTTGGCCCGCAGGGGCGGGTGGCGGCGACACAGCACGGGCAGCTGGCGCCGGAGACAGAGGGTGAGGGGGAGGTGGATTCGGAGGTTCCGCCACAGGGTGATGGACGATAGGCACTGGCAGCGCCCTCAGGTCGTTGTGGTCCACCAGACGGGGGCGGAGCTGGTTGAGGTGCCGGCGGGCGGCGGAACCGACAGCCCAGTGGAGAGCCGCCATCGCCCGGCCCCAGAGCTCGGTGATGACCGCAGACGCCCAGCACGCCTGTGGATGAGAGAGGATCCGGGCCCAGACCTCCTGCCCAATGCGAAAGGAGTTCATCAGCGTGAGGGCGGCTGGATGAGAAGCCTCGGGAAACAGGACACACAAGGGAGAGCGGAATGGTCAACCGTGAAGTATCTCTAATGAACTTTTATCGGCTTGGGGGGGGGGGGGGGGGCGGCGGCGTGGTATGTAGCCAAGAAAAGAAGCACGGCCTCCTCCAGTGGGTGACGGTTCAGCATGCCCACATAAAACGTTCTGCCCGGCCGTTTGATGCTGCGTGAAATGGCGCGGTATTGATGAGGGAAATGCCATTGGCAGTACAGATTGCTTAAACTCATTCGAAGTAACCTGTGGACCCTTGACAACAAAGAGGAGGGAATTTTGATACTCAGCAAAAGTGGTGTTCATCATGCGGGAGACATAAGGGTATCCCGACCAGGATTCCATCAATATGAGCCAATGGGGACCATGAAATGGCCCTGAAAAATCCAAATGGAGACGTTCCCATGGAGCAACTGCATCTGACCACGAAAAATACTGGCGCGGTGGTGTCGCCTGACGTGTTTAGCATGTGGTGCAGGCTGACACTAGGGAGGCAATGTCTTTATTCATACCGCGCCAATAAATGTATCGGCAGGCCAGCTGTTTGGTGAGGACGATGCCACGATGGCCAGTGTGCCGGCCGAAGTGGCTCAAATGGTTCAAATGGCTCTGAGCACTATGGGACTTAACATCTATGGTCATCAGTCCCCTAGAACGTAGAACTACTTAAACCTAACTAACCTAAGGACAGCACACAACACCCAGTCATCACGTGGCAGAGAAAATCCCTGACCCCGCCGGGAATCGAACCCGGAAACCCGGGCGTGGGAAGCGAGAACGCTACCGCACGACCACGAGCTGCGGACCGGCCGAAGTAGCAGAGCGGTTCTAGGCGCTACAGTCTGGAACAGCGCGACCGCTACGATCGCAGGTTCGAATCCTACCTCGGG
This sequence comes from Schistocerca nitens, assembly GCF_023898315.1. NCBI lineage: Eukaryota > Metazoa > Arthropoda > Insecta > Orthoptera > Acrididae > Schistocerca > Schistocerca nitens. The sequence continues at coordinate 405,963,587 of NC_064617.1, forward strand.
CATGGATGTGTGTGATGTCCTTAGGTTAGTTAGGTTTAAGTAGTTATAAGTTCTAGGGGACTGATGACCTCAGAAGTTAAGTCCCATAGTGCCATTTGAGCCATTTGAATGGCCAGTGTGGAGAGGGTCGAGGACACGGTGGCGCAACGCATTCTGTATGACCACCCAGGGAAAGTCGGAATCACTATGCAAAAGGATAATTCCACTGCGAAAAAAGGGACTGTGCCGATGACCCCAAAAGTGCTGGACCTCTGCATTGCGGATGCTACGACAGCTGGTCGACCAACCTGCAGCGATTTGGTGGCAGAGAGCTTGCAGTGTCTGACACTGAGCAGAGGCCCGCCGGACCGCATTGGCATCCAACGGAAGCGTGTCCAGGGCTGAGTCCACGTCTGGGTCCATATGGAAACAAACCAAGGGGGAAGTGTCAAACTCATGGTCCGCCCCGGTAGGCAGCCGGGACAGAAAATCGGCGTTTGCGTGCCGTTCAGAGGTGCGGTAAACAATATCAAAGTCGAACGTAGCCAGGAAGAGAGCCCAGCGCTGGAGCCAGCGCACCGTCCGGGTGGTCACTGCAGCACCCGGGTAAAACAAAGAAACCATAGGTTTGTGATCGATCTTCGGCGTGAAATTACGACCATACACGAAATCGTAGAATTTCGGTAAGCGGCCAGACAAGGAGGGCGGAAGGGAGTTGACTTGAGACGTGTGAAAGCCTGATCACACGCCGGGTCCCGAACCCAACGTGCAACCTTGCGCAATAACCTGATCAGGGGCACCGAAATCTCAGTGGCGTGCGGTGTAAAACGACGATAATAGTTGATTTGATCGAGGACGGATTGCAGTTGCTTCATGTTGGTGGGAGGAGGCAGGTTCTGAATTACCTCGGCATACTCCTTAGAGGCGTGTAGGCCGCGGGCATCAATCGTAAACCCGATATACCCGACCTCTCGCGCAAAAAAGTCGCACTTTTCGTTCCGGCAACGCAGGTTAGCCTCGGGAAAAACCTGAAACAGCCAATCCAGGTCCACCGCGGACGAGTCACCGACGACGACATCGTCCAGATAATTGGCCGCCCCGGGCACCTGGCTTGTGAGGCGTTCCATACAACGGTGTAAAATGGTGGGGGCGTTGGCAATGCCAAACGGGAGGTGGTTGTACGGGAAGACCACACGATGTATTTATGACTAGGATCTGCTGCGATTCCTCGTCCGATGGCAACATCAATTAAGCATCGCCCAAATCATTTGTGGCGAAAACGGTCAAGCCCGCAAGGCGTGTGAGTATGTCGTCCATCAAGGGACAGGACAGGCATCGATGACGGACTGAGAATTGGCCAACACCTTAAAATCGCCGTAGATACGTAAAGCACAGCTCGGCTCAAAAAAAAATAATAATAATAAAATAAATAAAAAATAAAAAATATACGAGGAACAGCACAGGGAAGAAGCTGGACATGCGCGGTGAAACGCTTCACTTCTGGTGTAGGATGAGAATTACGTGACATATTTACTGAGCAACGGGGCGAGGAGGGTATCCCTTGAGAGAATCGACACCTCCTCTACCGCGTCCTACACTGATAAACCTAGATGACCAATAATGTCCACACCCAGAAGATTAGTAGAGCCAGGTGATCCGACCACCAAAAACTGAGCAGTGGAGGAACGACCGTTGTAAGAACGTGGAGAAAGCGCCATCGACGGATATAGAATTTACGGGTACAAAGCCGGCTAGCCCAAATGTTGGCATGTGGCACCATCCACAACAGAAACGGATGATGTCGTGTCAATTTGGAAGACAACCGGAATATGTGCGACCTCCAAGGTAATGAGAAAACGGGCACCCGACTGGGGAATGATGGAGAATACTTGGCCGTCTATGGAATGCGAGGCTTCCAGGTCCTGAGATGATGATTCGTAACGAGCCTGAGCATCTGCAGGAAGCGTGTGATCGACGCGATGTTTCTGCGAACCCTGACACACCACGGCGATATGGTCCGCTCGGTTGCAAGTTGTGCATCTTGCTCGCCGGTCGGAGCGCTCCGACCGTTGGTGAGTCCGGAAACAGTCCGGACTGTATGGAAGCCGGGTGAGAGACTTCCTGTCACGGAGTGGGTCAACGGATCGACGAGGCTCCCGCTCCGCGCTAGGCAACTGGCGTGCCGCGAAAACACCTGAATCAAGACGCGGTGGCTGTACCCGGGGAGACTTCAAACGCACGAACGAGGTGTCGAGGGACAGGTTCTGTACCTTCAAAATATCAGCCCGAAGACCCTCGTCTGGTGCGTGGAACACCACCATATCGCGAATCAACGAAGAGGCATAAGACTGCTTGCAGGCAACGTTAGCGCACCAGACTTTACAATCGCGGGAGGGACCCTGAAGGGTGGTAAACCATTCCCGGTATGTCTGACCTGGAGAATTTCGACAAGAAAAGAAAGTCTGATGGGTGGAAGTGACGTGTATTTGTGCGTCAAAGTACTCAGAAAGTCAGCCCTTAATGTAAGTGAGAGATATCGAGGTGACTGCTCAGCGTTAAAGTGTTGAATTAAACGATACACCTGTGGATCGACAGTCGCTAAAAAAAGAAGCCCGACTTCGATTTTCGTCGTGAATCCCATGTTCCAGTAAATGTTGTTCCAACTGTTCGACATAATTTGACCATGGTTCGACAGACCTATCGAAAATAGGAAACGTCGGTGGAGCCACTTGCAACGTATTCAATTTACTTGCAATGGAATCGACCCTATGGGCTACCTCTTGCAACGCTCGCAAGTGAGAGCGAATTTCTGAACGACTAAGCGTTGCCTGCATCAGCTGTAGAGTTTACGCCAAGGATTGAAGAAGCTCCTCTGAGGAGGCCATTCCGTTCGAAAATGAAAGTTTTATCCTCGTAGCCAATAACTGTAATGTCTTGCGGTCGGTAGGAAAGAACTAAATCAATTTGAGCACACTTTATTACAATCAAAGAAAAGACGCCTTCTTGGCATACACAAAGTTTGAAACGCAGAACAAACAGAAAAAAAACACAACTCTGTGGTGGCAAAACAGATAAAGAAAATAAGACAATGGAAGAAAATGCTGACCAAAACTACTCTACAAAATACAACATGCTACTACAAGACTACAGTGAGTGAATCCAAGGCTAGGGCCGGCATAATTACTGGTCGGAGCCGTTCCTAGCGGTTGGTAAACACTGTTGGTTTGACAGTCTAGGCGTGATTATAAAGCCAAGTCGGCGGAGTGCTACATCAGTCATACGAATTTCGATTGGTGGAACACTGCCACATGTTGTCTAGCGAAGTAGTTCCGTGTTTATTAGCAAAGTCTGCTTTGTTTCTGTCCGCTGGCGATGTTCCTCTCGGCGCTCCTGAAAATTGGTCGGCAACCCATCTTGCAAGTCGGTTCTGCGGGCCCTCTAACAATAAGGGGCCGCTACAACAATGACGGGTATTGAAGCATAAAGGCTTTTTTTTTTAAAAAAAAAACGTTGAAGAAGAAGAAAGAAAGGAGAACGAAGATGAAGTAATGTAAAGTGCTAAGAAGAAAAGTAAATAGTTGACACAAGGAAGTAAAAATACAACTGTTAAGAACACCAAGTATAGTCGATTTCGAGCAGGTGGTACTGAGGGATTTGATTCGAAGACGAGGCACTAGAAGTAGTAAATCGAAGTGCTAGTGATGCTATGACCTCCTAAACTACAATCGTCCGATATAACTGCGGGTTCTTTGATCAGTCTGGGAGATGGTGGAGAGGAACTAAAACATACGAAATATTAGTTCACTTTATTACGAGAATTATAAAATGATTTACTTAACTGTATACGATCCACTACCACAGGAATGTGCCGTATACTTACATCTGTTTTTAAATGTTAAAGCCTAACTTGATGCACACCTTTACTGAACTCTTCTCTTGAAGTACAAAATTCACGAAGTTCAGATTGACAGCTTAGTCTAAGACTTGAGTAACACTTATCGCCTAACTAGACGCTGTTGTTTGGTTGACCTGTAGTCAGGAACTGGGACGATCCTTCCTGTGCTCGACTGTATATCTGCCTCCGTGCGGTGGCGCTGCGGAGCTGGAAGACAGGATGTGGTTCGCCAGCACCTCCCATTCGTCGTTGCAGTATGCAGCGAAACGTTGTTATTTCACTTTAATAGCTTTTTTTCGTGTCTTGACGGCACTTTTACTGTCACCAAAAACACCTTACGCGTTTCGATATTCCGTCGTTTTCAAAGGCAGTGTTGTGTCAATCATATAAATTGTTCATTAGATATATTGTATGGCGTCAACATTCTCAACCACGAGACAAGAAAAAGGGGTTTTTGGAAATAACAAAAGTTTGGTCAAGATATAAGAAAACTTATTAAAGTGCACCCAAATGGCCGCTTCGTCTCACAGCATTATCACGCAAATTGCAGTTGTTATTTTTTGTGGTATTTATGCGATGGTTCAAACGTCTCTAAGCACTATGGGACTTAACATCTGAGGTCATCAGTCCCCTAGACTTAGAACTACTTAAACCTAACACATCCATGCCCGAGGCTGGATTCGAACCTGCGACCGTAGCAGCAGCGCGGTTCCGGACTGAAGCCCCTAGAACCGCTCGGCCACAGAGGCCGGCTATATGTTTGAGGTGAAGACTTTGTTACGGTAAACAACTTAGACATGAAGGGAATATAAGCTTTTATATGGTGGTGGTACACAATAATACTGAAGATTTGATGGGTAGATCGAATAACTATGTTCAGAAAGTAGTGAATGGAACTCGGGAAAAGAGAATTTTTGCACACCTTGCCTAAGAGAAAACATTGATTGAAAGAACAAATCCTGACTCATCAAGGAATCGGCCATTTGCTAATGGAGGAAAGTGTTAGGATAAAAGTTTTGTAGGAAAACCAAGGACTAAATACAGGAATCAGGTTCAAATGGATGTAGGTTGCAGTGACTATTGTCAGATAAAGAGTCTTGCACAGGATGGACTAGCGTGGAGAGCTAAGACTTCCTCTTCCGATTTCCATTTGTACACTGCCAGAAAAAAATTAGTACACCTGGAAAGACGACGTCGATCTTTATCCGATGATGACATACGACACCTAGGCGACAGTAAATGTACTGATAATGGTTTCGACGTCATCCACCAATAGATAGCGTAGTGGCTTAGCTGCCAGAGTGGCATCTGTGACTTCCCTTTAATAGGGAACGCTCGCGGCCGAAAGGCTCATTGTGATGCAAACGTGCGAAACAAGCAGGAAACCATGCCACGGAGAGGCACTCGTGATTCCTGCAGCCAGCCGGGCTTGTTGGCTGTGGTAAAAGTTTGGCCTTCCGAGTGGTGGGACGGTCCTTTCCGTACATTACCACACATGTTGGACGTTCTGCGTCAGTTGTGCAACGATGCTGCTATCAGTGGTCACGTGAACATTCTTACACGCACAGACTATGTTTTGGAAGTCCACGCAGCACTTACGCCCACCAGGATCGTCGCATTGTAAAGGTGGCAGTTAGTACAGCTAGTACAGCTCATACAATAGGGCTTGTGAGACCAGATGTGTACACACGAGTTATTGTGAATCGGTTATTAGCAATGGGTCTAAGGGCACGCACACCTCTAATCCATCTTCCACTTACGCCACAGCATCGACGTGCTGTATGTGCATCCAAACACAACTTGCTCTATGTTACGGATATTTGGTAAGCACGTAGTACCACCTCAGTCGCGTGACAACTTAGAGATTATGAACCCGACAATCACTTTCTTAAATACGGCGATAAAAGTTATGTTCTTTATATTTGTTGTTAGCCCATCAACATTCCTCCACCTAAGCTTAATAAGGAAATAAGTTTCAAAATTTAATGACGCCATAACTGAGAAAGAAATACGCCAACGTTTGCAATAACTTACTCAACTTTGCACAGCCATGTCCCACAATAAATAGTGCCTTTTGTATAATGACCGTTAGCTTGGTACTCTTACTTTGTTTGGTGTTTGGGTTAGCCTTTTAGAAGATTTGAGTATTTAATCATTGGTTTATAATTATGTGAATAATCAATGAGCTTCTTTTACTGATTACATATCAGTTCCTTGGGAAGTAATAAGTGTGTGTTACATTAACTGTCATTGAATCCTCTCATAACGTATCAATTTACAGTTTCAGCTCCATCTCTTTTCTTTCTTTTTCTCCAACTCCTCCTCCTTTTAATTCCTTTTCTTGTTCTACTTTCATCAGTTGTTCTTTTCATTCTTCTTCTTGCTCTTCCATAATTCTTCCTCCTCCTTCTCCTCCTCCTTGTTCTTCTTCTTTTTAATAATTTTGTGTAACATTTCACTTCAACGCACAGGTACATTCCATAGAATGGTGCCAATATTTCAAGTAGCTACAAGGGCGACCAGGAAGGAGACCTCTGTTAGTCTACTAATCAAATACTACATCACTTGAATTTATTAGAAAAATCTGAAAACTACACATTAGTATTATTTCTCGATATAATTTCCACTTAATGGATTTAAACACTTATCATACTCTTAAAAAGTTAACAAACCTCCTGTGCATAAAATTCTGCTGCCTGGAATTGCAGCTAACCCGTAAGAGCATCTTCAAGTTCTTCTTCGAAGTCAATTCAGCCAGCCTTCAACAACGTCACTTCGTATTTATTCGATGAATTACGCTCTTATGCACTTAGGGACATCCTCAGTAACGAAAATTTCAAAATTCTCAACCGTGCTCAAACCATGAACTCGTGACGTCCGGCGCTTTGCCGCGTGTTGTAGTGCTAGACACTGCATGGCGCTTCCCGTGAGAAGGCATAGTTGGAACGGCAGGCTCTCAGTAGAGAACACTCTCGTGATTAATGAGGTCCCCCGCCAAGAGTTTGTAAGCGTCTACTGTCCAGAGACGAGGCCTGGAGGCGGAATCTTAGCGCTGTTGTAATATACGAGCTGCATATAATAAATGTGTTTGTGCCAAGACACTGCGTATTAAAAGCTGCTTGATTACATCGAATAACTCAACAAGAGAAATTATCCCCTCACAGAGAATTACAGTAACATCGTGTTTTACGGCAGATGAATGAGTATATTTTGTATATGGCGGCTCGGCTTAAAACTATTTATTTTCTTTACATTAATGTGTGTGACAGCCAAATTAATTTTTGCAAACTTCAAAGCCGTAGGTTCTTATACACTTTATTCCTTTTTTTCCTAATAGCAATTACAGAACGCAAGTGTCAAAATAATTATAGAAAATAGTCCACTAATATTCTTATTATCAGATTTCCGCGAACTTAGTCTAATCCTTTCCTGAATCATAATATTGCAGAAGGAATTGCGGCATTTCTGAAACAAAGGTAAACATTTCCGAAGGAATGTCAGTGGCTTATGGTGTGAAAAAAGGGTTAAGCGTTTTGTTACCTGCGACGAATTTCAATAAATGCTCTGAATGTAAGTTATGATTCTGTATTGTGACAACTGAAACGTCGCTATATAAGTCCGTTTCATGCAATTTCTCTTGAAGATTCTTCTGCGTTTCTCGAAAATGTTGGCAAGAATCAGAACGTGCTTCACATAATTTCATTAGTTTACAAAAAGAGTTGTAGACATGTATCACAGTAATTTAATCCACTTAACACTTTGAGATGTCTTGACCACAAGTTCATTACTCCAATATGCGTATTGAAATTACATAACTGTGGTCAAGACATCTCAGTGTGTCAAGTGCAATAGTGACTGCTCTGTGGCACAGTGCTTCCATGCCAAATGCAATCAATGACCACTTTGTCCCACAGTGTTTTCATGAGTATTCTACGTAACGGAATCAATTACTTCAGTATACGAAACTCTAACACATTTAATGAAGTACGTTGCCAGAACAACATGGGAAGCACATTGCACCAGTTTATTTGCACTAGCACCACTAGTTTATTTGCACTAGCAGTAGCGGACTAAAATATCCGGTATTCCACCAGAACGCATAGGTCAAGTGCCATTTTTGCGGAGTGTGTTTTATGTTTCACATTTAGAATGTAGAAAGTGAACTCCGTTTCTCGCTCTGTTTCACGTGTATATACCTGCAGCATGTTCTAACAGAGTGCGCCCATCTTTCTCGTGGTATTCTTCGTAGGCTAGCCTGTGGTTGACAATGTACTTTCCATGATCAGTTCATGCAAACGTTTGCATCTTATCAGACCTATGCTGTTTGGGTTGTACATTTCATCCTATTTGCGAAAGTACCGTTCCGGCAACTTCCAGTGTCCACCTGTTGTACAGGTTCCTGAAAATTTTTGGTTAAAAGGTGGACGAACAACATACTTAGAATACAAAATTACAAATATAAATCAGTCGGTTCTTTTTTAATGAAGGTTTCTTTCGTAAAAGAAAAAAGTCTCTAAATCTTAATAGTTTTGTAGAACTATATTAATCATTTTGTAAAATAGGATGATCTCCGATCAAATGTGAACATTTAAGGGAATCATGAAACAAACATGAAATTTCTCGGAAAGCATCGCAAAATATACGTTCAGAACTCAAGGATGACACAGGAACTGAAATTGTGGATGCAAAATAAAGTCAGAAAGGCTCACCCGCGTTTCCGAATGTTCCTTTCCAGAGGAAAACATAGGATTACTTTTTCAGTTTACTCCTCGTACCACTGCGAAGAGGAGTGATATACAGGTTGTCCATTTCCAATGAAGACATTGGAATATCTCGAAAACTCCTCATCGGATCAAAAAACTTATAATTTCAATTTGTTTGTCTCAGAGGAGGACATCGAACGATACAACACTAGATCTGCCAATCCACCTTGTGCGTGGGTGGCGAAAGCGGCAATTTTGAAATCTTCTTTGGGCACCCCCGTTTTTTATTGCAGACTGCGATTCTACGGCAAATTCTACGTTCATATAAGAATATACAGCCTACAGTTGCAGGTTAACTTTATCGTTTACCTAGGTTTCAACGTTAGTAATAACGTCTTCTTCAGAACCTGCAAAAAGTTAATGTTATAATGTGCTAGTAAATTATATTGAATATGGTCATTCTACAGGATGAAACGTGTAGTACTTACATAAAATATTATTTAAATGTTTGCCTAAAACAAGCCATGTCCTAAGTCAACTTCATAAAACTTGATGCATAGCCATAAGGTTTAAGCTCTTCTACATTCGTTTTGGCATGAAGCATTTACTTCGTTTCGCCGCAGATGGTGCTGCAATCGGAGAAATAGCAATGGATACACAATCGTAATTTGCGACATGCTACTCGATGGACCTTGGATATCTAATGGCACATTGGACCCCCACCTCCAAGCTGCAAGGGTAGGACAGGCGACGTTGTATTCCTCCGACATATCGGACAGGAGCCTACTCGACCCGCCACAGTGCCATGTAGCGAACTGTTGTTGTTGTTGTGGTCTTCAGTCCTGAGACTGGTTTGATGCAGCTCTCCATGCTACTCTATCCTGTGCAAGCTTCTTCATCTCCCAGTACCTACTGCAACCAACATCCTTCTGAATCTGCTTAGTGTATTCATCTCTTGGTCTCCCTCTACGATTTTTACCCTCCACGCTGCCCTCCAATGCTAAATTTGTGATCCCTTGATGCCTCAAAACATGTCCTACCAACCGATCCCTTCTTCTAGTCAAGTTGTGCCACAAACTTCTCTTCTCCCCAATCCTATTCAATACCTCCTCATTAGTTACGTGATCTACCCACCTTATCTTCAGCATTCTTCTGTAGCACCACATTTCGAAAGCTTCTATTCTCTTCTTGTCCAAACTGGTTATCGTCCATGTTTCACTTCCATACATGGCTACACTCCATACAAATACTTTCAGAAACGACTTCCTGACACTTAAATCTATACTAGATGTTAACAAATTTCTCTTCTTCAGAAACGATTTCCTTGCCATTGCCAGTCTCCATTTTATATCCTCTCTACTTCGACCATCATCAGTTATTTTACTCCCTAAATAGCAAAACTCCTTTACTACTTTAAGTGTCTCATTTCCTAATCTAATCCCCTCAGCATCACCCGATTTAATTTGACTACATTCCATTATCCTCGTTTTGCTTTTGTTGATGTTCATCTTATATCTCCCTTTCAAGACACTGTCCATTCCGTTCAACTGCTCTTCCAAGTCCTCTGCTGTCTCTGACAGAATTACAATGTCATCGGCGAACCTCAAAGTTTTTACTTCTTCTCCATGAATTTTAATACCTACTCCGAATTTTTCTTTTGTTTCCTTTACTGCTTGCTCAATATACAGATTGAATAACATCGGGGAGAGGCTACAACCCTGTCTCACTCCTTTCCCAACCACTGCTTCCCTTTCATGCCCCTCGACTCTTAGCGAACTACGACGTATCATAACCGGCAGTACAATGCGGCCTAAGCTCACGTATCGTGCAGACGTAGAGCAGATAGCGGTTCTAAACATTACAGTACTTGCGCAGTGTTTATTGCCTGCTCACCTATCTATGATTTGGAGAATAAACGTCCAAGTGCACGATGAATTTTGCAACCACAGAAGTAAAAAATGAAATGATCTTGATTTACGAAGAATGTAGGAGAAATATTGAGACTGCTGTTGTCTTGTATGCCGAGCGTTCTCCAAAGAAAGATCGCTCTCGTTCGTTCTTTTACAAGGCTGTGAACGCCTTTATGACTGATGGCAGCATACAGACCGGCAAAAAGAAATGAAGCAAACGTGTTACAGGCGAAGTCAATGAAACAGCTGTATCAGCAACAGTGCACCACAACCAACGGATAAGCGCCCGGCAATTACACCGCGATTCCGAAATATCCATAGGTAGTATTGTCACAATACTGCATCGTCATAAGTATCAACAACCATACCACTGCATCAAGAACTTCAAGGCGCCGATTTCCATAACCGCATAGTGTTTTGTGAATGGGCTCGTCAACAAATGCAAACGACCCCCACCTTCTTTGTCGAGGTACTATTTTCCGATGAGTTTACATTCACAAACCACGGTAGCGTTAACCGGCGTAACATGCATTCCTGGAGGGTAGACAATCCCCACTGGTTACGACAGGTTGACCCGTCCTTGGTCGGTTAACGTATGGGTTAATGTCATGGGAACCAATCTGATTGGTCCGTATTTTGTCGGCGTCACATTGAATGGACACAAATATCGAACGTTTTTGGAACAGGAACTACAGGTGCTACTGCAGGATGTTGCCCCTGACGTTCGACAACGTATGTGTTTTCAGCATGACCGTTGCCAGCGCATTACGCAATTGAAGAACGGGAGGTATTAGACGGTGTTCACACTGGTAGCTGGATCGGCAGAAGTGGCCATATTAATGGGACCGCTAAGTTACCGGATTTCGCTTGCGAGATTTCTTTCTGTGGGGATATTTGAAAGATAAGGTTTACCGGGAAGTGCCAACTGGCCGTGAAGACATGGCCGACAGCATCAGAAACATCTGTGCTGACATTTCCACAGATATGCTTCTGTCCTGTGTACGGTCATTTGAAAAGCGGATCACTAAATGTATTGAAGTTGGCGGTACTGCGTTTGAACACTTACTCTAATTGAAAAAGTAGAGTAGCGTTCGCCTCGAGCCACGGCCACAGTGGAGCATCGAGTAGTCCCTTGTTCGACATGACGGAGGAATAAAACGTTGCGAAGGGGTTTCCAATTAGAAGTTATGAAATACTGGTCTGTTTTACCCTGGCAGCTTGGAGGTGGGTTCCACGTGCCACTGGATATTCAAGGGCTATTGACTAGCATGTCGCAAATTACGATTATGTACCCATTGCTGTTTCTCCTATTATAGCACCATCTGTGACGAAACGAAGAAGATGTTTCAGACAAAATGTTTGTAGATTTTGCGGTAGAATCGTAATCTGCAGTAAAAAAGACTGCAAAGTTGCACCCCGCCTCCTACACACGGGGTGGGGTGTGAATTTGAGTGTGGTGTCGTTGGATGTACGACCCCGAGACAAACAAACCGGAACTATAACTTTTTTCATCCGATGTGTAGTCTTCGAGGTATTTCAGTGTCTTCGGTTAAAATTAACACCCCGCATAGATGTTACTGTCATTGGTCTTGAGAAACAGTGAAAATCGCTCAAACAGAAGCAGAGTATAAGGCAGCTGGTGACAGCTATTCATCCCTAATCGATGCTATGTAGAATTTTCTGCTGGATTAAGTGCTCTGTTAACCAAAATAAGCCGCAGATGCCTCGAACGAAAAACTTTTCTGCGTATTTGGAAAAGAGCGAAGGCCACACTCGGTCCACAAGAAGATGATGATGATGTTTGGTTTATGGGGCGCTCAACTGCGTGGTCATCAGCGCCAGTACGAAGTCACAATTTTTCCACAGTCCAAGCGACTGATCCACAAGAAGGGTAGCAAAACTATCGTCTAATATCACTGACATTTATCTGTTGCATAAATGTAGAATGTATTCTCAGCTCAAACATAATCAGATGTCTCTGGCAGAATGATATCCAAGCCAACTAGCACGAATTCCCAAACGTACATCAACTGGAACGCAACCCCGCACTTTTCTTACGTAACACACTGAAATAGACCAATCACGGCAGTCAGATAGATGCAGTATTTCCAAGAAGTATTTGTCTCATTGCCATACTAACGCTTACCGAGGAAAAAATGATCATGTGGGATGCAAAATGAAATATATGACTATATCGAGAGCTTCTTGGCAAGGGGCGAGTAGTACATTATTTTAGATGGAGAGGTTTTGACATACGTGGGGGAAATTTCAGGCGTAGTCCAGAGAAGTATGTTGATTCTCTCGCATTCTTTAGTTTTTTCGCTTTTCACTAAATTTTTAACTGTTTTGTCGGTTACTATAAGTGCTGAAAAAAATGTTTTCTTATTTATCCGCACAACGGTGGTATTTTCAAAGCGACCGGGGTAAATCCACCATACGCTTCGAATAGTGACACCACCTGCAATAAAATTAAAGAAACAATTATTTCACTGACAGAAAGGTTAAAGTTTAGTTGTAAGCACCAAGTAAAAATCATAAACACAAATATCTGGAGTATGAGCGGTCTACATTCGAAGTGTGCCCATTTTGTACACCGTTTTCGTATGTGTCAAAGGTGAATGACGCAGTATTCTGCACAAACAAGACACAAGACAATATCTTTGCGTGGTTAGTCGAAATCATCGTCACTTTCGCTATCGTCACTTAAGGCTTTTCCAATCAAATCCACGCTGTATTCACTTGAAGCTTCATCACATTTAATTCTACCGTTGTAAAGCTCTGTTTCGTTTTGCTTCGATGGGACTTCTTGTTTTCTCTGCTTTGATAGATTTTTTTCATTTTAATATACCCAAGGGAATTCTTTATATGTTTTAGTAGTTCCTACTAAAAGTTCGGTCCTGCTCTACTGGCAACTAAAACGTTCTTTACATTTCGTTAGAATTTTTTTACTCGCTTTCTTCATGAAACGATTTCACAGGAGTGCGAGTTAGAACATCTGAGTAACCTTTAAGCTATAAATTTTTCCTCCTCTTGCTTGACAGGAGACGGTGGTAGCTTACCTAACAGTTACCATCTTTATATCCTGTAGACATTCCAGACCAGCCAGAAACTCCAAGTAAACCACCTATACTGTAAGGAGCATGTACTTCTGCTTCTATTTCTGTTATTCTTTTGTGTTACAGATTTCAGCTTGAGAGATGTTAAAGTCACGATTAAATTCCGGGGATACGTTGACAGTGTTCAAACGACTGATCACCTTGGTTATAGATCGCCAAAGGCCTTACAGCTTGAGGTGGTGCCAAGTCTTCTTCTTTGAAGTTGTCTGCATTTACTGGAGAGATTCCAATGTTTCTAAACCCTGTTTTTCAATACGATACGATATTGCAGTGCCTGTGTTATTCTCAATTACTATACAAAGTTCCTTTGCACTGCGGCGACTACAGCCATTATGAAATACATTAAATGTATTCGCAACTGCGAATATGAGCAACCCTCAGCTGTAGACTGGAATGACGACGATGAAAATTTGTACCGAACCGGGAATCGAACCTGGGGTTCACGCTTATCGCCAGCGGTCGCCTTACATTTGGCTATCCGTTCACAACTTACGGCCACACCCAGACTTCCACATATCGTCCACATTTCTGCACCATCTTCTCACTGTGGGTCGTACAGAAATCTACAGTCCCGATGTATAACTTTCCTCGTCGAGAGTGGGCGTAATTCGTGCTCGGATAGCCAATGGTAAAGTTTGTTCATATTCGCAGTTGCGAATACATTTAACGTATTTTATAAGGAATTTCGTCACCACATTTCCTGTTTCTTTGGATACGCATGCCTGTCCTAAGGAACTTCGTTTCGTAATTGAGAACTGCAATATCGTATTTATTCACCAAACCGGGCAAGCGACTTCCAAGTAAGATGTCTCACCTGTACAGGAATATACATAATGGATGTACGGGTATAGGTTGCAGACGCATGGTTGACGACACATGGAAGTTTGGGTCTGGCCGTGCGTTGTGCACGGATAGCCAAGTGGTAAGGCGACCGCTTTCGATAAGCGGGAAATCCGGGTTCGAGTCCCGGTCTGGCACAAATTGTCATTGTCGTCATTCCATTCTACAGCTGTGGGTTGTTCATATTCGCAATTGGGAATACATTTAATGTATCGCTTTTCAGTAGTTGCCACGTTCATATATGCAACACTGAAAATGTGAGCAATGTTTCATAGTTATCTTCATGTACATATTGATCACATAATTTGTCAGATTTCGTATTTAAAGACTTTTTCAGGGGACACAAAAATGTGATGTCAAGTGGCTGTATTTTGTGAGGAAAGTAAATGTGATTTTGTTGCAAAACTTCTACGAATCTAGGTATGTGTGGTTGCCATGATTATCAAGTAAGAACAGAATTGGTACCTGCTCTGATAATTTCATGTATTTTATAAAATGTTTTAACCAATCAAGAAAAAGGTTTTCATTGGACCATCCATTATGTGAATACCCAAGGTGTTCGGAAGTTCCCTTTACGAACTTCTAGGACTTGTAGAGGAGAATGAATGGATAGTATTTTGAATGAACTCATGTCCGGAAACGTACCGTTTGAGTGCTACAACCACTTGAAAACATGTTGGTAACGCGACCACTTTTAGGAGTAACTGATTACTTGTGACTCTGTGCACCATTTGTTCAGCAGTTCCACTCATTAATAGCCAAAGAACCTGCTCGTGTACTCGTTGACGGGGGTTCTCTTCCAATTCGGGTGTGACGCTTCTCCTTGGAGCACCACTGTCGCGCCTGCTGATGCGGAAGACAGCCTTTCTCGAAGTCGTTGCGTAATTGTGCCTAAAAGAGTATGTGATGAAGTCTGACGTCGTGGAGAACGATCTTGATAAAGGCGACGAACAACTCCCCCATTACAGTAGACTTCGAAGTTAAGAAATATCATGTCGGTGTATTCTGCAAACGCCTACTCAACCATGCTTGTTGCTCTGACACTCACAGACACGCGAATGAGGCTCGAACTAAGTCAGAGAGATAGGATAGACGTCAAATGACATCAGCCGATCCGACGCAACCAGCCGCCATCATGATTACCCGTTGCATACCTACGGTCGTTTTGAAACGGCTGTAGTACGGATACGTTTCTTTTCCGGACATGGATTCCTATTCAAAATATTATGTACTCACACCCCTCTACAGGTCCTATAAGCTTGTAACGAGAATTTCCGAGGATCTTGTATGTGTACAGCGCGCCTGTTGGTCCACCTTTTTCGAACTATGGACTCATCCTTCTTCTGGTGAAAATGATCATTTGCAGTTCGTGTTGTCTAGAAGAACTCAAAGTGCACACAGCTGTGATACTACGTCGTCTGTCCCAGATGGCCACACCTCCAACTCGTTTCTGACCTTCTGGCCCTGAAATACGACCTTGTTTCTAGATTGATAAAATACCAATCTCATCAGTGTTGAAAATTCTTCGTCACTGAAATTAGGTTCTTGTGAAAAAAGGTCGACCTCCTTTTCACTGAAGTCAATCACTCTGCTCATACCGGCTGCAGCAGGTGTGCGGAATGAAATTTTGAGATTTCTTCGCCAATATCCAATTTTATCTCGCCGTTTAGTATCTCGATTGAAGGTATGCATAATTTGTAGTTCCTCTTCTAAATCGTACGCTAACGTTCTCAAGTCTGTATTAGTAGCTAATTTTCCAAAAAAGGATATGAACGCCCAACTTTCTGTAAATATTTTCTTTGTGCAAGACTTTTGCTATAATAAATTAGAGTCAGCAATGTGCTTTTGATGATGTGCAATTAGGAAGAAATGTATTTCACCCAGCTCGATCTAGCCCTTCCATTTATTTCAAATGTATCAGTGTGGTAGCAGAGAGCTTGGTTAGATATGGTGAGATTTTTTTTTTTATTTTGGAAATTTTCCTTGTCTTAGTGATATATCTTGTCTTGTGTTCCGTTTAGTGGATATTTCTCGTTACTCTTCTGTTCCAGAATGGCCTCCATGGAGCTGCATTCGATTAAGGAGTTGACAAAAGAACTTATTCGCAAATTAAAGACTGGCAGTACTGACACATCGGGCAGTGCGGTGGAGTCAGAGCGCCGACTCCGGGGTGCAGATCGTCCCTTGGCCCGCCGGGACTGCACGAAGTGGAGGTGACGCCGTCTCCACCATTAAGCTAGCGTTAATCAATTTGGAATCTATAGTTTCCTTTTTTGTAACTAGAGACCTACCTCACTCGCAGGTTAATAGAATTCTAGCCTGCGTTATTTATTATGTTAATGGGGCACAGGAAATAGATTTAGGACGTATGTGAATAATTTAGTGATGTGCTTATTGATTAATTAGGCGATACTAAAGGAGTAGAGCATAAAACTGAATTAACGGATAATATTCACATAAGGCATCCCCATACAGATTGTCATCACCTATGACGGAAAAGGTGGACTATAGATGAAAAGTTACGTGAGGGAGTTATTAGGCTATCCAAATCTCCAAACTCCTTTACTGTATTGGCGGTGCACAAACCACGGGTGGTATGAAATCGTTTGTTGACTATCAGGCAACAAATAAAAGACTAGTTCTTCAGTCTACACCTCTTCCTGATTTGCACTTGTCTCCTCTTGGTTTCGTAAGGGCAATTACCAAATTTCGATAGTTGAGGAGTCTAAAGCAGCTATGGGGAGGGGAACAAACAGTAAGGTCATCGGTCCTACCCCCTATTGTAACAGAATGGCCACTTTATGAATATACTTTTCCAGTAACATTGATGTGACAACATGTCAAAAGCATGAATAATGTACTATTGCAATGTGGACTGCCGCGAGATGTGCAAGAACAGACTCAGTGAGTTCTGAAAGGTACCGACAAGGGTGGGAAGCCATGCCGACTCCAGTGTATTTCTCTTAGAAACTGACAACCAGACACTCAGCTGGGTGTTGGAAAAACCAAAGGATATGGGGCGAATTTCTTGATGGGCAATATGTATTTCAGATTTTCAATTTAAAGCTATGCACATTCATTGCACAGAAGACATCATGGGAGATGCTTGAGTTGGATGTTTACCCATGGCGAACACCTTCATGAAGACTCCTTGGGGGAGGGCTTTAAACGTGGGAAGTTGGAACATAATCCGTCTGTTATGTTTCCTGCTCCCAAGAATAACTATTTTATGCGCCTTTTCATTCTGTGCTAATACATCTGCAAGCATAAGATGTAATATGTACACGAATATGTAATATTGTTATTTAAGCACACTCTCAGCTACACTCCCATTTCAATGCTTTCTGTTTGTAGTGATGGTTACCATAACGCAATTGGTTTTACTAGAAGACTGCATAATTAAAAATTGTGGCTAATTGACGTTACGTCAAAGACAGAAATTTGAAAACCTTTTTAGCTAATCAACAGCAGGGGAGATACTGGTACCACTCATTCGAAAGCAGACATTCCCAAGTTAGAGAGAACATAGTTCGAATTGTACAAATCAATAAACTTATGGCATAAATGACATTAAATGTTCAGACTATCAAAATTTCAGCTGGCTGTTTTGCTTTAATGCTTTAAGATTAAGAACTACGATGATACATTTTCATATTGCTGTAGTTTCTGAGACTCAGACAGCACTCCCTACTAATTAATTCAGTCAGGAATTATGAATTTCAATAATTTTGCAATATAAAGTATTTATCTCAAGACAGATACCGTACTCGTAAACAGGTGATCTGAGATGCCAGATGAATACTATTGTTCCGTTTACTTTTGTTAACTAATAACCTGAACCCATTTTTCATAAACCAAATAGCAGTAAATTCTTATAGTCCATCCAGAACAGCAATATCTAACTTCGCCCAATTTCAGTGCATTAAACAGTTTCAGATCATATTCTTACGCCTGTATTTATATAGCCCCCCCCCCCCCTCTTCAAAAATAGCCAGTCTGGGCTCGTAAAGCACTCACATAACATCTCCGTTTCGAGTAAAGCGAAAGTTACTGTTGAGAAATAATCGCTAAACATCTATGCAGCTTAAAGCGAGCGATCGACGAGCAACCAGGTAACATCTCCATGTTGGTTAAAGTGAAATTGTGCACCCCAGGAAAATAAACTCAGCATATATAATTATAAAAAGTACGGAACTGAATAATATCTTTGCGTCAGGCGAGCTAGTAAATACGCAACGTAAAAGTACTAATGATCTACATCTTTACATAATGGAACTGGCTATCAACAACGCTATAGTGCAAATAAAGTGGGATTAGCACTTTTAAAATTCATTTCTTGTTTGGTCTACATCATTAGCCGCAATCCTTCATCAGTCTCCAGAATATCTTTTTAATACAGTTAGATATGGGATTTCAAGGCATGTAAAACCCGAGTTCAACTTCAAAATACGGATAAGGGGTTCCTCGCGCCAGAATCTAGGACCTAAGTTAAATTCTATTCCGTAAAGGATAAGACATGGAGAGGCGGTTAAGCCCTGTTGTTCGAAGGTAAGTGTATTGTGCTATTCATGTCCTTAGAACTGAGTTGGTAAGATCTTACTGCCTGTTGATTCAGTTTCTTTAGTGTTCAAGTATTATCAAGAAACGCCAGTTGGCCGCCATTTCCGTGTTTTCAAAACATGGACGACGATCAGAGTGAATTTCATCTGGAACAGCATAGATAAACAGTTTAAGTCATAGATGTTAAGGTGTATAATCTTCGGTATTAGCAAACCTGTGTTAAACAATAATGTTTTGTCTTTTGTCGTGGCTGCTGAGCTTATTCACATATTGTAAGTGGATTAGTCGGTCCGTTTCCACGCTCCATTTACACCCTATTGCGGGTGCTCCCTACTCGCAGTGTTTTGCCTCAGGTGTCAATCAAGCGTTTAACAAGGATATTAGGTATCTTTGGGCGTTAGCGCATTCTAATACCCCATGATGCGGTATTACATATACCACCTTCCGCAATTTTCGTTTTGAAATACAAGTGGCTCACAACAATAGTACATCATATTACCGTAACCCTTCCCTTGAGGAACGTGCGGAATTTGTGAATAGCTTTGATTGCCTTCCGTCATAACTGTCACCTCAGGTGGCATAGTTCCTTGTCGAGGTTGAGGTATGCCTTTAATATCGCGGTACACGAAGCTCACACAACAGTACCTACTATTCTTATGTTTGCTTTGGAACCCGACTCTCCGCTTACCATTTTATGATCGGTTAACGACCAAATTCAGGAAAAAGTTGACGTTGCAGAGATCAGTGGTAATTAGAAGCGAGCCCGCAATGATCTAAAGGATAATGGCGCTGGCACTGGGTTGATGCCCGATCTGGTAACATACATCAGGAACAGATCTGGGCAGCTTGTGTGTACAAATATTGTCCTGCTGAAAAATTACACCATGACACTGTCACATGATAGGTAGCACATGAGGACGCAGAATGTAGCGATGTATCCTTGGACCAAGAGAGTTTCCTCAGTAACTATCAGCCGTAAACTGAAATTATATCCAATGGCTCACCATACCATAACGCCAGCAGTAAGACCGCTGTGCTTTTCCAAACAATGGAACCTGTCCCCAGGACACCATCGTACTCGCTAAGATGGTCATACGGCATCACTGAACACAAGTGACGCCCTTCATCAACGGTCCATTCCTACATGTCATGACACCATTGCCCACACACCATTCTACGGAACATAAATGTGGAAAATCGTAGTGGTACCAGAAGGAAACCCCTCCCTATACCATTAGGTGGTGTGTATACAGTGAGATGGTATGGATGTACATTCCCCGACAAAAAATTTCAAACACTCAGAAGAAATAATCGGATGTCCCTTTAACTTCGTGCCTGTACACACAATTGGTGCGTATCCAAATTACTTAGGCTGCCGTTCTCTGTGGCATGTCTAGTGTGGCTACAATTAAACTTTCGCTACTTGACGTGTAGACGGAAAACTATTTACCGCCTGAGTACCCAACTTTACAAGGATGATGTTCAGACTGTGCGCTGCAGGATTCGCATTGTTAGTTGTGTCAGTGTCATTAGGTGTCATTAGGCATCGGTACTGGTACGACGACTTGGTACGTCCAGGTTCCAGCATCAGAGTGCATCACAGTTGCAGGTAGTCAACATGTTCTGGACAAGATGAACAGGCCTTTACTCGTAAAACTGTTTCATCAAAACAATAACAACAGTGCCGCTGCACTTCGAGTATCGACGCAGTAATGAAATATGGTGAAGTCCACTTTCCTCACCAAGGTTGAGAAAGACGATTCAGAAGTTCGAATTAACTGACGATTTGGAAACTGCTCCTCGGTGAGCATCACAGTTTGCTGAAGGAGTTATTGTTGCCGTGGCCGAGAATTCAGGACACAACGTGCGATCTTCAAGCAGCGCGCGCCTTGTAGGGCATAAAAATGGCGTGAAAAAAGATCAAGCGGTAAGTTATCTGTGTGAATGACACGGAAACGCTGCGTACTCGCGTAATACACGGTTATCAGCAGCGGACAGAGTGGAGAGGGCCTCACTATGGGCCTCCATTTCGCCATCTTGTCGAACAGTACAGTATCCATGTTGTTGGGGCATTGGCAGTGAACTGCGTCGCACTGATTTCGGCGGTGAACTGCGTTTCTGTACTACCCCGTATGGCCTTCGTCGACGAATACGACCATGACTGAGGAAAAGTCCATTCCCCCATTGTTTTGGATAATGCACAGCGCTGTTACTCCTGGCATCATGGAGTGGGGAGCCATCGGGTATGAATAAAGCTCACTGCTAATAGTGACTTGATTGAGGGAACTCTGACAGCACAACGATACGTCGCGGACCTCGTGCATCCTCATGCGTTACTTCTCACGTGGCAGTAACATTGTGCGATTTTTCAACAGGATAACGCCTGTCCACACAGGGCAAGTTTCTCTACAAAATTTCTGTGATACTCAGGTACACCTATGCCCAACAAGTTCCCAATATCAAGCCGGACTAGCTTAAATGTTAGCTCCATCTCAGTACCAGAATGCAGGATGTCGAGGACTACTTAAAACAATTTTGGGCCATCTTACTCACGAGAGTGCACAACGACTTTACGACTCCCTTTCTAACCGAATCAGTGCCCGCATCCAGGCCAGACAATGTACAATGTCATACTGACAAGGAGGCTCATGCTTTCAAGTACTGACTGTTGTTAGGTCTCACCACAATCTGTAATTTTTCAGATTTTTCCCATCGCGATCACTCCATACGTGCGAAAAAGCAATATATTTGCTGCTTCCGCCGAGCGGTTCTAGGCGCTTCAGCCCGGAACCACGCTGCTGCTGCGGTCGCAGGTTCGAATCCTGCCTCAGGCATGGATATGGATGTGTGTGATGACCTTAGGTTAGTTAGTTTTAAGTAGTTATAAGTCGGAGGGGACTGATAACGTCAGATGTTAAGTCCCATAGTGCCTTTTTTTTCTCTTCAAACGTACGAACTTGGAACATAGTAGTAAACCTTTTCTAAGCGTGTCTTGTAGCACTGGAGTTTTATGAGCGTCTCCGTGACGTTCTTGCATTTACTAAACAAACCTTTGAAGAAACGAGCAGCTCATCTTCGGATCTTCTCCATCTTCTGTATTGAGTCCAACTCTTCAGCTTCACAGACTGACAAGCACACTCAAGAATCGGTCACAGGAGTATTTTGAAAGCCTCTTCTTTCCTAGATGAACATTGTTTTCAGGATTCTTCCATTGAAACTCAACGTGGCATGTGTTATACCTGCAAGTCGTTCTATTTTTCCTATTTTTCTTTTACTTTTTATTCACACAAATCTCTAATTATTAATATCTTTGTATTTTTGTAATGGCAAATAAATATGTAAATGATAGAATCAAATGAACATATAATTATCATTGTAATGAGAACTTGCGAAGTCGACGGGAAGTGTCGATTGTGGAGAGTCGGAGACGGCGGCGTGAAAGCGGCGGATTCGCGAATATAGCTGCTGGTGGAACTTATATGTGGCATGGTCGAGTTAACGTGTGGGTACTACCGTGTGAACCGAATTAATAAATATAGCAAGTACAGAATGGTCAGTGGCAGGTACTTGGTGAACAGTGGCGTCCAGACAATCTGTAGAGACGTTTCCACGAATGTTATACACGCTATGCGCCAAGTTGCAGTTTAATCAGTGTGCGCCCTATTAAATATGAACTGTGCTGGACCTCAGACAATCTGGCCTACTCCTTGAAGTGCAAAATGAAAACTAAAAGAACAGCCACAATAAATAAATTGAGCGACCGTGAACAAATTGCGAACTGTGAAATAAAAACCAAATAATAATTACGACTCGCGCTAATTAGACAGCAATGGTAGCGATGATTTATACTGAATTGTCAACTATGTAGTACTTCTTCACGTCATGTACATCTTGATATTGACCTACTATGACATCAAGGTTTAGACAATAATTAATAGAAGGGAAACCATCTACAACTCATGGAATTATTGACCTGAAATCATCATTTTCAGTACGAGATCAACGAATACAATTATCCGCCTACCATTATCAAGGGAACACTACCCAGTCCAGTCAAGAGGTGAAACACTGGCTAAATCCAGAGCCTTCGTGGTGAACTTATACAAAAAGTAAACTCTCACAGGCAGAAAACTATGTACTAATCATTCTTTATTTGAATTTAAATAGTGACTTGGGCTGTAACAAATCTAGTGTTATTTCTATGTCCATTGTCAATTCTATCTCTTACCATGCCAATCACCAACTTAATATTTTTTCTCAGTCAGCCATTTCATCCGTCCTGGAAATTTATATGCCTTAAATTACTTCTATTCTAGATTATCTGAAACAACGTCTGAAGTCATCTGACAATTTTCGGCACCTTAATTCCAAAACGGAAATACTGAAAGTTAATGTTCGACATTACTCGGCGTACTCGAGTTCTTACAATAATCTCTGCCTTATTTCTGCTTGGCCACAAGCCGCTGAGAGAGGACATAAATGTAATAGCCATTGGCGTACCGTAGAGTCTGAGCGCCGGGAGCAATTTAAATTATTGTGCCCTGTCATAAGCTGTTACAAACCCAAGTATTACAGATGTTTATTTCCTAAACCTAAAATTGTAATTATAAAGTCAAATTACTGCTACAAAGTCATTAATATTTACTTCGAAACCATAACAATTTATAGGAACGAATACATGTATAACAAAATAGGAAACAAATACATTAAATGTTAGTTATTTCAGTATATAAAATGCATTTATTTAAAATCTTCTTGATTTTATTCTCGCTAATTTTTCAGTAACGTAGTTAAATTTTACGTGTATTTTTCTCTCAACTCAAAAAATCGCGAGTTTTCTTAATCCTTCCAAGCTCACAGTTACTCTGATAGGTCTTCATTAGCTTTAATCTGAAGAACTTCTTTCACAAGTAGCATTTGACACAGTGAATGTACCACAGAAATGTTGAATAATTTCTCTGACATCTTCCACTTCGTTATCCAGCTTAATTCTGAAGTTGTCAAAGCAAAAATGTTCGCTTCTAAATGAACTTCTTTCAATAAAGAAATGTGGAATTTAATACGATGTATTTCAGCAATCATAGCTGAAGCATTCAGTTCGGAATATTTTTCACATAAATGCTGAATTTTTCGAGCAATGAAACCATCTTTTTCTGCGCCCAATAGTTTGTGCATTTTGAAAGAAGGCAAATAGGTCATGACGTACATTCATTTTTAACGTGCGTTTTCTTTTTCTTTTTTAATTCTAACGTTATTTATTGCCTCAAGTTGTTTCCAACGAGTTTCCTGAATTAAATTTAAGTTAGAGGCGATACTTTTAAACTAGTCATTTCGTTTCATCTTTCCTTTGAAATATCAAATACATCGCATATCTCCATGGCTCTTTCTGTTGCTTTTGTGACTAGAGAATCACTCTTTCCCTCACAAAATTGAATCGATGCTTTCAGCTTTTGAAAACAATGAACAAGTTGAAGTCCTCTTTGTTGTAGATCTATCAAATTATCATTCACTTCAACGAGCACTGGGCTTCAAAAATAAAGGAATGCAAAGAAAGAGTGGCTCATAATCCCAACCAACTAACTGTCTGCATCTCGTTTGGTTTCTGGGGTTGCTTCTCATCCATCGCTCAAGATTTCCAAAGATTCTTTTATGTTTTCAATGTGCTCAGCAAGCACATGTACAGATTCATGCTTGAACACTATCTTGTATCACAGGATTGCTTCACATTAATTAGAACGTGAAGTGTAGAGCTTGAGAAAAATATGGAAACATTCTGAAAAGAGCCAAAACAGGTCACCGTTTTTGTTCCAGTAGCGGCTGCATGTACTCTAGTAAGATTAAATGAGTATTTTTTACGAGACACAAACACTGCCTTGGCGTTTACACCCAAAATACAGGCCGGCCGAAGTGGCCGTGCGGTTAAAGGCGCTGCAGTCTGGAACCGCAAGACCGCTACGGTCGCAGGTTCGAATCCTGCCGCGGGCATGGATGTTTGTGATGTCCTTAGGTTAGTTAGGTTTAACTAGTTCTAAGTTCTAGGGGACTAATGACCTCAGCAGTTGAGTCCCATAGTGCTCAGAGCCATGTGAACCAAAATACAGCTCTGAACACCACAATTGTTTACAGCCATAGTTGCAGCATTATCATATCCTTGTTCTTAGCAGTACTCCAGTAATAGAGGACCTCCGTGCAACTTGCTTTGTGCATGCGCCACAAGCGCTATTAGGCCACTCCAAACAATCAGAGACCTCAAGACAGGCATTTTCGACAGCGAGGACGACCTCCAATCCTACGACTGAAAATGTAAAATAATTATTATTGAAATAACATTAACATGAGACATCAATATCAATATAGACTGAATGTGAGTTCTGAAATTTAGTATTTTATGACAGCAGTTGTATCTTAAAAAATGTTTCCCCTACTAGAAAATTTGCGCCCGGACATGCGCCAACTAGCTCTCCCCCTCCTTCATCCCCTCACCTTCATTCCCTCTCCCCACAGCAACCCAATGACGACACCTAATGAACATGTGTGTTGTTTATTATGTTTATCATTTGCCACTTTGTTTATATTGGGAATGTGTGGCCCAATCAATTGAACTTCTGGGTGTTTCAAATTGTTTTATCTCTGACAGTGGTGTTACAGGTCTATCAGTAACTAAATTTAACGTCAACGAGGGGCAACTTTCTAGATTTTGAGTTTTTTCATTCCTTAAAAGCTACGACAAATAGTTGTTCAATGTACAGCGTGACAGTTATTGAACTATATGAAAAGAACGCAAATTAGTTACGAACTACGGCTTGCGCGCACTTTATTCAAGATGTAAATGTCACTACAGATACTCGTATTTAGGTTATGACGTGTTCGATATACCTGCCAACACTGGCGACGATGTGGCGCAGACGAATAGCGAAATTCTGCATGACCCGCTGAAGTGTCGGAACATCCATGCCGTCGATGAGCTCCTGAATGGCCCTTTTCAGCTCAGCAATAGTTTTGGGGTTATTGCTGTACACCTTGTCTTTAATATAGCCCCACAACAAGGAGTCGCATTTGTTCAGATTTGGAAAATAAGGCGGCCAGTCGAGGCCCACGCCAGTGTCCTCTGCGTACGCTAGTGCCAGAATTCGTTCCTCATAGTGCTCCTCCAGGACATCAAACACGCTCTGCTTCGATGGGGTCGAGCTCCGTCTTGCATGAATCACATCTTGTCTAAATCACGGTCACTTTGGATAATGGGGATGAAACAATCTTCCAAAAGCTTCACGTACCGTTTGGTAGCCACCGTACCATCAAGGAACATAGCACTGATCATTCCATGACTAGACATTGCACACTACACAGTTACCCGTTGAGAGTGAAGAGACTTCTGGATCGCTAAATGCGCCAATTTTGCATATCGATGAACCCATCCAAATGAAACTGTGCTTCGTCGCTAAGCCAAACCATACTGATTCCCGTCATGCCTCGCGACGAACCGTGCAGTTTGAACGTCCTATTGCAAACCCTTCAGAAGTTATGACGATTTTATTTCATGTAGTACAATACTTGTCACCGTGTGCGAGTTGACTAATTAATAAAATCCACTTCATTCTTCATCACGCAAGGTCAATTTGAATCATTTTGTAATTAATAACTTTACAAAATTTAATATACAATACAAGTTTAGGTCAACACACACACAAATACAGACGAGTTTTTTTAATCAGTTCGACCAACTCATTGTGTTACTATTCCTACTTAGGTTACTTGTCGTTTCTCATCCTGTCTGCCTACGTAGCTCAGTGTTCAGCATGTTTGCTGATATGCTGAGGATCCAGGTTCGATTCCCGCTATTGCGAGGAATTTCTCCTTGGTGAGAGGACTGGAAGCATACCTTTTCTTGAGCGTTTTCAGCTGTTCCGCAATCTCGTTATCTGACAGATTGAAAAGAGGAACATTATTAAATGTTCCACAGTGAAGGGGTTCCGAAAGATCTACTTTAGTAATTCGGCCCATTATCACCTTCAAGTGAGCGCTGTATAGATGACATTGATATTTTTTGTTATCTTTATGTAATATCAATACTTCTTATGAATTTAATGAACACGTCTCTCATTGATTTCTTACGCTTATTTTGATTTCTTTTAGTTTTTGTTTATTAACAACCAACTTTACAATAATCCCACTGATCCTAAGTGGGTCTTTTCAGCTTCTCACAACTTTGCTCAGCTCATACATGTCAAATCGTGTTGGAAAGAGTGTAGCATTTATTCCATTTTTGACCCTCCTCTTGGTTGCCAGAGATGACTGATTGCTCACATAATCTGTAACCTGCAATGCTGTTTGACCACGAGTGCTTAGTCTTGTTCAGCTGAGAACAGTAAATGTCTTGACATCTGATGTCATTCTCAAGTGAGTTTTATATTGTCATTGGTGCTTTCAGTAGATGGTACAATATGTAGATGTGGAATGAACCTATTTCAGTGCAGTTGTAAGACATCGTGGTCTCCTGACTTTCATTGCTTACATATTCCGCCCTCACAATCATATTCCGCACATCAAGACGCTTCATTCGAACCCAAACTCGATAAGATAAAGTCAATGTTGTATGAATTCATGTAAACGATGTGCAATTAACAATTAAGTGCACTGTGGTTGAAATACTCGAGGCTGGCGTACACACATACATTCCAGGCACGACGGTCACATAAGCTTTTAGTTCAGGAGAGAAACCGCACAATGGGACGCTGGTCCCTTCAGAGGACGACCCAGCCTATGTCGGTCAGTGACCGCCCATGTAGTGGACAGTGTGGGCCCGAGTGAAAGGGGGAACAACCCTGTGTTCGGCTTAAAAGCAAATTCTGTTACATTGTGTGGGAGCAGCCAGCCTACGCATTCTTTACACATAGCACGCAGTTTCAGAGATTTTCACAGGGAAACAGCAAACGCCAAACGCCAATGCTACAGGTTTCCGAATTGGTCACCTTAAACGAAACGTCATTCTCCCGTTTTAGAAGAGCAATGCTGATTGGCAGACGATATTTCTGACGCCTTGAGCTGAAGGAATAATGGAAGAGACCGAAAGATATACCCCTTCACATCTGGCGTGGAGAGGCGCCCTTCCGTTGTCGCTCTTGGAGTGAGGAACAAGTCTCTCCTCAGTACTTCACTGGGAGAGCACCTCTGTCGAGAGCGAATCAAAGTGCTACTGTATATTGAGTCCTTGCGATTAAGTGTTGTTCACTGTGTTGGCCGACATACTTATTGTGTGAACGGACAGAGTTATAGTTCAATGCCTGCGAGCGAATTTTGATTGGCATCGAGGTGGACTGGTAATCTGACCGGTGTGCCACGCCAATAGACTAGGGGCGAATAGGAATCCTTGACTTCATCAAGGCATAGGGAGAGTTTGATTGGCGAACGTCAATCCAGATAGAACGAGTTTATCTTATTTGTCCGCAGCGAGCGGCACAGACAGCAGTCATCGCAGCTTACGGTATTGTGCCCTACAGCTATTGCGAGCCCCATATTTCCTCCACAACAGTACACTTCACTGCATTTCACATGCTGCCTTTATTCGCAGTCTAAATTCTATATTAAATCTCGACATACTTCAGAAAATTACTTGCTATGTGGACGATGTTCTTGTGGCAGAGGCAACTTGGGCAGAACATAATTATATACCGGATAATTTCCTACAAATTATGAAAAAACATGGGGTCCCCGTCAACATTACTAAATCGCATTTTGGAAAATCAGAAATTAAATTTTTAGGACATAACATATCTGCAAAAGGTATAACGCCAGACGAGTAGAAGATAGACGCTATTCGTAATATTCCTACTCCCTACAACAAGAAAAGTCCAAGGGGATTCTTGGGGTTGATAATTTTTTACAAAAAATTTATATGGATAGACACAGTTGCAGCACCTAGAGTGTGTGCACTGACAGGAAAAACACACCATGGATATGGGATAAACAAGTAGATGAAAAATTTCATAAGTTGAAGGAGGCATTGAATAATGCTCCAATTTTATCACACCCAGATTTAAGTCAGGAGTTCTGTCTCGTAACTGATAGTGCAAAGACCGGGCTAGGGGCAGTACTATTTCAACAAAGTGAGGGAAAAGGTAAGAAAATACATAAAACAATAGCCTTTGCAAGCAGAGTACTATCGAAAGCAGAAAAGAATTATTCCATAACAGAATTAGAAGCTCTATCCATAGTATGGGTATTTCAAAAATTTCGACATTTTCTGTTTGGCACAAAAACACAAGTACACACACACCATAAAGTATTTGAGTCTTTAATCTCCTCCAAATTAACCTATGGACGTTTGGCAAGATGGATGCAAATACTGCAGGAGTATGACTTTTCAAACACATACATTCTGGGACCTGAAAATATTCTGGCCGATGCACTGTCTCCTTCACCACAGGGAATGGCAGAGCACCAGAAATCAACATTGAAGATGAAGAACGGACTATCCACTATCTAAAAAACGTACCATTCGAAAATTTTATTACAAATGCTTTAAAAAATGTATCTGACGAACAAAACAAAGATTTGACCGTCCTCAAGATCAAACACCAACTTACCGATAAAACCAACACAGAAATTAGAAAAAATTACACAGTAAAGGATAATATCCTATTTTTTCAAAAGTAGTAATGATGCTTCACAATGGTTAGCGTGCATCCCTGACGAACGTATTAATAAATACATTTGGTACACCCTCTTTAGCAGTGGGCATTTTGGACCCAAGAAATGCTATCTAAAAATGAAACAAACAGTACACTTCCCATACATGGAGCGATGTATTTGACGCGTTCTTAAAAATTGTAAAAAATGCATACAGTCAAAACATGTGATATATCAGACCAGACCCCCAATGTTTCCAGTTATCCCTGATAAAGTAAGATAGATTGCTGCAACCGATATTTATGGTCCAATTCCACGAACAAGGAAAGGCTTCACCTACATATTTGTTGTAATTGAACTAGCATCAAAATACACTGCACTTACACCCTTAAAGAAAGCCACTGGATTTACAATTAGTAAAGCATTTCAAAAGGACTTTACACAACAAGTTGGGAGAAGGAAAAACACATTAGATGAATTAAAAATCAAACCCACCTTTATTTCCAAATATAAACCAAGTGGAAATCCGGCCGATGTACCATGAATGATTTGGGAACACTTTGTAGCCTGCTTTCTAGAAAGAACCGTCGTACTTGGGACGTATATCTGTGAGACCTCCAAGAGGTAATTAATGAGACACCACATAGTACCAGGACTTATCCACCAATTACAGTATTAAAGAATATATATCCACCAGAAAAATTAAAGAAATCATTAAATTTCCAGTTATTCCTCGAAAGCAACATAGACAAATCGTCGCTTCTGCCCTGCAAAACATTCGCTCAGCAGCAATGAGACGTAAAATCACTCAAAACAAATTTGCCACGAACAAACGCTTCACACGGGGCCAAAAGGTATTTGTAAAAACTCATTGCCTTCCACATAAGAGTCAAAATAAATGCAAAAATTTTTTTGCAATCTATAAAGGGCCAATGATAATTTCCAGGATCGCTCACGAAAATGCAGTAGAGCTAACGAATCCAAAAACAGGTAATAGTATTGGCATTTACGACATGAGCCACCTAAAAGAATGTGAATGAAAGAAATGGTAAAAGAGAAGAAAGGGAAACAGACAGACCGGCAATCACAAATCGTGTACTAACCACTAAATCAAAAAATAAATTAAGAATCAACAAAATAACACATTAATTAAAAGAAAAAAGAGACACAATACACACTAACAATATCTTGTAGTATCAAGTACACTACAACATGCACACAAACAATAAATGGTACACAACAATTAAAAGAATGAAGAAGTGGTAGGAACATAAAGAATAAAGATAAGAAATCATACATATATAAAATAATTTTTGCCACTACCAGAAAATTTTTGCATTATATAAAATCAGAGTTTTTTTGTAAAAAAACAAATATATATAAAACAAAAATTGTAAATATTTCCACGCATCAGAGGGACATCGCCACCAACACCAATCACCAGCTCCCTTAACACCAGATGCTTCGAGATAGCGACTAAGAGGGTACAGACACGTTGAGAAAGCACTTAGGGCAATAACAACAACATGAAGACCAACGCCACACTGGAAATGCAGGTTGCAACCAGGTTGGACTTGGGGAAGACAATGCGCAGCATAGACATTTCATATGCCACGACACTGCTACAGAACGGAAGAAGGTGGGGAGAATCATAATGCGACGAGACGACAATGAAGGTACAAAAAATTACTAAGATCTACAAACTCATCAAGTAACAGTTGGAAAGGCAGTCAGATCCTACAAATCTTATACACTCCTACACTAAAATTGACATATTCCTAGCCCAAGAAGAACAGAAGAATGCAAGAAAGAAGAGAAGAACAGAAGGTGAAAGATGAAGAAGGGCAGAAGACAGCAAGATACCTTTCTCTCCTATCTTACAGAGTAAATTGCTACAAACGTCTTTCCATGAACTTTGAGACATGACAACTACTACAACCACCTCTCCAAAAATAAACCTTGAATCATCAAACAAATACAAGCGAACGGCAAACGGAATATTAAGGAGTACCAACCAACATTATCTAGAAATAGATTCAGCAAAATGAACAGTATTCTCCCTACCACATCATCAAATTGCCATACCGAACCAGGTGTGAAGTACCAAGACGTCACAGCACAATATTGGGTGACGATCGTTGGTAGTCAACTACAATAACTACAATCATCGAACTGCCACACCGTCCCAGGTGTGACAGCAAAGGAGTACCAAGACATCACTGTTTATGCACTTAACCACAGTCATCATCATCGGTTAAAAGTACCACTCCATGATGACAATGTCAACAAGTAAGACCCGGCATTGCATGCTAGAGTGCTTCTCTCATGATTTGTGACACCCATACAAATCAGTCGATGCCTTCCAGTATTTCAGTGGGGATCATCGAGCACAGAAATTGACGCAGCAAAAAAAAAATCATAAAACACAAATGTAGAGTTAAGAAAAAGACATAAATGTAAAAGTACCTTTTTCCTTTCTTGTAAAAGTAATTATTTTTATTATGTATGTAAAGTCCACAATTTATAGATACCTCAAACCTTTTATAAAGAAACTTAGTTAGTGTAGTTATATAATCTCACAAACTCATGGAAAGTCTATTTATTTCTTTTATATGTAAAATTAGAAAAGGATTTGTGCAGGATTTTTTTCTTTAAGTAACATTCAAAAACACCTTTTTGGGTAATAATATTAATACCGAGGATAGAATTAAGAGGAAACGCTTCTTCATTCTTACAAAAAAAAAAAAAATTGGAACATAAAGAAAAAGATAATGCCTAAATCAATAAAACAAAGTAACACAACAGAGCTTTTGCAAACATTTACGCAAGCTTAACTAAAGAAAAGATATAACCACACTAAAACATGATACACTGTACACTTACGAGTTTAGAAAAATTAATATTGTAAAAACAAGTTTTTGGAAACGAAAAAGAATAACAGAGACACGTACTGACAATGACAAAGAATAACACCCTTTGTAAAGCCTATATTTGCCTAAGAACAAAACATAAATTTTAGAATTAAAAATAGAAGCAGTAGCCATGAAGAAATCATTAGAAAAAATTGTTAAGAATGGCTGAGAAAATTTTGTTGGAAAATCTAAAAGAACAATTTTTGCCTGACTTTGTCAATGTTTTCCTCTGCATTGACAAACCCCAGACAAAACTTTTGTCAGAAGAAGGGAGGTATGTAAGACGTCGTGGTCTCCTGACTTTCATTGCTTACATATTCCGCCCTCACAATCATATTCCGTACATCAAGACGCTTCATTAGAACCCAAACTCGATAAGATAAAGTCAATGTTGCATGAATTCATGTAAGCGATATGCAATTAACAAGTAAGCGCACCGTGGTTGAAATACTCGAGGCTGGCATACACACATACATTCCAGACACGACGGTCACAGAAGCTTTTAGTTTGGGAGAGAAACCACACAACAGGATGCCAGTCCCTTCAGAGGACAACCCAGCCTATGTCGGCCAGTGACCGCCCATGTAGTGGACAGCGTGGGCCTGAGTGAAAGGGGGGAACAACCCTGTGTTTGGCTTAAAAGAAAATTCTGCTACATTGTGTGGGAGCGGCCAGCCTATGCATTCTGTACACATAGCACGCAGTTTCAGAGATTTTCACAGGGAAAAGCAAACGCCAAATGCCGGTACTACAGATTTCCGGATTGGTCGCCCGTTTTAGAAAAGCAATGCTGATTAGCAGACGATATTTCTGACGCCTTGAGCTGAAGGAATAATGGAAGAGACCGAAAGATATGCCCCTTCACGTCTGGCATGGAGAGGCACCGTTCCATTGTCACTCTTGGAGCGATGAACAAGTCTCTCTTCAGTACTTCACTGGGAGAGCACATCTGTTGAGAACGAATCGAAGTGCTACTCTGTACTGAGTCCTTGTGATTAAGCGTTGCTCTCTGTGTTGACCGACACACTAATTGTGCGGTGTGAACGGACAGAGTTATAGTTAAACGCCTGCGAGCGAATTTTGATTGGCATTGCGGTGGACTGGTTATCTGACTGGTGCACCACGCCAATAGTTAGACTAGGGGCGAATAGGAATCTTTGACTTCATCAAGGCACAGGGAGAGTTTGATTGGCGAAGGTCAATCCAGATAGAACAAGAGTTATCTTATTTGTCAGCAGCGAGCGGCGCAGACAGCAGTCATCGCAGCTTACGGTATTGTGCGCTACATCTATTGCGAGCCCCATATTTCCTCCACAGCAGTACACTTCACTGCATTTCACACGCAGCAGCCTAGACTGTACCTAGCAACATTCTAAAGGATAATTATTCAAGTTGAGTGGGCGCGCCTCTGAGCCATTCTGCCAAGTCAACAACCATCTTAAACTTTGTATAGAAATTTCATTAGCGAGTCCTATCCTTGAGAGGTAGCTTCACATTCCGAAAAGAACCAGGATATAACTTGTTCAATTCATAACTAAAAGTGCCATTGTGATTTCTCAGAATTTTTGCAAAATAAATAATAACTTTCGCTAGTTTCATGTTTTCTTACACTAACTAGCACTACTCCAGTACCCAAGTATCCCACTAGTTACCTAAGAAATTTTGTGAATTTTTGTGTCATTTCCTTACAGCGGACGACTCCAGAAGAGATTTATTGCTGAAAGTTTTTCAGGCATTTCTCTTTAGAACGTTGGGAGCGTCTGTCTGACTTCTGTAGTAGTGTGGGGTTGGAAATTGCATCTTGCAGGAGCCACAGGGTAAAGGGTACATCTCAGATTAATGCGTTGAGCAGAATAACAGATGAACCCCACACCTCAGACAGTGACGCTATAGATATGCATCTTTCTTTTGCGCTGCAGGTGTCTGGCATCTGTTTTCCAAACAAATGACTGCCAAATCAGATAATAGCCAATAATTTCTTCATGTGCGTGTCAACAAACTGAATATATTGTCTAAATGAATGAATCATTTTAACCACCATTGGGCAGTTTCGTCCTTAAGCCATTATCAAATATATGATATTCGCAATTGGTGTGTCATTTAACACGAAATAACATTTTTGTATGTGACACACACATCACCAGTATCATACATTTGTGAATGACCTAAGGTGTAAACTGGCCAGTAACGTAAATTATATGCATGGTGCATTAAAGACATAAGACTGACAGTCTTCGGTGGTTAAAATGGTTCCGGATAATATCCGCTGCTGTGGATCTTTGTGTGCATAAAAGTTAGTTTTATCACTATCTTTGACGTTATTACACCTTCATAGTGTATAAAAGCTTCGATATCTGTTTAATAATTTCACACCAGCTACCATTTATATGCGACGTTGAATGGAGATTTTTCACCATGCCGAGACAAAATATGTATGTCAGATATGGAAAGCGAGTTCCGGCAACTTTTCAACGTAACAGCTGCAGTGTGGCATAAACGAAAGCTTCGGTGACTTGCTGGAGGGACCGAGAGCTATTCTGAAATCTTAAGTCCCCCGAGAGCCGGGTCTTTCACGTTGCAAGAGACATCGCGCCTCGGAGCTGTTTGCCGACTTACAGCTCTTCTGAGGCAGTGCTCCGCATTCTGGAAGGATACCCACAGAGCTGCTCCATGTTCCTCGGTCTGTAAGAACAGATGCGTTCTGTGAAGACAGAGTTGCAGAGGTAGCCATTGTGATGAAGACAGAAATATATAACAGAGATACGGATTTTCTATGTTCTCTTCTCGAGGCTTGATTCGTACGAGGTGTGTTTTTTGAGCAACGTTTTTTATATTAGAGTTCATCTCAAATTTCTTAAAACTGAGTTGTTGAAACAATTATATTATATCGTATATCCTCATTCACGTTTCAGTATAATCCCCACCAATATAAACGCGCTTATTACAACGGTCGACCTGCTTCTAAATCCCATTTCCATAAAACTGTGCCGCCTACTTGGCTAACAGCTTCTTAACCAATATTTTGACGTCATCGTCGTTGTCACGACGATCACTGCCCAAACGTTTTCTAAAGTGCAAGAACAAGGCGTAATCACCGCTTACACGTCTTTTCACTCAGAAAACCATCTCTGCACGTATTTCAATCAACTGAGGCGTTTTAATAAGCACAACGCAAAAATGAACGAATGCTTCACTTATGAGAAACAAGCAGGTGCAGGGGCATATGCAAATGACTGGCCCGAGAAATGAAATGACAATTTTAAAAAAGGTACCCACATAATAAACACGCCTCGCACATATGTTGGAAACTAAGTATTCGTGACAATTCATATACATACATAAGTACGACAGGTAATATATCATTTTATTTCACTTAGTATATCCATGTCTATAACTTAACTTGGCAAATCACTCTTAACATGGTCGGGCATTTTGTGTGATTCATTTTACTGATATAACAAGCCCTTGATTTTAGGGGCCTTAACTTTTACAAACTGATGTACAGATCGTTGCCGACACATTTCATGGGTAGATGTTAGATCGCTTTACTAACTGAATGTTTGCTAATTTGAAGATTGTTTCTTGTCCTTCTGAAGAAGATGGGCTTAAATCCGTTTAAACCATGGTTGAGGTTAATTGAAAATCACTATTTATTGCAACCGGTTGGCTGTCTTATTCACCTGCTCTTCTGCAACCGTTGTTGAAGTGCAGCCATGTACAAAATATTACAAGATGAGACGTTGTGAGACGCTCATTGCCTGGCTGCTCTGCAAGAGGTCTGCGCGACAAGGGAGACACTGCCAGCAATTACGCTGCTTCCGGTATAGCCCTCTGATTCATCGGAAAACAGAAATCCCTCTCGCCTGCACGAACAGCGCTGCTTTAAAGTACTGTATCCTCGAGGGGAGCCCGAAACTTCTTTGAGCGTTAAATGTGTTGTCAGTTTCGAATGACACAGTGGTAAAATCACAGCTTAATTTCACCGAGAAAGAGCCGGAAAGGCGTTCCGGCACCTCCTAGACTTTTTTTTTTCGGACTCGCGGGAACAAGTCGGCTCTGGAGATTTAAAATAGTACAAGCCTATTAAATCGCAACTTAACTATAATTTTGCAGCTGCACCGGCACCAGTGAACATGACAGTGGGTGGCCAAGCCTGAACTATGACCGAGCAGCTACAATGCAACTGTTTGAACGTTGCGACTGGCAGCAGTTGAAAACATGACGTCATAGCCACGTACTGTGCCGATATATATTGAACAGAATTAGGGAACCAAGTGACACTGCTACCGGGACAGACGATAGCACCAGATTATATTAAATCTTGTGATTTTATTGTTTCGATTATAAGAAATTATTTCAAAATCAAAAATGGCTGCGAAAAAGCAACTGTGTAAATCTGAATAGGTCGAAGAAAATCAGCCAGCCAGTTGATAAACGATGATTTATTAGCCCTTCCTAGGTTTCGATATCTCTAAAAATATCTTCTCCAGAAGGAGTGAGCCTTCTTACATCACATGATGATACATTAAATTAGCTGAAGCCGAGCGGCTCTTGTTGTATCTAAATCTGACAAAACAAAAATTATCCCAAGCCGTGGCATTAGATACCAGCAAGATTACATTTAGCGTAATTCACAACGAATACCCACTGGTAAATGTCCACTGGCAGAGGCACTTGTCAACATAAAATTGTAACAGGAGTCACAGGATAAAATATTTGTCTATCTTAGATGTACATCATGCCAGAGACTTAAGGCTAACAAAGTTGTGAGCATTCATTCTGAAGTATGCTAAATGTAATCTGGCTGCTGTCTAAAGCCACGGCTTGGGATAATTCTTGTTTTGTCAATTTTATATATGACAAGAGCCGCTCGGCTTCGGCTAATCTAATGTACCATCACGTGATGTAACAAGGCCCACTCCTTCTGAAGAAGATATTTTTAGAAAAACCGAAACCTAGGAAGGGCTAATAAACCTTGGTCTTGCAACTGGCTGGCTGATTTTCTTCAACCTCTTCAGAAAAACCGAAACCTAGGAAGGGCTAATAAACACCTTTGTCTTGCATTTGGCTGCCTGGTTTTCTTCAACCTCTTGAAGAAGATATTTTTAGAAAAACCGAAACCTAGGAAGGGCTAATAAACCTTGGTCTTGCAACTGGCTGGCTGATTTTCTTCAACCTCTTCAGAAAAACCGAAACCTAGGAAGGGCTAATAAACCTTTGTCTTGCATTTGGCTGCCTGGTTTTCTTCAACCTCTTGAAGAAGATATTTTTAGAAAAACCGAAACCTAGGAAGGGCTAATAAACCTTGGTCTTGCAACTGGCTGGCTGATTTTCTTCAACCTCTTCATAAGAAATTACGTTTTAATAATCTTAATTTTAGAGTGGTATTTGGTTTAAAAATGGTTTCTCTTTTAAGCTCATCACAAGTTTTCAAAAATCGAAACTTACGATTTTTGCTACTTTGTGGTCAGGGGGAGGAAGTTGTCTGGTCGAACAGGTATATTCCGACATCCAAAATTTTCGACATTAAGCACTGGATAAAAATATGTAATAAGATGTGGGAACAAATATTGGCGCACAAAGTTGTGAGACGCGATGCTCTCATGCTTTAAACAGGTTCTTTAACAATGAGCGTTCCAGAAATAACATTGGTTATCGTAAGACCTTCGCGTACAGTACCTTGCCACTTTGACTTGCCTCGTCGCAAAGAGTGAGGAGAGAGCTTCCCTCTCCGCCCCTCCCTCCCCCCCTCCTCCCCTCCCCGCTCCTCCTCTCTATCAGAATGACTGCCGCGCCCACCCACCCTCGCCCACACCGCTCCAACGCGCCTCGCTGCCGGCAGAAGCGGCATCAGTGTTTCCACTAACCAAGTTTGCGCCCATTGTGCCGCCGACAAAAGAGGCACAGGCGTCCTCGCCGTTGTTGACGAGAAGGTCGTGGAGTTCAGAATAGTGCTGCCTATTCACGTTCAACAAGAGCGAAGGCACAGACACACACACAACAAACGCAGATTCCGTCGAACCATTCTAGAAATCTAATCAGTATATGCTCCACTACTTAATTGTCTCGTATGTCACTCTTGTGATATTATATGTTGGTCGGTTCAAAAGCTCTTTTTATGTCACAAAATGACTTCACAGGCCTTCAATGTAATCTCCATTCTCCTGCAAAACAGCGTCGGAGCCTTTCGGAAAGTATTGTATTCGTGTTGCTGTGTCTGATTATTCGAGCCATTGTATCAGAAGCATCCTCAACGGTCTGAAACCGTTTACCTCTGTGTCGTTTCTTGAGTTTTGGAAACAAATCATAGAGTAGTGGGTTCATGTCATAGCTTTAGTCAATTATTCAAAATGACAGTCACAATCGCATTATTTATTTTGCCGCCAACCCGAGATGGGGTCATCTTCAGGGCAATTTACACTATTTGGTCGCCTGCTGGAGTCGTCACCCTGCCTGTGCACGGTTGATACAGTAGTTACCAACAGTGCACAGGCACGGTGACGACTCCAGCAAGCGACCAAATGGTGTAAATTGCCATGAAGATGACCCCATCGCGGGTTGAAACCGGTTGGCGGCAAAATAAATAATGCGATTGTGACTGTCATTTTGAATAATTGATTATAAGTAAATTAATCATTGTTTATCTCCATACAACTATGTTGTCTAAAAAAATCACAGCTTTAGGGTGGATGGTGAAGGATTTCCTATCCATAATTATCGAAAACAATACTGGTTAAGAAATATGTGGCAATGCGTTATCACGCAGAATGAGCATTCGAACCGCGACTCTATCGGACCTTCTTTCGTGAATCTTTGGCAATAAAACATTTGGCAGAAATTCTGCCTAGTATGGCCCTGTAACAGTGGTACCGTGCAACACTATCTGTAGTGTCACCCCATTCTTGTCTTCTCATAAGACATACTCGTCATCAGCTTCACTTTGGTCTGTTGGCGACGGCATGATTTGGCCGAAGTCAGGATGTGGGGACTATGAGGACAAATTTCAATTTTGGCTCAAAAAATAGGATTCGTCTTCCATCTGTGAGGACAGTACTGCTTAATGATTGATCTTCCTCTGTCTCGTAGCTTTGAAGCAAAAAAAAGAAAAATGGTTCTGATGGCTCTGAGCACTATGGGACTTGCCTGCTGAGGTCATCAGTCCCCTAGACTAACCAACCTAAGGACATCACACACATCCATTCCGGAGGCAGGATTCGAACCTGCAACCGTAGCGGTCGCGCGGTTCCAGACGGTAGCGCCTAGAACCGCTCGGCTACACCGACCGGCCGTTGAAGGAATTGTTGTGCAATTATGGTTTGCCTTAAGCTCGACACTCAGATGATGAGGAATCCATTTTGCAGCGAGTTTTCTGCAATTTATCGCTTATGATTCTGAACAACCAAGAGCCAGACATGTTTGTTTCATTTGCAGTTTCTCCGCATTTTTTGCGTCGATGTTCTTGTAATATTTTGTGAATAGCAGCAGACATATAGTCTGTTGCTTTTACATGTCTACCACTCCTTGGACTGCCTTCAGTGCTTGTAGGCCTTCATGAAAACATAAAGCTCACCGTAACACTGCGTTTCGATCCGATACTATAATCCACAAACTTCAGCTACAGCGTTGAGAATTTCGCTAAGGGTAGATAGGTGTTTTCCTCGCAAACTTTTATTTTGACCTCAGTCACTTTCCACCACTATTTCAAACACGAATATCTCACTCAAAGCAAAAATTATCATATCGGTAAAAACTAGTGGTGGTGGCTGAGAGCTTGGTCCACAGCTTACAGTTCGCACGCGGGGATCGTTCCACTGGTATGGACACGTGTGCGCTCTGTGCAGAGTTTTGAAGCGACCATCGTATTATTATAATGTGGGGGATACTAGTTTTGCAAAGTGTAGCAATTAGTGAGTCAAACGTGTTGTCTTTTTCCAGCTACTTCGCTATCTACTAAATACACCATTTCCGTAAGTTTATCGCAATAGGGTATTGTGGTAACACAATTTATCTTAAAATAAATTTTTACTTTGCGGCTGTGTGTGCGCTAATTTTAAACTTTCTGGCGTATTAAAACTACGTGCTGCGTCGGCATTCAAGTTTGAGGCATTTCCCTTTTGCGGACAAGTGCTGTGAGGGCGGGTTGTGAGTCGTGCTTACGTAGTCCAGGCGTAGACCAATTTGCTGTGAAAGCTAAAGGTCTCAGACTCGAATCCCAATAGTGCACACAGTTTCATTCTGCCAGGCAGTTACAAATCGGCACACAGGCAGTCGAAGAGTGAAAATTTGTTTGGAAACAGCTACATGACGGCCTTCTCAAGTTTGTATAGTGTTCCAATTCACACTCCCGGTAGAAATGCATTATGACAGAGACAACCGAAAAACTAACGTTCTTTTTCCGAAACTGTTTCAGTGAGTAAAGTAGTACTGGACCCAGGCTGAAGTGAAGTATTAAAGTATCGGACGAATGAGGTTTTCCTGTGCCACCTGCATCTTGGGTGATTATACTTACTGACGATTCTTCCAACGAATCTAATTCTATCATCTGCCTTTCCAACGAATTGGTTTGTGTGGTCTTTCCACTTCGAGTCGCTCCTCACGCACGCTCTGAGGTACACTGCCGGAAAAAATTAGTACACACTTTCAGAGGTTTCCTGTACACTCACAGAAATTATACAGGATTTTGGCTGGAAATCGTTAAAAGAAAGGCGTTTCTCGTTGCGACGGAATCTTCTCACGAAATTCCAGTCACCAACTTTCTCCTCCGAATGCGAAAATATTTTGTTGACACCGACCTACATAGGTAAGAACGATCACCACGAAAAAATAAGGGAAATAAGAGATCGTACGGAAAGATATAGGTGTTCATTATTTCCGCGCGCTATACGAGATTGGAATAATAGAGAATTGTGAAGGTGGTTCGATGAACCCTCTGCCAGGCACTTAAATGTGATTTGCAGAGTATCCATGTAGATGTAGATGTAGAAAATTTATTGTTCCAAAATCGCATCTAGAGTACATGAAATGATTACATTTACAGATCAATAGCACAAGCGATGCTGATGTACCAAGTATCTATACTTGCTGAAATACCCATATTAGCACGTGGTTTATCCTCCACAGGTGACAACGCAGGAGCTGATTCTGGTATCCAATCGACCGTACAGATGGTGAATAATATTCTGAGATACGTTATGCCGTGCCTGCTCGACCTGTTCACGTAGTTCTGTAAGAGTTGTCAGCTGGCGAATCTCACGAGTCACTTATCGTCCCATCATATCCCACATGTGCGCGATTGGAGACATGTCCGGAGATGGTGTTGAACAGGAAAGTTGCTGCACATCTTGAGAGCACGTTGAGTTTCACGGTCAGGTGCGGCGAGCAATATGCTGTTGGAACAACAAATTACATCCTGTTGTAAAAACGGCAAGAGAACGAGCCTAACAACATTCTGCGCTTACCAAGTGCTGGTTTACGTCCCCTCGAAGAAACACCAAATGTGAACGAGAGATATAGCTTATCGCACCCCAGACCATAAGTTGTAGAGGTGGTTCAGTGTACCTTGGCCAAATGCACTCTAAGAGACAGCGCTCAGCAGGTCTACGTCGTACGTCCAAAGGACGATCACTTGCATGCAGGCAGAATCTGCTTTCATCGCTGAAGACCACGGCGCGCCATTCCATCTTCCAAGTGATCCTCTGACGGCACCAGTCGAACAGTGCACGTCGATGTTGTGGCGTGAGTGGAAGACAGGCTACAGATGCACGTGCCTGTAGCCCCCCTGCTAATAACACGTTCGCAAAAGTTCTTGTTGATACGTCAGGGCTCACAAGTCGTCTTACCTGTGCTGTGGTAGCTGTACCACCTGCCACTCCTGCCCTTACAATGTGACGAACCTGGAGGGCGTCTGTGATGCATGGACGTCCAGGACCTGATCTTCGGGTGTGAGGATGTTCACATGACCTCTGATATCAGCATCGTTGCACAACCGACGCAGCACGTCTAACTTGTGTGCCAATTTTCCGAAAGTATCATCTGGCCACTAGTAAGGCCACGATTTGACCTCTTTCAAACTCGCTCAGTTGGCTGTAGGAAGCACGAGTGCGTCTCTGTAGCATCGTTGCCTGCTTGCTTCACGCGTTTACATCACACTGAGCCATCTGGCTGTGAGCATTCCCTATTAAAGGGTAGACACAGATGGCGCCGAGACAGGTATGCCACTATTCCATTGGTTGGCGGACACGTTGAAACCATTATCACTATATCTACTATCCGCCAGGTGACATATGTCGTCACCGGATCAAAATCGACGCCTTCTTATTAAGTGTACTAATCTTTTTCCGGCAGTGTATTTAATCGATGAAGCTACTTCCATTAATTGTTCAACAATCGTGTAGTCATAAAGCAGCGGTCTTTTCTTCTATTTATACACACTGCGTTGCATTTGATTTCCTTGAAAACACGTTTTATAGTCAAGATCGCATTAATTAATATATATTATTGACGATCGGTTTCGACAGTTGAAAATGTCGAATTCTGATCTGTAACATAATGCATTTAAATAGAATACATCTACAGTGATGATTAGTGAAAAAAAATGTTGTTCAACATTACTAGTAAGAAAGTTGAAACTGTACAATTTCATACCTTCAGATTTTTTTCCTACAAATCGTGTTCCATTACGAGTTTGTCACTCACCCCATGTCGTCATTATGATGGATTTTTTCGTTCGTCATTTCATACGCCTCGCGCAATATGGGTAAGTGAGGGGGGTGCGGGTGGGGGTGCTGTCAGCGGACGCAAGTCGTCGCTCTTCAAAGAAGAGTAAAAAAGCTTAGAAACATATTATAAATTTGGGTGTGGAGGTTGATAAAGTGAATGTTGGACATAATAAAAAGGCGTAGACTCAGATGCATAATGCAAAGTATAATAAAGGCGGATTTGTGGACTAAATAAAATATTTACGGAGATGAAATACCAAATTAATGTTTAACGAAAGATAGAAGACAAAGTTGCATAAGTTAAAAAAGTAAAAAGCCGATGTGTTGACTGATTAAGATAGACACAGACATGAGTGAAACGATGAGTTGGCCTAGACTGCCAGGGAGAGGGGTATCAGGAGATTGTAGCAGTTTATGTAGTAGGTAAGAGGGTGTTTGGGCGGGTGGATGTTGGGAGGAGGAATGCAGGAGAGCGGAGATGGACACTGTTCTGACCAAACCTTAGGTTATGGTAGAGAGGAATGAAGAGGAAGGGGCCACTGACCATGGGTGGTGGAGAGGGTTCTATTTAGATCTGGTAGGATATATATCAGTGCGGATTTCATGGTCGGGGAGAGGAAGGAGAGCATGGAGGTGTAAAGTGGATAATGGTAGTAGAGGCGTTGCAGAGAACCAGGATCAGAGAGCAGGGGAGAAGTTAGGGAGTGCGTAATGTTGAGTTTACGTGTAACATAGGATATCTGGAGGTGTTCACGATGGCAAACGAGGGAGAGGAATTTTATAAGTCGGTAGAGTTCGCGGGTGAGGGGACCTTAAGCGGATTCGAGAGGCTAGGTGGAATACATGGCGGTCGAGGATCTGTAGGGTGTGATAAAAGGACAGAGGAGTGGTAGTCTGACCAGGGACTTATAGGCGTGGAGGATTGTAGAGGGATGCAATCCCATGTCCAGCTGGTTAGTAGTTACAGTAATTGTAGCCTATTATGGGCTTTCTGTTGCAAGATTAGTAGAGTAGACTTTCAGGTTAGGTGGTGATCAAGTATTGGTACGACGTATTTTAGTATGATAGTAATTAACTGGATAGGACTGTCGTAAATGGTAAGATAAATGTCGTGGGCA
The DNA here is from genome assembly GCF_023898315.1 of Schistocerca nitens. Taxonomy (NCBI): domain Eukaryota; kingdom Metazoa; phylum Arthropoda; class Insecta; order Orthoptera; family Acrididae; genus Schistocerca; species Schistocerca nitens. The sequence goes on from NC_064617.1 coordinate 406,007,964, forward strand.
AGGAAGCTGTGGGTGCTTTGGCCTGTAAAAATTGCCTCGATTTGGTAGGGTTGATTTTGAGAACCTACGGGTTGCACCATGAGGTGACCTGATTGAGATGGAGCTGGAGTGATCGTTGGGATCTCTGGAGAGTAGGGCAGAGGGCGGGCAACGCATACCGCACGAGATGAACTTATCATATAGGCAGTGTAGAGAAGTTAACCCGTGGTCTGTGGGTAGCGTCTTTGATCAGTAATCAACACGTTCTCGGTCCCACGTACGAAACACTCCACCACTTAAATTTCGATTAATAATCGACATAGGCATCCGAAGGCTTCAGGCCTAAGAAGACATTCTTCCAACGGCCTTGTCAAAGGGAACGGAGGAGCGGACAGAGGTTCAGGACAGTCTTTTGTCTTTGGAACTGGAAACAACCCCTAAAGGCGGAAGAATCGGCAATGATCTACAGCGTGAGGATGCAGAAGGCAATGAAAACCACTGTATTAAAGATACATAACATGTATCCACAGGACATGTGGCCCGTAATTCGAAAAGAGTTGTGATGATCTCTCCATTGGCAAAAGGTTCCGGAATAGTCCCCCATTCGGATCTCCGGGAGATAACTGCCAAGGGGGAGGTGACTACGAGAAAAAGACTGAATCACCAACGAAATGATAACATTCTACATGTCGGGTCGTGGAATGTCAGAAGCATGAACGTGGTAGGGAAGCTAGAAAATTCAGAAAAGGGAAATGCAAACGCTCAATCTAGATATAGTAGGGGTCAGTGAAGTGAAATGGAAAGAAGACAACGATTTCTGGTCAAATGACTTTAGGGTAATATCAACAGCAGCAGAAAATGGCACAACAGGAGTAGGACTGGTTATGAATAAGGAGGTAGGTCACAGTGTGTTACTGTGAACAGTCAGTGATAGGGGTGTTAGTGTCAGAATCGACAGCAAACCAGCACCAACAACGATATTTCAGGTTTACATGCCGATGTCGCAAGCTGAATATGAAACGCTAGAGAAAGCGTATCAGGATATTGAAAGGGTAATACAGTACGTAAAGGGAGATGAAAATGTAATAGTCATGGGAGACTGGAATGCAGTTATAATGGGACGGAGTGGATGAAAAGGTTACAGGAGAATATGAGCTTTGGACAAGGAATGAGAGAAAGACTAATTTAGCTCTGTAATAAATTTCAGTTAGCAACAGTGAATATTTCGTTCACGAATCACGAGAAGAGGAGGTATACTTAGAAAAGGCCGAGTGATACGGGAAAATTTCAGTTAGATTACACCACGGTCAGACAGAGATTCCGAAATCAGATACTGGATTGTAAGGAGTACCCAGGAGCACATAGAGACTCGGATCACAATGTGGTAGTGATGAAGAGTAGGCTGAAGTTCCAGATATTAATCAGGAAGAATGAATATGCAAAGAAGTGGGACACGGAAGTACTAAGGAATGACGATATACGCTTGACGTTCTCTAAGGCCATAGATCCAGAAATAAAGAATAGCTCGTAGGCAGTACAGTTAAAGAGGAATAGACATCTCTAAAAAGAGCCATCACAGAAGTTGGAAAGAGAAACGTAGGTACAAAGAAGGTAACTGCGAAGAAACCGTGGGTAACAGAAGAAATACTTCAGTTGATCGATGAAAGGAAGGAAATGCAAAAATGTTCCGGGAAACTCAGGAAAACAGAAATACAAGTCGCTGAGGAATGAAATAAATAGGAAGTACAGGGAAGCTAAGACGAAATAGGTGCATGAGAAATGTCGGAAGGACTGACTCAGCATATAGGAAAGGCAAAACAACCTTCGTTGACATAAAAGCAAGGGTGGTAACGTGAAGAGTGCAACGGGAATTCCACTGTTAAATGCAGAGGAGAGAGCGGATGGATGGAAAAAATTCACTGAAAGCCTCTGTGAGGGAGAAGTTTGTCAGATGTGATAGAAGAAGAAACAGGAGTCGATTTAGAAGAGATAGGAGATCCAGTACTAAAATCAGAATTTAAAAGAGCTTTGGAGGACTTAAGATCTAATAAGGCAGAAGGGATTGATAGCATTCCATCAGAATTTCTAAAATTATTTGGGGAAGTGGCAACAAAACGACCATTCATGTTGGTGTGTAGTATGTATGAGTCTGGCGACATACCATCTGACTTTCGGAAAAATATCACCCACACAATTCCGAAGACCGTAAGAGCGGACAAGTGGGAGCGCTATCGCACAATCAACTTAGCAGCTCATGCATCCAAGTTGCTGACAAGGATGTTATACAGAAGAAGGGAAAAGAAAATTCAGGATGTGTTAGATGATGACCAGTTTGGCCTTAGTAAAGGTAAAGGCACTAGAGCGGCAATTCTGACGTTGTTGTTGATAATGTAAGCAAGACTAAAGAAAAAATCAAGATACGTTCATAGGATTTGTCGACTTGGAAAAAGCGTTCGACAATGTAAAATGGTGCAAGATGTTCGAAATTCTGAGAAAACCATGGGTAAGCTGTAGGGAGATGAGACGCCCGCTAAACCCGCTGGGCAGAACAGGTGATAAGGATGGTGGAAAGGGCCAAATAAGGTGTCGGTCAGGTTCACTCAATATTTTAACTTATTGTACTTTAATAACACCTTTAAACCGAAAAGGACATTTTTTTCACGACTGAAGGCCTCCAAACAATAAATCTTAAAGCAACAAGATAAATCTCAAGTGGTAAAAACATGTAGTTAAAATTGCAAATAAAATAATTAACATACATATACATAGCGAGGCTGAGAGCCTAAAGGCAAGGGTGAAAAGACAAACATAGACAAGATGCAATACAAACTGTTGAAGGCCCATACTAAAACTTTCAATATCTTAGAATAAATTACGGTAATTTTTTTTATTTTAGAATAAGGATATAAGTGGCTGTAGGCCCACAACTTATTTTCCAAAATTCTAAAATACATAAAGTCCAGTAAAAGCAAGAATCTTTTAAATCATTGGCTCATTGGCTATGACAAATTGTAAACAGACAATTAAACACCTGTGAGAAGGTCAATAAAGAAAACGGCGCTCAGATGCCCCCCAAGGAGGTCGGTCTGCCCTCGTTCACCTAGGTGAGACAGGTGGTGAGCCCAACTACACTTGATCCTTCGGAACTCAACCAGGGGACAGCCACGGACCGACCGACAAAACGACTAGCTTGCCGCCAATCGATACATGAGAACTTAAACACCAAAAGTTACGAACGTGATTATCCGCAATGAAATATGTATTAGCTGTCAAAACTACACACCATGTTGAATAGCGACAACAGGTGAGAAAAGGACGCTGCCTGCAATTACGTTAGTGGCCAGGAACACTAACTGCCAAAAGGTAGAAAATTCTGCTAGTACACTTGAATTTGGAATACGATAATACAGTTAACTTCACCCAAAAGGAACACTGGCTGAATTTACGTTAGTGGCCAGGGCAGGTAACCAAAACACTAACAGCCACAAGGCAGAAAATTGCGCTGGTGCACTTGAACTGTAGTCGATCAATATAGTTAATTGCACCGCAGGGCGGTTAAATTTCAGCAGTAGAAACACTCTGTGTTGCTCACTGGAAAACCTCCCCAACAGTGAACCATCGAAACGAACCACACAACATGAGTAGTTGAAACCTCTACTCAACTTTGACGTACTCGGTTGGTGATCCACGAAGCTTGTCGTGATCGGACAGCTCCACACGCGCTCCGACGCTGCGCAGGGACCGCCATCGGACCCAGCCGATTGCACGGCGTGGAGATAACTTCCCTGATCATCAGCGACCGACCGACTCACTGCCAGTACGTCGTCAACATTTAAAACAAGTTATCAGTGGAAATGACACCAACTACACACACAGATTGACAAACACTTGCACGACGACCTGAAAGATACCCAACAGTAACAAAGCACGCACGAATACAAATTGAGTGTCGAAGCACACACACACACACACACACACACATACGCAGCCGACTCATGAACGATCGGCAAGCCAAAATGCATCGTCCGGTAGGACGACCGACCGACGATCCACGCGCCGTGGCCCGGCTCAAGTGATGCGTGGCGGCAGTGGTCGGGCGACCCATATCGATGCAGACCTCACTGCTGCTCCAACCCGACTGCACTAGTGCCGCATTGCAACTCCCGACTTGCAGGTACGCGTTCCAACTGACTGGCAGCCCGAACCCGCGACCCAAACTGGCTTACGACGGACAACGACTGGGAAGTAATAGCAGTCGAGCAAAGATACTACGAGAGGTTCAAATGGTTCAAATGGCTCTGAGCACTAAGGGACTTAACTTCTGAGGTCATCAGTCCCCTAGAACTTAGAACTACTTAAACCTAACTAACCTAAGGACATCACACACATCCATGCCCGAGGCAGGATTCGAACCTGCGCGGTTCCAGACTGTAGTGCCTAGAACCGCTCGGCCATCCCGGCCGGCTACTACGAGAGGGGATGAATCAACACGCGCTGCTAACGCCACTCGCGGTCAGGCAAAGCAGCAACGCAGTGACAGTAGTAATTTAAATTTACGTAGTGACGTGGACGTACGTTAAAAACAGGGTGTAAAATACATGATGGCGGGAACACGAGCCAAGCACGGCTCAGGAGGGACGGATAACATACAATATGTACAAGAGCCAAGATGGAATAATAAGAGTGGACGTCCAAGAACGAAGTGCTCGGATTAAAAATGTGTAAGATAGGGATGTAGTCTTTCGCCCCTAATGTTCAATCTGTACTTGGAAGAAGTAATGATGGAAATGAAAGAAAGATTCAGGTGGAAGGCTATCAATGATACAATTCATTGATGTCATTGCTATCCTCAGTGAAAGTGGAGAAGAATTACATGATCTGCTGAATGGAATGAACAGTCTAATGATTATATAATATGGATTGAGAGTAAATAGAAGAAAAATAAAACTAATGAGAAGCAGCAGAAACGATAACATCAAGAAACTTAACATCAGGACTGACGGTCTAAGGAATTCTACTACCCAGGCAGCAAAATAACCAATGACGGACAGAGCAAGGAGGACATCGAAGCAGAGTAGCACTGGTAAAAAGGGCATTCCTGGCCAGAGAAGTCTATTAATATCAAACATGGGCCTGAATTTAAGATAGAAATTTCTGAAAATGTACGTTTTGAGCACAACATTGTATGGTAGTGAAACATGGACTGTGGGAAAACCAGAACAGAAGAGAATCGAAGCATTTGAGATGTGATGCTACAGACGAATGTTGGAAATTAGGTGTACTGATAAGGTAAGGAATGAGGAAGTTATGTGCAGAATCGGAGAGGAATGGAATACGTGGAAAACACATGTTAGGAAAGGGAACTGTAGAGGCGAAAAAGTGTAGAGAAAGACAGAGATTGGAATACATCCAGAAAGTAATTGAGGACGTAGGTTGTAAATGTCCCTCTGAGATGAAGAGGGTGGCACAGGAGAGGGATATATGATGATCCGCATCAAACCGGTCAGAAGACGAATGATTCGAAGAAAAAAAATAGGGCATATAAGGAGGAGAGAGGAATTATACTTGTTAATATACAGCACTTTATACATAGACCTGCCAAAAGTAAAACAGCTAGGAAGCGCCTTTTGCAAATGGGCATGTTCACAAGCGTAGCAGTCCACTGAGACTTGTTAGTTCTTATAGTGCACAATATATAGTAAAAATTCACATTTGTAAAAATGTTTATATTTACATGAGATGTTGTATAGATCATGGATAGATCTTTGTCGAAGTATACGGTGCAACTGGATGACAGTGAAGCAAAGATAAGCCATGCATACAGTTGCACCCACCAGATGGCTACTACGTAGGGATCTTAAAACCAGAATATAAATTATTTCCTTTTTTACATTTCAAATTACAATTTTTTGCAAACAGTCCTCTAACATAACATTTGAAAAACTGTACTGTTTTCAATATAAAAAATATTTTTACATTTCACCATAAATTTCAGAAGTTCTTGTTACAAATTGCTTTACAGGTAGGTTTTTGGTATTTATTTGGTTACAATGTATTTCAAATTTATTGTGACGTGTGCATGCCATCCACATGCAATCGGTATGTACAGTCAGCGTAAATTTTCTAAGACAAAAACAAAAAACCAAGACTTCACAAAGGAATTACCTGAATGGGACTGAAATCAGTAGGTGTGATGTACGTGTCCAGAGAAACAAATCATTACAATTTCCGAAAAATTGGATAACTTGTTCAAGACAAAGATCTTCACTAACTGAGGAAGTCAATAATGAGTTGGTCCACCTCTGATCCTTATGCTAGCAGTCATTTGGCTTGACACTGACTGAAGACATGGATGCTCTCCTAAGGGATGTTGTTGTTGTGGTCTTCAGTCCAGAGACTGGTTTGATGCAGCTCTCCATGCTACTATACCCTGTGCAAGCTTCTTCATCTCCCAGTACCTACTCCAAACTACATCCTTCTGAATCTGTTTTGTGTATTCATCCCTTGGTCTCCCCCTACGATTTTTACCCTCCACGCTGCCCTCCAGTACCAAATTGGTGATCCCTTGATGCCTCAGAATATGCCCTACCAACCGATTCCTTCTTCTAGTCAAGTTGTGCCACAAATTTCTCTTCTCTCCAATTGTATTCAATGCCTCCTCATTAGTTATGTGATCTAACTAGTTCACAACGTCGAATAAAAATATAGTACTTCGTACTTCTTTCTACATCCTGTGTTTCGACCCCGTTATGGTTTCTGAGGGATATCGTGCCCAATTCTGGCCAACTGGCGTGTTAGATCGTCGAAATTCCGAGCTGTTCGGAGGGTGTTGGCCATAATGCCCAAACGTTCTCGATTGGGGAGACCTCCGGCGACCTTGCTGGTCAAAGTAAGGTTTGGCAAGCACGAAGGCAAGCATTAGAAACGCCGTGTGAGAGTCAGCATTATCTTGCTGAAAAGTAAGCCCCGGACAGCTTGTCAAGAAGGGCAATAAATCGTGACGTAGAATATCATCGACATATCGCTGTGCCATACGGGTGCCGAGGATTACAGCAAAGGGAGTGCTGCTGTGAAATGAAGTGGCTCGCCAGACCTCCAGACACGTCCTCACTGGTCATCGGAGCTCAGTTCGAAGCGGGTCTCATTACCGAAGACCATTCTGTTCCAGTCAACGACATTCCTGGCCGAAGACGTGTCTGGGGACGTGTATTCTGTGAGCATTAGTGATCGTATAACACTCCCTCGGAGTACTCCGTAAGTTTCTTTTACGTCTGACTACTTTTGCCCGTTAAGAATGATGCTGTCTTCTATTCGTCAGTAATTATTCGCTCTACTCACAAAGGTCGCCCCTTTCGTCTGCGTAAGTATATTTTTTATTAGGTGACAGTGCGTAATTGTATCTTACGTCTTTCGGAAGCCAAGGAACGTGGCATCCATCTGGGCGCCGATATATTCTGCCTTCTGGGTCTCGTGGAGAAACGGATCTAGCTATGTTTCACACGATCGTTGTTTGAGAATCCATACCGCTGTCAGCAAAGTTTTCGGCCACCAGAAAGGTGATAATACGCGAGCATCAAACATGTTCTAGAATTCTACGACAGACTGACGTCATTGATCTAGACCTACAGTTGTGTACGTCTTTACGAGTACCGTTCTCGAAAACTGAGACAACCTGTGCATAATTTACGTCATCGGGACGCTTCACTCCCTCCACTACCTACGAAGACAGTTGCTAGAAGAGGAGCTATCTATCCGGTGTAGAATCGTGTACATATCCCATCAAGTCCAGTCGCCTTTCTTCTGAGTGACTTTAGATGATCTATTCTGTAATCACTTATTTCGATATCTTTCATTTTTTTCGTTCGTGCAACTGTTGAAAGGAAGAACACAGTACAATCGTTCACAATGTCGAATAAAAAACTAGTACTTCGAAATTCTTTCTACATCCTGTGTTTCGATCCCGTTATGGTTTCTGAGTGGACCATTACAGACAACCCTTCTTTTCGTAAAGTGGCAATGCGCCCACGGTCTAAGCTCGACATTACCCTTCCGACTGAACAGAATACTCAACAAAGTCGCATTCACGATTGGCGACGCTGTTTGATGTTCCGCCGGAAGTGAAAAAGTGCTCCGCAAAGAACTGTTAATACCATGCAGGGTTTTTTCGACATTTTGACGAAACTAATTATAGTTTTAAAATTTCATTGTGATTTCTGTGTTATTGGTTATGATTCATAATTGAAGTAATCACCGAATAAAGCAAGCTTTTTCCCATGTTTTAAAATTTTATTAACCTTGAAAATAAATAAGGTGTTCAGTCAGAGTGCCAGGATTCTCGAAGTATTCCGTCAGAGGAAAAGTTTGGGATCCCCTGAATTATACTGATAAGAGAAATACCCCCGTTCCAACCAGTACAACCGAATAAAATTATGTTAAAACAGGGAGATAGGTTTGCTCGAACAGCCTAATCATATTATTTACCGCTAAAATTCCGCTTTTGTGTACAACTCACATTCGAAGATTAAGGAATGGGACAGCTTGTGTCAAAGATCTGCATAACGTCATTATTGTGAGAACTATCTTCCTAACGTGAATATTTTGACTAATATCACTTGGCTAATGCAATTCAGCTACAATGAAAATGTTGTAGTATGACCACATGTTGCCCTTCTTAGCTGTGCACAGTTTTCCATTCCATATGAACAACAGACGCACCTTCGCATTTTAAAACAATTTTATTCAGATTTAACAGTTCAAGCTGGGTATTTACATTTTATCTCGAACACACAGACAGCTACACCATGTGATTATTTTTCATCAAAACACAGGCGATGTCCTGAAAGCAATTCATCAAAGCTGACAGGTGGATGCAAAATTTCTTAACTTCCGAAAAGCATTTTACTCGCTAGCACATCAATATTTACTAACAAAAGTACTGTCAAGCAAAATTTGTGACTGGGTTGAGGATTCAGGAAACAGCGTGTTATCTTGGGAGGAGAGACGGTGACAGTACGAGCTTCAGGAGTGTCTCAGGGTGTTGGGATCCTGTTATTTACACGCTGTATATTAATGGACAGGCAGACAATATTAATAGCAGCCTGATACCTTCCTCCTCATGGACTACAAACCTAACATTGGTGGGCAGGTTTGAGCTTGCAATTGACCCACTAAGCTATGCTGGCGGAAGCTATACTCCCATGCCAAATTGGTCAGCAGGTGAGAGACCAGAGAAATAGTAATCCCGCTAGGGAAATTCCCTTCTTGGGAATATGTGTGCGGCAACCACATGGGCCTTCGTCTGATGTTTTCACTTACTTGTGTCGAACTACTTCTGCATTTCCTGTAGACCTCTCTTGGCTAAATCTTGTTTCTTCTTCTTTTTTTTTCAGCCCCGACGGTACTTGCCTGCAAGGCCCAAGGGTGTCTTTCATTGTCATCTTCGATAGGGGAGGAAGACCTCCTCAGGGTAAGAGAGAAAAGCCTTAAGATAAAGCCTGGCCCTCCGCGGTGGGGATCACGCGAAAAGGCTGGTATCTCATCCATGTAAAAAACATTATATTGCAACCTCAAAATAAGACTCGTACGAAAACCGAAATTAATGGATGATGACCAGGTAAGGAAAAGTTTAAGAATTACGAATTAAAATACGTACATGTTGCCGCATGAAATGTTCGGAGTCTGTGGATGCATGAGATAGAAGCCCAACCGAGCAATATGGCGCAGAGGATAGCACACTGGACTCGCACTCGGGAGGGTCCGGCCATCATGATTTAGGTTTTCCGTGATTTCCCTAAATCGCTTCAGGCAAATTCCGGGATGGTTCCCTTGAAAGGGCACGCCGTCTTCCTTCCCAATCCTTCCCTAATACGATGGCGCCAATGACCTCGCTGTTTGGTCCCCTCCCTCAAATCAACCAACCAACCATACAAACCAAAAGAAGTTGAAAGGTACCATATATCTAGAAAATTACGTTATGTTATACAGAGGAGTGGCATTTGAGCAAAGAGCGTGTAATGGAGAGGCAGCATTGATAACCAGAAAATAGCAAGATAACATACAGCAGTATGGACTAGTAAACGAAAGTATCATTACAGTGAAACTGAAATATGATAGAGGATATCTAACAGTTATAGGAAAATATGCAGCAGAGGAAGTAAGGAAGAAAGAAACATATCAGTACTACGATGTGATTACAGAAGCAAACGAATAAAATAAACAACACTGACCATATCGGCCGGCCGGAGTGGCCGAGCGGTTCTAGGCGCTACAGTCTGGAGCCGCGTTACCGCTACAATCGCAGGTTCGAATCCTGCTTCGGGCATGGATGTGTGTGCTGTCCTTAGGTTAGTTAGGTTTAAGTAGTTCTAAGTTCTAGGGGACTGATGACCTCAGCAGTTAAGTCCCATAGTGCTCAGAGCCATTTTTGAACTGACCATATCATCTAGTGGGAGACTAAATGCAAGAATTAGTAAACAACTCATCCATCAGTTGATCAGCAGCATTAGAGGAGGTACCTTTAATAACACTGGAATAAAATTGAGAGAGTTTGTCGCCTTTAATAAACTTATGTAAAGTAAACAATACATTTTAAGAAGAAACATAAAGGTAAATAGACATGATCTGCACATCGCCACAGATCTCTTGTAGACCACATAATCCAATAAAGATAAAAAGTCAGTCGTCATCTGCACAAAGAAACTTTTATTTGGTTCACGTTATCGGTTTCAACGGTTTAAACTGTCATCTACAGAAGTGCAATAGTCTCAAATCACTGGTAAGCCAAAGTCAAAATAAGAGTCGGACGGTAGTGTCCTTTGAGACAGAATCGATAAAATAGAGTAACATCGCTAAAATATATATGTGTGATGTGCAGCAAACAGTGAACTGTCAAATGTAAATCATATGTAGTATGTGCAACGAAAGTCAACCAAATGTAATCGAACGCAAGCAAGATTGGAAAGTGCAAGTATTGCGTATACCACTTCATAGAATCCTTCGACAGTCAATGGAATGTAGTTTACGGAAGAAGGGGTGGAAAAAGGAGTATGGGAAGGGTGAGGCATAAAGCCTAATCCCTGACTGGCGGAAGAAGAAAACCTCAGACTTTTCGCTGATGATGTAGTTATTTCGAAACGAGTCGGCTTCTCACCTTGTTTCATTAACACGTTAACATGACGCTACCCTGAAACTTCCTGACGGATTAAAGCTGTGTGCAGGACCGAGACTCGAACTCGGGACCTTTGCCTTTCGCGGGCAAGTGCTCTACCAACTGAGCTACCCAAGCACGACTCACGACCAGTTCTCACAGCTTCACTTCCGCCAGTACCTCGTCTCCTACCTTCCGAACTCCACAGAAGCTCTCCTGCGAGCCTTGCAGAATTAGCACTCCTCGAACAAAGGATATTGCTCAGATGGTAGAGCCTTTCCCCGTGAAAGGCAAATGTCTCGAGTTCGAGTCTTGGTCCGGCACACAGTTTTAATCTGCCAGGAAGTTTCATATCAGCGCACACTCCGCTGCAGAGTGAAAATTTCATTCTGACGCTACCCTGTCAGATCCAAAGAGGTACGCATAAATATTCATGCTGATACTGCATCTTATAGCTTCCAACTTCGTACGAGCATGACCTGGGCTGACAGGAACGTCTAGCATAGCTCGTTGGACACCCAAATAGCAGAAAGTGTCGCATGTCTCACGGAAGGCTCTGTGGTTGTGGTGGTCGAAACGCTACTTCTCGCAGGAGTTCGCTTTTGCTGCAGCTGAACTTCGGCGTTGTGTGATTCGCATACTGTCGTTTCTGTCTTGGTTCTGGTCGGCCACGCAGCCGTCATTTTCCAGCTGCTGTGCTGTGTTCACTTTACATAGTTGCAGGTTTGCAGGCCTTCTCGCCCCCCCTCCCCCCCCCCCCCCCCCGGATGGGTCATCATCAACAGGAACATGGCATAACTCAGTGAGACACTGCAGATAGTTTGGAATTTAATCGCGGACATTGGCACATATTTTGCTGCTGAGGAATGTATATACCTGAGTGATGTCATTCGTGATGTCGCAGCTGATGTGTACATGTAAACATGAAATGTGCGAAGGGGAAGGAAAGGGGGAGGATGGGTGGGAGACCATAACGGCTAGCAGCAAAAGGCATTGTGTTATTTCAAAAGTTAAAAATTTGTGCCCGACCGTGACTCGAACCCTGATACACTGTTTTCATGAGCGGTTGCATTAACCGCTTCGGCCATCCCGACACGTCGTCGGCTGACTTAAATTTTCAGCTAATCGCACGTTGCACTGCAGAGTCCGTTGTCCATTAAACTCACTACTCGCAAATCCTGATTCCCGTAGGAGTTCGGACGATATTTGTGCATTCGCACTGAAACAACCGTCGAGGAGCTGTTCCCCTCTTTTCTCAGAAATATATAGATATCTGAATGATGTTGGTTCTCTTCGGCATTTCTGTCACTATTTTCCACCCATCCTTTCCCTTTCCTTCCCCCTCCTACATTTCATATTTACTGGTAATCAGTAACTGTTGGTCATCACCCCTCATCTCCTTTGCCGGAAAATTACCAACAGCGCCTGATGTACCTTGGCGGTTAACCATCCAAGTACCGTCCATGCCCGGTGATACATAACTTTGGTGATCTGACGGAAACCCCTGTACTCAAAGTGGCAAGGCCGTATGCACTCTTGGAGATAAATGCAAGTTATTCCGAGGAAGCCTGCTTACAAAATTTCAAGGACTAATTATTAAGAGAAGAATCTAAAGACATTCTTCAAGCTCCTACGCCCCGCTCACGTAGGATTCGTGAAGACAACATTAGAGTTACACCACGTACAGACGCATTTAAGTGGTCGGTATTTCCCTTGCTCCACAGGCGATTTGAACGCGAAGAAACACTAATACCGCCAGAGTATGATTGCAGATATATAAAAAGATATCTGCAATTTTAAAAAAGAATACATATTTGTTGGTGGGTCGTGGAGACTCGAAAGCTTTTTAAGTAATTTATATTCCTTTCTTGCAAACAGTGCTCCCAAAGTTAACCTTAGTAAGCGTCATTGTACTGTGTAGTTTACAGACAGCTTACGCCACCAACAAATGAATCATGTAAAATACGGCATAATTTTTTTCAGTTCTTAGACTTGCCTGATAGGGTGGAAAAGAAGCAAAAGGAATCGACAGAAAAGAGATAAGGGCTCCAGTATTAGAATCAGAACTTAAAAAGGGCTTTGAAAGACCTATAATAGAATAAGGTAGAAGGGGTAAGTAATATTCCATCGGAATTTCTAAAAAACATAGGGGGAAGTGGCAACAATAGGACTACTCACTTAGGGGCGTAGAATATAAAAGCCTGACGATATAACATCAGACTTTCGGTAAAAGAGCATGCGCTGAAGGAGCCGACAGCTGCGAGAATTATTTCACAATCAGCATAGCAGCTCATGCATCCAAGTTGCTGACAAGAATAACATACAGAAGAATGGAAAACTGAGCATGTGTTAGGCGAAGACATTTTGGCTTTCGGAAATGTAAACGCACCAGAGAGACAGTTCTGACGTTATAGTTAGTAATGGAAGCACGACTAAAGAAAAATCAAGACACGTTCATGAGATTTGTCGACCTATAAAAGCGTTCGACAATATAAAATGGTGCAAGATGTTCGAAATTCTCAGAGAATAGGGTAAGCTATAGGGAGTAACGCTCGTATGCAACATGCACGAGAGCCAAGAGAGAATAATAACAGTGGAAGACCAAGAAAGAAATGCTCGCATTAAAAAGAATGTAAGACGGGGATATAGTCTTTGGCTGTTACTGTTCAATCTGGCAATGATGGCTATTAAAGAAAGGTTCAGGAGTAGGGTCAAAATTCAAGGTGAAAGGGTATCAATGAAACGATTGGGAGATGAAATTGCTATCCTGAGTGAAAGTGGAGCAGAATTACTTGATATGCTGAATGGAATGAATAGTCGAATGCGTACATGATACGTACAGAGAGTAAATCGAAGAAAGACGAAGCAATGAGAAGTACCGGAAATGGGGGCAATTAATATCAGAATTGAGGATCACGAAATAAACGAAGTTACCTAGACATGTAAGTATTTGTATGGAGTGTAGCCATTGTGCCAATTCTCTGGCGCGTTCCGTATCCGGCACTATCGATAACGACTATCGAGGGAAGCTGTCCGATCTCTGACCAAGGCAGCACAACTCGACACGTCCACTGCTTCTTGAGTACTTTCCCCGGATTGATTCTCGATCAAAGATAATGATAACAAGCGCGTCTGCAATGACTGCAGCGACGTCAATAGGTCTTCAATTTGCTTCTTACCCTCACCAGATTGACCCGACGAGAGAAGATCTATAAGAACCTTCCTATAATGCAGAAGGTGTGCGTGAATACGAGCTACCTGTTTCTGAGTGGGTGTCTCTCCCGTAAACAAATCCAGAATCGGCTCTAATTGCTGAAGATTATGTGCTACGCTTGCCAAGGATTCACCCAATATCGGAAAATTGTCCGCGGCAATTTTGACCGGTAATCCGAGCGCCGCGCGCAATCGCGACGCCAACTCGGGAACGGTGTCATCTAATGCTTGACCGCGAATGCGCAGCTCACTACGGACCTGATCGCGTCGCAGATATCGTAGTCCGGGAACTGGTCGGGCACTCATGACAGCAGTCCGAACTGAAAACACAGTACAAGAACAAATGAGTACAATACCAAACAAGACCAAAATACTTATGATTAAAGCTATTTGCGTGCAAAAACCCCCCAGAGGAAGGATGGTAGCTCTGCTACCATTGAGCCGACGATTTGGATGGGATTCGGTTAATGAAAAGGGGACATACAATTCAAGGTTTATTTCCCCAAAACAATTAATTAATTGTAATTAATTACACTGTGGCTTACAAATTACAGTGACACAAACAAATCAAGCTGCTTACAATATGAGGTAATAAAAATGTTATATGCCACAGGTGAACAGAGAAACTTATTTGTGTCGTTTGAATCACTGCCAAACAAAACTGTTTACAATTTGATACATTAAAAAACAATCATTGTGCATTAAACTACATACTTTCACTTAATACAGTTAAATTTTATAATGTGAAGCACAAATGTATAATTTACAATTAAATTTGCAGTCGAAGTTACTCCTTACTATACCTTCTTTAAAAGAGTGATAAAATTTCCAAAAGTTATCTCAATTAAAAATGCCCTAAAACCCTTAACACAACAACACATACATGACTAGCTCAAATAATAAATATATGTGCGGCAAAGCCCAACATTTGCTTCCTTACAGAAGGTTTGCTGATTTCAACAGCGCAGACCACATTTAAACTCTAGCCAACATGAGCCGCTTGCCGGTCAAAACATGTTACGACTGCGGCAGCGGGCAAACTTACATGGGTAATAAAAGAACACAGGCCACCTAGCAATCTTACCAAAATCAGTTTACACGAAGGAGGAAGAGGGGGGGGGGAGACATAATAAATACCATATGCAAGTGCACTTGCCAAACCTACTACTAAAAATACAGTATAAAAGGATCTCAATTAATGACAAAATCCGGGATAGGCCCGGCAATATTGCACTTGAGCGCTAGTAGCCAAAATAAGGTTGACAGATACCAAGGTCTGACATCATCTTAGGGCTAACTAGCACAACAAATAAATAATAGTAAAAGAACAAGCAAATGGCAATGCCCAAGAATTTGAATAGGATTAAGTACACACGAGGCTAAAATCAATTGCTAGCACCTTGGACATCGTCTTAGGCTTAATTGACACTACAAATAAATAAAGGTAAAATAATAGGCAAATGACAATGCCCAGCAATTTAAATAAAAATAAGTAAGCACAAGGCTAAAAGCAATTGCTAGCAACTTAACAAGCACACATAAAAATATCAGACTGTTGCCACATCACAAAACGGCGCGCGCAGTCCCCAGCAAGCCAGAAAACCAATAACACACACTCCAGCAACCGAGCCAGCCTGACCACAGTAATTTCAACTCAGAATCAGGGCGCGTGAGCACACCGGGTCCACGCAAAACACACACTGCCAAATAATTCCCAACAACAGATACGGCTGCCCCCTGGCGAGAAAACGGGGGCGACGACCGGGTACACACCAGCAGAAAACTCGACACCTACACTCCGGCCAAAACGGAATCACGCAGAAAAAATATAAACAACAGCTGAAGCAAGGTGAAACGAACCCCGCCACGTAGACCGGACAGAGCAAACACACAGAAAGCCTGCCCTGCAGTCCTTGCAACTCCTGGGTGCGGAACCCCAAGCGATGTCGTGGCACCCTTTTCAGAGGCGGAGAACCTCGAGCGATCGCGTGCGGGGATCCATCAGTTGTGCACTACAGCACGTCACCAACACGCCACACCACCCAACGGCCAAATCAACGAGGCCCGCCAACAACGAGACCACACCTCCGTGCCGGGGTGGAAGGCAAAATACCACCAGCTCGTTGCGAATCCAACTGCCTATCCGAGCGCGCGCAGCCCCTCGCGAAAAACGCTCCAAAGGGCAGCAGCCGCCTTAGCGCCTGCGCAGGCTGAATCAGACTGAAACAGAAATACAAGGCTCTATCGATAGTGCCGGATACGCAGCGCGCCAGAGAAATGGCACAGCCATGTATGGAAGTGAAACGTGGATGATAAACAGTTTAGACAAGAAGAGAATAGAAGCTTTCGAAATGTGGTGCTACAGAAGAATGCTGAAGATTAGATGGATAGATCACATAACTCTTAATAATAATAAGCGTATGGCATTGGGGGCCGGGAGACCCCTCGCGGGGCGGTTCGGCCGCCACTCCACAAGTTCTTTAACGCCACTACGGCGACTTGCCAGTTAATGAGGATGAAATGAGGATGAAAGACACACAACACCCAGTCATCTCGAGGCAGAGAAAATCCCTGACCCCGTGCGCGGGAAGCGAGAACGCTACCGCAAGACCACGAGCCGCGGACATCACATAACTGATGAGGAGATATTGAATAGGATTGGAGAGAAAAGAAATTTGTGGCACAACTTGACTAGAAGAAGGGATCGGTTGGTAGGACATATTCTGAGGCATCAAGGGATCACCTATTTAGTATTGGAGGGTAGATGGAGGGTAAAAATCGTAGACGGAGACCAAGATATGAATACACTAAACAGATTCAGAAGGATGTGGGTTGCAGTAGGTACTGGGAGATTAAGAAGCTTGCACAGGATAGAGTAGTATGGGGAGCTGCATCAAACCAGTCTCTGGACTGAAGACCACAACAACAACAACCTAGACATCAAAGCCGACAGAAGTCTAATAGTATCAAACATAGGCCTTAATTTGAGGAAGCAATTTCTGAGAATGTACGTTCGGATCACAGCGTTATGTGGTACTGAAACATGGACTGTGAGAAATCGGAAACACAAGAGAATCGAAGCATTTGAAATGTGGTGTTACAGAAGAATGTTGAAAATTAGGTGGGCTGGTAAGGTAAGAAATGAGGAGGTCGCCGCAGAAGTGGCGAGGAAAGGAGTAACTGGAGAACCACTGAAAAGAAGAACAGAGAGGATGATAGGACATGTGTTAAGAAATTGAGTAATTTCCATGATACTAGCAGAACCTGTAGAGGGTTAAAAACTGTAGAGGAAGACAGCGATTGGTTATACATCCAGCTAATAACTGAGGACCTACGTTGCAAATGCTACTCTGAGATTAGAATAAAAAACAAATTCGTGGTGGGCCGCATCAAACCAGTCAAAATACTGATGACTAAAGAAAGAAAAGAAAACTTAGACTTTTCTTCATTTTCTGCAGAAAGTATTTGAGACTTAACACCAGAAAACGAATCTCAAAGCGTTTCCCTTATAGAGGCAAAGGAACATCTGGAGCAGACGGCGAACCCCCAAAAGAACGGCGCCGGCAGGCGGCTGACCGCTATCGGGGCTACACCACATCAGAAGCCGGCAGCCGCTCTTGCAGGCGAGCGCTCGCTCGCTTTCGCCCAGCCCCGTCACTGGATAACATAACGCTGCAATATCCCAGAACACTGGTGGCGCCTAGCAGCAGAGAAAAGAGGCTAGCTTATCTCTGACGCTGTATTATGAATTACGACGCCACACGGGGTATGAGCGCTCTACAGAAATTTTCCTCACTGTCAAGTGGCTCTGGTATTTTCGTTACGCAAGCTGTAGTAGACGTCGAAAAAATTATAAAAAGTTTCCAGTTTACTGCCTTAAAATTACGAGCATTGCAAGCACTGTCGCCATATCAAGTCAATATCTACTCAAAAGTTGACGTTTTCCAGGACGAAATACTAGAAAAGTAAAAGTTAGCAATAAGGGAGGATGAGGGAATTTGTGCCTCAGGAGATTTTATAATTAATCTTACGACTGTAACCTTAAAAATCATGGAGTTTCATTTAATTTATCCCTGTTTAAGTGCTAAGATCATGTCACTTTTGAATGACACCATACACTGCAAAAAAGAAAGTACACTTGGGAAGAGGATGCCGAGTTTGACCCGATGACGGCATTGTTACCTGGAAGATAGTGGATGTACTGATAATGATTTCAAAGTCGTCCGCCAGCAGATAGCATAGTGGCATAATTACTAGAAGGCCATCCGTGTCTGTCCTTTAATAGGGAATGCTCACAGTCAGAAGGCTCAGAGTGCTGCGAACGTGTGAAGCAAGCAGGCAACCATGTCACGGAGACGCACTCATACCTCCTACAGCAACCAAACGAGTTTGAAATGGGTCAAAGGAGATCGAATTGTGGCCTTCTTAGTGGCAGTTCGGAACTTCAAGAGAATTGCCACACCAGTTGCACGTGCTGCGTCCCAAGTGCAATGGTCACGTGAACATTCTCACGCCAGTAAAAGAGGTTCTGGAGGTCCAAACAGCACAGACGTCCGCCGGGTTCGTCGTATTGTAAGAGCAGCAGTGGCAGATCTTACAGCTGCCGCAGCACACGTAAGTGGGCTTACGAGCGGAGCCTGTCAGCACGATCTCTTGCGAACCGGTTATTAGCAGTACGACTATAGGCACACATACCTCTAACCTGTCTTCCACTCACGCCACAGAATCGAAGTGTACGGCTCGACTGCAATGGCGGGCAGTGGTCTTCAACGATGAAAACAGATTATGCCTGCACCCAACTGATGGTCGTTTGCGCGTACGTCGTAGACCTGGTGAGCGCTGTCTGGTAGAGTCCTTTCGTCCAACATAAATTGGCCCCACCCCAGGATCGGTATGTGCAGAATGTTGATAGACCCGTTCCTTTGCAGTTCCTGCAACAGGAAGGTGATGTTTTGTTCCAACGGAATAATGCTCGCGCACACACTCCCGTAAAACTCAACGTGATCTGCAATACGTGCAGCAACTTCCCTGGCCAGCATGGTTCCGGACTTGTCTCCAGTCGAGCCCGTGTGGGATATGGTGGCACGAGAAGTGACTTGTGCAACTCGTCAGCCTAACTCTTAGACAGTTACATGAACAAGTCGGGCAGATACCAGAGTCAGCGCCAACACTGCCAACCGTGGAGACTACACTAAATACAAATATAAGTGTTCCAGCATGGGTCGATACCTTGTATCTCAGATCCGCTTGTGCTATTGATCTATAAATGAAATCATTTCATGAACTGATATCCATTCTTGCAACAATAAATGTTGAGTGTATTGGAAACTTCTAAATGGTATACTAACTTTTTTCGGCAATGCATATCTCCTGTGGCGCCATATCCGTCCTAATTTTTACATTGCACCATTTTAACCGAACACGGTGGAAAAGGGTCAAATCAAATGAGGTTAAGTAGAGCATAGTAAGTACCCGTGGTCTAGGGACAGCCGGCACGGTAGCTCAGCGTGTTCGGTAAGAGGCTTAGTTCCCTCTGCAATAAAAATAACTGAGTTAATCGATCACCAACGAACTTAAACGGATGTCTTACGACGTCCGCCCCGAGCAGATGCAACGATCAAAATAGAACAAAATGAGATTTTTTTTAAAAAAAAAGGGGGGGGGTAGCGTCTTCGGTCCCGGGTTCGATCCCCGCCACTGCCTAAATTTTGATAAATAATCAGCATTGGCGGCCGAAGACTTCCGGCATAAGAAGACAGCCTCATTCTGCCAACGGCCTTGTCAAGGCGCAGGAGCGGATAGAGGTTCAGGGCACTCTCTTGTCCTAGGGGTGGGAAATTGCCCCTAAAGGCGGAAGAATCAGCAATGATCAACGACATGAGGATGCAGAAGGCAATGGAAACCACTGCATTAAAGACACGTAACGTGTATCCACAGGACATGTGGCCTGTAATTGAAGAAGTGTCATGATGATCTCTCCATTGGCAAAAGATTCCGGAATAGTCCCCCATTCGGATCTCCGGGAGGGGACTGCCAAGGGGGAGGTTACCATGGGAAAAAGATTGAATAATCAACGAAAGGATAACGTTCTACGAGTCGGGGCGTGGAATGTCAGAAGGTTGAACGTGGTAGGGAAACTAGAGAATCTGAAAAGGGAAATGCAAAGGCTCATCTAGATATAGTAGGGGTCAGTGAAGTGAAGTGGAAGGAAGACAATGATTTCTGGTCAGATGAGTATCGGGTAATATCAACAGCAGCAGAAAATGGTATAACAGGTGTAGGATTCGTTATGAATAGGAAGGTAGGGCAGAGGGTGTGTTACTGTGAACAGTTCAGTGACCGGATTGCTCTAATCAGAATCGACAGTAGACCAACACCGACAACGGTAGTTCAGGTATACATGCCGACGTCGCAAGCTGAAGATGAGCAGATAGAGAACGTGTATGAGGATATTGAAAGGGTAATGCAGTATGTAAAGGGGGACGAAAATCTAATACTCATGGGCGACTGGAATGCAGTTGTAGTGGAAGGAGTAGAAGAAAAGGTTACTGGAGAATATGGGCTTGGGACAAGGAATGATAGAGGAGAAAGACTAATTGAGTTCTGTAACAAGTTTCAGCTAGTATTAGCGAATACTCTGTTCAAGAATCACAAGAGGAGGAGGTATACTTGGAAAAGGCCGGGAGATACGGGAAGATTTCAATTAGATTACATCATGGTCAGACAGAGATTCCGAAATCAGATACTGGATTGTAAGGCGTACCCAGGAGCAGATACAGACTCAGATCACAATATAGTAGTGATGAAGAGTAGGCTGAAGTTCAAGACATTAGTCAGGAAGAACCAATACGCAAAGAAGTGGGATACGGAAGTACTAAGGAATGACGAGATACGTTTGAAGTTCTCTAACGCTATAGATACAGCAATAAGGAATAGCGCAGTAGGCAGTACAGTTGAAGAGGAATGGACATCTCTAAAAAGGGCCATCACAGAAGTTGGGAAGGAAAACATAGGTACAAAGAAGGTAGCTGCGAAGAAACCATGGGTAACAGAAGAAATACTTCAGTTGATTGATGAAAGGAGGAAGCACAAACATGTTCCGGGAAAATCAGGAATACAGAAGTACAAGTCGCTGAGGAATGAAATAAATAGGAAGATCAGGGAAGCTAAGAAGAAACGGCTGCAGGAAAAATGTGAAGACATCGAAAAAGATATGATTGTCGGAAGGACAGACTCAGCATACAGGAAAGTCAAAACAACCTTTGGTGACATTAAAAGCAACGGTGGTAACATTAAGAGTGCAACGGGAATTCCACTGTTAAATGCAGAGGAGAGAGCAGATAGGTGGAAAGAATACATTGAAAGCCTCTATGAGGGTGAAGATTTGTCTGATGTGATAGAAGAAGAAATAGGAGTCGATTTAGAAGAGATAGGGGATCCAGTATTAGAATCGGAATTTAAAAGAGCTTTGGAGGACTTACGATCAAATAAGGCAGAAGGGATAGATAACATTCCATCAGAATTTCTAAAATCATTGGGGGAAGTGGCAACAAAACGACTATTCACGTTGGCGTGTAGAATATATGAGTCTGGCGACATACCATCTGACTTTCGGAAAAGCATCATCCACACAATTCCGAAGACGGCAAGAGCTGACAAATGCGAGAATTATCGCACAATCAGCTTAACAGCTCATGCATCGAAGCTGCTTACAAGAATAATATACAGAAGAATGGAAAAGAAAATTGAGAATGCGCTAGGTGACGATCAGTTTGGCTTTAGGAAAAGTAAAGGGACGAGAGAGGCAATTCTGACGTTACCGCTAATAATGGAAGCAAGGCTAAAGAAAAATCAAGACACTTTCATAGGATTTGTCGACCTGGAAAAAGCATTCGACAATATAAAATGGTGCAAGCTGTTCGAGATTCTGAAAAAAGTAGGGGTAAGCTATAGGGAGAGACGGGTCATATACAATATGTACAACAACCAAGAGGGAATAATAAGAGTGGACGATCAAGAACGAAGTGCTCGTATTAAGAAGGGTGTAAGACGAGGCTGTAGCCTTTCGCCCCTATTCTTCAATCTGTACATCGAGGAAGCAATGATGGAAATAAAAGAAAGGTTCAGGAGTGGAATTAAAATACAAGGTGAAAGGATATCAATGATACGATTCGCTGATGACATTGCTATCCTGAGTGAAAGTGAAGAAGAATTAAATGATCTACTGAACGGAATGAACAGTCTAATGAGTACACAGTATGGTTTGAGAGTAAATCGGAGAAAGACGAAGGTAATGAGAAGTAGTAGAAATGAGAACAGCGAGAAACTTAGCATCAGGATTGATGGTCACGAAGTCAATGAAGTTAAGGAATTCTGCTACCCAGGCAGTAAAATAACCAATGACGGACGGAGCAAGGAGGACATCAAAAGCAGACTCGCTATGGCAAAAAAGGCATTTCTGGCCAAGAGAAGTCTACTAATATCAAATACCGCCCTTAATTTGAGGAAGAAATTTCTGAGGACGTACGTCTGGAGTACAGAATTGTATGGTAGTGAAACATGGACTGTGGGAAAACCAGAACAGAAGAGAATCGAAGCATTTGAGATGTGGTGCTATAGACGAATGTTGAAAATTAGGTGGACTGATAAGGTAAGGAATGAGGAGGTTCAACGCAGAATCGGAGAGGAAAGGAATATGTGGAAAACACTGATAAGGAGAAGGGACAGGATGATAGGACATCTGCTAAGACATGAGGGAATGACTTCCATGGTACTAGAGGGAGCTTAGAGGGCAAAAACTGTAGAGGAAGACAGAGATTGGAATACGTCAAGCAAATAATTGAGGACGTAGGTTGCAAGTGCTACTCTGAGATGAAGGGGTTAGCACAGGAAAGGAATTCGTGGCGGGCCGCATCAAACCAGTCAGTAGACTGATGACCCAAAAAAAAAGTAAGATCCTTTTGTAGAAATAGTAAACAGGGAAATTGCAACTGAATGGCTCTTTACTATTTCTACAAGAAGATTTAATTCTACAGTTGCTGCCCAAGCCAAGTACATTTTTTCCCTTTTTAGAAAAGCATTGCAAGATGTTACTTTTCCGTTAGGTGTCGTTGCATTTACATTTTAGTATTGTTTTAGCGTGGAGCGGAAAGAAACCCCACATTTCCTACGCGGGGATGCAGTCCAACAACTGAATAGGGGAAATTCATCAGTTTAGCTTATTAACATAAATTCTCCAAACGGACTTAATCTAAAAACAGAACACATAAATATATCGTTGCCTGATAGATGACGCCGTAATCGACAAACAACACAACTGAGTTTCAGAACAGTATTATCTCGAGAAAAATGCGTTGGATCAAGAACATTAAAAAAAACGTTTGTAACGAACGACTCAGTTTTTTCCATATTTCTTCATGTAACTATTTTGAAAACTTCATTCCTTCATTATTTGAGATGATCTTGTCGTATACACATTATTCCTGTTTTCACAAATATTTTCCTTCATAATCTCATTGCGACAGCCACCTACTCCCACAATCAAGTCCACTTCGTTTTCAGCTGTCTCAACACCCTAGTTTAAAGCTCTCCACCCCCACACCCATACAACCCGCTCCCTGGGCCTTCACCATGGTGTGACACCAATATACACAACGTCCGTTCCGTACCTCCAAGCAATGCCTTTTAATGCATACCCTGTCACAACACAATGTCGATACCTTCACCTTAATGAAACATTCTTCCAACCCTATCACACTATCCTAATTTCCCCCTATATGCTCCATCATACAGATAATAACCTTCCCCTGCCCAGAAGTGAAGTTACAGTTGGTCACAACAGCAACACCCCCACTCGGCCACAACCCTTACTCAATAACTGCCACACATACATTATCCTTAGCCTCTTAAAACCCTGTGCCGCTATCTACATCTGGCCTAATAATTCCATCCATTATAATATCCTCACTCACACCTCTTCCATCTACACTACTGCTGCTGACCTGTCACGAATAAAGAGCAGTTATTATAAGCAGCTATTCTGGTCCACCCCTCTAATAATTGTAATCTGATGAGCAACTCAACACCCATAACCCCGCTATTGTTGTCTCCCTCGACCTTCCATGTATGGCACTCTGATCTTCTTTTCAAACTCTAGGCCTACGCACTTCGAATGAATTATGTTTGCCTTATTGCATCCTTACTCTTTAACCGCCCATTCTTTGTCACTATTAACAAAGCCAACTCCAGCGCCTACCATCCACTGCATGTGTGTTCCAAGGATCTGTCCTTTCTTCTCTACTCTGCCACTATTGAACACCTCCAAACAACTTGCACCCTCCACATACTCGAGGGTCATGAACTGCAGATCATTAGCTCTGTCCCAACATTTACGTATCCTACCAGCTCTAAAACCATCCCACCCAAGGCTTGCTTCCCATCTCCATATTACCCTAGTGCTACTGGTTTAGTTGGTACAATGAAATTCTTGTATGGTGGTGTAGCAACTGTATTTTCACAGTTCTGAAGATTCTCGTGTTGGTCGGGTGGAATGCATCAAAAAAAGGAAAGTTGCATGCGACTCGTGGCTACTCTACAATTTTAATTTCTAATGGTCGCTGTTCCCCTGCAGGCAAATGCATGCGCTCTCTAAATTTTGTTACTTTATTTTGTCATCCCAGAAAAGACATATTTTATTCAGGTTTATGAGGTCTTCTTTTGCATTAAATATGGTAATTAAAGCCGTTATTCTCGCAAATGAAAGAACACTGTCATATCTTGTGATTATACGGGGTTCCAGAGCGGGTCTTTCACTCTGCAGCGTAGATTAAAACTCTGTCACACTGTAGGCAATACTGCAACCAGCCACAAGTTTTTTTTTAATGACTTTATCGTACCACTACTAGTTTCGGGTCTGACCCCGTCGCCAAATGGTAGTGTTGACTTACTTGTAAGTTATACACTTGCGCCGTAAAATCTAACGAAGTTTTTGTGTTGCAAGGTTTACAAAAGGTTTTACATTTGCGTCCGAAACAATATAGCAAAGTTATTGTTATTACATAGTTTTACACTTACATATGCTCTATACATTGTACTTCATGAAAAGCCGACCTTTACATATTACAAGGCAGAAGTTTGATTTTCTTTTACAGTTCATACTGATGGTTGAACTGAACTAAATACAAGGTGGCGGATACATTTGTTTACATCAGCTGCTGATGTGATATGCCAAAGAACGTGATATGTCTGCAGATTGGACGTACATCTGGAATTACTCTTTCAATGCCAATTTAACAACAAAAAGAAAAAAAATCATATACTACAAAAGCTATGTGGATGACACACTTATCTTATTTTATGGAACAACATAAAAAATTGACCAGTTTGCAAAAGAGGTTAACAAGCTCCTGAAAATATAAAACTTTGTGTTGAGTACCAGACTGATACTGACACTTTTTTTTTATTTCAAAATTAGTAAATACGATGGTAAACGTAAATTTAAAACATACAGAAAACCCATTACAACAGATGTCACAATGAACAGCTCATCGCATTACCCAAAGCAACACAAAATGGCGTATTATAGGAAAATGCTCAACAGAGTGGAAAAAATCCCTTTGGGCATTGAAGAAAACCTACAAATACTAAAAACAAGTAAATTAATAGCCCACAATAATGATTACAGCTCTGACGCCATCACTAAGCTTCACAACTGAATTAAAACCAAGAATAGCACAACACTCTAAGACCAAATCAAACAACACTTTAGCACAAATAACTTCTCAAAATTCTGTAGAATATTTTTGCATACCATTCATTGCTAAAGTGTTACATCAGGCTCTAAAATTATTCCGTGCCAAAAATATCAAAACTATTTTTCCACAAATAATAAAATGAAATACAAAATTGTTCCCAACTTAAATTTAAAAATTATTTATGAACTAAATTGTTCTGTGTGTCCCAGATTTTACATTGACCAAACTGGTAGGAGTTTCAAAATACGATACCGTGAATATATGGTGCACTCAGGCTCAAGAACTTAAATAAGTCAGCTTTCGCTACTCATTTGACCTACACTGAAATACAGAGATAAAAATCGATGAAAACAGAGATACTACATTTTGCCGAAAAACAAGTACAGATGAATTTGCCAGAGGTGTTAGAACTATACAGGGTGAGTCACTAACTATTGCCACCGAGAATAACTTCGAAAATATGATAGTAGCTGAAACTTTTGTGAGACAAATGTTGCATGGGACAACGGGGGGCCATATTATAACGTTGGTTTTTTGTTGCTAGTTGGGGTCGCTTCAGAGATATGAAAGTCAACTAGGTTTTTTTAAATGGGATGATATAGTTTGGCACTTATTTTCTGATAGCTGCTATCAATACGAATCCAATGATGTGTAACAGTAAGGCCTTTGAAGGCCATCGAAAGTCAAAAGGTGGCATAAACGTCCATTTACAAAAAAATGGTTCAAATGGCTCTGAGCACTATGGGACTCAACTGCTGTGGTCATAAGTCCCCTAGAACTTAGAACTACTTAAACCTAACTAACCTAAGGACATCACACACATCCATGCCCGAGGCAGGATTCGAACCTGCGACCGTACTGGTCGTGCGGTTCCAGACTGTAGCGCCTTTAACCGCTCGGCCACTCCGGCCGGCCGTCCATTTACAGAATGTGTTCGAAGTGATGACCATTGGTATCAATGCAGCGCTGCAATCTTCTTATCATGTATTGAATGGTGTTCCTTATCACATCGGCACTTACGAATTACATGCTCTGACAATTCTCTCTCGTATATCGTGGACGTAGTAAATATTCGCCGAATATGGCGTATCCACTAACGTACCATTCACATTTAAACACTATGCGACGGTTTCGCAATACAACACCAATAGGAACAGTAAGACTAGTATCGTCGAATCAGGTGATTGTAAATGATGTATACCTTCGAAGAACAAGTTGATATGCTTCTCGTTTACGGAGAATGCCAACGAAATTCAGTGAGAGGTGGAGACTTATACGCTGAAAGATATCCTCGACGTACTCACCCAACACGTTGTACATTTAAATATGTGTATGATAAATTGAGAACATCTGGATCTGTAACGCATCGGAAACATATCCGACAAAGGAAAGTTACTAACGAGGAAACGGAAATTGGTACTCTTGCCACTGTAATTCGAGATCCTTGTGTTAGTTCGCGTAAAATCGCAAAGGAATCTGGCATGAGCCAGAGTAGTGTTGTTCGTGTTCAGCATCGCCATAAATATCATCCTTACCATATCAGTCTCCACCAAGAATTAACTTGTACGGATTGTATGCGTCACATTGAATTCTGACGATGAGCAAAGCTTCAGATTCAAAGGGATGACACATTTATTAATTTGATTTTATTTACTAACGAGGCAACATTCACGAACCATGGAAATGTTAATTTGCATAACATGCATTATTGGGCAACTGAAAATCCATATCGGCTGCGGCAAGTTACACTCCAAAAATCGTGGTCGGTGAATGTATGGTGTGGGATTCTGGAGGACATAACTATAAGCCCCTATTTCATCGAAGGAAATCTTAATGGTAGGAAGTACACCACATTCCTGCAAGAGACAGGCCTGTCATTGGCAGAAATACGTTTAGGAACATGGAACAGAATGTTGTATCAACACGATGGGAGTCCGGCACATTTTTCGCTGACGGCTAGAAATGAATTGCAGAGACATTCCCAAATCGTTGGATTGGACGCGGAGGAGATGTGTCGTGGCCGGCTCCTTCGCCAGACTTGACACCACTGGATTTTTTTCTTGTGAGGATTCGTAAAATTACGTCTTTTATAAAGACGTTCCAACTACACCTGATGATATGTGAGAGGGAATTGTCAGAACATGTGCTTCGATAAGTGCCGATGTGGTAAGGAATACCACCCAAGCCATGATAAGAGGACTGCAGCACTGCATTGATACCAATGGTCATCATTCCGAACACCTTCTGTAAATGGACGCTCATGAAACATTTGTGCCCTTCGTTGACCTTCAAAGACCTTACTGTTACACATCTTTGGATTTGTATCGATAGCAGCTACCATAAAATAAGTAACAGACTATAGCATCCCATTTAAAAGAACGAAGTTGACCTTCATGTCTCTGAATCGACCCCAACTAGCAACAAAAAACCAACGTCATATTATGGCACCCGTTGTCCCATGCAACTTTTGTCCCACAAACTTCTCAGCTCCTATCATACTTTCGGAGCTATTCTTCGGGGTAATAGTCAGTAACTCATGCCACATTCACAATAAACCTGACTGCATACTAAATGATCAACTAGAACTAAGAATCCAAATGTACCCCCACAAGTTCGTACAACTCTTATAATTTGAAATGCTAGAAATAATAATTAATTAACTGAGAGGAAATCCGTCACTGACCATTACCAGCATCTTTCAAACCTAAGTAATTAAATGTCTAACTGTACAAAATTATCTGTACCGTACCATGAAGATGTATCTCTGAAGTAATTCCAGAAGTGTGTCATATCTGTAGATATATTATGTTCTTTGGCACATCAAATTAGCAGCGGACGTAGACAAATGTATCCGTCATCCTGTATCTAGTCCAGTTCACTGGACAGTACAGACTGTAAAAGCAAATCAAACATCTGCCATATAGTGTGTAAAGGAGGGCTTTTCATAAAGTAACACAATTTATTGATAATATATAAGCATAAAACTACGTAATAACAAAAACTTTGTTATATTTTAGGACGCAAATGTGAAGCCTTTTGTAAACTATGCATCACAAAACTTGTTAACTTTAGGACAACAATGTATAACTTGCAAAGAAGTAAACGCTAACATCTGACGATGAGTTTAGGCCCAGATCTAGTAATGATACTTCTCTAACCAAAATGGATAAAATAATGTTAAAATCGTGAGTCGGACCAGGGTTCGATAGAAGAGTGTTTCTTTCCGCAGGAATGCTCTTACCGTCTGAGGTCTGGGCATGACTAGTGACGCGTCCTCATGGCTTCAATTCTGATAGACCTCTCTACTGTTTTCCAAAGTTCACAGAAGCTCTCCTCCAATAAATGGCGAGAGCAGAACTCCCGGAAGAAATGATATCTCAAAGAAACGGCTAAACCACAGTCAAGAATAAATCTTTGCACTGTTTTGAAACTTCCCGCCAGGTCAAATGGTTCAAATGGCTCTGAGCACTATGGGACTTAACATCTGTGGTCATCAGTCCCCTAGAACTTAGAACTACTTAAACCTAACTAACCTGAGGACATCACACACATCCATGCCCGAGGCAGGATTCGAACCTGCGACCGTAGCAGTCCCGCCAGGTCAAACCTGCAAAAAAAGTCCTTTAAACAAGTCCGGGGAAAATGCTTATGTCGATAACGCTCAGTACTTAGCTATGTGGGGTCTCTTTCTGTGGACGTTCATTGCACATTCTTTATTGACTGTCTCTGTGCTTAGTTCTGTCACTGCTATGCTGTACTATCTGATCTGTACCAAAATTGTACGTTGCGCAACTGGTATGTAAACGCGCCTGCCAGTGATCTTCGGACTTCGTTTCTCTTCTAATTACAAGACGGCTGCCGGATTTGATACAAAAACACAAAGGAAAATATTTCACAGTTATAGACCCATATGAATCTGGTGCATTCCACATCCCAGACTACCTGATAACAATAGAACGACAAAACGAACTATTCCATATTGCTGACAGTCCTGCTGTATTATTTCAAAACTGTGCTGCGATTCGGCCACTGACAGGAGAGTAAGAATATTTGTTCCGCGTTATTTCAGTTACATTTCATTCTTATTTGTTGTCCTGCAAAACAGCACAGTAAGATGCTGTAGAAATCAATTACATAGATACTACACACATCAAAAAAAGTTTTGTATCTCCTCGGTTCCGAGAGTTCCGGAACCTGTACAGAAAATTGTAACAGAGGTCAACACAAACATCATTTCCGCCCTTTTCATTGCTCTTGAAAACCACACATTGCATGTTGTACCACCATACAGCGAGACCTTCAGGGATGGTGATCCAGATTGCTGTACACCGTAACTCGTTGGTCTCTCTCTACCCCTTATGCAAGCACTTATTCGGCTTGGTACTGACTGGCAACGTTTTTGGATGTCCTCTTGAGGCATATCTTGCCAGAGTCTCTCCAATCGGCCAGTTAGATCGTCTAAATCTCGAAATGGTTGGAAGGCGATGCCTATAATGCTCGAAAGGCTCATAGTAGGGGAGAGATCCGGCGACATTATCAAGCACGATGACAGGCAGTAGAAATTCTCGCCGTATTCGAGCGGGAATTATCTTGCTCAAATGTAAGCTCAGGGTGACTTATCATGAATGGCAACAAAACGGAACATAAATCATCTTTGACGTACCACTGTTGGTTTCCTATCGATGTCTAGGACGTCTCCAGACACGTCTTTGCTGCTTATCGGGGCTCAGTTCGCAGCTGGACTCAGCACAGAACACAATTCTACTCTCTTCAGTGACGTTCCAGGACATCTTGGGGAACCAGGCTGACTGTGGCACGGTATACGGCTCGAAAACCGGAGAATGACGGTTTTGTTTGCCATTTTATTTCACAGCAGGATCCCTTTGCTTGTAATTGGGCGGCACCTTCATATCACAGCGGTACGTCGACGAGATTCTACAACCTGTTTTGTTGCCCTTCAGGGCAAGCCATTCTGGGCTTTCATTTCAGCAAGATAATCTCCGCCCGCATACGGCGAGAGATTCTGTTGCTAGTTTCCTTGCTTGCCAAACTTTACCTTAGGCAGCACGGTTGCTGAATCTCTTCTCGACTGAAAACATTTGGAGCATGATAGACAGGGCCATCCGACCAGCTTTGGATTTTGGCAGTCTGACTCGTCAATTGGACAGAATTTTTCAACTTATTTCTTAGGAGGATATCCAACTACTCTGTCAGTCATTGCCGGTTGCATAAGGGCCAGAGGTGGATCGAAGCGTTATTGTCTTTCCCAGTTTGTGAAGCTTTCTCTTGAATAAATTATCCAATTTTTCTGAAATCCTAACCATTGTTTACCTGTACATTTACATCGCATCTGTCGATTTCCTCCCCATTCGGATTTTGACAAAATACAATTGCAAAGGTGAGATATAATGGATTTCGAAAGTAATGTTACAAATGATTGTCACACCCCTGCGGGATGTACATAGTAAAGGTAAGTCACAGAGTACACAAAATATTTCTGGAACATTAAATTCTCTGATATTTGCGGGATTTAAAGTAGAAAAAGTATTCTAAGATTCGTATCTTATGTGAAGGAAGATCTTCTCCTTAGGCCTACGTGGGCGTCTTCTATTTAAATACAGCAGTATACTGCTAATCTGATAGTCACTACTTCAAGCATTGTTGCAGTCAACGCAACAAGATTTACAATCATAAGTAAATAAATAGTCCTTAGTAATATGCAGACCGACCGAAGCATATTGTTTGATTACAACATGGCCGACGATGCCAGCAGCAGTAACCTGCAGGTATGTGTCGTTCTGACATTTTATTCGCATCAGAACAACATTAGTGATTCCATGGAGAACAACAACACAAAATAAAGTGAAATACTATTTTTCCAGAAATGACAACAGAGCACCGTGCTACGGTATAGTCAATAGCGTTAATTACAGATTTGTGCCATGTATGTCTAACGACATTCCAACGCCGCATGAAATCTGAGAATATGTTCAGCAGGTTTTTCCAGTCACTTGGAAATACGGCATCATACGCAACGAGGGCAAGTGTTCGGGGCTGACATATTGCATTTGGCACGCAGGATGGAGGAGCGAGTGTGCGACGATTATTAGAAGATCCTGAGACAAGTGTGTGAAGAATGGAAGCTCTTGCGTCTTCAGTTCTTCTGGAGAAGTTACTTTATCCACAACAGCGAGTGCAGGTTCCGAAGGGCACATAGTTATTGGGCCAGTTACAAATCTGACAATGTATACGGAGACGGAGCGTTAAGATCCGCTGTTTATTTGTGCCTGAGACTGGATAAACTCAGAGTAGGGAAAATAAATTATGACGGTAACCGCTTGTGGGCAGATGCGAATTCTCATGCAGTCGTGATAGCAAGGCATCAAATGCGGTGTACTATCAATATATGATCAGGAATTTCAGGTGACATACTCGGTGGGCCAAACGCTACAGGACAAATTAACAAGAGATGTTGTTCACCAATTTCTGTGCACCGTATTACGTTTACCTTCGCTGAAAGACAACGGATGTATTATATGTAAGACGCGCCACCACACCATCTTCTATTCTTCGGATGACAAATGTATCATCGACGATACATTAGCCGAGGAGATACAGTAGCATTGACCCGTGCGCCTAATCTTAATCATTGATGTATTCCACGCACATCGACAGTGTACACACGGCACGCTACACGCCGTGGCGTTAACTGCGTGGAGTGGGACTATTAACTGTGCTGTGTGCTGCTAAATCACTCGCACTTTGATAAATGTTATGTTTGTTCACGTTCTTATTCAGGCCTGATGACAACGCTTAATACAAACCACATTAACACACTCTGGAGGCAACTCTATCTGTCACGCGGATTCGCTACTCTAATCATTTACTAAGCCACACTGACAGCCGATCATTCTCAAGTGACGACTCGCTATGAAGTGCGTCAAGGCACATCTATTTTCCTAAAGAGGACATTGCGTTTCAACCATATTTATGAGGATCGCTCACTAAGTAAGTTTTCCTATTGTATTTCTCCGAATAATTAACTGTGCTCGTGAAACGAAAAGATTGGCGAGTTCGACTGGTATATATCGACAACACTCAAACCGGCTTACGATGCATACCGCAGTATCTCACCAGTACGCTTCCAGGTAGCATTAAGTTATCACTTCAAAGTTGACCGCTTGTCAGTTGCGCTCTGTGATTCGTTTTTTCCCAGCAAAACATCTATCCGCAATCGATATCCATAGGGAGTTAATCTCTATGACGAAGGCAGCATGAGCATTCGTATGGAGCTGAGTCCTGGGTCCATCATTCGATGGCTGGGGCAAAACGCCAGAACATGGTGTGGAACAAACCTTACGAAAGTACCCCAAAGGTCAGACATTCGTCAAGGAAATGTATGGCGACTATCTGTTGGGAATTCATGGGGTGGTATTTGTTCATTATCTGCCTCGTGACTCCAACAGGGATTGCAATGAAGTGCTGTAATATTTTTAGGAATCTCTAAGCTGCCTTCAAACGCCATAGATTTTCGTCTCTCGAAGTTCTCTTCCTTCATGACAAGGTTGGTCTAATGCAACTCGATGATTAAGGTGAAGATCGGAAGATTCAATGTGAAAGTGTCCCTGAATCCTCCACAATCGCCATATCTTCCCCAAGCGATTTACACATGTTCCATTAATTCAGAAAGTCAGTGTGAAGATAAGTGTATCACCATCGACGATGACATCACATCAACAGTGAACAGCTGGTTACGAACACAGGTCCCGACCTGGTACAATGCTTGCTCGGAAAGACTTGTGTCACATTACCAAAAATACTTGGAAAAATACGGCGACCTTAGAAAAGTAACAGAAGCATTGCACAATGCCAATAAAATTATTTCAACAGGATAAATTGTGTACGGTTTTTATAAAAAAGGGAAACTTATTTTTGGACGCCCCACAACCATGGACCTTGTCGAGGCGGGGAGGTACTGTAGGTACACTCACAACCGAGTGGTCTCTACGGAGGGGCCAGACGAACATATGATTCCTGAAGAAGGCCAGCAGACTTTTTATTAGTTTCAGAGCAGTAGTCTGGATGACTGACTGGTCGGCCTTGCAACATTAGGCAACATGGCCTTACTGTGATGGGATTATGAAATGTTAAAAGTAAGGGGAAATTATAGTCGCTTTATTTCCCGCGCTCAGAAAACTCTACTGTATAGCTTAATGATGATAGCATCCTCATGGGTAAAGTATTCGGGAGGTAAAATACTACCCCATTCGGATCTCAGAGCAATGCTCAAGAGGACGGTGTTGTGATCGGGAGAAATAAAACTGGCAGTCTACGTGCCACAATATGGAAGGGTAGGCATGATAGAGAATTTACAAGAGAGAGATGGACAGATTGAAGTTAGACATAGTGGCATTTAGTGAAATGAGGTGGCAGAGGGGAAAAGGAGTTCCATTCACTAACTACAGCCGGCCGCGGTGGTCTCGCGGTTCTAGGCGCTCAGTCCGGAACTGCGAGACTGCTACGGTTCAAATGGTTCAAATGGCTCTGAGCACTATGGGACTCAACTGCTGAGGTCATTAGTCCCCTAGAACTTAGAACTAGTTAAACCTAACTAACCTAAGGACATCACAAACATCCATGCCCGAGGCAGGATTCGAACCTGCGACCGTAGCGGTCTTGCGGTTCCAGACTGCAGCGCCTTTAACCGCACGGCCACTTCGGCCGGCCGACTGCTACGGTCGCAGGTTCGAATCCTGCCTCGGGCATGGATGTGTGTGATGTCCTTAGGTTAGTTAGGTTTAAGTATTCTAAGTTCTAGGGGACTGATGACCACAGATGTTAAGTCCCGTAGTGCTCAGAGCCATTTTGAGCCACTAACTACAGGTTTGTCAACACAAATTCACTCAGGAGCAACACAGAAGTGGGTCAAATAATGAATAAGAAAATTGGACTGAGTATAAGCAACTAAGACCAGCTTTAGTGAACGTACTGTCATAGCGAAAGTCGAAACAAAGCAAATACCCAATGCAGTAGTACAAACTTATATGTCTACAAAATCAGTAGATGATGAAGACATTACAAGAATATATGATGATATAAAAGAAATTATTCAGGTCATTAAAGGAAACGTAAAATTGTCAGGGGGGGGGGGGGGGGGGGGTGATGTAATAAGACAGTAGAAAAAGGAAAAGAAGGAAATACAGTAATAAAACAGAAGTATCAAAGAGATACTCACCTGGTAAAATGTTTCACTGAGCATAGTTTAATCCTTGCCAATATCTGGTTTAAGGATCATGAAAGAAGCTTATATTCATGGACGAGACGTAGATATACTGGAGAATTTCAGAGATATTACATAATTTTAAGATAGAGGCCCTAAACCAGATTTGAAGCTGCAAAGCATTTCCAGCTGTAAATGTAGATTCTGGCCATAATATGCTGGTTACGCACTGCGGCTTAAAACCGAGGAAATTGCGGAAAGTTAGTAAATTAAACCAAAATTAACGATAATATGGAATGGAAATTCATTTTTTCCACTAGACTGTCATGTCAGTTCTCTACAACCACGTTTTTTCGATCGTTACGCAACATATTTCCTCTCACGTTAACCCTTTCATCTCAGAGTACCGCGTTCTGCCAAAGACTTCATTTATTTGTTGGGTGTATTCCCGTCTCCGTCTTACCCTACAGATTTTACTCTCTACAGCTGCTTTTAGTACCATGGATGTCATTCCCTGATGTTTAACACGTCTCTTATCCTTTCCTGGTAGCAGTATTCCCTAACTTCGTGAACTTCATGATCACTAATTTTAATGATATGCTTCTCGCTATTATCTCTGCTTCTACTAATTACTTCTTTCTGTTTCTGGTTTACTCCGAATCCACATTTTGTATTCATTAGACTTTTGTTCCATTCAATAGATTCTGCAATTCTTCTTCACTTTCATTGTTGACAGCAGTTTCGTCAGCAAATATTATCATTGACATCCTTTCACCCTGAATTTTAATTCCACTCTTGAACGTTCCTTTTGTTTTCGTCATCGCTTCTTCGACGTGTATATTGATTAAGAAGGACGAAAGACTGCATCCCTGTCTGATACATTTTTAATCTGAGCACTTCGTTCTTGGTCTTCCATTCTTATTGTTCCCTCTCGGTTCTTGTACATACTGCATATTACGCGTATTTTCCTATAGCTTACTCCTGTTTTCCTCATAATTTCGAACATCTTACGCCACTTGAAACTGTCAAACGCTTTTTTCCATGGTGACGAATCCTATGAGCTTGTCCTCATTTTCCTTCTGTCTTACTTCCATTATCTAATGTAGCCTCAGAACTGCCTTTCCAGTGCCGTTGCCTTTCCTGAAGCCAAACTGATCGTCATTTAACAGTCCCTCAGTTTTCTTTTCCATTCTTCTGTACGCTATTTCTTGTCAGCAGCTTGGATGCTGATCACGCGATAGTTATCGCTCGTATATTCCTTTGCTATCTTGAGAATTCTGTGGATGATGTTTTTTCGAACGTCTGATGGTACATTGTCAGTCTCATACATTATACACACGAATTTGGACAGTCATTTTGTTGTCACTTCCTCAAATGGTTTTAGAAATTCCGATGGAATGGAATCTATCACTTATTTCCGTTATTTGATCCCAAGTCTTTCATGGCTTTCTTTTTCTTTTTTTAAATTTCTGACTCTTATACTGGAATCCCAATGTCTTGAGCATCGACTCTATTTCTTCTTCCATCGCGTCATCAGACAAGTGCTCCCTCTCACATGGGTCTTCAATGTACTCTTTCCACCTGGCTGCTCTCCCCTCCGCGATTAATTCCCATTGCACTGTTAATGACGGCAACCCTAGCTTTTACTTTCACCGAGGGCTGTTTTGATTTTTCTGTTTGCTGAGTGATTACTATCCTATATTCATCTAATCAGAAATCATTACGTTCTATCCATTTCACTTCACTTAGCTCCACTATATCTAGATTGAACCTTAGCAGTCCGCTTTTGAGATGGCCAGATTAAGCCTCAGCATTCCCGTTTCGAGTTTTTCTAGCTTCCCTATCACGTTCATACTTCTGACATTCCACGCCACGAATCGTGGAATGCTGCCCTTTCGTTATTTATTCAACGTTTTTCTCATAGTCAACTCCGCCTTCGCAGTTCCCTCCCGGAGGTCCCAATGGGGGACTAATCCCCAATATTTTGTCAGTGGAGAGATCATCATGACACTCGAAACTTCCTGGCAGATTAAAACTGTGTGCCGGACCGAGACTCGAACTCTGCAAGGTTCGCAGGAGAGCTTCTGTGAAGTTTGGAAGGTAGGAGACGAGGTACTGGCGGAATTAGAGCTGTGAGGACGGGGCGTGAGTCGTGCTTGGGTAGCTCAGTTGGTAGAGCACCTGCCCGTGAAAGGCAAAGATCCCGAGTTCGAATTTCGGTCCGGCACACAGTTTTAATCTGCCAGGAAGTTTCATATCAGCGCACACTCCGCTGTAGAGTAAAAATTTCATTCTAGAAACATTCCCCAGGCTGTGGCTAAGCCATGTCTCCGCAATATCCTTTCTTCCAGGGGTGCTAGTTCTGCAAGGTTCGCAGGAGAGCTTCTGTGAAGTTTGGAAGGTACGAGACGAGGTACTGGCGGAATTAAAGCTGTGAGGACGCGGCGTGAGTCGTGCTTGGGTAGCTCAGTTGGTAGAGCACCTGCCCGTGAAAGGCAAAGATCCCGAGTTCGAATCTCGGTCCGGCACACAGTTTTAATCTACCAGGAAGTTTCATATCAGCGCACACTCCGCTGTAGAGTGAAAATTTCATTCTATCATGACACTTTTTCAATTACAGGACACATGTCCTGTGTATACTCATTATGTATCTTTAATGCAGTAGTTTCCATTTCCTTCTGCATCCTCATGCCGTTGATCATTGCTAATTCTTCTGCCTTTTAGGGGCAGTTTCCCACCCCAAGGGCAAAACAGTGCCCTGAACCCCTGTCCGCTTCTAAGCCATCTTTAAGAAGGCCGTTGACAGAACAAGGCTGACTTCTTATGCCGAAAGTCTTCGTCCGCCCCTGCTGATTTTTGTTCCAGATTTAAGCAGTGGATCGTTTCGAACCCGGGACCCAGGACGGTTTGATTACTAGCCAAAGACACTACTCCTACT
The DNA here is from genome assembly GCF_023898315.1 of Schistocerca nitens. NCBI lineage: Eukaryota > Metazoa > Arthropoda > Insecta > Orthoptera > Acrididae > Schistocerca > Schistocerca nitens. The sequence continues at coordinate 406,046,213 of NC_064617.1, forward strand.
AAATTCGTACCTCCAGTACATAACGGTTGCATATTCGCTCGAACTATATGATGAGCTGTGTCCTCTGTGTAATGACTGTGTCCTCTGGTAGGAAAATATTTTTACATTGTAAATTCGTGAAATCTCAGATTGACGAAATGTGTATTCTAAGTTGGGTCGCCAAATAATAAACACCAATAGATCTGAAGTTCTTATAGAAAATGGTGATGACATCAAAGATGAGTATCACTGCATTGTGGGAAAGGCTGTACTTTTAAGCTGATATGAAATATTAAAATCTGGATTGCACATAGTAAAATGTATGCTGTTCGACGCATTTGCACAGCGTGGAATCGTTCGGAATTACTGTGTACTTAATTATTCACGACGAAATTTACATTTTAATTTTTTTTAATATCCGCTTATGTCGTATTAATTTTAAAAACGATTGTTATTCGTCACGATAAATCACGGGTAAAATGGTGCTTCCAGCCGAAATCATGTTGGATGTTTCAGTTGCTTGCAAGGGCAATAACACAATATGTCAATTTATTTTATTTAAGATTACATGTCACATCTGCTCTAGAACGAAGAAATACTTTACAAGAAGCAGTCACTAAGCTATAACTATCACCCTGAAAAAATAGAGTTAGATGTTTATTTTTCTTTTGTTTGCTTGCAGGTAGTTGTGTACAGCCCTGGTGTACATTGAAATCTCCGAGACATAGTACCATAGCACGCTGTTAGAGGGTACAAAACAAGATGGCGCACTTCATTGATATTTATTAATTTATATAGCGTTTGGAAATATAAACCAAAGCGTTGTTAACGTAAATTCATTAATATAGGAGACGTGATGCGTTGAAGGGTGAGTATGTGGACAAGGACTACACAAGCCTGCAGGAAACAACTTTTTTTTCAGCTGCATGGCATATTAATTCTGATAGATATGTTTTATAGGTCGCAGGTTCTAAAAATGACTTCCGCAACATCTCATTTAGCTTTTTTACAATATGATAACAAGTTTTTGATAAAAACAATTAGTTATTACAATGAACTAAAGATATATTTTCCTGCAACTAATAAAAAAATTGTTTCTGATTTATACACAATATTAGGTCTTCTCTTTTTTATTAACTCTTAGTTTTTTTTCTCCTCTTTGATGCTTCTCCAAACTCGTTTCCGACTTCTTTCTCTGATTTACCTACTAGGCCGCTAACATATGAGGCACGTTCAGAAAGTAAGTGTACTAGATTTTAAAATCTTTTTAAAAGAATTGTGTTTGCAAAAAAAAATGTTAATATACTTCTTGACTATTTTCCACATAATCTCCATCCTGTTCAGTGCTTGTGGTAAGCCACGGCACAAGCTTCTTATGCCGTCCCCGAAAAACTCTCCAGCCAGCTCCTTCCCCCACTTCAGAACCTATTTCTGCACCTGTTCGTCGGTTGAAAATTTCATTCCACTTATGTGTGCCCTCATGGAGGTGAAAAGATGGTAATCTGGAGGCGCCAAGTTAGGGGAATACGGCGGTGGTTCGAAACATCCAAACAAATGAGTCCTAGAGCGCCTTGGTAGCTAAGGCTGTGTGAGAAAACGGGCATTGTCGTGCAAGAAGCACACTCCTCTCGTCCGCATTCCTCTCCTTTTCTTTTTAATGTTCCTTTTGGGTTTTTTGGGGTCTCACAATGTAGTAGTCTACTGATGGTCTCTTCCCAATGCAGAAATTCGACAAAATTGATGGCTTTTCGGTCCCAAGACTCTGAGACCACAATTATTTTATCAGGAATTATGGTTTTGAACTTTTTAGCAGCCAAGAAATTGTTGTGACGCACTTTGACGACCGTCCTTTTGTCTCAGAAATGTACTTAGTCACCCACGTTCCAGTTCAAGTCGCTCAAGAAACTCGTGGTCGTTATTGACCCGATTTTTTTGTTGTACTGCTCTGGCAGAGTTACCGGTATCCCAGCGCTTCTGTGCGTGTCTCATATAAGAGTATTATAAGGCCAGTATATCATTTTATACCGTGCAAGACGCTGATTCGCGATATCAGTGTAAACTCGGTACCCATTTAAGCAAGCCTCTTTTTCAGCAAGTTTTGCTGTGAGGTATTTAACAGGTTTCCTAACAACAAATTGTGGATATTAGTTTTATTTTTGAACCCTATTTTCAGTTTATATTTGGTAGATGACTGTTCATTTACTGAACTTGCAACAGTCGCCCTCTACGTCTTTAATGAAATTTAACATCAGGTGCTCACGTGAAAAATAGCAGTATTACTGGTACAGTACATCATATGGGAGATTATCGTAGTTTTGTTACTCTCTTTTCATTACTTTTTGTAAATCCCTGTTAAGAATTTACGCTGATATTGCCAATCATTAGGTTGGTCAAACCTTCCAGTATGGTAAGAGAGGGCGTAACGTCCTACTGTAAACGGTTAATATTTTTACATTTTATCGATGTTTCTGGAAATGTAAAAAGGATGTTTCTGATATTAACTTTTCTGTATTTATTTTGAAGAAATTACTATGTGATTTTACGTTAGGTATATTCGTGTAAAATTTTATATTTTACTTTACGTCAGAGGCGATAATTTATTTTATTTTTTTATTATGCCTGTACTGCGTTTTGTAAAGTTTTGCTATGCCTTCTGAACGGTAAAAAACAATCATGTGATTTTAAAGGTTATTTTTATGTAAGCTTTGGTTTCTTTATTAATGATATTTGTTGTATTTGTATTTGATGTCTGCGTTTTGTACGCTTTGGAATATAGAGGGCGCTATGTTCCTTGTTTTTGCTGTATTGAGCTGAGCTAGTAGGCCGTGCAAGCTACAAGCTCATTGTACGTTGGGACAGTAACTGCTAAGATTACAAAGTAGGCGTTTCTATAAATTTAAAAATTATTGTATGCAGTAAAAGTAAAGATATCTGTTGGAAGTAATCATCACAGTACATGTTACACCTCATATAAAATGTTGTGGTATTATGATATAGGCCTACAAGATTCGAATAATTTGTTATGTACGAGAATCTGTATATTTGTGTATATTTTTCTGTTGTATTTTTGATGGTGGTTATAAATAGGGCCACATGTCTGATAGTTCTTATACGTTATTAGCACTGAAGACGGCCACACAGTGACCGAAATCGATCTGTAAAATAAAGTATTTCAATATTTACAACCGATACTGCCATTTATCCAAAGTTTATTGAAAATAATGCGGTCGTGGTGCACACTGTTCCCAATGGAACTAGAGATCAAAAACATTGTGTAAGAGAGTTCCAGAAACATCGCAGAAAATTTATCTACTGATAATCGGCGGTCTTCACGAACAGTTTCCTCGGTTTTTTGCACCAACTCATCAGTCAAAATGGAAGGTCTTCCATTCCTCTGTTCGTCATGAACACTTGTTCTGCTTCCGCTAAACTCCCTACACCACCTTTTTAAACTGTTGCCCGTGAATATGTTTGATTCACGAAAAAAAAAATCAGTAGGTGTTATTTTTTCTGCGAGTAGGAAGTGGATCACAGAACGTGACTCGCACTTGGCCGGATTTATTCTTGACATCTTTCACGCAACTGGAAACTACAGCGTGGGTTTCCGTGCTGCTGTGTTCCTGCGATGCTCACGATGGTTAAGGTATCCACCTCTATCACTCAGTGCTGACAACCATAAAAAGAAACAGCCCATTTTGTTCACAGTACACTTACGTTCTGAATTATTGACACCCATCTTTCTTAGTAATGTCTCTTGATATCGCGGACATCCTCGTGAAATCTTTCAACCTGTTCTTTACTGTGGGCTCTTAAGTTTTCTGAAAAATAACCAGGATCGAAGTCTTAGGGGTGAACAAAAAGCTCGTCTTGCATCCTGGAGTTTCATATGCATACGTGCGTCTTACAATAATTTTGTAATCAGGTCTTCATATGCCTGCGTACGTCAAAGGTCTTAGTATTATCCAAAATCTTGTGCACTACATTCAAGACACCCAGGCCTCTCCTTCCTATTCTCTCGTTGATTCCAAAAAGAGTGGATCAGATAAAACATTTCTTACTTAGGTGCCAGTGAAAATCCCCTCTTTTAACTTGGCTTCAGACAGTTTCGCGAACTTGGAACACAGATATCCGAAAGAATCCCCATCGGTTGGCAGCGGTTTGACAGTTTGCTTTATAAGCCCCAATTTAATATGAAGAGATGGTAATAAAAAAATTTCTGGTGGAATTAAGATCATATTGACGACGTTATCGTCGGCAGCGGTTAAACTGCCTCGCAGTGCCCAGTCAGTTTTTGTCCAATGCAGCCGTCTGGCTCTCCTACCCCATAAAAAACGTAAGTAAGGATATTTCGTAAAATCTTCCTGCTGACCAACGACGTTGTTAGTATTTTGCAATCTTCACGAACCATTCACTGATGCTCTTGATATCTTTCTGAAGAATCGTAGGTAATTGAAGTTTTTTGCACACAAGATGCAAATACATATAAAATCAAAAATGGTTCAAACGGCTCTGAGCACTATGGGACTTAACTTCTGAGGTCATCAGTCCCCTAGAACTTAGAATACTTAAACCTAACTAACCTAAGGACATCACACACATCCATGCCCGAAGCAGGATTCGAACCTGCGACCGTGGTGGTTGCGCGGTTCCAGACTGTAGGGCCCAGAACCACTCGGCCACCCCGGTCGGCATATAAATTATCCATCGAGACTGCTTTGGAGGCTGCTTTCGAAGAATCAATGAATATGCGTCATCTGATGAATCACATTCTATTTTAGAACACTTCAGGTGCCGATGATCATCACTACAATAAACCAGATTTCCCTCTTTCATTGCCTGTACCACGAAAATTGTGCCAGGTTTTCGCTTCTTATCCTTGATGCTAGGAATTCTGAGCATCTTTTGCAGGACGTAAGTCTCTTACTACGTCGTTGAGCTCAATCTGTGAAAAAAGTTGAGATACCTCGCCAACAGGAACATCTGAGCTATATTTGTCGTAGGAAGTTAATCTGTCTCACTCCTCGGACTCACTCAAGACATTATCTAAATTAGAAGGTGGCTGTGGAACTGGTGTTTCGGAGCCATGGAACACTGGACGAATAGCTGAGTCAAGGTTAAGTTAAGATATTTTCTTTTTATTTTTATATTAAACCCATTCACATCGATCGAATAGATGTAGCACTCGGTTCTCGCCGTATCATAGGAATTCCCGAACTAAATCAGTTTTTTCTTATCTGTAGATCTCAAACGAAGATTTTCCTGGCATCTTCTGCACACTCTATATTGAGCCTGTACTTTGTCTTGATCTCCAGGTTTCAATTCGAAATATGTAAAATAAGCTTTCTTCACAAACTCTGTTGCTTACTTTTCACTGTGTATACACTAGATACATAACGAAAGCGGTCTGGAGAAATTACACAACAGGACAACACCTGAGCCACAATGAAGAAATAATAACATAAGCACTATGAAGTTCGAACAGTGGATATAAACTGAGTTTGTGGTCACATTGCCATCGAGATACTGAACATACTGAGGTTCTTGAAATGTGATCCAGTTCAACAGCAGTTTGTTAATATTTATTGCTAGTACCAGAGATAAAACGGCGAAATATCCAGTAATATTGCTCACTATGAACTAATTTTATCTGTTTTGAAACAATCGTGCAACCTTCCTCCTTACACAAAAACTATTTAGCCACACACCTCTACCATTATTCTCTTCCTGTAGATGCTCCGGGAGCAAATTTTTTAGGGGCGCAAAAAATTCTTAAGACGCAATTTCTGCCATGTAATAAAGTATAATATAACGGGGCTTGCATATAGTCTCGGTCATAATTGATGTCCTGTGTTGATACTTTATTATTTTACATATTCGGAAGTGGGGGCGTCGCCTTCGTGTCTGCCCCCTCTCACCCCCTCTCCACCCCTCCCCACCTCCACCCCCCCCCCCACCCACCCACCGAAAAGGCGGGTTGTGAAATCACCGACTGGTTGGAGAGCCCCGCTTTCGCTCGTCAAAGATGATCGAAACAAGTGTTCTCACTTCCTTCACAACCCCTCTGTTGTGTTTCTGTTATGAAATAAATATTCTACCTAATAACCAGGAATGAAAAGACACCAGAAAAAGTAGCCTTAGGTACAATGCACAGGCAAATAATATTTCTGTATTATAGAAAGGTATTTAGGAAAGTTTATTTATTGATAAATTTGTTTTTTTTATTTTTGTTCACAAAATCTGTTATTGATTCGTGTTCCCAAAATAGTTGTACCGAGTTTCCCATTTTTTCCAACAAACAGCTCAGTCCATACCTACAATACCAGGAACAAATATGACCTGCACAAGGACTTAAAAGCACTTACTTTAGTTCAAAAAGGGGTCCACTACTCAGGAACACTCATCTTCAATAATTTGCCAGCAAACATAAAAAATTTAGTTACAAATAAAGAACAGTTTAAAAGGAGCCTGAAAGACTTACTAGTGGCCAACTTCTTCTACTCCACTGACGAATTTTTAAAGAGAAACGAATGATGTATTGTATATATTCATACTATTAGTATTGTTACTTAAGCTAAAAAAAAAAATTTACATGTTCCACATCCACGAGGATCTCCTCAGCACGGATCTATGGAACGAAAAACTAATCTAATCTAACAGCATCTAGAGTCCGCGCAGTATATGGTGGCTGATGCACAGTGACCAATTATCATACAGAGCACAAGGCGAGTTCATTCGTTAGTTCTGAAGGAGAGGCCAAAACCCGTTTTCGGCCGGTCGACGACACACTGCGATAACAGAATTGAGACGCTCGTCCTGCAATATTTCTCAAAAGAGTTTACAGAAACCATTCGGTAAAAAAAATCGTTATTGAAACTCTTATACGTTTATATGTCAGCTTCGCGATGATGTGCGCATCATCTCGTTAATAGTCACAATTATTGTGATATTTGCACTGAAGAAAGACACTATGTAAAATTCGATAAAGCTTGTAATGAAAAAAAGGAGTCGCTATGATTTGCGTTTGATGCATATTACATAACAAGTTGTTACATATGAAATTTAGCTAACACACTGAATTTTTCTTTAGACTTGAGTGGAGGTCTCTATCTGTCAACAGCCTCGAGAAAATTTATTTGCTGTAGCACACTCAACTGCGAACACAACTGCTAGCGATGAATCCAGGAGAAATATCCAGAACATTGCTCATATTTCATAGACGGACTGAGATATCGAAATGAGATTTTGGCAAGTGATGGCATGCAAAGAGTAGAGTATTCCGCAGTATGCTTATTACACGAAACCTCATTATCTACCCACGCAAAGAGTGGAGTATCTGCAGTATGGTTATTACACGAAACCTCACTATCCAGCGGATTATTCCACTAGCTACAGACCTTTTAGAAGAAATAATGTAATTTCTAAGGGGCATCAAGAGCAGGTGGAACGAGAAATCCTGTGAGTTTTGGAAAACGTAAGTGAAGACGTTACACGTTTATTTTTGAACCGAGGACGTGCTTTTTTTACAATTTATTGACTTACTTTTCCTCAATTCCTCACTTAAAAAAATTAATGAGCCACTCTTTCAGAATTCTCTCACTGTTTCGTATCCGCAACAAGTTAGTGAGGTGACATTGCGTAAAGTTCACTGTGTTTTGGCAAAAGAAGCAAATTTTAACATTGCTACAAGTGGAATGCAGATTTTGCTCAAAATTCGCCACTCATGACGTTTCTCTATCAGTTACAAATGGTTAACAAGCCAGGCGAAAATAAATCGCTAAATTTGTTTCATTTTTTCAGAATTCTTTTTAGATACTAACCAGAGCAGTGGTGACAGTAGATCTTTTTGAATGGTCACCATGCAAACCTGGGAGTGTACGTACTCCAAGTAATGTTTACAAAAAATGTGAGCGTAGGCTTCAGTTTAGAACGGCACTTCCCCTCCAGCCCTCGGCATTTCCCCTACAGCACCTGCCCACAACCCTCACCATCACCACTCTCCACGTGCGTGCCCTAACAACTGCACACCTACCAGCCAAGTTATTCTGCATCCACTATACTGAGGTTGGTCCTAAACCTTGAGTACCTGACAAGGATATCTCAGTTACCTCAAGTCAGTTTTTTCATAATATATTTTTTCAAATAATGGACTACATTTTTTGTATTTGGCCTTTGGTATGTCTGTAAAGAGACAAAAAACTTTTGTAATTTTATGTAGACCTGAATTAATAAGTAATTTAATGCAGAAAGCCGTGGTAGCGTAAATACCGCATACAATGTTCCTTGTAACGGTGTTTTCTGGCTAGCTACACGACTTACTGCTCACGTCCTGTCCTGTTTGCCATTCCTGTCCTGATCTGTATTTATGCGTCACCACCTATTGCAGCCACACTTGCCTTCTTGCCTTCAGCAGTGCCACTATGTCGATTGAAGAGTTTCTACACTTGTTACCCACTAATTTTATTTATTTATGAATTTTTTATACGCATTTTTAAAATTATCTAATTTTTTTCAGAATTTATCTCATTCATAAAGGAATCTATAGCCCACTGCAGGAAAATGCAAAAAAAAAACTGAACAGGAGCAGCTTGCTATTTACCTGGAAGTCTTGAGAGATGTATTGTCGAAATTTCTGATAGCGCCAGCATTGTAAATACACAAGAATTTACGTGTCCATGTAATCCAGAGTCCCTAAGCTGTTTACTCTCTACAGCAGAAGCAGACACAATTTTACCTGAAAATGCTTCAATGCCTGCGCAGAAAATTACTCTCTCAGAGCAGATTGATTTGGAAGTTGTCACTGACATTATTTATTGGTCAGAAAATGTAAGCGAGATTTGAAAAATGAACTTGTTAAGAGAGGGGCGTGTAAACTACAGAATAATGATGCATTTTTTTCAGTAGATAATACCATCAGATCATTCTGTAACAATATGTTTTACATGGACTTAGAAAATGGCGAGAAAGTTCCAAAAACAAGCTGCTTGCATTCTTCTGTTAAACCTATTATATGTTACTTTCCTTACATACTTTTTAAAAATAATAAAGAACGAAATTCTTTTGAACAGCCACATGGTTTTAAAAGGCTTGAAATGCAATTACAGAAACATGAAACAACCGATGACGCTGTTCAGTTACAACAACATAAGACATTTGAGAAATGAAAAGCTGTATTAACAAGAATTCTTCACTATGTATAATGTTTACCCAGAAAATATCTACCCTGTACCATTATTCAGAACACCTCTGTGGAACTTATAACTGTGGACATTTTGTTGATCCTAATATCGAAATATGCTCCAGTTGAGAATTATCATCTTCACAAATTTCAGCTAACAGATGACTATGTTGTGTCTTACCTTTCTATACAAAGCCAACATGAATTCATAAAACAACTCGGTGATCTTCATTCTTTTGCTTAATTAACAACCAACATCCGTTACATAACAGAAAGAATGCATTTTAACCATCCTCTGTTTATTCTAAAAACCTCTATGTCTACCAGTTTCAGTCATGACCATCTTCACAGGATGTCTGTCAACATTGAAGGTGAAGACATAATGTACACAAAAATAATGTAACTTGACAAGAATGTTGGTATGTCTTACATATAGATGAAAACAGTTTAGGTAAAAGCATATTTCATGTTCTTTTCAGGCTGATACAACCACAGAGATCTCATACTGAAAATTCACAATCGGTAGTCAAATACATCACTTACAGAACTAACGAATATGCTTCACAATGATTAATTTCAAAAGGACCAAACATCATGGAGGAACATATACACACGAAACAAGGCAGACAATCGTCTATAGCGTACGATCGCAGATGGTAATGCCTGTGGTACAGCTCCTGGTGGTAATACCGTAAACGTTAACAGAGAACTTGGTGTCTTTTGATAAGAAACAAGATAATGATAAACCATCATTATAGAGGAAGTTAACAACCCAAGTATGACTATATATAAATCATATTCAGAGTGCAATATAATTTATAATGAAGTAACAGTACTGGCATATAACACAAAAATCAGAAACGTGTTAACCCAAAATAACAGCATAGGAAAGCATATTAGTTCGTAATTTAAGGATACAATGTGAACCTCAGGCTACACATCATCTGTTACTGGATACAGAAGAGTGCAACTGTCAAACACAAATATATCCAGAATTATTTATTGTATTAACACAAAGCAATAACGCAATAAAACATATTCCTTAATGGGGTAAGGATACAGTGTCAGCATCTATGGAAACCTTGGGCTACATATGATTCCTTATAGAATGTATAAATACAGAATGGTTAAAAAGTAGTATGTTAAACTTTATCCATATTTAAGATGTAAATCTAAAACGAAGTTAACAGAATACTTATATCATTAAAATGATGTTGAATCAATAAAATGAGCCATGTCCAACATTATAAAGGCATAGTAAAATGTAACTGCTTAAGACCACAATGCTACATAAAAATAAACCAGATCAAGCTGCATGTCAAAAGAATTGCCCATAGTGTCACATAATGTGCCATCTAAATATAGAGGGTCCCTCCATATCCACATCCAGTGACGCCTATGGGCTGAGGATGACACGGCGACTTGTTGGTACTGTTTGTCCTTCATGGCCTGTTCAGGTGGAGTTTAGTTTTTAAGTACAGAGGGCTCCAGAAAAATGTAGACACTCTTCGACAGTATTAATGGAACAAGATGACACAGTTCCAATTCTTGCTCGGAGGAAGGTCATTTTATGCGATTAAAGTGACCCCCCGTTACCAGCCAAACATCGTCGATGCCACTGAACTGTTGACTGAATTATATCTGTTAGTGTTGGTGGTGTCATAGCTCTATAGGACGCCTCGACTGTTTCTCGTAGCTCGTTCGGTGTAGCTCACTAAGAAAATCAAGGAAATCTCCCTCCCCTCTGATGGGGACGTTCAGTACCCCGAGGGTGGACTCTCAGGCTTATTTTCCCTGAAACACCGATATATTAAAGCAACTAGCTGACTACCCGGTGTTTCCTTGGTATATATTTTTTCCAGTCCTCTGTTTGTTCATTTACTCCTTTTTCCCTCTCTCCCAACTCCTCTTCCCTTTTTCCATTTCACGCAGCTTAATCTTTGTAAAGTATTATCTCCTGAACTAGGTGTCATACAATGATATAATTTTTCAGGCACATTCAGAGGCACATCTGGATACTGTCTGCGAAATGTGTTGCGAATAGAGTTAGTAGCAAAGAAGTAATAAATCAAAAGGGCATGCCAGATGCGGCAGTTTTATTGCACGAGAAGGAGGATTAGGAGGAGATGAGTGTTTAACGTCCCGTCGACAACGAGGTCGTTAGAGACGGAGCACAAGCTCGAACTGGAGAAGGATGGGGATGGAAATCGGCCGTGCCCTTTCAAAGGAACCATCCCGGCATTTGTCTGAAGCGATTTAGGGAAATCGCGGAAGCAGGATGGCCGGACGCGGATTTGAACCGTCGTCCTCCCGAATGCTAGTCCACTGTGCTAAACACTGCCGCACATCGCTCGGTTTTATTGCACGAACAGCGAAAATGTAGAAAACGATAAACTTTTTCCTTTTCATCATTTTGTGGTGGGTGTAAACAAGAAAAAATTTCGTGAAGGTTTGAAATTATGTGTAAATTTTGTTGCTAGTCATCAAGGGCTTTCATTCTAATGTACTGGATAACTGAAATCTATGGAATTTGCTCGTCGTCAGCTGTAATTCTTTTTTACCCCCACCCCTCTGACAGGAAGATGGCTATTATCCCACAGCGCTTCTTTCCAGGCAGTAAGTGATACGTGTACCATGTTTGATTGAAGTCGATCTAGTAGTTTAGGACGAGATGTGGAACATACATACGTACTTCCATCAATTTTTATAATATGCATAGATTAAATTACCTTTAAAATCTAAAATGGAAGTATTACATCGTTTCATTAGTATTTGCAAAAGCAGCTTGTAATGGTGGTGGTGATCATGACGATGATGAAGACAGTGATTCCAAATAACGATGATGAAGATGATGCTGATGATGATGCAAAGATTCCAAAATTTTGGAGCTGAGACACCTGGACTGCAGTTAAAACGATCACATAACTGTAACAGTGTGTTACAACAATATGATCTGTAGTCAAAAACATTTATACAAGCTCGTTGACAGCTAGAACGTTTGCACTGTGATATAATTCGAACAAATACAACTTCCAATCACGTCAATGACCGTACCCAGCATAAAGTTGATTCTACGAACAGTTTAAAAATTAACTTCTCTTTCTTTCTGCAAGATAGCTCTTTGTTATCGACACAATACCTACTCCCAGTCTCTGTTCTACTGTAGTGACACCTATCGTCTCACTGAAGAAGCTTCAATTGAGAAATTTATCAGCGTAGACCACAGATAGCGTTCGCAGTTACTCGGCGGTTAAAGCTTTGCCCGGTGATCGGGCACAAAGTACTATCGGCCACGGCGGAACTGTCAGTGCCCATTATCGTAGCATACATTGCCGAATATCGTTTTGGAGGACACCCGCTATAAAAATAAACCACTGCCAAATCATGAGACTTATTGAAATTGTGTCGTCTGACAGTATGACAACATCAGGAAGAAGAAACTATTTTTGACTACGGGTTACACTCCATCTGGCTCAGCAGTGGTTAATTTTTCGAGCCCTGTGGTGAAACGGTGCATGTGAATCAATTTCGAGATTAATCTGTACTGTTTTTGGATGAGTTATGTAAAACGAACCGCTGTAGCAGAAAGCGGTTGGGAGCCACTGCTTCTCCTGATTGTGAATTAGATATTTATTGACGTCCCATGTAAGTACAGTGAGGTGGCAGTTTCATTCTTTAACTTTGGATCAGCTATCAAGAATACAGCAGACATAGTTCTTCAAACACTACAGGCAGAAGAGCTGGGTAGCAACAGCTTAGGTCTCTATGAGTTTGAAACGTACTTTGAACCATTACTCAATGAGACTTTCACAGAAATTTATCTCAGTCGATGGCTATCAAACTAAGTGGCTCGCAACATAATTGATGCGATCTTAGTGTGACGTACTTGATTTGCACAAAATCAGTTAGGTTATAGTTCCAGTTTTGTTGTCACTACATCGCCTAATTAGAATGCTTTTTGCTGATAAAAAATTGTTGCATTAAGCATGTCACTATCTAGGAGATTCCGCCAACACAATAAACGAGGCTAGTAAATATTTCCACTTGAAAACTAATGACTCTGATTTGATAGTATTGTCCAAACTTGGAAACTATAGCGTACAATCACTCGATTATGACCACGTGCTTAGCACCCACCTACCGCTTCGTTATATCAGTGTATAGATTTTAATACGGATAACAACTCAACGTGATGTGTGATTCCATTGAGAGCTGAGGTGTGAATCGATGACCAGATATGCTCAACAGGAATGGCATCTGATTGATTTACGGCATCTCCAGAACAGGAATCAGTGTTATATTCTTTTAAACACTCCAGCGGAGTGTGTACTGATCTCTAGTAAAATGCGATTTAGAAAAATTTGTTGCATTGTAGGACGCACCCACATCAAAGGTGACAGAGAGTACGGAAACCAGCCTTTTATTCGTGTCGGGTGGCACCAGTCTCAAATCCGGTCGCGTCACGGCATAAAAGTGCCACCACTAGCCCACTCTGCGGAAACCCTGTACTGTAAAAACCGGCCGCCTCATGTGGTCAGTACCGGATACGCAAAGGGCTACAAACAGAGCGGAAGAGAGACTCGGTACATCGACAGGCTACTTGCCCCACGCCCGGGTTCCCGGGTTCGATTCCCGGCGGGGTCAGGGATTTTCTCTGCCTCGTGATGACTGGGTGTTGTGTGATGTCCTTAGGTTAGTTAGGTTTAAGTAGTTCTAAGTTCTAGGGGGCTGATGACCATAGATGTTAAGTCCCATAGTGCTCAGAGCCATTTGAACCATTTTTTTAGACTACTTACCAGTCTTTTCACATTATTCTACTTGTTTTCGCTGACTGTCGAAAGTGTTCTGGACCATCAAAAATATGTGAATTTCAAACAAATACATTATGAGGCTGTCCACTGACGTATTATTGTTTTCATGTAACTCATCAGTATCTCAACTATATTTGTGACATTTCACGTCTGTTATCGTCACAACTTTTTCGTACTAAGAATAAGTTTTAATGTTCGCACACAGAACAACTTTTCTACTATTTTAATATCTAAAGAATCTTTGCATGGCCCTTCCATCCATTATCATTTGGCTTATTCACATTTTCTGTTTCCTTCATTTCAACACAACGTAGATATTTTTTGTACTACCTGTTTAACTCTCATACTACTTTCGTTTTTCATCGTCAAGCTGGAGAATTTCTTCACTTACCCATAACTTTTAGCCACTGATTTGTGTACTATCGTGGTACGCTGCGCTTTAATCCATCCTTATTTACTATATCCCACTCATCTTTCATTGTAATATCCTTCATGGATTTACATGGACCATCACCTTATGGAACTTTCACTTCGTTACACTCAACAAAAATTTTTAGTATTTCTCTTTGTCAGTTTGAGTTTCAGTCTCCCATCACTATCAAAACAAATGCCTGAAACTTTGATTGGTTTATAACGCAGTATTTAGTGTCTTAATCTTTTAAGATAATATGGCATCTCAATGTTTAAATAAAATGTTGTCCAGTTAACACATTCTGCTCTTTCTGTCATTTTCTATAATACCTTCTCCCCTCGTCCATTTACATAAATCTCGATGAAACGTATGTCAGAACACTAAAATTCCTTCTTCCATCTCGTTTAAGTCTGTCAACTCTTATTCTCCAATAATTCTCCCATCTTTCTCTCTATTACTATATAACATGCAGAAATAATACAGTAAGGCTCAGAACAAATTAACCAGAAGAGATAAGATGCGTAATTTTTTGACGCAGTTTTAAAGTTGTAAATGAATATTCTGGTGCTTAAATTTGGTGTTTATATCTATTTTCAAATTCAAACGGTCCATAGCAATATTATTTTTAGCGTCGTTACCGGAAAATAAGTAAAAATTACACCAACCCAGAAGTCTCTCCACGTAAATTCGAGTTTTCGCCTTACTTTACACCTGTGTGCCAACCGCTCTTTACCTCCTTAATGGTAAGGACACCTGCATGATTCGCCAGAGCTACGTGGTGCAGCAATACTACAATGTATGAAAGCATACTTAAAATCATCTCCATGTTCATGCCTTTTGATTTATACAGATGCTATTCTCATATGTAAGACGGTCATTACACGTCTTTTCAAATGCAGAATGTAAAAGATTACATAGAATCGCTATACTTACAGTCCCCTCTTAGATATTAGTACCACTTAACCGACGGGAAAACCCCGTCCTCAGCCCCTAGCCTTTTCTTGAACGATGAGTAGGCGAACCATCGTACATAGCTGAATTTCTCATATTTTAGCGCTGTGGTATTTCTGGAGATGTACTCGTATAAGGGAGGAAGTGTCTCTTCTTGGAACAAGCATTCTTCGAACTGTAATATCGCAATGACGCAAGCTGCCTCTCTTGTAGTGCCTGACTGTAACTGTAGTTAGGCAAGCGTATCTCTGACGCTCGCGCACTGACTAAACGAATTTGTTAGCAGTGCTTCTTTAAATCTTCCCTATTCACTATATTAATATAATCAAGTAAACGTACAAAACAGACTAGCAAGTCTCAAGAATCAGCCGTGTCAGCGTTCTGGAAGCTAATTTTTTGAGAACACTTTACATTTCCTTGCGGTTCTTCATTCTTACTTCCGAATCTTATAGTCAGTCAGAGCGAGGGGCGTTTTTCACAACTTTTTATCCACTATCAATACTGGTTCCTACGGAGAAAATATTCGGTCTCAAAAATGAAAAATTGTATAATGGTAAGAATGGTCAGTATTCAGGGATATGACAGGAACGATCATTCGAAGCAGAAATGTCTAGTAGATATGGGGCTCTAAAATGCATACCTTTAAGAACTGTGAGCACGTGTTCACTAGAAGAGACGTGTTTCACAGCAGCGAAGATGACCAATTGCTCATAGCTTTTAGGGTATGCACCTTGGAGCCCATGTTCACTGGAATTTTTTTCTTGTTTTGGTCCACACCACCACATCTCAAAGTGTGTGAAGGAAAGAGTTTGCAGTAGAAGAGATTTGTGTAAAAGTATCGAAGATACTAAAGGTATGCATTTTAAAGCCCCTGCTTACAAGATTATTTTGCTTCGAATGATCGTTGCTGTGATATCCCTGCATATTTACCACTCCTCCTGGGACACCCTGTATAAACATATAATCGCGGCTATAGTATTTAGCTTCGGCAAGAATTTTATCACGGAATAACATTTTTTTGCGAATTATTGAAACCTGCTGCAAAATATTTAGTATTTCCACTACAAAACCATTTGTAAATGACTGACACATCAGCTGTTTAGCTTCTTCCAGGTGTAATGTCTGATGTTACACAAACTGCTTCATTCATATATTTGTCAGAGACCACAGACATATACATGCAAAATCTCTAGCAAAATAGTATGATGAAAGTGGCCTCCTCCTCTAACAAACCGAGCTACTGAACCCGAATTGTAGCATTTTCGTACATTTGTCGTAATAACAGCGGCATTTTTGGAAAGATGTGGTGTTTGGGATAGATACTTGCTACCCTGTCGTTCGTGCTATCGTGCTTCTCGATTATTCTACACGCTTCTTTGATACAATCTGCGGGTGACTATCCTTATTAGGTGTAACGACTTACAGTGTTCATTAAAGAGGTGTCTACAACAACATTGGTAGTATGATTTTGAGGTTTAGTCGATATGTGGAAATAACGCTGAATTGTGTTGGTTCAGTATCAACACAGAACGAGGATTGCGGCATACCATAGCTCCGAATAACGACGACTGCTGCTGTTTGTAATAAGAGTAGTACCATTCAGGACAGAGATTCCACAATATTTGAGATTAATTACTTACTTCTGCAAGGCATAGCATTCTGAACGCTGCGTTAGACTGAGTTGTTTCTGTGTCAATCGAGCATGCAGTGACTGTGAACAGTGCATGCCTGTTAAAACTGTATTCTTCTGTATAACACAAATATTATTTTTGGCTTCCTAACATAATTAAATAACTCTTTCTATCAACTATTACAGTTATAGTCTTACATGACTTCATGGTAGCTCAAGTGATCACTTAAAATTCTTTGCAGTTCATAAAGATAGTAACCAAACATGTACCGCTATTATATCCCTCCAATAAACGGCCTATATCACAATTGATAATTATAGTTATTTAAATCAACATTAAAATGTCGAAAACATCGCAAAGTGAAATTACACCAAAATGATGGACAGTGTCTCACCTCAAAATAAATATGTTGGCCGCATTTAGATAGGAAAAATACTAAGTGGCACCATGCTTTGCAGGGTATCAGTGTGTTATGTGACTTATTTACATTAAGTAAGTCACACTCCTTGGCTAAGTGTCTCCGGACATTCCACGTTTACTGACACAACGAGTGTTCAGAGTAGATTAAGTTTGGTCAGATCATCGTAGGGACCACAGCTGAAGGCCAGAGAAATTCCACCAATAAACAAATGTACACGTCAATTGTAGACAATGAAATTACGAAGTAGAAAACTGAGGTAGTAGTCTATTACAACAGAACCCCACTTACGTAGGCCTTACATTTGCTGATGAGCATCACTAAATTGTACAGCGTAGGCCAACTCTATAATCCAGTCACCGGGCGTCCGTGTCAGCTGCTGCCCGTTATAAACAAAAATCTATTGTAATCCACCTCCTCTTAATTATAAGCTGTACCTTGACCTGAAATATTTTATAATTATAAATCTTGAGAATTGTAACTCTAAAAAGATTCTCTGACAACGGAGATATGCAAATAAAGTAAGTAGAGTAAATCGTACATTATCAGAGTATTTCCGTTGCAGTTCGAGTGCAAGCATAGCGCAATCCTTCTGTAATGTACTGCGACAGTCCTTTCTTGGTCCATATTTCATCGAGCTACATTATTTGGCGGGAACACATTATTCGAATGTTAGTATCGGCCGCCAGTGTGGCCGAGCGGTTCTAGGCGCTACAGTCTGGAACCGCGCGACCGCTACGGTCGCAGGTTCGAATCCTGCCTCGGGTATGGATGTGTGTGATGTCCTTAGGTTAGTTAGATTTGAATATTTCTAAGTTCTCGGGGACTGATGACCTCAGAAGTTAAGTCCCATAGTGCTCAGAGCCATTTGAACCATTTTTTTGTTAGTATCGTCCTTAGTTTTGCATACCAGTAAATATACTCATTCGCGATATAGACTGACGGGAAAAAAATCGCAACACTAAGAAGGAGTTGTGCGACACAAACGAAAGTTGGTCGGCGTGTTTCTACATCTGAAAGGTGATGTTTATTCAAATTTTTCACCAGTCGCTTAAAAGTGGAGCTAGTGGCGCTACTATGAGGATGCAAATCAGGTTTGCTTTAAATACACGCTGTAACTGTTGTGAGTGTTAGCTACCTTCGAGATTCGACGTGGTGAGTGGATGTTAGTCAAGAATGCCTTTAAGATCACAAAGACGCCATTTTTATCACCTCCCTGTGTTTGAGCGAAGTCGTATAATATGGCTATGAGAAGCTGGATGTTCCTTCTACGATATTGCAGAAACACTTGGGAGGAATTTATCCACTATACGTGATTTCTGGCAGTGGTGGTCACGAGAATACACGGTCGCAAGACGAATAGGCTCCGGACGGTCAGATGGCACTACCGAGAGAGAAGACGATCGTGTTCTGGCCCAACTTGCTGCATCTGCAGCAGCAGTCTGAGCAGCAGTTGGCACCGCAGTGACTCAACGAACTGCGATAAATCGGTTACTTCATAGACAGTTCCGAACCAGACGCTGTGTAGTCTAAATTCCACTGATCTCAAACCACTGCCATTTGCGACTTCTGTGGTGTCAAATGAGCGCTCATTGGAGGATTGGAGGGCAGGGCGGAGGTATGTTGTGTTCCCTGATGAAAGCTGGTTCCGCATCATCGATACCAGTGATGGCCGTGTGTTGGTTTGGAGGAGGCCAGTTCAGGGCCTGCAACCAACACTGGACTTACACCTGAAGTTATGGTCTCGGTTGCTATTTCATATGGCAGCAAGAGCACTTTCGGGACTATGCCCCCGCGCTCTGACTGCAAATTTGTACGTCAGTCTGGTGATTCGACCTTTTGTGTTGACATTAATGAATAGCATTCCGGGGGTTGCTTTCCAACAGGATAACACTCGCCCACGTACCGTTGCTATAACCCAAAGTGTTCTACACAGTGTCTACATGCTGCCTTGTCCTACTCGATCAACAGATCTGTCTCCATTCGAGCACATGTGGAACGTCATCGGACAACATCTCCAGCGACATCCACAAGCAGCACTAAACGTTCCTGTACTGACCAAGTGCAACAGGGATGGAACTGCATCCCACAAACTCGTATCCGGCACACAGTGCATTCACATCTGCATGCTTGCATTCAACATTCTGGTTGTCACACTCGTTATTAATATACCAGCATTTCACATTTGGAATGGCTTGTCGTGCGCTTACATTAATCTGTGATCTTGCTATGTTAATCGCTTACATATGTTACCTAGTCAAATGTCTTCGCTAAATTTCATTATTCTACATTAATTATTTTTTATGTTGAAACTTTTTTTCTGTCGTTTTATTTTGGAGAGCCTGTCTTAGCTGCTTCTTCTTGTATAACTGTTTCATTTTTTTGATAGATGAATAAAGCCAATGTCGTCAACCTGACAGTAGCACTTGTTTTATATCCCTTATCGAAAATCTTATTTGAAGGTGCTGGAAACTTATAAAGTTAGTATTCCGGGTGCACAGGCTTGGTGGCTTTGTGGATAAGAGCCAGGCTACCTATCCAGTCGATAGGGTTAAAACCACTAGCGGTTCTTGAGATTTTCTTGTCACTTATTGTTTCTTTCAGTGATTTGTTAACTTGACGCCAAGTTCCACAACGGTTCGGAGTGCGTTTAAATTGTATGCCCCCCTTCACCACCACCCCTCCTTCATATCAGTTCCAAAGTTCTAGGAAGACAAGGACAGGGATATGATAAACGGCGTTTGCGACAGACTGCAGAACGATCCTTCTGCCACCAGCATAAATCTGTTGTAAGGACCACGAAGACAATATAAGAAAAATTGAGGCGCATGCAGGAGCATATAAGTAGCCGTTTACCCGTTGCTGTACTTTTGACTGGAATACGAATGGGAATGACTGGCAGTAGTCACGCATCGTGTGATGGTTTACGGGATGTGTACGTAAATGTGGATGTAGAAGGGCATACCAACTTCAGTAGGACCATGTCTACGAAAGCACTACGGTACGCAACCAAACATCAGGCTGACGGCAGTTTTGGTTTTTAGCTTGGGCATTCATCTGACATTATTTTAACTAAAAAGGTTTCCTCTAAATATAGGTTATAATACTTGGTCATAATTCATTAAACTGTACAATAAATGTACAACAAGACAGTCCCGAGAGTACAATGGGACGACGCGTGCTTCACCCTCTAGCAACTGGAGGATAGCATTGATGGAGCATGAGGTTACCATGTTTTTTTCGTGATTGTTTATGTTGAATTTCGAAACTATTGACGCTACTTCTCGTTAATGTCCTTCGTTCTCAAAATGACGGAGAGACATCATTCCAGTCTGACTAAGAAAAATGCATAGCCGTACTTGCAATCGAACACAGGTCCTACGTGTCGGCTGTCAGATACGCTGACTGCTCTACCACGGAGACGGACCGTTATATAATACGGTGCAGAGAGATTTCATTCCGATTAGGGAGGAATGTTGATACGCTTCCGTATCGAATCCATTCAGTCTTATCTCCTCTTCACAACAATTACGTAAAACGTCCACAGCGAAATCGGATTCTTGTACTTTGCAGTAAGTTTTAGCGATTTCTGTAGAAATTCAGTCAATAGCGTTGATTGGTGTGATTCCGTATGTCCTTATATCCGACAGTCAAACATCAGCTGTAACCTAGTATTCCGTCGCAGGAGAATGTATGACTTCTTTTGCCCATATAGTCGACCATTCTGTAGATCGAAGATTGAGCCTTAAATATTATATGCAGTTTGAAACACTTGTAAGTTTGTTGCATGATATGCTGTGCCGAGAAATAGTTGTAAAGAAAAAAAATTCGATAAGTTGCGCCGTTTTCCAGTTAATTAACATAGAAGTTAGCCAAGTAAGTCGAAGCGGTCCGTCAGAGACGGTGTCTCCTGACGTGTTTCCTGAAACCGAATTAGAAAGTGGAACAAAATTTTGAGATCGGACGCTAACAAGGATCGAAACCTATCTACGCTATGAGAACAACTGACACTAATTTTATCTGTCGAGCCGCTTAAATTTGCGCGCAGCGACCTGATTTGGCTAACTTCAATGATAATTAACGCCGCGCGGAATGGTCGCGCCGTTTGAGGCGCTATTTCACGGATTGCGCGGCCCATCCCGACGGAGGCTCGAGTTCTCCCTCGGACATGGGTATGTGTGTTGTTCTTAGCATAAGTTACTTTGAGTAGTGTGTAAGTCTAGGGAACGATGACCTCAGCAGTTTCGTACCTTCAGGAATTCACACTCATTTGAACATTTGATAATTAACGTGGAAGCAGTACAATGTATCAGACGTTTTTTCTTAACAATTCTCACCACAACCTACTGTGAAACACCCTTACAAGCTAGTCGGATTGTTTCTGATCATCCTGATAGGGTGTTCGCGTAAGAGGGGGCAAAAATGTAACAGGACATAAGGGGATGCTCCACTGAATAATTTGAGGTACGGAACCTTCGGGTTGGAGAAGCCAGCTTATGGAGATAATAGGAATAAAATCAGATTACTGTGTACTTCTTTATTTACATTAGTTACAGTTAAGTTCAAATATAATCATTGACACAATGAGTGCGCTGCTTGTGGTCTAATGGCTAGCGTTGCAGTCTCTGGATCACAGTCACAGGGTCCCAGGTTCGATTCCCGGCCGGGTTGGGGATTTTCTCTGCTCGGGGACTGGGTGTTTGTGTTGGCCTCACCATTTCATCATCATCATAATTCGCAACAGTGATTAGACTCGATTGTGTACAAATTTTGGGCTCTGTAAAAACTGGGACTTTGTACGAGCGCTGATGACCCTCCAGTTGAGTGCCACACTAACCAAACATCATTGACACAATGAAAGTACCATTTGTACTGTATCTTACAAAATGTGCTGAAACTGACGGCCATCAGCCTCAATGCAAGCATGACATCGGCGAGCAAGATAGTGACCTACCCTGACAAATATCCCTGGTGTGTTTTGAATCACGTCACAGGCAGTTACAATTCTGGCAACTAATTCCATCTCCGTATCCACTGCGGTCTCGTACCCAAGTGCCTTAAATATCCCCATAAGGAATACTCAAGAGGATTCATGTCAGATGACCTCGCAGGCCATGGAATATGACCATGGATCCACCGACCAGGAAATACAGCACTCAGGTGGTTAGGGACATCCACACTGAAGTGAGGCGATGCACCGTCATGTTGTATCCACATCCTCTAGCGGACAGCCAAGGGTACTTCCTCCAGCAACTCAGGTAGAACTCTTTGCACGAACCTCACGTGCAGGTGGCCATTCAGACGGCAAGGCAGACTTCCTAGTAATCAGGCTCGTCCTCCTTGTTTCCTTGCATGAACTGAACAATGTACATGTAAATAAACAGCACAGTTTGTGCAAACTTGTACGCTTGTGAGTTATAAAACAAGCTGGAAAACAGTAATGCTAGACAAAGCGGTAGACAAGTTTACTTTCATATCTCCCGAAGCTGGCTTCTCCGACCCCAGGTTCCCTACCTCAAATAGTTCAGTGGAACATTCTCTATGTCCTGTTACATTTTTGCACGCTCTTACGGAAACACACTGCAGAATTACAGTTTCGTATTGACAGAGAGGTCATTCGACAGTGCACACTAACCCAGTTGGATAAATTATAGGTGAAAAAACCGAACACAAGCTTCACCATTTTCAGTTAACCGATTTATTATTAATTAATTTTTTTCCTTGTAGAGTGCGTAAACAGTAGCTAAAATATTATCATCAGTATGATATTCAATAGGCTGCTTTTATTAAATCGTTCATGATTGGTCGTTATCACATAAAAAATGTGATGGCTGATGTTTGTCTTTCGTATTTTCTTATTAGGAAAAGATTGTATTGGCAAGATGTGAATTTCTTACGAGAAGGAGAAGTAAATGAATTTAATAAATAAAACAAATTCATAAACCATTTCCATTTACATGTGTAATAGACTAAAGTTTTTAAACTGTTCTGAGCCTGCAGCGTCATAGATATCGTGTAAGGACAAAAAAGATAAAACAAATTTACAGGCAAAGATAATACCATCGAACATTAGAAAAGAACTTACTAGCAACACACATGACGCCATAGAGGAATAAGCCAAGTATGTGACCATATAACATCGTTGACTTATCTGTCGACTGAAGCTGTCAAATTTACGGAAAATATTAACTAGGTCGTAACGAATATTGCTCAACAATAAATTCCACAGCTGAGACATTTCACACCTAGAAAATAAGTTACTTCTGCGATACACCTACGATACACAGCAATACAAGGTATCTGACAACGACAACGAATACGATGTGTTACGGATGTATGTATTCGATAGGTATATCCAGAATTGTTATTAGTTACAAATACACATAGACATATGCACTAACAACTCCATATGTTTGCAGATAGCTATTACAACGGCCATGGAGCCGAAATAAGCTTATACCATCACAAAATAACATCTTAATGAAATGTCTTTGAATATAGCAGCGTTTTGGCTTATTATACATATAGACTAAAGGTAGTCACCCACAAATATATTCGGACATGTGAGCCTTGTAGCTATGAACATACATTATGGACAAATAATTATGTCCTCAGAAGTAAAATTTTTTTGCACAGTTGGAAAATATGTTATTTCTATTTCCAAAAATTTGCTAAGGACAAATACATATCCTAATATAAAATCGCAGAATGGGTTGAATATCTCACATTATATGACATATTATATGATATAGTATAAGATATGTTTCGGTATTCGGCAAATCATTTGAGTTATTCAACACCAAGACGGCCACACTGCTTACACATCCTGTATTTATCACGGATACTGGCTTTTACTTGCTGCTGTGTCGAACTGTTCGGTTTGCCATAATTTCAGGAAAAGATTCGCCAAAGTGACACCGTATGCCAGAGCAGAGCAAGGTGTTTCAGTGTTCGAGGCTCTGGACTCACATGGGAGAACCAGGTCTCACATAGTCTTCCTGACAAATAGTGCTAGGCACTCGTGGCTTTCTTAAATAACTGCAAGTGGAAGTCTCAATAGTTCTTTTAACAAACGACGGCTGATTCACTTCCCATCCCTTCCCAACTGAGATAGTGTACAGAAAAATGCACAGTAGGATGCATATCAATTTTCTTCAACTGGGAAAAGAAAAATACAGAATGTGGGTTAATGGAACATATCTGAACAATCTCAGTTTTGTTGGAGTTCTGAACTGTCCACCTCTCGTGCAGATAAACTCTCAACAACTGAGGCAAGAGCATAACAAAGCAGGTCTTAAAGTAAGCCTTAAAATCATCGTATACCGTAACAACTTATTATCACAATATCGAAAAGGAGTTATTTTAAATAAAAAATGATGTAAAACAAATAGTTGATGAGCTTTTATCATTAGAAGAGTTAAAGCCAACGACTAGATCGACAAGAGAAGAAATAAACAGAAGAATACTAATAGCTAGGAGTGGTTTTGGTGAACCAGAGTTTTCTGAGCCAAGCATCCAATGTGTTTAAAGCGGAAAATTTGTGGTCAGTATCTACACTCATGCTCATAAATTAAAGATAATGCTGACAAATGGTGAAACAACGCTCTGGTGGGCGGTTTGCGGGTTTAAATCACCTCGGGGAATGACCATACGTTGCGTTTTACCTGCGGTCGTAGCACGGTGGCGCTGGCAGCAGTCCACATACGCAGAGGTGTGTTGGTGCATGTCAGAGTACGGCGCAGCGAGTAAGTGTGCAGATGTTTTCAGACGTGCTAATGGTGACAGTGTGTTGAAAATGGCACAAAGAACACATATTGATGACACTATAAGGGATAAAATACTAGGCCGACTGGAGGCTGGTCAAACACAGCAGGTCGTAGCACGGGCCCTCCGTGTGCTACAAAGTGTGATTTCAAGATTATTGCAACGATTCCAGGAGACAGGAAACGTGTCCAGGCTCTACAGTACGGGACGTTCACACTGTACACCAACACAAGAAGAGCGCTATCTCACCATCAGTTCCCGCAGACGCCCACGGAGTACTGAAGGTAGCCTTCCTCAAGACCCTACCGCAACCACTGGAACAGTTTTCTTTAGACACAGTCTACAGACGACTGAATAGACATGGTTTATTCGCCCGGAGACCTGCAAGGTGCATTCCACGGATCCCTGGTCACAGGAGGGCCCTTAAAGCCTGGTGTCAAGAATACAGTACATGGTCATTGGAACATTGATCCCAGGTTATGTACACGGACGTGTCTAGGTGTACTCTGAACAGTGATTCTCGCCGGGTTTTCATCTGGTGTGAACCAGGGACCAGATACTAGCGGATGATAACTCACGGCCCCACCGAGCTGCCATCGTGGAGGAGTATCTTGAAACAGAAGATATTAGGTGAATGGAATGGCCTGCCTGTTCTCTAAACCTAAACCCCATCGAACACGTCTGGGATGCTCTCAATCGACGTATCGCTGCACGTCTTCAAACCCCTACGACACTTCAGGAGCTCCGACAGGCACTGGTGCAAGAGTGGGAGGCTATACCCCAGCTGTTGCTGGACCACCTGATCCAGAGTATTCCAACCCGTTGTAATGCCTGTGTACGTGTGCATGGTGATCAAATCCCATATTGATGTCGGAGTACATGCTCAAGAAACAGTGGCGTTCTGTAGCACATGTCTTTCGGGACGGTTTTCTCCACCTATCACCAATACTGTGGACTTACAGATCTGTGTCGTGAGTGTTCCCTATGTGCCTATGCTCTTAGCGTCATTTTTGTGTAGTACCACGTTGTGTGGCACCACATTCTGCAATTATCCTTAATTTATAAGCATGAGTGTATTATATGCATTGAGCTATGTCAGCCGGCTATGGGCCTACGTCGCCATAGCTATTCGAAACCTGAAGGTTGTTCAAGGAGCAATAGAGTGATGCATGCTAGTAACTTATTCTTGGAGAGAGGAATACAGACAAACTGATCAAAGAAAAAGCTGAAGCGGATGACTGTAATTAAAACGATATGGAGTGGGTGGGACACTTAGCCAGTCAAATGGATGGTAAATGAATCAAGGAAAATTTCTGCTGGATTCCAAGAGAAAATAAAATACTGGTAAGAATGAACTAATGGAAAGCTACCATACGACATTAGATAACACGCTGTAGCAGAATAGAAGCATACAGCACAAGACTGTAATAGGTGAAAGAGTGTAGAGGAAACATGGCCTCTATCCAGTAGTCGATGTCAACTGGATGATGACGGTCTTACGATTTTTGTTAACGTCGACTCTGTGTAGATGTGATCGACAACTGTGTGACAGTAATAAAATGCAAATCAAAAAAAGAAAAAAGGAAATCGTCACCAGGTGCAGCACTGAGATATCAACGAGTAAGTATGATACGTCACGATAGGATTTTCTTTTGTTCATCTTTTTCTTACTATAAATACAATCATAGGCGAACATAGTCATGTGTTGTAATGCTAATATATTACTTGATTGGCGTTATACGAGGTGCTACAAATACAGTCGTTTTCTTTTATTTTTTTAAGAAGAAACAAGTAAAATTTTATGTCCTTGGAATACTTATCAGTTTTCTTAATCACAGTCATTTTGCAGTACTTTTCCTACCATACTTCTCAGAGTGTGTCTGTCAGCTCTACAAGTCTAGAAATCAGAATAATGAGCTTTCCTTTGAGTCTAAGAGGTAACGACTCATCAGTGCACTAAATATGCACAATCGAATGATGTGGCATGTCTCTGTCAAACGAGTACACCCATCGTCGCTTATCTGACACTTGCTTGTCACTCTTATCTTCGACACAGATGGCAGCTTAGAATCGAAAAATGGCACTAGTGATATCATCCTTTAACGGTCGCTAATCACCTGGTATCGTAAGTGAATTTTAAAAATTTCAGCACTGAACGCAACTGTAGTTCTGTTCGTTTGCGCAGATCTGAGCCCTCACTAGTTTCGTACTTTGAACAGCCATATAGTGTCAAAAAAGCAAAAGAAGTTGAATTCTTTTCGGGTTATCACCAGAGACGTGGCGTCCTCTCGTCGCAACATTTCGACGACTTTCCTACACATCATCTTCAGGCCAAATAGGACAACAAGTAGGAGAATCGACGAAACGTTGGGACGAAACGATTCCACGAATCTGGTTATAATCGAGAAAATTTCTTCAATGAGACCCCCCCGAGAAAGCCTACATTGTCATATAACAAAAGAAGTGGTATGGTAGGCGCCGGGCTAACACGAATTCAGACAACCTCTAAAACAATTATTACTTAACAGTTATTAGATAACATTGTCCGAACACCTCATAATTTTTTTCGTTTTTTTGAAGGGTACCAATTACAAAGTTTACTCTTAATTAATAATATTTACACTGATCCAATACCAAGGGTAAAATACCGGTGATACAGTAGTGTCAAATCTGAGCCCAAAGTTATTATAATATCAATTAAATGTTTCAACTCAAACTCGATAACTGTTTGTGATAAAAAGTTTTATGGCCAAGGCTATTTCGAAAATGCATGTAGTAACCTTTAAGCAAATTTATAACAAACTGACAGCAATTCAAACCTAAAAATAGTATTCAGATAAATCCAATTAAACAAAAGCACTTGAAATACACAACAAATTACAGCGGAACTCCCTTGTCACAAGTTTTGCACACGCCAGTTTTTCTCGTGCCACATCTTACAATTTGCTCATTTACTGTACAGGGACACCGCAAAATTTCAAACAAGTTTAGTTTGCAAACTTCTTCAGATAAATGCCAAATTATGAGTTGTGAATACCTGAATTACAAAAGGTAATTACTTAATTCAAGAACAAATCTGCAGGATTAGAATTCATCCGGTGCTACCTCAGTGAGTTTACAGAGCCTTAATCTTGCCACCTTATTTTATCTCACACGTCAGTCTTGCGCACACTTCCTGACAATACATTACACACATCATTAAATTGGCTTGATAAGACCTGAAACATAAATAAGATAGCACTGGTCCCACACGTGCATACAAATAATGGGCCCCACCAGGGCAAACTCAATGACAACCTTGTAATATGAAAAGTTGAAACAAACAAAAGACCAGTCACGAACTAGTGGTACTAATGGCGCACCACAAGAGCAGACTGAGTTACAATTTTGCAAGATGATCAACTAAAACACGCAGATGAGGCAAGTGCTCAATAATAAGTGTACTCAGCTCCACGTGTAGTTATCCAGTACTCGTGTGTCAATGCAACCAGGGCGCAGCGACAGTACTGTGACGGCTGTACAGACCTCCAACCCTTGCTTTAACCACCGATCTCTTTCGGGCAACACCAGTACTGTGCAACCGAAGCGCTCTTACACGCAAAAGAGGGGCTCCATCCCGAATTACAGTTTCCCAAACAACGGCTTCCCACTACAACTAGGCCGCACTATCACTCTAGGTTCGGCCAGGTCGTTTTCCTGCACATACATGGGCTGCTCCCAGCAGTCCTCGCGGACCAATTTCGCATTACAAGCGTCTCATCTTACTATTTATTTTTTAAGTGACTGCTGAAGAGACCGCTGAAGTGAACGCTGAAGAGAGTGGATGAGCACTAAAATGGTTGCTGCTTCCAAAGCCGTGTCTCCTGGCTGAGAACAGAGAGGGCCTGCCTATTCACTTTCTGAGGTCTCGCAATGAGTAAGACGAGTTTAAGCACAGGATGTCGAAAGTTCCGCCGCTAAAAAAGCATTTGATGGTATCAGGCAAACGAATATTATCACTTGAGAAAAAAAGTTGGCTACTGAAATACATGGCTGTCCATTAAAACTGGAACGCTAGAAGATGGTGAGCGACACACGACAAATTGACATGATTAGCGTTTCAGTGCAACTGCGCAGAGGAGGTGCATTATACGTATTATAAATTAAAATCCCCAGAGAAGTTTTTCTGACTGAAGGTGAAAGCTAACCTCAGGAACTACGGTAGCGATTTTGATAAGTTTCTTACTGACTAATGAGTAATCGAATAAAAAGAAGCACATTGATGATCTGCTGAAATGGTTAGGTTCATTTATTTATGCTATTAGCGTCATTGCAAATTTTGGAGATAAACATATCAGTAAATTAGCCTACTATACCTAGTTTCATTCACTGCTTTCATATGTTGTCATATTTTGGGGCAATTCATCATTAAGACAAAAAGTATTCATTGCACAAAAAATGTGTAATCAGAATAATAGCTGAAGCCCATCCAAGATTACCTTGCAAACATTTATTTAAGGAACTCGGGATATTCACAGTACCTTCGCAATACATATATTCACTTACGAAATCTGTTATCAATAACCCATCCCAGTTAAAAAATAATAAGGAAGTGCATAGTTACAACACTAGAAGAAAGGATTACCTTCATTATTCTGCGTTAAATCTGACTTTGGCACAGAAAGGGGTGAATTACGCTGCACAAAAATCTTCGGTCATTTGACAATTAGCAAAAAACATCTGGCAGACATCAACAAACATTTAAAAATAAATTAAAAGAATTACTGAACAACTCCTTCTACTCAATAGATGAATTTTTAGATACGAAGTAGTAACTGGAAATTTTTTTGAAAAAATTGTGTAATGAAAACTTATGTTAAACTGACTCGTTCCACATCATTACAAAATGTCGTATTTATGATTTATGGAACAAGTATTAAAATAACGTAATGTAATGGTAGACAAACTGATTCACGAGAGAGATTTGTGGATGTAATTTGTTACCACTATGTCAGGCAAATCATACTGGTCATAGATAATTAGTGCTGTCACCATACATGGGGGTTCGATGTACTGTCCCACAGATGACTGTTGTGAAAGTTGAAGGTACCACTCCGCGTGAAGGTGGCCTCATCAGAGACTAGGATGGATGACACAACTCACGGAATTGTGGTTGTCTGGTGAAGAAACCAATGACAAAAGTTATCCCAATGTGGAAATCTTACCGTTAGTAAGCCCTACACAGGCTGTAAGTGATAAGGGTAGTAACAATTCTCATGAAGAATGCCGCATGCGGTCGTCTGGCTTACCCTGTACTGAAGGGTCAACTGCCTTGTACTGACACGGCAGTCGCCTTCAAAATGGTTCAAATGGCTCTGAGCACTATGGGACTTAACATCTTAGGTCATCAGTCCCCTAGAACTTAGAACTAATTAAACCTAACTAACCTAAGGACATCACACACATCCATGCCCGAGGCAGGATTCGAACCTGCGACCGTAGCAGTCACGCGGTTCCGGACGGAGCGCCTAGAACCGCTAGACCACCGCGACCGGCGGCAGTCGCCTTCCACAGAGTCACTTTTTCCTCAAAGTCTGGTGTCCGATCATTTCGGGTACGTATTTCATGATTTCCTGCTTCCTGAAATGCCCCTGCCTCAGACAAAACGGCGAACCACTGTCGCAAACCTTCAATGCTGTGCTTGTTGTCGACCGGGATAAGTCTACTGATACAACGTTGCTGCCCGCCGCTCGTTGCCATTTGCCTTTCTGTAGGTAACCACCATGTCGGCAAGCTCTCGATTCGAATACGGAACCATTGTGAACAATGCTGTATCGCATCCACTACAAGGTGCGTCAGTAAGAGAACTGAATCGGATACAATATTACCAATATACTATGGCAGGAGAAGGCGCTAGGGTATGATGTATGAGGAACAGTACCTCCCTCTAGGAGGAAACCATGCATACCGTAACTGTAGCTGCATGGTACAGCGCGTGTTAGACCGCAGTCTCTGTAATAAAGTATGACTGAATAAATGGCCTCTAGCATGGAAACCATGCACTTCCGGACATGAGTTCATTAGACCTTATCTGTTCCGTATCCTCTCATCGATCAATCCCTAGAGTTTGTACACGGCGAGAAAAAAAAACCTGTATACATGCTGCTAAAACTAAAAACTAAAACTCCGTCCGAACAGGCCTCGGAAGGCCAAACAGTACCGACCGAAAGTCGTGTCATCCTCAGCCGACAGGCGTCATTGGATGTGGATATGGAGGTGCACGTGGTCAGGACACCGCTCTCTCAGCCGTCCTCAATTGGCCTCACAAGGACTGAGTGCTCCCCACTTACCAACAGCTCTAGGCAGTCCCGAACGGATGTCCATCCAAGTATTAGCCAAGACAAACAGCGCATAACTTCAGTGACCTGAAGGGCACTGGTGTTACCATTGCGCCTAGGACGTTGGCATATACAAGCTGCTACTGACAAGCCCGCATCTCGTGGTCGTGCGGTAGCGTTCTCGCTTCCCATGCTCGGGTTCCCGGGTTCGATTCCCGGCGGGGTCAGGGATTTTCTCTGCCTCGTGATGGCTGGGTGTTGTGTGATGTCCTTAGGTTAGTTAGGTTTAAGTAGTTCTAAGTTCTAGGGGACTGATGACCATAGATGTTACGCCCCATAGTGCTCAGAGCCCTTTTTTTGCTACTGACAATAATTATGAACTTCACGCCAAGGAAGCCTCCCTTAACTTGAAGTAATGGTATCCGTGAGATGAAGATGTTGCCTTGATCGAAACTGCCTGCCGATAAACAAAAATACATACTACAGCAGCTTTTGGTAGTTTCGTGATGCCGTTCTTCAAATATATTGAAACTGTGGAGTATTGTTAACAGAAAATAGGATGTATATGAACAAAAAACGTAAGACAGCATGTTGGCTGTGCTGTCCTGACCTCCTCGATACAGAGAGTGTTAGACTGTTCCCATGACTAGCACATTCTTCTGGTCTCTCATCCATCGAAAGAATCTGGTCATGGGTTGCAGAGAGACTGGCACGCCACAATTCGACAGCCAGTACTATTTAGGAACTCTGCCATAGAGCTGAAGCTACATGGAATAGCTATATCTGTAATCCAAGCTCGCTTACATTCGATTCACTGCTGGGTTAGAGCCAATGTTGCTGCTAGATGTTGAAGTTTTGTCTAGTAATTTCACTCTCTATCTACCCCTAAATCACCTACACATTTAAAAGTGTATTCTTCTTATTGTACTGTGCATGCACGGTAAGCAAAATTTCGTTATTTCCTATTCTTCCTGGTGTTGCAGTTCTAATGCTCGACGCCGGCCGTTGAGGCCAAGTGGTTCTAGGCGCTTCAGTCTGCAACCGCGCGACCGCTACAGTCGCAGGTTTGAATCCTGCCTCGGGCATGGATGTGTGTGGTGTCCTTAGGTTAGTTAGGTTTAAGTAGTTCTGAGTTCTAGGGGACTGATGACCTCAGATGTTAAGTCCCTTAGTGCTCAGAGCCACTTGAACAATCTAATGCTCGGCAGTATACTATACACATTCTGCTGTAACAGGGGAGCAGAAGAAGACCCACTTCTGCCGCCAAGTATAATAGGCTTTCTGGACGGCTTTGTGTGGGTGGTAATTTTCTACAGCAGAAGAAGGCAGTCCATGGGTACAAGAACTTCTTTATTGCTGTTTCTACAGACAGACTGTCTCACCCCAGCGATACAGGCTTAAACATTTGCCCGTTTGTACTTCGGTAGGTTGTACATAGATGGCTGGATCCCCCATGTCATAGTTCCGTGAAACTGGCGATGTGAGCTGTCCAAGTGCCTGAGTGTTCAGGCAGAAGACAGAGATTCCACGTTGGCGACGATAGTTGCAGCAGCGTCATTAGTTTCGCCGTTGAAAAGCACAGACTGCACGTCATATTGCTGACCAGATATTCTACGATGACGGCTGGTCTGGTAGACGTTTAAATACACTTGCTCCATGCTGACCTTGCAAAAGTGTCTGCACAAGTGTGTCACACGGAAATATTCTGGAAGACAGCCAATGACCGAAACGGCTGTCGTCATGCAAATGTCGTTCAAACTGGAGAGACTTCGTGAAGGCTGGCCCCAGAGCGTTATTACGTGGAAAGAGGTCGACACAGAAGTAGATGCACAACAATAGGGTTGCAGTGTCAGCAGGTCACTGACCCTGGCTGCTGGCGACGGCAATGAGTTGGATCCTGGTGCTCCGTCCTTCGCTCCAAGCACTGCTACAGTTCATCCCATTACAGTTCCTCCCTCCTAATTTAAATCCTGCCTCCGGATTTCTATTAAACTGTAGCATAAGCACTGATTTATTTATAAGTATTAATACATTCTGTCCCCATCTTGCATTGGTCCTTTACGCTATTTACACTTCTGTTTCGATCTCACTAGCACTTGCTCAAACACGGAGTTTTTTTTGTTAACAGTCGATTCTGTCCTTTGTCAGACCGTTTCTCGTTGGTTAAGTTATTACTATATTTATGCGACAAAAGTAAAAAAATTTCTAACAACCAGCGTTACTCAATCACTTGGAAGTGTAGCCAGCCGTAGCCACGAAGCGTAAACATTTCAACACCGTTACTGCGTCAGGCTAAACAGTCTCCTCTCCACTCTTAGGAGAGACTCTGAGTAACTTAGGGGAAAATGATTAGAACAGTGCAGACCAAACAGCCTTCGTTATTCCCGTAATGTTACACAAGGGACTGCAGGTACGACACAACAGCGACTAGCGAGAGTTTCAGTAACCAGTAAAGACACTGCAACAAATTCATTAAGCAAATGTAGCGGAACTGAAGACGGCTGACGATACGGGAAGAGCAGAATCAGCGCGGTAAATATGAATGTAGTGCCAACTCTCTTAGACGACATAAATACTCCACTCCTACTAGCTCTTGGCGCTCGAAGACTGATGGCATTGATATCGTATGCACTCTCTGGTTATGGTATGGTAATATCTTATGTGTGAGACTGTTCTAGTGTTGGTCTTGCATTTGCTGCCCTACGAGACGATTCGCGATCCGAAGCCATGGCTGATAGGATCCAGCATCCAGTACTGACGTCAGCACAGCAGTGTAGGTCAAGGGTCTACCGACACTACTCCAGTCAAGAGCAGAAGCTGCCCAAATCTCTAGCGTCGCACGGTTCTGAAGACCTAAAGTACCGGCGGGCCAGGGCTACCGACGGGCCGTGCTTGCCTCGGCAGTGGAAGGCTAAACCGCCGCACCAGGGAGTCATCGACTTCCATTCCGGGCTGATGCAGCGCTCTCGGTAGTAGTGAGTCCGCTATTCAGTTCAGCGGATTCTTCTCCTGAATAGGTAGCTGCCAGTCGGCACAGAAGATACAGCAACAACATGTATTTTCAGTAATAAATGGCGCCGATCGAGGTGGCCACGCGGTTCCAGGCGCTGCAGTCCGGAACCGCGCGACTGCAAAGGTCGCAGGCTCCAATCCTGCCTCGGGCATGGATGTGTGTGATGTCCTTAGGTTAGTTAGGTTTAAGTAGTTCTAAGTTCTAGGGGACTGATGACCTCAGATGTTGAGTCCCATAGTGCTCAGAGCCATTTGAACCATTTTTTTTTAATAAATGGCATAATTTTGAATATGGTTTTATTGCGTCTAACAACGTCACACAGGCCCCAGTCAGGAGTTACCAGCTCGGAAGAGGATAGCCCCTATGCTGGTTTGAACCCAGAGGTTGAAAGTTGGCACGGTTGGATTTTGGGCAACCTTCCACTCGAACTGTTAGTAAGCAATATCTAAAACGGTTAACATAATGCAGGCAGGCTGAAGTTGTGATTCCCATAGTTAAGAGTCGTCGTTGATGTTTCGGAGTTCTACATGGTGTAAACGGTGCTCCATTCACATTCAGCCGTTTTGTGCAGCTAACCTATCATCTATGGAAGAGAAGAGGATCAGATCTATAGAGTTATTCAGGAAAGTAAGGTTTCCAGTGGGTGAAGTCTCTAAGGGTAGGGCTCGTAGATACATTAATGTGTGGGTGATATTTTGGATAGTGGTTCCATTAATGATAGTGGGTAACCAAAACTTTGGTCCAGAAACATCGCTTTGGTTGCCATTCATCAATAACCCTTGACCCTGTAACAGCATGCGCCGTATGCCACTATAACGTCCTTTCTAATGAGAAATGGTTCAAATGGCTCTGAGCACTATGGGGCTTAACTTCTGAGGTCATCAGTCCCCTAGAACTTAGAACTACTTAAACCTAACTAACCTAAGGACATCATACACATCCATGCCCGAGGCAGGATTCTAACCTGCGGCCGTAGCAGCAGCGCGGTTCCGGACTGAAGCGCCTAGAACCGCTCAGCCACTCCGGCCGGCTCTAATGACAAGTAGAAGTAATAATCATTGGGTATGCCACGGAGAACAACGAACACTGGCCTACTCTTTGCAAGAATTATGTTTTGTCTGTGATTATCTCTTTAAGACATTCTGTCGCAGATTTCTGGGAGTGGCTCAAGCTCAACTCACATGACCTGGGGATGGTGCGTACCCGTTGCGAAGGGCACATGGTGACTGACCCAGCTTGGTACCACTGTAGCTCAAATGTGGACAGCAGTGAGTAAGACTCTCTCTCTAACAATACAAACTATCTTTACCCTTAAACCTAAATATCTACGTCTAATGTCCACACATATGTACACTTTCATCCAACGATAACCTTCTACGTGTTCAAGCCTGCTCATAATAAACAATTACTTCCACATTAAACATAAAGCACTTTTCGAAAAGATCTTCACATCAAATAGTTACCAAGATATTCAAAATTGAAGTAATTCAGGAAAAAAATCCAAGAACATATCTGCTGGAAGATTACTTGTAGGACCTATAGCAGGAAGTTTCTTCTACTGCACAGAACTGCACACAATTCCTGGGTTGCTTTGTAAGAGGGAGCATGTGTAAGGACTTAGCTGCATGCGGATAAGCAGAGTATATGCCTGTTCCAACTTGCAAGTTGGACAATTAGGCAATTGCTATCAGAACTGGACGAGAATGGTGTCATGTACCTGACTAACTGACTATTTATTTGTATGACAGTAAAATATCAGCCATAATTGGGAGAGCTAATTACGTGTAACGCAGTTGGCTTATCTCTCTTCCTGGGCTATTTCCAATAAAAGGGGAGGGGTTGGGTTAGTAAGGAGTTGAAAATTTGTGATTGGATGAGCTGATATAAGAGTGAGATACTGAGCTGCTACTGGGAGAGCTAAATGTATGTGTTGGCTAAGAAGCACTCAGCGTATTTCCAAAACACTGGGCGTGGCTTAGAGAGAAGTTTAGAAATGGGACTGATTGTTTAGCTTTTATGACAGTAAAATAATGAGCTGTGATTGGCAGAGCTAAATATCTGTGTTTGCTCAGAAGCTCTCTGACTGGCCTCTTTCCATAAATGGTGCATGGTTTAGGAAAGAGAGGAGAGGGGAAGAGACTCGACTTACGACTGGGATGGGGGAGCTGAGTGGCAAGGAAAGGTAACGGAAGGGGAGGGGATTTAAAGCCAGTTATTTTTATCCAGAATCGGCACTGCATTACTAATTATGGCTTCCTCTGGTCCTATAAACGCTATAAAGGTAAGCTGACAGTTTTTCTTTTTTCCAGCACAATGTTTGAATTGCTTTGACCTTTTATTGAAACCAGACTTACCTTCACAGAACACATTTTCAATGTTCCTTTCATTTCCTCTTTTCATTATTCTGCCCAGTCGTTTATAGGACTGTTATGTTAGAGCACCTGCCCAGTAGTTATCATATTGATCCGCTCATGCTTTCTTCAGTAGTATATTGGTAATGTGCACTTAGCAATCTGACGTTGAGACTCCTCTTTCAGGGCTTTTGATGCCAGAAGACGTGGTCATACAGTTAGTGTATCCCACACTGATTTTTACCATTATCTTAGGTGCCTTATTACTTCCAGTTGACGTGTTAGTGTCCGTATGATTTGGTACTCAGTCTAACTCTATCAAGATTGTCGCATTCTAAGTTTTCCACCGTTGCCCTAATTATCTTTTCGTGGTAGACTTCGGAAGTGTTGTCACTGATCGTACAGATGTTCTGTGCATTTCTACTGTCCATCTGGTCTTTCGTCTATGCTTAACACTTAACACACCTGCGTATTGTATGCTAAAATCTCTGCCTTGTATTCCTCTGAAATTACGTTTAATCTTTTTGTGCACCGCGACTGTTTCTACTAACGGCAGTTCTTTCTCCACTTCTTTACCTGTCTCTCCTATAAGCTTTGTTTAAGTTTCTAATGACTTTCTTGTAACTTTACTAGCAACGTGTACAGCTGACTTTGTAACTTGTCTCTTTTATTCCTATACTTTTGTTTGCATTCATTACCCACAGTATTTGCAGAGTAATCCTTTGCATTTCTGCGCCTACTTTACTGTATCTGTGGTGGTCTCCATAGCATTACTTTACTATAGTTTCCTTTCTTGGGTCTCTCTCTTACACTACGTTTCTCAATGTTGTCATTTAACTTCACTGGACACTGTCTGAGAGAATTACCATATTCTCTAATCGTGTCCTACATTTTAAATATCCCATTTTCTATAATACTAATTCCTCTTCATTTTTTGTCACTTTTGCCCATCGTTCACCATTATTAGGCTAAAATATGCATTTAAGTCTAGACCTATCTTCGCTTTGCATTTGTCTCTTTGGTATGTAATTCCTTGTCAAACCAATATGAAGTCCTTTACACATTTAGCCACGTCTCCCTTTACTTTCCAGGTAGAGGTTTCTTGTTTGGTTTTTAAAAGACGGTTCTGAAGGTAACGAAATGTAGGGTAGAATTTCTGAAATCTCTCTCTACCCTTCTCATATTTTCTCCAGGTCGTATTGTCCAGTAATTACACCTTCTTTTCTTCTCCCCTTCCATTTCTACTTCCTTGACAGCTGATCGATAATGATAACGAGGGTGGGTGTCAAGTACACACAGTTTTATTTACTGACGTGTATAGCTGGATTAACATGATTCTGTCTTTCACTCTCTGATGTGTGTTTGTTAGCAGCAATACATCGCGTAACTAAACTGTGCATTATCATGATTACCTAGTTCCCTACAGTTGATCTTGAAACCTCCACATTTTGTCGACAACAATGCATCTAGGCCATAATTTTGACTGATGTGCTTTCATAACCCCAGCTCGTTGTGTCCATTTCCAATTTCTTGTCAGAGCAAACATCCCTGCAGGTTTATCACAATTTGACACCACTTCACCAAATGCCTCAGGTAATATGGTCATCCCTAGTAACTGGAAAAAGGTTCAAGGTAAGGAAACAATGTTCTCGACAAATCACTGTAGTTACATGGTAGAACATATTACAGCATGGTCATATTTTTACCCACTGAAGTACACAAGAAAGCTCGCTGTTTCTTCCCTTACAGAAGTAAATCCTATCCTATCTCAGACTTATCTAAAATCCCTCACGTGCTGAGTAGTCCCTATTAAGTGGAAAGAAATACAGATCACATTTATTGTAAGAAACAGCACACAAAAGTACTACCATCGCCCATCGTTTGTAAGACCTTTCTTTGTACACTGTCTGATCAAAAGTGACCAGACCACCACATGTCGCGAGAAGGGGACCCGCCAGTATAAAAGGAGGTGGGAAGTACTGACAGCAGAGGGGCAGTAGCAGCAGAGTGTGTTCGTCAGGAGAGCTCAGAGACTTGGGGTTTGGCTAGCCATTAGGCATCACCTGTCAAATCCATCAGGGACATCTCAACACCTTTAAGGGGGGACGTTGTTGAAAAACACACACTATTTCAAAAAGGCACCAAAGCCACAGTTTTGGAGATATGGCGATGAAAATTTGTACTACGCTTTACATGAAAGTAGCACATTTACATATAAAATCCCTTGATAATATATATTCAACTTTTTTATGAATGAAATTAGAAGTTTTATTTTCAAAAAATAATGTATGTTCCTTTTTCTCAGAATGTATTCAAGAGAATTCTACGAAAATTTCTCTCTTTCGTCTCTTTATATGTTGTAAGCTTCTCTCATGAGGTTTTTGGAACAGGTCAAATAGGATAATTTTCATAATTTTGTAATTATAATTCCACAAATACAATTTTAAATTCAGGCAAAATTCCAAGCACTTTGCCCCACATCTCAGCTTGCAAACAGAATTTCAAAATTTGCTCTTGAGACGATGTTTATTAGGTTTACAGAAACATGTGTACAAAATTTCATAATTCTAGCATTCATAGAATATGAGGAAAAGGTACATAAACTTTAAAAAACAATCTTTTCAGGAAACGCAATTTAAAGTTCAACATCATTTTTTTCCTTATGTCACTTCTTAAGAAGGCACCATATTTCTACTCTGGGTCGTCTTTCCCTTCAAGGCTTCTCTTCTGGCTTCTTGTTCTCTGTCTTCTTTCCTTTACCAGGTCTTCAACTGACTTTTCAGCTGCAGAGACGCTCTGTAAATCTATTTTTCTCAGGATGTCTTGAGTAAAATTTCCTATCTTGAAGCCCATTCTTTCTAATACCTTCATTAAATATCATCATTAAATACAATAACTGTATCATAAGTTGCAATTCTGACAACTGTACCAGATGCAAATGTGTTTTTAGGGCATCGTTTGCATATGGGTGAATTTAGAGACCCATTTGGAATTTGGTTTTCCATTAACATACTTTTTGAGAAGTGCAGGATCGGCCAAAGATGATTGATAAAATCAAAGAGTATATATCACGGCCTTCTAGATGTATCCCGCACACGTTTGGTTGAAAGTAATACACAGAATCGTTGTTCACTGAGCTGGTATTGAAGTGCTGCTTCAAAACGTGGGCGTGGCAGGGAGGCCGCGTCACACTTTTAATTAATTTTCAAGTACTTCGGATGATATTTCAACACTGAAACTTTTGGAACTTATTGTCCATGAGTTGTACAAACAAATAAAACATAAATCGAAAATTGACATTTTTGGTCAATTTCATCAACGTCCCCCTTAATGCTGACCAGGTCGAGTACTGGTGATGTGACTGTCAAATGGAAATCGAACGAACTCAGCTAAACCATGGCCAGGCGGACCTCATGTACTGATGGAGAGGGTGTGAGGGGCCGACTGAGCACTTGCTAGGGAAAGGCAAAGGTCCCGAGTTCGAGCCTCGGTCCGGCACACAGTTTTAATCTTCCAGGAAGTTTAATATCAGCGCTAACTCCGCTGCAGAGTGAAAATCTCATTCTGGAAATATCTCCCAGGTTGTGGCTAAGCCATGTCTCCGGAATATCCTTTCTTCCAGGAGTGCTAGTTCTGAAAGGTTTGGAGGAGAGCTTCTGTGAAGTATGGAAAGTAGGAGACGAGGTACTAGCGGAAGTAAAGCTGAGAGGACGGGGCGTGAGGTGTCCTTGGGTAGCTCAGATGGTAGAGCACTTGCCCGCGAAAGGCAAAGGTCCTGAGTTCGAGCCTCGGCCCGGCACACAGTTTTAATCTGCCAGGAAGTTTTATGTCAGCGTACGCTCCGCTGCAGAGTGAAAATCTCATTTCGGTCGACCGAGCATTTAAAAAATCTCCTAGACGTCACAGTCATCCGCATTAGTTAGATTTTCCGATACTCAGATTGCTCCCCTGGGCTCGCATGCCTTAAAAAAACTGTAGCTCCACGGATAAGATTGACCGTAACAAACATGAGACGTGGGTGTTACCCACTACAAAAGATAAAAAATGGAAGGAACTATGAACTGAAACACCGGTCAACGTTACCCCCATTTATTATTAAATTCGTTACCAACATAAACATGAACAAGAACTAATCGCAGGATCTACTCGATTTTGAAAAATGTGAAAAACACGAAAACTGATTGAAAGTAATATGGAATAGATCTAATCTAACACATAAATGACTTGGCAAAAATCAGATAGTTTAGGCGAAAGGGACAAAACCAAGATCTTGTAAATGAGTTATAAATAAACAAATGTACAGTGGAAACACAGTAATTGTCAAATTTCGCCAGAAGATTCAAAAATTACAACTTGTGGTCATCACCACCGATCGACTCATCAATGAGCCTTTAGTCACTTGGGAATAATATAAGATTCGCGAAACCTATTTGATCCTCACACGTAACACCCGCACCTACAGACTCTCGGTTGGTCTCATACGCTGCTCGCCTAAGCTGCAATTTTTCACCATATTGTGCTTTCAGCAGTGAAGAGAGTTAGAAGGCCGTGATCTGCTACAGTCTGTAACACATCAGCTGCCGATTGTGGAAACTTACCCAGATCAAGTGTTTTCTCCAGATTCAGCGATCAAAGCGCTCTGTTCAGGATCCACAGCCCAACTGTACTCTCCCAAAACAGATTTCTCTCTCCTCTCTACCGACCGAGCGAGGTGGCGCAGTGGTTATCACATTGGACCCGCGTTCGGGAGGACGACGGTTTAATCCCCCCCTCCGGCCATTCTGATTTAGGTTTTCCGTGATTTCTCTAATCGCTTCAGGCAAATGCCGGCACGGTTCCTTTGAAAGGGCACAGCCGATTTCCTTTTCTTCTCATTCCTAATCCGATGGGACCGATGACCTCGCTGTCT
The DNA here is from genome assembly GCF_023898315.1 of Schistocerca nitens. Lineage (NCBI taxonomy): Eukaryota > Metazoa > Arthropoda > Insecta > Orthoptera > Acrididae > Schistocerca > Schistocerca nitens. The sequence continues at coordinate 406,087,944 of NC_064617.1, forward strand.
CGTCCCCCTCCCCCATATCAACCAACCAACCAATCTCCTGTCTACCAGTCCGCACGTATACATTACACCAATGAAAAATATTGTGCAAAATGCTTGCCAATGATATTGTTGTTAAAAATAACTAACTCCCCAACCAGGTAAAGTTTTCCTATGTTACCCATTCGTCTAACTGCCACATACGCAGTTCTTAAGCAATTCTGTGTTACACTTCAACTCTACAGTTAAGTTTTAGACTTCCTCTAATATGCTAGTCTCCACATCTGAATTTCTTGGAAACTGGCGACATGACTTTGCTTTTTCTACTACGTTTTAAGATTAGCATTTGGGGAGCCCTCTTAAAACTTTGTAGATAAGAGGATGCTCATCTCGCCTAAAGCAGCGCCAAAAGTCGGCCCAACACTTCACTAAGTCAGAAAATAATTCCTGAACACAATTCAGCTGTGTCGCTTCTCACGGAACGCAGAGATCAGTATCTGTGACTGATTTCCATCTTCCCGCTGTTCCCGGAGGACGATCGGTTGGTGAAAAACAAAGTTATTTGAAATTTGTTTTGATCAGATGGCACAGTTTGTAAAACCCAAGATTGTGCACAAGTGCCGTTGCTCGTCATGGCATGTTATACAACTTCTTTGAATGGAGGGACTTGACCCGATATTACACAAGGTGCATTATGTGAAAACATGCCAGAGCGCGACTCCCAGGTGACGGGGCCAAATAATGCTTCGGCTGTGGCATTGTATCTGCCGCGAGCAGACACTTCATCTCATTTCCCTTGATCTCTTCTCTGAAAGGCGACCAGAACACCTTGCAAGGGGGTGGGAGGAACGACTGGTCAGCAAGTCACTGCCATGGCCCTCTCTGCCCACCTAAACATAAACTTTACCAAATATCAGTGCGAAAATGCCACAAGTAATGAGAAGGAGGTAACATAAAAGCATACGGCTTAACCATGAAGATCACTGAAGTTACTTATTAGAAGCCTGAAATATGTATTAATTGGCAGAGTTAAAATTCAGATTGTGATTAATTTAATTCGATTATCAATGTTTATCTCAGGGAATCAGCTTGAATTAATGTAAAACACACAGATGGAACACAGCTATTCTTCTGATATGCCATTACATTCAATTAGATTCCACTGAGTCAGTTTAGAGAAATACATTTCTAGGAATACTGAGCATCAAATCTGCTCCCTCTGTGGTGTATCGTGCTTGCAGTCCATGAAAATTATATGAGGGAGACTAGGCATAAAGGAAATAATTTTGCCTGCATTACACCTGCGAACAGAATAGGACAGAAGATCCCTAATTTTGGTACGACGTACGCTTGGCTATGCACTGTAGTGTGGACTGTGGAGTGTATTTGTAGATATACATGTAGAAATGAAACTACGTCTTATAACTGCATTTAAATTTTCTTGTAAAGAGGAGTAAAATGATACTATACTTGTTAACGCTTGTAAAGATAACTTTCGAGCAAAGTGCATAAAAATTTGTTAACATGAGAGCGAGGTCTTCAAACACAAGATATGTTTCGTCCTTACACTGGATTTTCTGGAGACAAAGTAAGTAACATTGAGCAGTGTTGACAGCATCGGCATTCTCGTTTAACTCGTTTCTCGGTTGTTTTCGCAAAAATTTTCACTCAAAGCACAGATAAACATTGCATCGTCTTATGCTTATCATTAAGAGCAGTCGACTGCTCTGAAGGAAAAGTGTATTTTTTCATATACAAAAATATGGCGCTACAATACAGAAAATAATATTAAGTGTGATTGTGGAGAAATTCAGACTGTGCAGCACATGCTTCACTGACGACTGTATCCAGTCTCCAGTTTTGCAGAATGGACTGGAAGGGGCCAAATTTTGGTCAAAGACAGTATGACTTGTTAACCGTGTACATATGTGTGTTTCTGACGCGAGAATAAAATACCAAAAAATCATAATTGCTTCGATACCTCGGTAGATAAATGGAGTTATGAGGTTTATCAATATGGAGAAAGTCCTTTCGCTAACAGTCCCTTTTTGAAATCCCCTTTTCGATATAAAGAAACGTTAATAAATATGATGCAAGTCCATGTATGTGAGATTTGGGAGTTTCTAGTTGAGAGAAGGTGGTAGAGGGGCGGGGGGGGGGGCAATGAGAGGGGCCTCGAGGGTGAGCGGAGTTAGACCTAATAAAACAAACAACATTAGCAAAAGTAAGATTAACTAGTGCCCTAAATTTGCGACTATGGGAAACATTCAAAAGACAAATATTATTAGATTATAAATTTGTTCAAGTGTACTATTTCTTTCTGGAAGTTCTTGATAACTGTTTCACTGGCGGATCTGCAGAACACTTTTCACTTTTTATTGCTACATCTACTGAATCGAGTGTAGACTAATTGATTCACACTCCTCGGTAATAGCTGCCGCCGAAGAAAACGACTGACATTTGTCACTAGTTGTCATTGCACCTCAAGTTACCTCATTTTTAGGCTACAACTAGTATTTAAAAGATCGCCGGAGATCGGAATATTTTAACAAGTCATTAATGTGCGTAGACGTGTATGTGAACTGGAGGCAGTTACGACAATAGCACTAAAATCACAAAATCACCTATCGATTTGTAGCTAACCGTGTAAGGTCTACGGAACTTTGTTATAAAAGAAAATGTATCTTGCTGTCTTACCGAGAAACTGTGCTACCGAATTTTTAGACGCTTTATAAAGGTCGCCTCCTCGAATGCTCCTATGGTAAATGTACCTGTAGCAGCTATAAACCTTCACGTGTCTTTCATTCCACAGACCAAGGAATGATTTTCGATGACAGCATCAACAGCGGACTACTACATTGTTGGGAAGGTTAACAATACACCATTTACAAATGCGCTGCACTTTCCCGAGACCCCTCTAACCAATCGCATCTTTCATTCGCCTTTCCTGATTTTGTGTGTTCGCCCCATTTCATACCGCGTCTCATTATTACCCCTACATATTTACTCACTGTGGCAGTTTTTGCAGGTGTCACCACTGTCCTTGTAATTGGATACTATCGGGTTCTTTCTCATTTGATTATAGGTTTTACCTTGAATACATCTTCATTTGAAGAGAGCTTCTATAAAGTGTAGAAACTGGAAATTTTGTCTATTTCCGCATGCCCTAGATGTCAATCGACGACGATTACTGTACACAGTGTCGTCATTTAAAAAAACTGACACTGCTGCTGATCTCATATAACAAATCGGTTGTAGTACTGAGAACGTCAGAAGTAATATGACGCTTCCTTGGAACACAACACATGGATCATCACCGCCCTTAAAACGTACGACACTGCGGAATGACGTGGTACCAAACACAGGAACCGTAGATTACAGACATTATGAATGGTAGTTGAGTCATTCAGTTACGTAAAAATAGGAGCTGCACGTGTCTGACACCCACGAAATGATCTATGCCAGTATTCACATATCTTTAGAGGAAGGACAGAAGCGGCATTATTTTAACGTGGGAGTGCCTATCTCAACGATGCCTTATCTCCGCTGACACACGGCCGGGTTACGTCACGTAGATAGGACGCACTTCTCGGCACGTTGGCGACACTGCAGACGCAAGGACAGCCAGCGGTCGCAGAGGAGACGCCTATATTTGAACAGGAGACTGTACCTTGCGCGCAACGCTTCGCGAATACGAAGAAGTCTCCGACTTGTGACTGAGTGAACGCCTAAGGCTTGAGGCAGCGTTCAGCTGCTCTTAAGCTTCAGCACAGGCGACAGGTGCACTTCTTTCTCTACTTGTTCAATTCAAGTGCTTTTTTCTGTTACAGTGCCCATCTAATCCAAATTAAAGTTCGTATGACCCTGAGGGCACTGACCACACCTGAAGAGGTCAGAGCGTTGGGACTTCGGGAAATGCCTTTGGGATCTCTTGGCAGCTCTGCTAGCAAATCAACTCCCAAGTGCATGAAGGCGAATGCTGTGTGGTCCCCAGGCAGTACACTCCTAATATGGCGTAGCTAACGAGAGTAACTTATGCCTTTTTTTTTTTTTTTTTCAGTCTGGCTAAGGGAGTCAACCGTGACAGAAAACAAGCAGGTCGGAGGACTCAAGGCGGCAGCCCCACCATCCGAGTCACTCAGCACAGTGTTCGCAACAGGTCAGAGATACATTTTTCCGCTTCACGTGCTCATACAGATGCAAATATCAAACAAAAAAAGATATGACCACTCTTTCCTCGACATAGGAAATAGGTGGTATAAAGACATATAGGGTGACAATTACTGAACTATATGAAATAATGTATATTACCTACGAACTACGGCGTGCACACACTTTATTCAACATGTAAACGTCACCACGGATATTCGGATTTAGGTTATAACGTGTTCGATATGCCTGCCATCATTGGCGATGATTTGACGCAGACAAATAGCGAAATTCTGCCTGACGCTCTGAAGTGTCGGAACATCGATGCCGTCGATGACCTCCAGAATGTCTATTTTCAGCTCAGCAGTGGTTTTGGGGTTATTGTCTTTCACATAGCCCCACAAAAAGGAGCATATGTGATCAGATTCGGAGAATATGGCGGCCAATCGAGGCCCATGCCAGTGGCTTTTGGGTACCCCAGAACCAGAATGCGGTCTCCAAAGTGCTCCTACAGAACATCAAATACTCTGCTGCTTCGATGGGGTCGAGCTCCGTTTTGTATGAACCACATCTTGTCGAAATCAGGGTCACTCTGTGTTATGAGGATAAAATCATCTTTCAAAACGTTGACGTACCGTTTGGCAGTCACCGTGCCATCAAGGAAAATCGCACCGATTATTCCGTGATTGGACATTGCACACCTCACAATCACCTGTTGAGGGTGAACAGACTTCTCGATCGCGAAATGCGTACTCTCAATCCCCCAAATGCGCCAATTGTGCTTATTGACGAACCCATCCAAATGGAAGTGGGTTTCGTCGCTAAACCAAATCATACTCAAATGGTTCAAATGGCTCTGAGCACTATGGGACTTAACTTCTAAGGTCATCAGTCCACTAGAACTTAGAACTACTTAAACCTAACTAACCTAAGGACATCACACACATCCATGCCCGAGGCAGGATTCGAACCTGCGACCGTAGCGGTTGCGCGGTTCCAGACTGTAGCGTCTAGAACCGCTCGGCCACCTCGGCCGGCTCAAATCATACTAATTTCCATCACGCCCCGCAGCCAAACGTGCAGTGTGAACGTCCTAACGCAAACCGTTTGGAAGTTATGACGATTTTATTTCATATAGTTCAATAATTGTCGCCCTTCGTGATACTAAGTACTAAACAGCTAAAACTACAGTGCTGTCTGTAAGTACATCGTGTACTGCTCGATTTTTCGCAAATGAAAGTCATAACTTATTTGACCCAGTCACTTTAGATACTAAAAACATCTCATGATGTTCTGATAGACACTCAATTACTTCTTGTCTTTATCATTTTCGGTCTCTTTTCCACAGTCGCAATTATGTAAGTAATATACATCATATACTGTCTTCTCCGAATTTAATAAAAATATTATCCTACGCTTTCCGCTTTACTTCAAAGCATCTTCAGTGGTCACTGTAACAATACCGCTTTTCCTTACAAAGCTCCATGCCAAGATCGTAAACAGTGTACTCATGTTCAAATTACTGCTGTTAAACAGTATTAAATTACAGTTATTACTCGCGACGCCTTTGTGTCCTACTTCAATCCTAATATTCTTCTACACATCCACGGACCCACAGCACTACTACACAACACTGAAGCTCAACAGACAGCTGGTACACACTCATATATGTAAACCAAGTGACACACGGAATTGGTAACACCGTTAAGAAGCAAAGGCTACAAATAACGCACCAAATTGAAGAAAACGTATTTTAATTGTTTCCATCAAAGCTGCTATTTATTTATTGGTTGACTAGTTTCCAGCTTTTCCCATTTTCAAACGCCACCTAGTCTCTATTACACGGTACAAAATTTTATATTGGATGCATCCAATGCGGATGATAAAGATATCAGTAACAATATGATCCAGATGGTATCTATTTACGTATTATGTATTTGGGACATGCTTGGTGTGGACAGTTTGTTTTTGTGATCATACACCTATATCTATAAGACTACTCTTCAGTTCGCAATTAAGTGCCTGGCTGTGGATATCCAACCACCTTGAAGATATTTCTCTACAGTTCCGCTCTCCAACAACCCCGGGAAAAACGAATACTTAAATCTTTCCGTGCGAGCTCTGATTTCTCTTTTTTTATGATGATGATCCATTCGCCCTATGTAGGTGGGTGCCAACAAAATATTTTGACACTCTGAGGAGAAAATTGGTGACGGAAGTTTCATGAGAAGATCCTTTCGGAACGAAAAACACCTTTCTTTCAATGACTACCACCCGAATTCGAGTATCATAAACGAAGCACTCTGTCCCCTATCTAGCGATAATACAATACGAGCTGCCGTTCCTTCGACTTTTTCAATGTCCACCGCTCGTCCTATCTGATGCGGATCCCACACCGCACAGCAGTACTCCAGAAAATAACGTACAAGTGTAGTGTAGGCAGTCTCTTATTAGACCTGGTGCATTTTCTACGTGTTCTGTCAATAAATCGCAGTCTTCTGTTTGCTTTCCCCTGAACGTTATCTACTTGATCGTTCCAATTTATATTATTCGTAACTCTAATTCATAGTAATTAGTTGAACTTACTGCCTTTAGATTTATGTGATTTATCGTGTAAGAGCAATTTACGGGGTCCTTTTAGAACTCATGTGGATGACTTTACGAGTTTCGTTATTTAGAGTCAACCGCCACTTCTAGCACCATACAATACATTTTCTAAAGAATTTTGCAGTTGGTTTTGATCATATAACGACTCTACAGGAGGTAAATGACAGCATCATCTGCAAACAATCTAAGAGGGCTGCTCAGATTGTCTTCTAAATGGTATACGTGGATGAGGAACAGCAGAGGGCCCTGTAACACTTCCATGGGAATCGCCAGATGTCGCTTCTGTTTCTCTCTATCACTTTCCGTCAACGGTTACGAAATGTGACCTTTGTGATAGGACAACATGAATCATACTTTAGATGAAACTCATATGTGCATTAAAACACGTCACAATTGTAGTTAAATCCTAAACAATGTGTGAGCGTAAGATATATTTGTTTTAATTGTGGTACCGTAATTATCCAGCATGATCTGAGCCACATGACAATGATATTTCATTTATAATGGAGAATTTGTTCTGTTGGACTTTAGTGTGTGTCACGCTGGATCATTTTTCGTAGGTGTTATCGTAAATTTGACTGGTGTTGATGCAAATAATTTTACTCTTTAGTCTTACATAATCTCTGAAATACTCAATATACTCTGCAGTTGTATAAACGTGAACAGATATAGTGCTCCATCACATTAAGATTGTACAATGATTTTTATTTTATTTCTGGTCTTATTTAATTATTTCATTTGTATTTCAATGGAATCTTTATACGACAGCACCGTCCGCTGTTATAATTGGGTTTTCAGTGAATAGATTGTAATCGCGTATGCGGTAAATGGTTAAAGTGGGATGGAGTACAATTCAAACGATGATTAAGATACTGTAGAAAGTTTCTATGAATCGTTTGGAGTCGCGTGTTTGGTGATCAATGTATGATGGAGGGTGCTGTAAATGGTGATTAAGTAGCTACTGAAATTTCTTATGAAATTTTACGGCACGATTCTGTTTGTAGTAATTGACGGAAAGTCATCGAGTAAAACAGAAGTGATTTCTGGCGTTCCCCAAGGTAGTGTTATAGGCCCTTTGCTGTGCCTTATCCATATAAACGATTCTGGAGACAATCTGAGGAGCCGTCTTCGGTTGTTCGCAGATGACGCTGTCGTTTATCGACTAATAAAGTCATCAGAAGATCAAAACAAACTGCAAAACGATTTAGAAAATATATATGAATGGTGCGAAAAGTGGCAGTTGACCCTAAATAACGAAAAGTGTGAGGTCATCCACATGAGTGCTAAAAGAAACTCATTAAACGTCGGTTACAAGATAAATCAGTCTAATCTAAAAGCCGTAAATTCAACTAAATACCTAGGTATTAGAATTGCGAACAACTTAAATTGGAAGGAACGCATAGAAAATGTTGTGGGGAAGGCTAACCAAAGACTGCGTTTTATTGGCGGGACACTTAGAAAATGTAACAGACCTACTAAGGAGACTGCCCACACTACGCTTGTCCGTCCTCCTTTAGAATACTGCTGCGCGGTGTGGGATTCTTACCAGATAGGACTGACGGAGTACATCGAAAAAGTTCAGAAAAACGCAGCACGTTTTGTATTATCGCGAAATATGGGAGAGAGTGTCACAGAAATGATACACGATTTGGGCTGGAAATCATTAAAAGAAGGGCGTTTTTCGTTGCGGCGGAATCTTCTCACAAAATTCCAGTCACCAACTTTCTCCTCCGAATGCGAAAATATTTTGTTGACACCGACCTGCATAGGGAGGAACGATCACTGCGATAAAATAAGGGAAATCAGAGCCCGCACGGAAAGATATAGGTGTTCATTCTTTCCGCGCGCTATACGCGATTGGAATAATAGAGAATTGTGAAGGTGGTTCGATGAACCCTCTGCCAGGCACTTGAATGTGATTTGCAGAGTATCCATGTAGATGTAGGTGTAGATGTAGATGTAGATCAGTAAATCTATTACCCGACAGGTGGCATATGCCATCATCAGATCGAAATCGGTCTTATCTCTCCACCTGCCACTGGCTATGTAGAGAACTATCACAACTAGAAAAAATAGCAACCATACGGTTGCTTACACCCAGATATTTCTCACGACTGGTACAGCTTATAGTGATTTGCATTCAATCATATTGTAGAACAGTAGCACAACTCTGGCTATTTTAGATATAATAGTTACATTTATCTACATTCAGCTCTAACTGCCACCATTCGTCAACCTCTGCAAATCGCTACAGCCGATTGGTGCGTATAGAGAAGAGCCTACATGTAATTACATATTCCGCAAACCACTGCTTGGTGTGGATAACAGTTTTATCTATTTTTTCATTCCTATTGCACTCACATACATAATGATCGAGTAGAAATGATGGTCTGCATGTCTCTGTACGTATCCTTATCTCTTCTACAATCGCTACGTCAGACAAAGGTTTTTTTTATTGAAGAGAATATAGGGGAACAGTTATACAGTGTAATGGCTGAGGAAACCTTATTGATGTATCTTTAGTATACGATGACTCCACCAAGAAAATCTGGTGAATAGCACCTACAATTCGCGGCCATGAAATGATTGTCTATAATTATGTATCTGTACATGTCGCTACCACCTTTAACGTATTCTTTTGATCCCTGTTTGCTAAATATACGACGGCATAATGGTGTCAGAGTCTTGGCTGAATGCACGCCTTTTGGCGAGGAATATATCGCTTTTTTTAAAATGGGATCTACCGACATTATGCGATTCTAACACCTTCACAGAGCTTCAAACACGCATTCTATCCACTGAATCATTTATAATGGTGCAGGTGCTTCGCACAACCATGCACAGTTCAGAGCTACGTCAAAAGGAGGGAGAGATTTGGAGTTTAAACATAGCTTTGTTCATTCCCCCCTAAGTGATATTCAAGAGAGGACTGACCCTGATGTCGTGTTCCGCCTAGAGCAGTGAGCAGTCTGCACACATGAAGTTGCACTCATTTTATTTTATTTTTAGAAACAAACCAACCTCTATTTGCACGCCGGTCCGAGTTCTGAAGTTAATTAGGTGTAATGCGGATGGAATTTGCGGCTGCCACACATAAGTCGATCTGTCAGTTAGTAATGTTTGAGTTACTTCACTTAAGACTTCAACAAATGAATCTGAACCCGACGTATTGAAAGGTGGCTACACTGAGCCACAGCGCCAGAGATCGCGCTAGAGAGTATTGTTCCGCCGCCTCCACTGGCAGTGATCATTGAGATGTCGTAGTGGGCAGTGCTTGTCGAGGACTCGTAGTAGTCAGTGATTATTGAGATGTCGTAGTGGGCAGTGCCTGTCGAGGACTCGTAGTAGTCAGTGTGTGTTGAGATGTGCTAGTGGGCAGTGTTTGTCGAGATGTTGTTCCATGTTTTATGCAGTTGTTTGATGGGTTAGACAGCAGATGGTTCGAATGGAAATACTATAATGATCAGAGTGCTTTTCGTCAATATATATGAAGGTAAAATATTCCGTGTTTTTTTTCATTATTTCAGTGTCTTAAATAATGCGTCATTACAGGTTCAGTCAACAAAGCATCTGGCTTGTGTTCTTGGATTAGAGTGTAATTCTGGTTCTCTTGAGTAATTATGGTATTTTTATTTTCTTTAATTAATTCAGTATAAATGATATTTAAAATTTCTTGTGTTATTGAAGAAGAACCGTGCCAGATGCGTACGTTGAGTCATACTTCCACACACAGAACAGTTACACTTGTGCTTTGGTTTCGTAGGTTTTATAGTTGCTGGGGACTTAATTAATTAATTGTGTTAATGAAAATTTCCATTTCATTCTTTGTTGTTGTTCTATGCAGTCAGATTGCGTAATAATACTAGTCAGGGCCAACCGTTTACGAGACTTCGTAATCGGACATTCAAATACAAAAAATTAAAAGTATTTGCATTATATTTTAATTAAGCCCCCATGCAGTATACATTCTACTTCAGCTCGCTACAGATGCTTACTGCTTTACATTTTACTAGAGTTAATTCTTCCCATGACAGTGTAGTGGATTTCTAGTCCTAGTAACGTGCAATACATTTAATTACGTTCAGGTCAGCTATCAGCTAAACTCCAGGCTTTCCCGACTGCTTGTAGACAACTCCACCACCCGCGAACATCCTACATCTAAAACAAATACGCCGTATTGTACAGTGCATGGTGGAGGGTACATCGCACCAGTGTTATAGATTACCCTTCCATCCCAATATCACGTGCTGATCGAGTAAAAATTGATTGCCTATATACCTCCATACATACCCCAATTCCCCGTTATGTTTCTGGGCGAAATACGCAATGTTTCCCAGAGATTATTTTCTGCTACATATTCGAATGGAGTATGTCAACTTAAATTATCTTACCAGCATCCTCTTGATGCTTTCGCTTCGCAGATCTGCCTGATAATGTCGGGACAGCAGACGACAATGATCTCAAAGTTGTAGTGGAAATTGAGAATATACGGTGAGATACGAAATTGCGGCTTGTTCAAAGAGAGTAGGGGAGCTGTGCTACAAAGTGACATACATCGAGGTCAGTTAACAGCTAAGTACGGCACATTCTGTCTCGGCATTCCTATCTTCGACCGCAGTAAAGTTAGTGCATCAGTACTCGTTGTGCATGATGCTGCTACGCTAAAATTAACCGCTGAGAGTCATCGCAGAGCGTAATTCTAAGCATCAAAGTGTTATGAGTACAGGTGTTTTACAGGAAGCGGTATGTGCTACAGTGGAGCAAGGGTTGATCTGTCGTATTGTCGTGGTTAAGATAGTGGGGGCATTGAGATGGAAATGTACTATTTGTTATTCCGGTCACTCAATAATTCAACGAAAGTTCAATGCCAGATGGATGGAATCTATGATAGATTCAAAGGATGCAAAAAACAATTATTTACGAAATACTGACTCAAAGTTTCCAAATGTCTGACAGTCCTATTTAAGTATAGATATGCTGTGTTTGTGTGTGTGGTAATCCCTCGCACTGTTAACCAATGTTCCATTAAAACTATAGTCTTCCACACCATACACATTCCGTACTGGTTTTTGAAATGTTCTTCTATATCATCAGCATTTATAGACAGGATCAAACTCGAAGAGTCTATTCTGAAGTTATAAATCAGAGCTCCAGAACAGTGTTTCTTTTAGCGAAGGAAAATGTAAGCGTTTCTGCCACATGTTAGGCAGTCGCACAAATCCATTTTATTTAAAAAGATCACACGTTTTATCTGAAACCATAAGCTAGTAGTCAGCTACAAAGGCCATTGCAATAGTACAGCCTGATGGTCCTTTTCAACATCAACCAGTTCTGCTTTAGATGGATTTCTTGTATTCCCGCTGCCTCCATACAAATTTCTCCTACTGTGCCTCCTGCCTCTAACTGTGGGAAATGTTACAATGTCTCTAGAGTGCATAGACTTCTCATTATTAAAGTAACGATACGTGAGATCGTTTTTCCGCTCAGTACATAGTGCGTACATTAAGAAACAAAACACCTTCTACCGCCAATTGGTTCAAATGGCTCTGAGCACTATGGGACTTAACTTCTAAGGTCATCAGTCCCCTAGAACTTAGAACTACTTAAACCTAACTAACCTAAGGACATCACACACATCCATGCCCGAGGCAGGATTCGAACCTGCGACCGTAGCGGTCGCGCGGTCCCAGACTGTAGCGCCTAGAACCGCTCGGCCACCCCGGCCGGCTACCGCCAATTCCGATTACATAGTATGTGTACAAGTTTTTACTAAAGTAATATGAAACAGTGCTGTAGGCAGCACTCCATAATTTTTATGTTACGGACGGTTTTTGTGCTGCGACAGAACCAGATTTTCTCTTTCTCCAACAGTACACCCCAACACAGAATCTAGTCGCCACTAGCTTACTGGGGTGCACATGTCGCGAGCACTTGTTACTAGATCATGTGGAACTGTATAGTACAGGTCTTAACAGTAGTACTCTCCTGGGGGACAACATAACTTTTTTAACGCCATGGAAGATTGCATAGCTAAAGGAACGATGATGTTGTCCATCAGTTCTATTTTTCGACACTAAAAGAAATCAGAAGCCCTCAACGCAGGCCAGGAGGTGTTAAGATCACAACATTATCGTAGCTATCGTGTTAAGAGCGGACCTAAGTGTGATTGATGTAGGAAAAAAACAGAAAAGATTGATTTTTAGCGATAATGCCTTATTTACACAATGTGTTTCACATTGTATAAAAATGCATCATAAAGTAATAGTATTTCTTACAGAATTGCTGTTTTTGTCAAAATGCTCTTATTGTAGCTACAACAGGTCTCTGATAGACAGCACGCGAGGAACCGGAAGGTCCACATTTAAAGCACGCAGCAAGATGTCTGCAGGGAAAGTATTGTGCTCGCACTTCTCCCCTGAGGCAGATTTTACACAGGTGAGCATTGTCCGAAGCTCGTAAAGTCACATGGTGGTCTGGGGCTGCTTTCAGAGTATTTGATACAGGTGTAGTATTAGCTGCATCGTTTTCATCAATTTTTGCTTTTCTGTTCTGACAAATATTGTCCACAAATCCGTACCCTTCGCAAGAAGCACAACCAAACACCTGGAAAACCACTCAGATGTTCATCCCATGGTTTGTTTGTGTCATCCTAATGTCTCAACCCTCCAGCACAGTACAACAAACGGTCTCATCTTTGTCACAGGTATAAAAGAATTCACCTTTATTTAGTTTGTCAGGACGTTGCTTCATAGCTAAAGACCAACCATTGAAAAATGTCAGCCCCACACCATATATTCCATACTTAGAGTGACCTAACTTGATCTACCACACAAGCCACAAGGTGAACTGGACGACGATGCTGATTCATGCATTGAATGTGGGAATATTTCCCTTCTGCACAAGCTATAAGTATCGCACAAAAATCAGTTTGACCACCAACAGATACACTTTCACATATATTCTTCCATTTGACCACCCACAGATACACTTTCAAAGATATCCTTCCCAAGTATCTTCAGACAACCACAATGTTACAGAGGGCTCTGCTTTCAAAGCGATAAAAGATGCCAATACTTCCGCTCACATGATCACGACGCCAATTCTCGTCACGTATTCGACATTTGCTTTTTAGACACTACTACACGACCACGTATTTCCAATGTGATGATGATGAGTTCTATGAGCAGGCAGATGGTGTAGCTAGGGGGGGGCGGGGCTGAAGCTGAGTTACAGTGAATTTCTTGATGGAAAATTCAAGGAGCAGGCCTTTTAAAATGCCAACCAAAAGACGAATATTTGGTTCCGTACGTAGATAATACGATTGTTTTCTGGAGGCATGTCAGAGAGGAACTAGGTCGTGTTAACAAGCATCTCAACGGGATTAATCCGAAGATTCAGTTTACAGTGAGGGAGACGGCAGGCGAAAGATTGAGTTTTATTGACGTGCAAGTTTTCAAGCTTAGGTTACACAGTATACGAAAAACCCACGCACACAGCCCGTTACTTACGCTGGAATTCGAACCAACACTCACAACAAAAGCGAGGGGTCATAAAAACGTTCGCGGATGGGGCAAGGAACATCTGCGCACCAGAACTGCTTGACGCAGAATTAAAACATCTTACCACTATACTGCTCATGAATGGTTACTCGTCCGCTGAGGAAGAAAGAGCGTTACGATAGACGCGTAAAAATCATAGCGATGAACAAGTGCCTGTCAAATCGAAACTTTTCCTGCCTTTCATTAAGGACGTTACTGACCACATAGGAAAAATCTTGACCAAACAGACAAACCCACCTGGAAGAAACAGGATCACCGAAGACTGGCCAAGGATGCTCGCAACGTCTGGAAAAAGAAGGTATTTGTAAGATTCCGTGAAGTTGTGGGGAGGTGTACGTGGGTACAACGAAAAGAACAGGCAAAGAACGAGTAGAAGAGCACGACGGCAACTATTGAAGGGGAGAGACTGACAGCTGCTGAACACGCTTTTTAGCCAGGAGATCAACATATACCTTTTGATAGGACTAAAGAATTGGCAGCCACAAGCGGATACCACGAAAGGCGATACATAGAGGCCATAGAGATTGTTGAACACCGCAAGAATTTCAATAGGAATGAGGACGTGAAATTGGATAACGTCTGGATCGCGGTTCAAAATGGCTCTAAGCACTATGGGACTTAACATCTGAGGTCATCAGTCCCCTAGAGTTAGAATTACTTAAACCTAACTAACCTTAGGACATCACAAACATCCATGCCCGAGGCGCCGCGCGGGATTAGCCGAGCGGTCTGGGCGCTGCAGTCATGGATTGTGCGGCTAATCCCGGCAGAAGTTCGAGTCCTCCCTCGGGCATGGGTGTGTGTGTTTGTCCTTAGGATAATTTAGGTTAAGTAGTGTGTAAGCTTAGGGACTGATGACCTTAGCGTTATGTCCCATAAGATTTCACACACATTTGAACATGCCCGAGGCATGATTCGAACCTGCAACCGTAGCAGCAGTGCGGTTCCGGACAGAAGCGCCTAGAACGGCTCGGCCACAGCGGCCGGCCTGTATCCCGGTGCTGAAGAAGTTGTGTACTAGTCTTTCACCATAGGAAGGGCCAATGATAGCCAGGACTGGGTCCGGGGCGGGATGAATGAATGGGTCCCATCTCCGAATACAGTAATCCATTTTTATTGTTATTTTAAAGAAGATTTGAAATTATTTAAGCGTAACACAGATCTGAAACACACAAAAAAACTCTCTTTGGGATGAAATATATTATAAATGTAATTTATTATTACAAACTGAACGTACGTTTACAAATGCAGAGTATACAATGACACTAGACATTGCACGAGATATTGCCAGTGAATTCGAGCTAACTAATAGCTTTTCATAGCGCAATAGATTGAATCAGAGAGTGCGATAGTATACACTTGTATGTCATATAGTCACTATCAACAGCACTAAGCTCGGTTGCATGTTGGGTGCAGTGTTATCATGTATTACAGAGCCCGTAAAAATTCGAGGAAATTATACAGACTAAGACAGGTCATTTCGAAAGCAGAGGCCCTGGAAGAAATAGCGCGAACTGTTCGGACGCAGAGTAAAACATTTATATACAGGTGTACCACAGAAACTGTTCCAATTTTCTTATATCGTACAGGACAATAACATAAACATTACTTACCAATACATTGTCTGCAAATGCTTCATTTTATGTACAAAAGGCAGTGTTTATTACTCCGATTACTTTGGTTTCAGCTGTTATTCTTACTATGAAAACATTGAATTACTGAAGTAACTTTATTGTTATAAGTCACAGAATACCTCCTATAAAATTGTTTGCTTAGTTTCGGGTATTAAGATTCATAACATTGTTTTTCTAAGGAAATTCGGAAAGACAGGCTTCTTAATTACAGAATTGACAATGAAAGTTAGATTTCCTGCCTCCAACAATGAAATTTTTTTACGAACACGTTTTCTGCTTTCACGTTTCGGATCTACACACACGTTTCCAACCAAAATTAGAATAGACTACGGAAGCTACAAATTTAAATAACATTAATAAATACATTTGCAATTTCCAATATACTTAATTACAATAATTTTGTAGGAAGACAACAGTTTTAGCAATCTTGTCAGAGAGCCATCGCTAAAATCGTACTTTATATTCCACATTCATTTTTCAATGAAATACTTCCAGCACTTTTATTACAATATACAGTTTCCTTCATTCTGATACAAGTTTAAAACGATGCGTTACTGGATATTGCTTTATTAAGAAAAATGTTTAATTTTAGGGCCTCTGTTACTGCAGAAAACTACAAATAGTTATTATGACGCATGTTGTATAATGTTCTATTACAATCAAAACGATTTGGAAAGTAGTGAAACAAAAAAAAATAGTTATAATCCATGTCTCCGATATCCCACTGCGGCTTTGAAAGAACACATCAATCAGATGAATCTTAAACGAGTGTGTTAAGGTTACACATGAGTATATCGAGAAAAAATACCAGCATCATGACGCTTTCGTGGAGTAGGAGACTGGAAGAATAGTAGTAAATATTTGTTTGAAAAGTAGTGATTAAGACAATTATCAGGGTCTCAAGAGCACCACAGTTGGGGAATTGGATGATAGCTCGACAGAGACCTGCATGCCAAGAGAGAAAACTGATACGACTGATGAACTTACAAGTTTTACTTCAGATGCTACTCGGTGATGAGTTATTGTAAAATATATGAATGCCCCATTTCAGTTTTTCAGGTTGGTTTAATTGACTCTGATTTTACTTCAAACCAAAGGCTACGTATTATACTGATTTGTACACTGAAGAGCCAAAGAAACTGGCATACCTGCCCCCGCGAGCATGAAGAAGTGCCGAAACACGGCATGGCATGGAATCGACTAATGTCTGAAGTAGTACTGGAGGGAATTGACACCATGAGTCCTGTAGGGCTGTCCATAAATCAGTAAGTGTACGAGGGGGTGGAGATCTCTTCTGAACAGCACATCGCAAGGCATCCCAGATGTGCTCAATAATGTTCATGTCTGGCGAGTTTGGTGGCTAGCGGAAGCGTTTAAACTCAGAAGAGTTCCTGGAGTCGCTCTGTAGCAATTCTGGACGTGTGTGTGTCGCATTGTCCTGCTGGAATTCCCAAGTCCGTCGGAATGCACAATTTACATGAATGGATGCAGATGATCAGACAGGATGTTACGTACGTGTCACCTGTCAGACTCGTTTCTAGATGTGTTATGGATCCCATATCATTCCAACTGCATACGCTCCACGCCATTACAGAGCCTCTACCAGCTTGAACAGTCCTCTGCTGATATGCAGGGCCCATCGATTCATGAGGTTGTCTCCATACCCGTACGCGTCCATCCGCTCGATGCAATTTGAAACGAGGCTCGTCCGGTCAAGAAACGTGTTTCAGTCACCAACAGTCTAATGTCGGTGTTGACGGATCCAGGTGAGGCGTAAAGCTCCGTGCCGTGCAGTCATCAACGGTACACGAGTGGGCCTTCGGCTACGAAAGCCCATATCAATAATGTTTCGTTGAATAGTTCGCACACTGACACTTGTTGACGGCCCAGCATTGAAATCTGCAGCAATTTCCGGAAGGGCAGCACTTCTCTCACTTTGGACAATTCTCTTCAGTTGTCATTGATCCCGTTCTTGCAGGGTCTTTTTCCGGCCGCAGCGATGTCGGAGATTTGATGTTTTACCGGACTCCTGATATTCACGGTACACTCATGAAATGGTGCTTTGCAAGTCTCTCAGTCAGAAGAATTTTGAATCATAGAATGAAATCTTAGTTGCGAAGATCCCCAAATCTGTGAAACATTGTTGATGAATAATTCAGTGTTCAATTGTATATGAATTCCTAAGGGACGAAACTTACACACTGCTTAAACTAACTTAAACTAACAACAGAACACTCCCATGCCCGAAGGAGGACCGGAACCTCCGGCAGGAGGGGCCGCGCAATCCGTGACATGGCGCCTCAAACCGCGCGGCCACTCCGCTAAGAATAATTGATATCACAAAGTTTTTAACATAAGCCAGAGTGCTGAATGATGTTTCTGCTTCAGCTACAGCTATAGAAGAGTGTAAAAGATGCGCATAGCTACAGATACATTCAGAAATGAGCTTGATATTTTAAGGGCATATATTTTATTCAAGAGGTCTTATTGTTTCAAAACAATGTATATGTAGTTGGAAGTACGAATAGTTTTCAAATATTTAATTTCTTCTTCTAAATCTGTCGTAATTTCATTATGGTATTCACTGATAAATAACTTGCCTGCATCAGCTACCTGATCATCACTCATGTCGGTGTATTTCCATAGAAACTCAAATTTTTCCTCTATAATCTTCACTGTTTCAGATCAAGTTTTGAAGTTGAACGATAGATAGTCAATTATGAGATAAAAACATTCATCTTGAATAAATCTTCTGAATTTACATGTGTCGTTTCATACCTGGCTTGATCATGAAATGAGTTCATCTTCTTAGTGCTCATCCCAGGAAATTCCAGATCGATATTAATTGCACTGGTAACAACATTGGTTTTAGGCAGAAAGGTGTCCCAGTTTTCGCGAAGACATTTTAAGTTATTCAGTAAGTGCTCACAAGATATCTTACCTCAGTATCAGTGGTAGTATCTCGAGCTTGTAGTAAATTGATTCTGTAGTCTGTTGGTAGCAACAGCTATAACCAAACTGATGTCATGATTAAACACTTAAAAGATCTGCCATAATCCAAAGAAAACTGTACCAAAGAACTTGTTTCAGCTGATAAATTTAACTTACTGGGAGTCTCAACAGCAATGGCAATCTTATCAAGGTGAGCTGCAATTGGTCTTACAGCGTCACTTCCACCGGTATCAGGAGTGGAATATAAAGAACTTCCAACACACTGTTTGAGAATTTCCCACCGTAGTGAACTACAACTGAGTGGCTTCTAAAGAAGTTGAATCAGTAAGAAAAAAGTGTCTACTTCATGACAGCTCACAGATGCATGTACACAGAGAGAATTTGGTAATAGGATGCCACTGAAGAAAATGTGTCTGAGCTCCTTTATAGCACCCGCTCAAATACCCGTCCGCGGCGTTCACTGATAGGAGCAGAGTGTTTCACAAATTCTGATCTAATTAAATTGCAACAGAAACTCCTATTTTCTGATTACAATCTACGTATTCCAAAGCCGTTCATCTGTCTCTTGTTTATACTCGTAAATTTCCTTGTTGAAGTAAATATAAAGCAGGATGGATGTTGTCTGTAATTTGAATCAATAATTGCTTCAACAGTAACTGAGTAATACTTCTCATCTTCCTCTGTTATAAGGTGGCTCTCCTGACGTAATGGGTACAACTACAAATAAGTTCATTCTGAGTAGCACTTGACAGGTAATGCACTAGCAACGCTTTCCAGTTTCTTGTCCGTGACTGACTTGCTAATGTGTTTTGCTATTCCCATGTAAGCTGGCTATTCTACGAACGAACAAAAGAAGAACATTACCTCTTGGCTTCTGAGAATTAGCACAGCCACTGTACCTCTTTCATGTTATTTCACTTCACTTTTATGATTCTTCCGGGACAATTACACAGATGAGCCAAACATTATGACCACCTGTTTAAAAACCTGTTTGTCCGCCTTTGGAACGAAATACAGTGTATCAGGGATCTGACAGTTTGTTGGTGGGTTTGTGGTGGTATGCGGCATTAGGTGTCAACGCATAGCTCACGTAATTCGCGTAAATAACGGGCCGCTGATTTGCGTACGCCTTGATGATGCCCTATAGCAACCCAGATGAGTTCCATAGGTTTTACACCAGGCGAATTTCGTAGTCGAGAAATCAACACGAGTTAGCTACAGGGTGAAAAGTATGTAAACCGACAAACTCTGGGAGGTTGTAAGGGACATCAAAACAAATATTTTTCCCTAATGTCATTTTTTTTTCTATGAGGATTATTTAAACCGGTGGAGGCCGTATAAAGCTCTTCAGTTGTTAGAAGCCGTATTATGATCTTCAGTTGTAGGCAACTGCTGTCCAACAGTGTAGTAGTGCATTGTCTCTGTTTACTAATGGAGCGATACACCTGGAGTGAGCACACTGATATGGTTGGTGCGTACTACGTAGCGCACCACAAAGGACGAGCTGCACAGCGGGTTTATCAACAACAATACCCTAATCGCCGTATCCCGTATCATACGACCTTTGCTTCTGTGTACCAAGGTTTACGTGAGAACGGTCATGTAGCAGATTACCTGGACAGGGACGCCGTCGCACGGTAAGATCGCTGCAATTTGAGGCGGCTGTCTTGTAGCTGTCCTTCAATCAGCACTCGTGCAATTGCACGTAACATGGGGAAGAATCAGACAAATGTAAGAACAGTCCTTCAAGAGCAATTGCTACGTCCATTTCACTTTCAGCGTGTCCACAACCTGAAACCAGTTGATTATCCACCCAGAGTACAGCTTTCACAGTGGTACGTGGAACAGTGTGAAATGCATCCCACATTTCCATCCTCTGTGTTGTTTACCGACGAAGCAACGTTCGGGCGTGATGGAGTCTTCAACATGCTCAATTCGCATGCCTGGAGTGAGGATAACCCACATACCACAGTTACGAGCGCTCATCAAGTGCGGTTCTTCGTTAATGTGTGGACGGGTGTTGTTGGGGACTGTTTAATTGGGCCGTATCTGCTACCTAGGCCATTAAATGGCAGGCACTATTACAATTTTCTCGCCAAAGCATTGCCAGAATTGCTGGAAGACGTCCTGCTCCCTACAAGACAACGCATGTGGTTCCAACATGACGGGGCGCCGGCACATTTCAGTAGTCGTGTGCGTCGATTCCTGGACCGACGGTTCCCAGAAACGTGGACTGGCAGAGGTGGTCCTGTACCATGGCTTGCTCGATCCCCAGATATGTCCCCTCTGGACTTTTTTTGTGTGGGGAGAGATGCGCAACCGTGTTTACGCAACTCCTGTTGCATCAGAAGACAATCTGGTTGCCCAGACAGTAGCAGCAGCAGGAGCAATTCAGGATATTCCTGGGGTTTTTGCCCGCGCCAGACAGAACAGGATCCGACGGTGTAACTTTTGTTTACGTCTCAATGGAGGCATTTTGAAAATCTACTGTAATTGAAATTGGGTTGTGTTAATGTGTTGTCTCTTGGTCATAAAAAATGGAAGTGTTTGTCGGTTTAATTAATTTTCCGCCAGAGGAATCTTCCTCTACCGGTTTAAATACTACTCATAGGAAAACATGACATTAGTGAAAAATATTTGTTTTGATGTCCCCTACAACCTCCCAGAGTTTGCCGGTTTAATTACTTTTCACCCTGTATAATGCTCCTCAAACGGCTGTAGCACTGTTCTAGCTCTGAAATACTGCTGAAATACGACATTGCCGTCGGGGAAAACATCAAGCATGAACGGATTCAGGTGATTCGCAGCTGTCAGCAGGTCCCATGCAAGCGCAGGAGACTGTCTCCCGTAAGCATGCTACCGCTCTCACAAACCTGCGTCCACCCTGTGCTGCAAGATTCGAGTCGCCGTTCACCTCGGTGACGACGTTTGTGAAGATGACCATCGACCTATTGTAGGAAAAATGTGATTCACCCGAAGAACCGACACGTTTCCATTGATCGACAGTCGAATCCCGATGGTCACGTGCCCACTGCAATCGTAATCGACGATGTCGCTGGGCAACTGCATAAACACGTAGAGCTCGTCTGCCGTGGAACTCCATGTTCAACAATGTACGATGAACGGTGTGCTCTGAAATACTTGTGCCGACACCAGCACTGTGCTCCTTCGGCAGAGATGCCACAGATCACCGTCTGTTCTGTCTTAAAGTGGAGACAAGCCTCCGAACCCCTCGGTCTGTGAAGAGTCGTGAACATTCAACCATTTAGCGCCTAGTGGTAGTTTCAGTCTCCTTCTACCTCTTTCCATAGATGCTCACGACAGTAACACGTGAACATACGATCAGCTCGCCGTTTTCGAGATACGCGTTCACAGGCTCTGCGTAATAATAATCTGCTCTTTGTGGTGGTGGTGGTGGTGGTCGTTAGTGTTTAACGTCCCGTCGACAACGAGGTCATTAGAGACGGAGCGCAAGCTCGGGTTAGGGAAGGATTGGGAGGGAAATCGGCCGTGCCCTTTCAAAGGAACCATCCCGGCATTTGCCTGAAACGATTTAGGGAAATCACGGAAAACCTAAATCAGGATGGCCGGAGACGGGATTGAACCGTCGTCCTCCCGAATGCGAGTCTGCTCTTTGTCAAAGTCCCTTACTTCAATGGATTTCCCCATCTGCAGCCCATATATTTCACTATGGTGGTCCTCTGTCCGTGTCTGCCCGCTACTTACTTTTGTTAGCAGGCCACTTGCACACAACGCCACCAGACGGCATCCAACGTCGCGGTGGGCAGTGGTCATAATGCTTTCGCTTATCAGTGTATACAGGGTGTTACAAAAAGGTACGGCCAAACTTTCAGGAAACATTCCTCACACACAAAGAAAGAAAATATGTTATGTGGACATGTGTCCGAAAACGCTTACTTTCCATGTTAGAGCTCATTTTATTACTTCTCTTCAAATCACATTAATCATGGAATGGAAACAACAGCAACAGAACGTACCAGCGTGACTTCAAACACTTTGTTACATGAAGTGTTCAAAATGTCCTCCGTTAGCGAGGATACATGCATCCACCCTCCGTCGCATGGAATCCCTGATGCGCTGATGCAGCCCTGGACAATGGCGTATTGTATCACAGCCGTCCACAATACGAGCACGAAGAGTCTCTACATTTGGTACCGGGGTTGCGTAGACAAGAGCATTCAAATGCCCCCATAAATGAAAGTCAAGAGGGTTGAAGTCAGGAGAACGTGGAGGCCGTGGAATTGGTCCGCCTCTACCAATCCATCGGTCACCGAATTTGTTGTTGAGAAGCGTACGAACACTTCGACTGAAATGTGCAGGAGCTCCATCGTGCATGAACCACATGTTGTGTCGTAATTGTAAAGGCACATGTTCTAGCAGCACGGGTAGAGTATCCCGTATGAAATCACGATAACGTGCTCCATTGAGCGTAGGTGGAAGAACATGGGGCCCAATCAAGACATCACCAACAATGCCTGCCCAAACGTTCACAGAAAATCTGTGTTGATGACGTGATTGTACGATTGCGTGCGGATTCTCATCAGCCCACACATGTTGATTGTGAAAATTTACAATTTGATCACGTTGGAATGAAGCCTCATCCGTAAAGAGAACATTTGCACTGAAATGAGGATTGACACATTGTTGGATGAACCATTCGCAGAAGTGTACCCGTGGAGGCCAATCAGCTGCTGATAGTGCCTGCACACGCTGTACATGGTACGTAAACAACTCTCCATACAGTGACGTGATCAACGTTACCTTGTACAGCAGCAACTTCTCTGACGCTGACATTAGGGTTATCGTCAACTGCACGAAGAATTGCCTCGTCCATTGCAGGTGTCCTCGTCGTTCTAGGTCTTCCCCAGTCGCGAGTCATAGGCTGGAATGTTCCGTGCTCCCTAAGACGCCGATCAATTGCTTCGAACGTCTTCATGTCGGGACACCTTCGTTCTGGAAATCTGTCTCGATACAAACGTACCGCGCCACGGCTATTGCCCCGTGCTAATCCATTCATCAAATGGGCATCTGCCAACTCCGCATTTGTAAACATTGCACTGACTGCAAAACCACGTTCGTGATGAACACTAACCTGTTGATGCTACGTACTGATGTGATTGATGCTAGTACTGTAGAGCAATGAGTCGCATGTCAACAGAAGCACCGAAGTCAACATTACCTTCCTTCAATTGGGCCAACTGGCGGTGAATCGAGGAAGTACAGTACATACTGACGAAACTAAAATGAGCTCTAACATGGAAATTAAGCGTTTCCGGACACATGTCCATATAACATCTTTTCTTTATTTGTGTGTGAGGAATGTTTCCTGAAAGTTTGGCCGTACCTTTTTGTAACACCCTGTATATGCACACACACATAAATTAATTTTGTGTTTACTCTTGACTGCAAAATATTTTCTGTATATTTCATGTAGAATCACTTTGTAATGGAATGAGACGAGCCTTATCTTTGAATGTTTTTGTCAGTTCTACCAAATTGCAATGACGTTTCACAGCTGTTGCCGTGTATATTTGTTACGAAAATGTATTAGTAGGTTTTCCAACAACATTTCAAAAAGCGCAGTTTAGACTCCGTCACAAGGTGGTTTCAGTGCACCATGTCTAAATACATTCAAGATTAAACACGAAACAGAATTGTATACAATTGATTTATAAGAATCAAAGTGAAAAACAAGAGCTAGATTGGGTACGGCAGTACTGGGTAACGTTCTTTTGCTTATTGTAGGCTACAAAACTTATTTTACAATAGCAGTCTGGTATTTGCCAACTGAGGACCATGGGGGATCCTAACGGTCGACAGACGTATCCCCCACCCCCCTCAGTGAGGCTTGGGCCCCGGGGATTTAGCCTCTCACCCTCCCGTCGGGCCTGAATATCATATTCGGGATACGTAAGCGAAACTTACGTTCGCCTCCCATATGAAAACATTAGGTATCGATTACTGATTTAACGAAAAAGCTCACCATGGCTGCTTATTGCGAAAAAAACTCGCAAGCGTGCGCGTAAGTACACAACAGCATAGCATGAGGAAATTCGACGAATTTCAGATGGCATCCCTGGCAAATACATCGTTGCAAAAATCAACTGTGTGGTGCAAGTGATACCTGTTCCTCGAGACACGACTACCAGAATTATGTCGGCCTTAGGTCACTTTGTAGCCCGTGGAAATACATTCAAAGGCCAATTTGACACTCTAATTCTGCCTGCAGACCCCGGTAGGAATAAACACCGTGGGTGTTAGCATAAAGTCTGAAGCCTTATTTTCATGTACAATGAACAACTTAAGGAAAGGATCATTCAACAGCTTAACATCTCACTCGCTCAAAGAAATTACTCCAGTCAATGAGATCCCACCCATAAACGTGCAACATGTCCCAGCCTGATTCCACCACCTGAAATGATTTTTAATCGAATTCAGTTACATACAGATAAACATGCCGTAGAAGCATATGACGAAAACGAGGAAAATACCGTATACACTGAGGTAACAGAAGTCGTGGATAGCGAAATGCACACACAGATGACGGTAGTACCACGCACACAAGGTATAAAAGATCAGTGCATTAGCGGAGCTGTCATTTCCTCTGAAGTCATTCATATGAAAAAGTTCCTGACGTAATTACGGCCGCACGGTAGCAATTAACAGGCGTTGAAAGCGCAGTGCTGGTTGGAGCTAAACCCAAGGGATATTTCTTTTCGGAACTCGTTAGGGAATTCAGTATTCCGAGAATAGCAAGTTTCAGGCATTACCTCTGACCATGGACAACGCAGTAGATGACAACATTCACTTAACGACCAAGAACAGCGGCCTTCGCGTAAAGTCAGTGCTAACATACAAGAAACACTGGATAAAATAACCGCAGAAATCAATGTTGGGCGTACGAGGAACATATCCTTTAAGACAATGGCAGCAGACAACTGAGACGAGCACCTTTGGTAACAGTACATCGCCTGCAGCGCCTCTCCTGGATTCGTGCCCATATCGGTTGGATCCTAACGACTGCAAAACCGTGCTCTGATCAGATGAGACCAGATTTCGGTTGGTAAGAGCTCTGGGGGTCCGAATGCAGCGCAGACCCCGCGTAGCCATGGACTCAAGTTATCAACAAGGCACTGTGCAAGCCCGTGGTGGTTCCATAGTTGTGTGGGTTGCGTTTACATGTAATGGAACCGGTCACTGACTGGAAATGGTTATGTTCGGCTAGTTGGAGACCATTTGCAGCCATTCACAGACTTCATGTTCCAAAGCAACAATGGAATTGTTATGGGTGACAATGCGGCATATCACCCGACTACAGTTGTTTGCGATTGATTTGAAGAACATTCTGGATAATTCGAACGAATGACTTGGCCTCCCAGATCGCCCGACTTGAATCCCATCGAACATGCATAAGACATAATCTGGTAGTCAATTGGCGCACAAAACTCCTTCATCGGCAGCACTTTCACGGCTATAGAGGCAATACGGCTCATTATTTCTGCAGGGAACTTCCAACGACATGTTGAACCCATGTTATGTCGATTCGGTGCACTACGCCGCACAGAAGGAGGTCCGACACGATAACAGGAGATATCTCATGACTTTTGTCGCCTAACTGTACCTCAAACTGATGGAAAACAAAGCAAAAAAGCGATCGAATTAAAATTTTTAGCCTACGACTGGGAAGCCATCTGGAAAAATATCAGTTGGCGCAATTCACCTTCAAATTTGATGGCAACGTGGTGTACGGCGGTTAACAGAAAAGTATCGACCAACTCAAGACTTTATTATGTCCACCTAGTACACTCACTATCGTGTCCGTCTTGTAATTTAATCTAAAGCGTGGAACACAGATTTTTGTGTGGAAAAGTAACTGAAATTTGGCAATTTATCAGGTAAAATCTAGCGAGTATAAAAAGAACAGTTCCCTAACATATTACACCAGCAAGTTGTCTAAACCAAGATGATGATCTGCATCCAGTCAAAAAACGCATTGCTGTGAGCTGGATCAAAGGACATACAATACACTACATCCTGACAGAAGAAAATAAAAGAAAAGAAGATTTCTGGCTGTATGTCACTACACTGCATCACAAAATAAGGAAAAACAAAAATTTAAGGTAAAGTTCGCAAATTTCTAAAAACTTACTGTTATGCAATAAAAAAGAAATTCACTGAAACTGACTGCAGAGAAAGGAAAATGAATAAAAATTAATTCGTAAAGTTTCAACAGATATCCAAAAAACTGACAATGCATCGCCAATGGATATACACAAAAAGTTGATGGCATTCTACATGCACATACCCCAATGAAAAAAACGAGAAATGTATTCACACGACTACCCATACTTAACACTCAAGTGTGAATGTGTTACAATGTGCACAACTATTCATATTTTACGGCCATTTACTTGTGTAACGTTATTTTGTTAAATAAAATTTTGAAAAATAAGGTGGTTAGACGCACTGACTAGTAATTTGGGGGCCTGGGATCGAATACTGCTGCTACTACTACTGTTTGTAAACAGTTAAATCTATATACGTGAAATTAATATATTGAATTTAGTTACGATTACTACCCTTGCACGTCAAAAGGTTATAGATGGTGGTAAAAAAAGCGAGTATACGACAAAATTTAGTACGAAAGTTTTTTTCGCAGCGGGTACCAAAGCAATGAATTTGTTAAAAAATGGTTGTATTTTCCACTTTCCCTGCATTTATTTTACTTGTCCATGACTAGTGGTCAACCTTCTGGCCCTCCCTCAAGTGCATTTTTGCTTCTGCACGAGAAAATTATGCCTTACTCATTGAAATGTCAGGGTCTTAATTTTGTGTTTTCTGTTCATTTTGGTTCACAACTGCCGTCTTGTTGGTTTAACAGGTTGACATTTACAAAGTCAATAACACAACCTTTGTGAACGAAAATGAATAAAAACACAAACTACAGGACGCTGACGTTTCAGTATGTAAGACATAGTTTTCTATCGCACAACCACAAGATCACTTGAGAATGGCTCAGAAGGCTGAAACTAGCTGTGAACAAATAAAAGCAATACAACGAAAGTCGAAAATGACTCTTTATTTTAACTAATTTATTCTTGTAGTAACCGCTACGGAAAAAACAAACACTCATACTAAATTTGCTTGCATATTCGCTTTTCTTTACGACTGTCTAAGGCCTAGAAGGCTGAAACTAATGGCGAACAAATACAATTAATAGAGCAAAAGTGGAAAACGCCACCTGCTTTTAGTATAAAAGTGTTTTCTGTAGATTGTCTGCTAAAGAGGACCTTTTCCAGTATGTTTTAGAAAGAGAAAGCGAGATTTAAAGAGTTAGGAAGCTCTTTTACAAATGTAAATGTAACAACCAAGTGTGCCTGGGACGAGGCTCACCGATGTGGCATAAACTGTGTTGATAGAAGCAGGTAAATGCCCCTTTCAGGTTCCTAGAATATTTCGCGTAAGTGGGCCAAAGGAAAAAGTAAAATGCTCTCTAAATATTTGCGCGTAGAGTAGTTCGATTCCCGCTGGTTCCATAATTTTCTCTTTCCTTTTGTTCCTCGCAGTGTTCAATGAATAATTATAATGTTTAAATTTACTTAAACAGTTCATTATATATATGTAAAATTCGTATATTCAATATAGTTACGATTACTATCCTTGTAAGGGAAAAGGCTCTAGGCCATCACATTGTAGCACATTTGCGAAATTTTGCACGAGCTTCACTGGTTATTCATGGAAGCACTATCACATTTACTATTTAAAACTACTGCTGCGTGCTGCTGCAGTCATAAACTGTAATTTGCTAATGTTTTAAGACATCGTTAGTGTGAAACATGTAGTTTCTTTTAGTTACATATTATTCATACGTACACTCAATTCTTATTTTTGGCATTCTTTTTTGGGGAACAAATGCACAAAATATGAACACAATTTTCAAACTCCAGGAAAGAGCCATAAGAATAATAACGCAAAATAGTAGTCGAGCTCATTGTAAAGATCTGTTCAAAACCTGGCGATTTTAGCTGCTCCGTGCGAATACATTTACCGGTCACTTGTACACATCAAATATAACATTGATGATTACTGCACAAACAGCTCTGTCAATGACCATGGAACAAGAGCTAGACTCTACTAACATTTATCAAGAAAAAATAAACATAAAACTCAAAACAGCATTTCCTACCAATGAATAAAACTGTACAATAAATTACCAAAAGAGATTAAAGAAATTGCAAAAATACACTTATTTAAAAAGGCAGCTATAAAGTACCTGTTATGGAATATATTTTATTCACTGAAGGATTACTTAGATAAAACAGAGTAGAGGTTTAGTAAGAAAAAGTTATACAAATAAATAATAATAATGATTACAGAACATACAACATTCCACATAACACCTTCAGACTATGTTTTTTTTTCCTTCTTTTTCCCTTTTCTAGAAAAACTTACCCCCAAACTATGCATAGCACAATGCTAACACCTCTTCCTCTTTCTGAGCTCAACATCTCACTCATTATAGAGGGATGCTGACTCAGTTTTTCAGGATAGCAAATGGGAAGTTGCGGTTCAGAAAGTGGCCCGGAGATCACCAGTGTGTGTGTGTGTGTGTGTGTGTTCAAATGGTTCAAATGGCTCTGAGCACTATGGGACTTAACTTCTAAGGTCATCAGTCCCCTAGAACTTAGAACTACTTAAACCTAACTAACCTAAGGACATCACACACATCCATGCCCGAGGCAGGATTCGAACCTGCGACCGTAGCGGTCGCGCGGTTCCACACTGTAGTGCCTAGAACCGCTCGGCCACTCCGGCCGGCTCTGTGTGTGTATGTGTGAGTGTGTGTGTGTGTGTGTGTGTGTGTGTGTTTGTGTGTGTGTGTAGTGAGTGAAGTGTTACGAAACAATATGTGTATAGTGTGTGCAGTGACTGGTAGTGAGATATGAGTGAACGGCGTGGCATTACATTATTTAATAAGTTATTTGTAAAAAAAACTATTGTGTACCAGGAGTAAATCTAATGATTGTCTCTAACTAGAAGTCTGTAAATGTATGTGTATAAGAATGAGCTTCTTTTAAATTGGTCTAAACTTATAAATACTTTTACATGTTCTATATCCTTGCAAAAAGAGATATGCGGATGAATACAGCTACTACTGCTACTACTATTACATCTAACATGACGGCGCCTACTTCAAACAGCGTGAAGTCTATAGCGCCTACTTCAAACAGCGTGAAGTCTATAGCGCCGTCTCCCCTTACCTCGATGGGCATCAACACTCGAAATCAAAACTTATATCTGCAGCCTACCGTACCTCTGTAAGCAATCAAATTGGAACACGAGCCGTATGGAACATCTTATTATAATTAATCTGTACTACTGCCTCCTAAAATATTTACTATTCCACGTGAAGCACAGTGTATAATTATCTCATTCCCAGCTAAATGTAACGTTGCCGGTACAGAACAACTTTATTTTGCGATTTAATTTCTTTCGGCGCTCGGGGAAAAAGTTTGTGGTGTTAATCCCGGGAGAAGGAGCGTCCACCGCCGCTATCACCTGTGTGAAGCTGTGCTGCAGGCAGAAAAATTAAATTACTCCTCTCCAGCTGTGTCCCCACGGCGAAGCTGCGGAGGAGTGGCAGGAGCTATTACCTGCGACGTAGCATTCAATTAAAACTCATTGTTTCGTTAGCGCCCCGCTAGCGCTGTCGTCCAAAGGAAAGAACAAAAGGAAATGAAGACAGCAGGAGCGGCCCACGTTTCATCCTGTACAGGGTGCACCATAAATTCTCTCTCTGAGATGTTGATTGTGTGGAGTGCTCCAACTAAAAGGGTCTACACAAATTTGCATCCAGTATTCAGTCAGTAGGGTGGTACAGTTAGGATATGTTCGTAAATTCAATATCTCCTCTCTAAACAATTGGATTTTCCTTTGTCTGTAATAGTTAATTCCCTGTTAATTTCACTGATGCTGCTATTTAATAAAGAGCTATATTAAAGTCTCAAAGTTAATCATAACCGAAGGAAGAAAAAAATGAAAAGAGGAAGGTAAACCAATTACTGTAATTCAGCGTTAAGATTCCCCCACAACCCGGAACTGTACTATGTCTGCAGGAAACAAGTACTCCATTTTTTGAACATGCACGCGCTTCAAACAAGAAAAGACCAGACCTTTCAAGCCACCTAGTTCGACCGGGGTCACTCGAAAGATGCACCTTTGAAAGGTTTTGCTATAGGTCACTTCCCTTTCGTTTCCCAATTAATCGCTACGCTGGATACGTTTCCGTGCTGGTGGAATCGTCAGAACACTTAAAAATAAATAAATTTTACAAACCAGTTCTACATCCTAGTAGTTTCCGAATATGGAAAAATCATTAATCTTCTTCAGTTACATGTGACGAGGAAAGCCGCTGCTAGTAAGTGATAAAGGTTTCTTGCACCAACGAAGGAAGGTAAACATTTATTCAATTATTTGATTTAGCTGTTCAAACCAGTTACTCATTCACTCTGTCGTACGAGCAGATGACTTAGTGTGAAGTACCAGTAAGGATGTGAACAGGCCTTACCATTCCACAGTCACAACTGAAGGCCTTTTAGAAGAAAGAAACAACAAAATTAAAGGAAAGGTAAGAAGAATGGTACGAGAACTAGGGTCGAATAACTGTCAAATTTCATGTGTGTACTCTCGAATTGTGCTAATTGCAATATTTTTTTACTCTTTGTCTGACAAATAAAAGCCGATGTAAAATTTATATAGTGTTATTTTAAACAAAATAAATTTTCTGCGGGAAATGGTGCACAGCTTCAGTGTATTTAAAGAATGGCTTCGTCCATGCGTAAGTAAACTACTCTTTGGACTAAATTTGATGTTCAACTATCGGTCGCCTACTTGCAGCAGAGGAGCAAACACATGATGCCATCATGACTCCCCCTTCTCCTACTAAGCCATGCCCCCATCCTTAGCCATACCCTTCCCCTCCCCCTCAGCCACTTTCTATCTTTTTTTCAAATCTCTCTCTCTCTCTCTCTCTCTACGTGTGTGTGTGTGTGTGTGTATGTGTGTGTGAGTGAGTGAGTGCGCGCGCGCTGTGCACAGGCTAGCAGCACAATGAAAGTCAGCGAGGTTACTGACGAGTCTAGGCTTGTTAATGTGTTCAAACTTGCGCGTGTCTCATTGCTCAGTTCTATACTCCTAACGGAACGGAACCTCAAAAAGATCTAAAATCGTAACAAATGAAAGTGGAATAGAAAACTATATTTTTCAGGGCACAATGCTCCATAAATTTGGAGCTAATGGAGAACACTACATCCGGAAACTTTTAAAATAGAATGGATAGGTCATCGAAGTTAAATATTTCCTCTCTTCGTTCCTTGAACATTATTTTCTGTAGCAAATGATGTCTACATCGCAGACTATCTTAATACAACACTATGTAATGAAGACTCAACAGACTATTGAAAAACACAAAAGAACATGTAACACAAATAAAAACGTTACCCATCCCACGAACAGCTTATTTCTTTCGACGTAGAGAATATTATCTTAACACAACGCTAAGAAATGAAAAATCAACAGAACAGTAAAACATACAGTCTTACTGTGAAGAACCAGTAATGCCGTGAACAGGCATTACCATTCCACAGACACAACTGAAAGACCTCTAGAGAAGAAAAACAACAAAAATAAAAGTAAAGGTAAGACATATGGTACGAGGCTTAGGTTCGAATCACTCTCAAATATCATTGCAATGTTTTTTTTCCTCTTTGCCAGATAAATAAAAAACCTGCACGTTCTACAAACAGCTTGATTCATTTCTTTCGACATGGAGAATCTCAATACCAATTGCTCACATAATAAAAATAACTGAAGAGAAAATACTGGCAAACAGCTAACTATCCACAGATAACATTAGAGAAATAACGAAAACACATAACGTATTCGCACTACAAAATTACTTCCAGTTTGAGAAGGGATATTACCCACAAAAAGACGACCCATCGATACTGAGAACTTGAGCAAAGATCTTCATTAATCAAATAGAAAATGAAATTTTTGATACAAAGGAACGATACAAAATAATTTGCTGGTACAGATTTGTGGATGATCTAATATGTATATGGCACATGAATCAACAGAGGAAATAAATAATCTTCTTGCAAACATAAACAGTATACTTAAAAATATTCAATTCACTATGGAAAAGGAAACACAAAGACAAATACACTTATTGAATGCAACCATAAAGAGAGTGCACAGTAAGCACAAATTTGACATTTACAGAATATCAACAGCAACAGAGACAGTTATACATACACGTCAAATCATTCGCAAAATGACAAACTAACACTTCAATACGTGCTATACACACCGAAAAAACCACAAATAAGAGAAAACTACGGAAAAGAATTAGGAACAGTATAGTTGTTAGCCAAAAGCAATGGATATAACACCTTTATAATGCAGAGACTAAACAACAAAATCAAAACACTGCTGAAGCAAAATGAAAACAAGGCGAGGACATAAGCATCACAAAACTCCGCAACTGAAACAGGCACTACAAAATTGAATTTTGTTAGAAGTTGTAACACTGCTGATTAGGTCACTCGAAAATAATTTTTATCAGTGGGAGTTAGAAGTTCACATTTACTGACGTGTTTCGACATTAACTCACGTTTCGACATTAACTCATCATCAGAACACCCAAGAAGAGAGGTGGAATTCTTCATACAAAGTACAGTGTCACGTGTGAGCTAAGTGCTCTAGAGTATGACACCGTATTACGTATGAAGAACTCCACCTCTCTCCTTAGCTGTTCTGATGAGGATTTAATCTCGAAATGCCTCAGTAAATGCGAATTATTGAACTAAAAAGTATACTAAATTAAACCCCGTCCGAACAGGCCTCGAAAAGCCCAACGGTACGAACCGACCGCCGTGTCATTCTCAGCCGATAGGCGTCACTGGATGCGGATTTGGAAGGGCATGTGGTCAGCACACCGCTCTCCCGGCCGTTGTCAGTTTTCGTGACCGGAGGCGCCACATCTCAGTCAAGTAGCTCCTCAATTGGCCTCACAAGGGCTGAGTGCACCACGCTTGCCAACAGCGTTCGGAAGAAACGAACGGTCATCCACTCAAGTGCCAACTAAAACCGACAGTGCTTAACTTCGGTGATCTGACGACAACCGGTGTTACTACTGCGGTAAGGCGGTTGGTCGAATTACTGAGCACCAGCTGATAAAAAGAAAATTTAAAGCGACGTAATCAGCAGTATTACAAGTTCTAACAAACTCTGGTAGACAATGTCGGAATCTTCCTAAGCGACTTCAAGACACATCTAAAAAACTACAAAATAGGAACTCTTGTGACATGGCTTACAAAAAAGAATGTTACATATTAACATACGCATACAAATCAACGTTGTAGACTACAAGTATACTGAAGAAACAGGGATAACACACAGCATATAAAACAAGAAACACACTCCTGCCACATTTACACACACCAAGTGAGAAACCAGGCAAACAAATACCAAGGAGTCAGTATATACAAGGTTGGTTGGTTGGACTGAAAGAGGGAAGGGGGGGGGGGGGGAGGGGCCAAACTGCGAGGTCATCTCGGTCCCTTGTTCCCGGTAAAAAAATTACACAAGGGAAAGAAGAAAAGAGAGGAGACGTGCAGCACAATAACAGGAGAAAGAAAGAACCAGAAGAACGACAGAAGGACAAACAACACTATCATGGACAAAACGGGAAAATAATACCACAGAGAGCAGCAAGAAACAGGTAGAAGGGGTAAAAACAAGAGAGCAGATGACCATGGCTGGCCGAGCACGAGAATAAAGAGGAAAAGCCAAACACTCTGTGACACATTACAACATCCACCCTAAAAGCATTAGAGAGGAGAACACAAAAGGACAAAGGACATGCGCTAAAACTTATATAGAATGATAAAACCCACCGTCACGTATAAAACGTAACACTAAATTAGCCGATGAGCCGTTGTCGGCTAAAATTATTGGCAAGGAGTCCGGTAACTGAAGAGTCCGTCGCAGGGCAGCCAAAGAAGGACAGCTCACCAAGATATGGGCCACTGTCAGCCGGGTGCCGCATCGACACTGAGGTGGGTCATTACGGCGCAGGAGGTAGCAGTGTGTCACCCAGGCGTGGCCAATGCGGAGCCGGCAGAGAACCTCAGAGTCCCTGCGAGAGGCCCGCTTGGTGGACTGCCACACATTCGTAGTCTCCTTAATGTCACGCAGTTTGTTGTGCGTGCTGAGGTTATGCCATTTCGTCTCCCAAAGCCACAAAACCTTGCGGCAAAGTACTAAACGCTGGTCAGTTGCAGAGAAGCCGATTTCCATAAGCAGTTTCATCTACATCTACATTTATACTCCGCAAGCCACCCAACGGTGTGTAGCGGAGGGCACTTTACGTGCCACTGTCGTCACCTCCCTTTCCTGTTCCAGTCGCGTATGGTCGCGGGAAGAACGACTGTCGGAAAGCCTCCGTGCGAGCTCGAACCTCTCTAATTCTACATTCGTGATCTCCTCGGGAGGTATAAGTAGAGGGAAGCAAAATACTCGATACCTCATTCAGAAACGCATCCTCTCGAAACCTGGACAGCATGCTATACCGCGATGCAGAGCGCCTCTCTTGCAGAGTCTGCCACTTGAGTTTGCTAAACATCTCCGTAACGCTATCACGCTTACCAAATAACCCTGTGACGAAACGCGCCGCTCTTCTTTAAATCTTCTCTATCTCCTCCGTCAACCTGCCCTGGTACAGATCCCACACTGATGAGTAATACTCAAGTATAGGTCGAAGGTTTCCGAGTAGCCTGTTGGGCCAGCCTGTCGGCAAATTCGTGGCCTCGGATTCCGACGTGACCTGGGGTCCAGACAAACATCGTTGTACGACTGGACAGTTCCAGGGCATAGATGGACTCCTGGATGGTCGCTACCAGAGGATGACGAGGGTAGCACTGGTAGACACCTAGTAAGCTGCTCCAGGAGTCAGTTCACAGAAGAAACGACTCACCAGGGCATGAGCTGATGTCCTCAAGAGCACGAGATATAGTCACCAGCTCGGCAGTGAAACCACTGCAGCCATCGGGCAAGGAATGCTGTTCAATATGTCCTCCATGTACATACGCAAAGCCGACGTGAGCATCACCCATCGAGCCGTCGGTGTAAACTACTTCGTGGTCTCGGTACATGTCAAGAATCGAGAGGAAGTGGCAGTGGAGAGCCACGGGGTTAACTGGGTCCTTAGGGCCATGTGAGAGGTCCAGGCGAAGCCGCGGCCTAGGTGTACACCATGGAGGTGTACGTGAATGGACCTCAAGTATAGGTGGTAAAGGCAAGGACTCCAGTTCGGAAAGAAGGGATCGGACACGAACTACAATTGGGAGTCCTGACCTGGGCCGCCGATAAAGGGAGATGAACCGCTGTGGGTGAGAAAAAGAGACGGTGATTCGAATACGCAGGAGAACTACGAACGTGTGCAACGTATCTGGCCAGTAGTTGTGCACGCCTAACCTGCAACGGAAGAACTCCGGCCTCCACAAGGACGCTGTTCAGCGGACTCGTCCTAAAAGCTCCTGTCGTTAGGCGAACGCCACAGTGGTGCACTGAGTCGAGTAAAGGCAACGCTGAAGGCGCCGCCGAATCATAAACCAGAACCCCAGAGTCAAGGCGGGATTGAACAAGGACTCTGTAGAGCTGTAGCAGCGTAGAGCGATCTGCACCCCAGTTGGTGTTGCTCAGGCAGCGGAGGGCATTGAGGTGCTGTCAGCACTTAAGATGACGAAAGAGAGGTAGCCAAGTCAATCGGGCGTCGAAAACCAGTCCTAAGAATCGATATGTCTCAACTACAGTGAGTGGTTCGTCATTAAGGTAAAGTTCTGGTTCTGGATGACGCCGACAGAAGTGCATAATACACGACTTTGCATCCGAAAACTGGAAACCGTAGGTTAGAGCCCATGACTGCGCCTTGTGGATGGCCCCCTGTAGACGCCGATCAGCAACACCAGTACTAGTGGAACAGTACGAAATGCAGAAGTCGTCTGCATACAGAGAAGGTGAGACAGTCGGACCTACAGCTGCTGCGAGACCATTAATGGCCACTAAAAATAGAGAGACTCTCAATACAGAGCCCTTCGGGACCCCATTCTCCTGAATATGGGTGGAACTATGGGACGCACCAACTTGGACACGGAAAGTACCAAGCGACAGGAAATTTTGGATAAAAATCGGGAGCGGGCCTCAGAGACCCCACTCGTATAATGTGCGAAGGATATGATGTCACCAAGTGGTGCCATACGCTTTTCATAAATCAAACAAAGAGGCAACCAGGTGTTGGCGTCTGGAAAAGGCTGTTCGGATGGCAGACTCGAGGGACACAACATTATCAGTGGTAGAGCGACCCTGGCGGAAGTCTTCCTGACATGGAACCAGTAGGCCACGTGACTCCAGGACCCAACCTAACCCCCGACACACCATACGTTCCAGCAGGCTACAAAGAACGTTGGTGACGCTGATGGGCTGATAGCTGTCCACATCAAGCGGGGTTTTACCGGGTTTGAGCACCAGAATGATGGGCTCTCCCGTCATTGCGATGGATAGACGCCATCCTACCAGATCCGGTCGAAGACCACGAAGAGATGTTGCTTGTAGTCAGACGAGAGATGTTTAATCATCTGACTGTGGATCCGCTCTGGCCCAGGAGCTGTGTCAGGGCAATGTGCAAGGGCGCTGAGGAGCTCCCATTTTGGAAATGGGGAGTTACGGGATTCACTGTGACGTGTAGTGAACGACAGGACTTTCCCTTCCAGCCGCTGGTTGAGTGAAAGGCTGGGGGAGGGGGGGGGGGGGGGTAATTCTCCGATGCAGAGGCTCAACCATAGTGCTCAGCAAAGTGCTCGGCAAACGCGTTTGCGTCGATAGATAACACGCCATTTATGTTAACACCGGGAACACCTGTTGGAGTCTGGTACGTGAAAACACGTTTGATTTTTGCCCAGACTTGGGAAGGTGACACTCCTGCTTCCGTCGTTTGATAAGTTGGCGAACGCGAGCACGGAGCCGTTTAAATACTATGAGGTGCTCCAGGGAAGGGTGCCGCTTATGCCGCTGTAGAGGTCGCCGACGCTCCTTAATTGCTTCAGCGACTTCCGGCGACCACCAAGGGACTGCCTTTCGCCGGGGGCACCCTAAAGAGCGAATGATCGTGTTTTCTGTCACAGAAACGATTGTTGTAGTCACCCCAGTATTTAAGAGGCAGAGGTAGAACTGAGACCGTAAAGTTTCGACATCTCTGCCTCGGCCAGAAAGCACCATGCCACCCCACAAGGGGTTATTGGTGTTAAAATCTCCCAAAAGTAGGAAAGGTTCAAATGGTTCAAATGGCTCTGAGCACTATGGGACTTAACATCTGAGGTCATCAGTCCCCTAGAACTTAGAACTACTTAAATCTAACTAACCTAAGGACATCACATACATCCATGCCCGAGGCAGGATTCGAACCTGCGACCGTAGCGGTCGTGCGCTTCCAGACTGAAGCGCCTAGAGCCGCTCGGCCACACCGGCCGGCAGTAGGAAAGGTTTAGGGTGTTGATCAAACATTGCAGTTAATACATTCAGGGATAATGCACCATCTGGAGGAAGATACACATTGCAGACAGCTATTTCCTGCGTCATCC
This sequence comes from Schistocerca nitens, assembly GCF_023898315.1. NCBI lineage: Eukaryota > Metazoa > Arthropoda > Insecta > Orthoptera > Acrididae > Schistocerca > Schistocerca nitens. Next base: position 406,126,542 of record NC_064617.1, read on the forward strand.
TTATTCTGACAGCCACAGCTTCTATAGGGGTTTGAAGGGGCACAGTTTCACTACAGACTGAGTTTAGGACATAAACACAAACTCCACCTGACGCTCGATTATAGTCGCTATGGTTACTGAAGTATCCCTTATAGCCACGGAGGACAGGGGTTCGCATTGCCGGGATACCGTTTTCCTGGAGGGCAATGCAGAAAGCAGGTGTAAAGCTTAACAGTTGCCATAGCTCAGCCAGGCGGAGGAAAAAACAGCCGAAATTCCACTGGTGGATGACGTTATCGTGAGACTGGGAAGGCATGGAACATTCAGTGAGGCAGTTTACGCATCAGGGTCGCCTGCTGCCACCGACATTTTTGCCTGAGCGGTCTATATTCATTATGTCTGAGGGTTTGGTGAGATCTAGGTCCTCAGCGGACACCAGAATCTCCACCTCATATACATATGCAGAGCTTGCAGGTAGCAGTGGTGTCGGTGCTACCACAATTCACTTGGTCTTGGTGACCTTCTTTTTGGATTTCTCTCGCTGCTCCTTAGGTTTCCCTGGCTGAAAGGACTTCACTGATTCAGTCTCCAGCAGGACTGAGGATGAGCATGAAGCCCTACAACCAGCTGCTTTTGGGTTCTTCAGTCACTGGTGGTTGACATCTTTCCCACTAGCAGAAACCTGGGAAGGGAGTGACCCAAGGGACCTCTTCCTAGCGAGAGGAGTCGAAGAAGACTTACGCTTCTCTGGCTCAGAAGTGGGGACTGATATCCCTGATGGTTGAGGGGTGGGGAGTGTGTTGTTCCCAAAGTAGGTGTTGCGGGAGCAACAGGGAGGGAACAGCCCGCCACCATCAAGAGGGCAGCTGTAGTCTTCTGGTTCTGAGACGCTAGGAACTAATGGGATGATAACTGTCCTCGTAGAGGCGGCGTAAGAGGAGGTCATAGCCACAGGATGCAGGCTATGATCGCGTATAATGTCATAGACAGTGGACATCCTTGACGTACTGATTGTTGAACTGGATATGTTTCAGTCAGTTGTCCATTGATCTTAATCCACGAAAACACGCCACTGATACATTTACATATGACAGTTATAAAGTGGTCGTCGAAATCCATTTTCTGCATGATGCTGAATAAGAAGCCATGATTGATCCTACCAAAGGCTTTATCAGAATCTAAAACAGTAAGGACAGACTGTTGTCACTTAACTAAGTAAGGTTTATGACGTCCCTATACTCACATAAGCTATCTAGCATTGATCTACCCTTTATTGCACTCGTATAGTAAGGACCTATGACATTCTTCACGAGGGGCTTCATCCATCTGTTGAGGATGCGGGTGAGAATCTTAAAGTTAGAGTTGAGTAAGATGAGTGGTCTTAAATCGTGAATCCTCTTGCTGCTTGTTTTTTTTTTTTTTTTTTAGAAATGAGCACAACCATTCCCTCCGTAAATAAAGGAGGGAACGCCTGATTAGTTAATAACTCATTGTACATATTTGTGAGCGCGTTCCATATTACATCCCACATGTGAACATAAATTAATGAATTATGGCTTTTGGTTCAAATGGCTCTGAGCACTATGGGACTTAACATCTGAGGTCATCAGTCCCCTAGAACTTAGAACTACTTAAACCTAACTAACCTAAGGACATCACACACATCCATGCCCGATGCAGGATTCGAACCTGCGACCGTAGCGGTCGCTCGGTTCCAGACTGAAGCGCCTAGAACCGCTTGGCGACACCGGTCGGCAATTATGGATTTTATTTCGTCCTGAGTTATATGTTCCATTAGACTGGCATTATCCTCCTCACGTATTCCCGTCGTAACATTTGCTAAAAGCTCTTCACCGTCCCGTCTATTTCCGTTCCAGCGTAGAGGTTACTATAATACATCGCCACATATTGTTTTATGGCGGTCTGAGTAGTGTACTCTCCTTCGTCATCGTCCGCCAGCGCTGTTATTATTCTCTGTTTTCGTCTACGTGTCCTCCTTATCACATGGTATAACAGCGTACGTTCCTGCATCAGATCGTCCTTACCTCGAGCTCGCGTACGCACCCCATCCAGGCGCTGACGGGCTAGGGCGCTTATTTTCGACTTAAAGTTTGAGTATGTTAGCCGAAAGGCCGTCTGGTTGTTGATAAAGGTTTCGCAAACAGGAGAAATAATATTCCGCCGCTTGTGTGCGCCAATGTGCTTGAGCTTTTTGATACTGTATAATGCATTTACGAAGTATGGGTTTTGCATATTCAGTCAACCAAATGACCCGCTCTCGATACCTCGTTTGGGAACGTAAGCATTTGTGCCAAGTCTGTCGAATATGTTGCTTAAGTCAAAATCCTGCAATAGTGAGACGTTAAGTTGCCATACCCCACGTCCACGAAAGGTTTGTTGTCGGATATACCTAAATGAAATATGGTATTCATAATGGTCGGAGAAGTTTATATGCCATATCTCACAAGCATCAATATTGCGCATGAATTCTTTGGTAACATGGATTCGATCTAACCTGCTTGCTGATGTGCTACTGGTATAAGTATGTCCGGTATGGACGGGATTCAAGTAAGTTCAGGTGTCTTGCAGTTCTCAGTCACCAATGCTTGTAGCTCTTGACAAGTGTTAAAACTGGGCGTCTGGTCTTTTCGGCGCAACACACAGTTTAAACCTCTGGCAAGCAAGACAGCGGCTCCAACGTTCTTTAACAATTCAACCATCCCATTCGAATAAAAGTTACTTCTGTGCCGTCTTTCCTTAGTCCCAAATGGCGCACATACGTTAATTAAAATGAGGTCATGAAGTTGAACCGTTATACCCCGACCAGCCTCTAAAATAGCTTGAGCTCGACACGCGATACCCTCTTTGAATAAAACCGCTGTTCCTCCTTCATTTCCGATGCTGATGATGGCTTCATAACCTGTGATGTCCGTTACTTTAGTTGTGACAACCTCTTGTAGCAGGGTAACAGCGGCATAAAAATAATCTTTCAAACATTGTAGCTTATCCGAGAGATATTAACTGAAGCCAGCTTGTAAGTCTGCATATAACTGTTTACTACTGCTCAGTATCTTCCGACCAAAGAGTGCTAGGAACTGGGCGAGACTCGGAAGATGCTAACACGGTTGTATTCACGTGATTGTCTAATTCCATCTGAATGTCCTCATTCCCAATGGGAGCCATTACCCTAATCGCATCAGCCACCGCTGTTTCCCCAGTCTGAGGTTTCTTAAGGTTATCTCTTGTGTGTGTTCTTTTCCTTTCCAATTCCTGTGTCTCTTCCTGACTTTGTAGTCTAGGGGGCCGTTTCGTTTGTTAGGCAACTTCTTTGAATTGTCCTTACTTGATACGGGGTGATCAGATCGGTCGCTGAATGTTGGGCTGTTTGGGTTTGTGTCCTCGTCTACTAGCATATCACTACCTCCTGATGACACTGGAACATTATCGGAGTTGGAACCTAGTGGTACCTCGGGATGTATAACAAGCATAGTAATTTCTTTTCCAGGTTTCTTGCTATACCGTTGAACTCTGTTCAGTTGCCAGTACGCTACGTGCAATTGAATCCTGATTTCCTCCCTGACGTAATATGTAAGGGCCATTCCCAGTTTCCTGTGATGGTGCTGACAACGTCTGCGCATATGACAGTTTTGTTGATGACGCACAGCGCCCGCGGAGATGTGCCTGGCTTTCCCTTCGTACAGTTTTGACACGGGGACAGGCTTCCTTAAGATGATCCGTAGATCCGCATACTATGCAGGTTATTGGTTGCTCATCATAAACAACTAAGACTTTGAGGCTTTGAACCATAATATACGGCCGGCCGGAGTAGCCGAGCGGTTCTAGGCGCTACAGTCTGGAACCGCGAGACCGCTACGGTCGCAGGTTCGAATCCTGCCTTGGGCATGGATGTGTGTGATGTCCTTAGGCTGGTTAGGTTTAAGTAGTTCTAAGTTCTAGGGGACTGATGACCCCATAAGTTAAGTCCCATAGTGCTCAGAGCCATTTGAACCATAATATATGACGGGATATGTTTGTGAAGATCAATTCTAACATTTCGCACGCCATTGTCAACATTAAAATGTTTGTTGCCCGTCCATTTCTCACCAGTAACCTGCAAAACCGTTCCATAAGACGTTAACGCTTGTTTAATGAGATCGAAATTCAGTTCAAATGGGAGGTTGAATATGCGCACAGATCGCAACCCTAAACCAGCGTAACTGATCGCAGTTGAACTAGATTCACCATTGGAATGAAGAAAGTTCGCCACACCACCTGTTTTTGTCATAATGCGGGAACACGTTTCTCAACATCTCGCGCTTTAACATATACTGCATTACCATTATCTTGTAATCCTATCTTTTCGAACAACCAATCGTCGATTTCATAAACTTTCGGCCTTTCATATCCAAACGGGAACGAAGTAGACTTCCGTAACAGGATGGCTATGTTGTACTAACAAGCTGCAACGACACCCGACCGACGACGTGACCCACTCGCGGCGAGTTGCGCACGCGGCGGCGGCTAGGCCAGCACTGTCGGTTATCCACGCACGCTTCTTAGACCAATCCAAACCTCAACATGCCACACTGTCTACGTACCTGTTGCTGGCAACATTACCTGACTTCCCGCTAAGTTGGTATTATTACTGTGGTGTTGCCCTTCTAGACTTGTAATACATATTTTACAATGTCAGTTCTCTCAGAAAATGGCATATTAAAGCAGCTACGTGTCTGATGGAACAGACATTTTAAAATAAGTAAAGCAAACTTCGTTTACGTTTTCGGGACGCTTCTGTTGTTAGTTGAGTTTGACATGAACCTCACTTAGAACAATATCATATGGCTTGTAACTGTCAATGAAGGGAGCTACAGACTCTTATGAAAGCAGTCTGGCCGTCGCTGCAGCTGGCAGGTCCGCACCTCTGTATCTCGTGATCATTATTGATGTACAGTCCTCATTTGGTAGAGGGTTCACGGACCCACTTTCAGACTACTTGCCTACCTTTTCACTCTGGACTAGCACGTGGGGAAAATGAAGACCCAAATCTTACCATGAGGGCTTCTTTCTCTTATTTTATCGGGATAGCCATTTCTCCCTATGCACGTAGGACTCAAAAGAACATTTTGGCATCCAGAAGAGAAGGCTTGTGACTGAAATTTCGTGAAAATATCTCAACGCAACGAAGAAATACTTTGTTTTAATTATTGTCACCTCAATTCGTGAATTACATCTGTGATTCTCTCTCCCCTGTTTCGCGATAATACAGCACGAGCTGCCATACTCTGAAGTTTTTCGACGTCCTCCGCCAATCCTATGTGATGAGGATCCCACACTGCGAAGCAATACGCCAGAAGAGGACGGACAAAAGCAGTGTAGACAGTCTGTTTAGTGTATTGTCAAAGGATCGAAATTAGTAATTCTTCAATTTCTACACAAGTAATTTTCTGCTGGCCAGATACGTATAGATAAATTTTTCGATGTTTCCTATGGCTCGAAACGACCCGCGGAATAACCTTTGATGTCGATTTTCTTTCTTCCGAAAACGGAAGCATAGTGACCTCAACCGTTCACAGAAGTTACTCTCTTGTGTCTCCCGATAAGTACGCCGAGGCTCGACGAAATTAATGTCGATGGGTCGCATCGTCTGGTCTCTCCTTGTAAGATAACGTAAAGCACTGTGCACTTTGTATGAGGGCAGAGAATAGTCGCTCGGCGAATGTCATAAAGATAGCACTTGGATCGTGTTTTATAGGGAAAAATCTTAACACTCTCTGAAAGAGCGGAGACACAGACAATAATCTCAGCAGTCTTTTATGACCTACAAAACGTATCTTTAACGTTCTTGCGACGGTTGTCACTTCCCACATAAGGGACACGCTTGTAGAACGGCAATGTTAGAATGAGGAGAAAATACCTCGCCCTAGCTCAGCGATGGCGTTGATTTCGACAAATCTTTGCTTTTGTTTTGTGAGTAAACGTTGTGCAACAGTAAAGTTCAGCTGTCTTTCTACAGCTACATCTACATCAACAAGCATATTCTGGAAATCGCATTTAAGTGCCTGGCAGAGGGTTCATCGAACTACCTTCACAATAATTCTCTATTATTCCACTCTCTAACAGTGCGCAGAAAAAACGAACACCAATATCTTTCCGTGCGAGCTCTTATTTCCGTTATTTTGTTATGATGATCGATTCTCCCTATGTAAATTGGCCTCAACAAAATATTTTCGCAATCGGAGGAGAAAACTGGTGATTGTAATTTCGTGAGATGATCCCATCGCAACGAGAAACGCATTTCTTTTAATTGTGTCCATCCCAAATCCTGAATCATATCCATGACACTCTCTCCCATTTTTCGCGCCAATAGAAAACGTGCTGCTCTTCTTTGAACTTTCTCGATGTACTGCGTTAAGGATCCCAGACCGCGCAGCAGTACTTCGTGGTCTTTTCGAGAAATATAAGCACTTAGAACCGATATATTGCTGGATATTTTTGTTTACTTGGCTGCTTGTATAGGCCGATCATAAACTGTGTCATCAGCTCACTTACTAAAATGCACTACCTGACAAAGACAGTGAAGCAGCCTGAGACACATTCGGACGGCAGCGTTAATTTATAAGTGTACACACTGTCGACAGAGCTGCAATTTCTGTGAAGATCAAAACGGCCACCAGGAAACATTAGCGCTGTTCGTGCTTAGTGTTGTTACCAGGCTTGGTAGAGTATATAAAATTTGTGAACAGCGCCACATTGCTTTGAAGGACACGAAAATGTCACATGCTCGTGCGAGACAGTGTAATCGGCAGATGAGGTTTGGAAAGGAACCTGCTTGTGGATCTCCATCTGACTGGCGTGATTCGTGTAAAATTCATATGTATGAAGTATTCGGGTGTGACTGTTGCCTGATGTTGGACTGAATGAGAATGTTAAGGCAGACATACTCAGTGTCAAGATTCTGGTCGACCACGTATCATCACCACAAAGGAGGATCGCCATACTGTGCGCCAATCCACATCGTAACGCCGTCACAACTGCGCCTTACATCTGAGACAAATTAATGGAGTCTCCCATAACATTCCGTGTCATCCTGCAGTCCTACGGCACTGGTCTGAGACAAGCAGCAGCCAGCCCAGGGAACCGCTGGTAACCCCTACAATACAAATGGCTGCGTTCTGTGTGCTGCTGTGACAGGAAAGAGTAGCCTGCTGATGAGTGGCGTCGCGTTGTATTCTGCGATGACCGCCGCCGGCGCGTATCGCGGCGACCTGGCAAGAAGTCCAATCAATTCATTCAAAGTTTTGGAGAGGCGCAGTGGAGTTACTTCTGACGTCATGGTGTGGGGTGCCAATAGGTTTGACTTCAGGTGACGGCTGGTAGTGGTTGAGAGAACTGTGGTGGCCAATGGTATATCACGGACATCCTGCATTCTCACGTGTTACTTCTCATGCGACAGTGTCGTGCTGCCATTTTTCAATAGGGCAATAATCGTTCACACATGGCACCCACTTCGCTGTCTGCTTTTTGTGAGGTACTCCTGCGGCCAACACGATCCCCATATCTGTCCCCTATAGACGTGTGGGACAATTTCGGATCTCAACTCCGTCCCAGTGTCAGTATCCCGACTATGAATGACAAGTTACAGCAGTTGTGTGCCATCTTGGCTCGGAAGAGGATACAACAGCTTTATGATACCCTTAACAATCGATTCAGATCCTGCATCCAGGCCAGAGGGGATTCAACGTTATACTGGCAAGTGGGCTTATACTGCCAAGTTCTTTGTAAGTCTGGCTCGACTTTGTAATCACTGATATAACACCACACACCCTCTCAATTCATGAAGTATCACTTCGTTTCCTCTCCTCTTCTCACGCTTCACCTTTGTCAAGCATTGTAGTTTGAGATGAATGTGACTAAAATGATTAAAGTTTGTTTCCATTGATAAAATATGGAATATAAATCTGATACACATCACTCCATTCTCACTCACACTTTCACACACAGGCACAAAATACATACAACTAGACCCACTGTCACTTTGTAAAATTCACTGTTAAAATAGAGACTATAAGTACACTACAGCTAAAATGACGCAACAGAAAATCGCGACTGGCTGATCACCGGGAAAAGATGAGACCAACCAGCCACCCTGAAAACACATTAAAATCTCCTACCTAATAAACTATGTACGAGGGCAGTCATCACAGAACCGCGTTCGTTTCATCGACAGCTAAAACAGAGTTTGTATCAGCAGTTAAGTCGGTTGCAGTCCTTTCTGTTTAACACAAGTAATGCATACTGTCGAGTCCTCTCGCCGGAGGACGAATGCTTGTCTCCAAGGACAATGCCCTACGCCGAGGTGCTTGAAAAGTACTTTCTCCTGCCTGAGTTGCAGGAAGGAGGTATGTCACATCAGTGTCATTTGTTTCACCTCAGTCAAACGGCACTTCCTCCTAAAACACGGAAGACACTGTGTCTCAACAACGAGCTAACAGCATGTACAGTGTCAGTACCTTGGAAAATTGTATTTTTCATTTTTAGCTGCTTCATTACATCAAAATCAGATGTGCCTTGTTAATCCACAGAACGATAGCTGTTTTCCACATTTCTGGGAGAAGGAGTTCCAGATCATCTGGACATCTTTTTTACTGCTGGGTGTATGTGTTAGCTAATCTCAAATGCGCCGGCCGTCGTGGCCGAGCGGTTCTAGGCGCTACAGTCTGGAACCGCGCGACCGCCACGGTCGCAGGTTCGACTCCTGCCTCGGGCTGTGTGTGATGTCCCTAGGTTAGTTAGGTTTAAGTAGTTCTAAGTTCTAGGGGACTGATGACCTCAGAAGTTAAGTCCCATAGTGCTCAGAGCCATTTGAACCATTTTTTTTTTATCTCAAATGCACTTAGGACTTAAATGCAGATAAGGAATTTCACACCTTAAGTGTGCCAGCGCCTTTAAGATTGTATAAATGCAGTGTCATATACACTGAATTCATTATGTAAGTGGATCTGCTGCTCGAGTGATGTGCATTTACTTCAAATGTAGAGTTTCAACAAGTTTCTGGGTTGGTATCGGCCTAAAACAGAGCGAATCAAGTAACAAGAGCGTAATTCTTGGATTCATTCGTTTGGAGAATGAAATAATTTCTCAATTCTCTCAGGCACGACACTATCCTGATTTTTCTTTCAGCCTAAATCAGCCAAGTCCTCAACAAGGAATCGAGCGTCATGTCAACTTAAATTATGAAAGAAAACGGATATGTGTCGCGGTAACTGATATTTCAAATTGCATGTATTGTGAGCTGTGCCACGGAACTTCTCCGTAAGATGACAAGGTCCCTACGAGGAGTTTCCGCTTTGCTATCTGACGACAGCCCACAAATATGGCAGTCAGCCTCATTATTGAACAGATCTTCATCCTCCTTCGATATGGTCACGGAAAGGTTGTCGCTGTAAAGATATCAACCTCCTATGACAGTTCCTCAAGCACAGTGAGAAGCCTAACTACAGAATTATCTCCGACTTAAGATTTGTTTCTGTTAAAATTCAACGCATAGGATGATGCAGCTTGGTACGTTGCCACATATGGTATGAGTTTTTCACTGTAGTTTGTGACCACGTAGGGCCACCTTCACAGCGTCTCACAGGAGCGAGAAGGCATTAAAATTCGGCATACACCACAAACGAGCATCACTCCTAATGGTGAACGTTCTTAAAGTTTATAAATTTGTTTTCCTTAGAAAGTTTAATAACATGTACCGTGTTCTTGGAAATGCTGTCTTCTAGATGCTTTGCTAATAACTTCTTTGAGGAAAAGGCTTTGAGACACCTTAAGCAAATATGCTGTTTACCATTGCGTATATTCAGTTTTGTACAGAAAGCATATGGCAGTTATAAGAGTCGAGGGACATGAAAGGGAAGCGGTGGTTGGGAAGGGAGTGAGACAGGGTTGTAGCCTCTCCCCGTTGTTATTCAATCTGTATATTGAGCAAGCAATAAAGGAAACAAAAGAAAAGTTCGGAGCAGGTATTAAAATCCATGGAGAAGAACTAAAAACTTTGAGGTTCGCCGATGACATTGTCATTCTGTCAGAGACAGCAAAGGACTTGGAAGAGCAGTTGAACGGAATGGACAGTGTCTAGAAAGGAGGGTATAAGATGAACATCAACAAAAGCAAAACGAGGATAATGGAATGTAGTCGAATTAAGTCGGGTGATGCTGAGGGAATTAGATAGGAAATGAGACACTTAAAGTAGTAAAGGAGTTTTGCTATTTGGGGAGCAAAATAACTGATTATGGTCGAAGTAGAGAGGATATAAAATGTAGACTGGCAATGGAAAGGAAAGCGTTTCTGAAGAAGAGAAATTTGTTAACATTGATATAGATTTAAGTGTCAGGAAGTCACTTCTGAAAGTATTTGTATGGAGTGTAGCCATGTATGGAAGTGCAACATGGACGATAAATAGTTTGGGCAAGAAGAGAATAGAAGCTTTCGAAATGTGGTGCTACAGAAGAATGCTGAAGATTATATGGGTAGATTGGATAACTAATGAGGAGGCATCGAATAGGATTGGGGAGAAGAGAAGTTTCTGGCACAACTTGACTAGAAGAAGGGATCGGTTGGTAGGACATGTTCTGAGGCATAAAGGGATCACCAATTTAGTATTGGAGGGCAGCGTGGAGGGTAAAAATCGTAGAGGGAGACCAAGGGATGAATACACTAAGCAGATTCAGAGGGATGTAGGCTGCAGTAGGTACTGGTTGATGAAGAAGCTTGCACAGGATAGAGTAGTATGGAGAGCTGCATCAAACCAGTCTCAGGACTGAAGACCAAAACAACAACATATTCAGTTGGGATGAAATGAGTCGAAACACGTCCTTGATGAAGTAGTAATGATAACTGCCTTTCTTCTTTTTTCTCATCTGAGAATAGCAGCTTGTTTACATACATGTTACACTCACTGGCAAATTTTGAGAAATGGAGGGGTGGCTGAGTCTGACAACTATATGCTTGTCCTGCATATCTGACTTGCATTTCTCCAGTCTGTAAAAATGAACTGATGTTCCAGTATTTTGTGCCTTAAATTTAGGTATGTCCTGGATCTCGATGGAGAACTCAGTACTATCAAAGTTATACCTCACAGGGATAGTGGTTTTATGCACGTGGTATCTACCTGGACATTCCAGATGAACCAAGTAATTCATCTCACAAGCCAGGATTGACCATGCAAAACAAGAGGATGGTGGAAAGTGGAGGGGGGCGAAGTTGGCTCGTTGCCCCATTGTGAACAGCCGGGCTGTGCCCATTGTTCCCACATCCCTGAGTCAGTTCAGTTACCATATATAGGGTGACCCACAGACACCAGAGTGGATCTGTTACGGCAGTGGTGGAAGGGCAGCTACAGCTGTGGCTGTTTGCACTGCGGCAGCCTCCAGTTCAGTGACGAGATCTGTCTTAAATGGTGGAGCATGCCACACAGGACCTCATCTCGATGATTGTTGTTTCGGACGCGCCCATGATACTTGCACCACTTCATACCACATGGACAGTGGTTCTGTAAAGAGAAGAAAAGAATAAGTACACACACATTATAAGTTGGCCTGCTGCTGGAAGGAAAGAAAGAACACTGATTATTTGTAAGCAGAATGAGTAAAATGTTCAAATTACCAATATTTCGCCGGCCGTTGTGGCCGAGCGGTTCTAGGCGCTTCAGTCTGGAACCGCGTGAGCGCTACGGTCGCAGGTTCGAATCCTGCCTCGGGCATGGATGTGTGTGATATCCTTAGGTTAGTTAAGTCCCATAGTGCTCAGAGCCATTTGAACCAAGATTTTGAACCAATATTTCTCTGACTCACTGACATATCCCTCATGTCATGCAGGGTCATCTCATCGCAACGAAGCTCCAGTTCCAACTCCTGCATCCAACTGACCAATGTGGAGCCACCTGTTAAGCTCTCCTACATCACCTGCATCGTATTGCCTTTTTAATACAAATGTGTACATAAAAAACGAAAAAAATTTTTTTTAGAATATGCAGTTGCGTGAGATCCATGATGGCTTCTGTTTCTCCTCAACACATACACTCCCTCTTATTCTTATTCTTCAACGAGATCATCTACAATAAAAAATATGTCTCAGACAATAGCACATTATGTATACAATGAAAATTTTAGAAAGCAATTACATATACATAGTACTGTGAATATTAATGATCCACTTACAATGATTCTGCTGCTGTTGCTTCTTCTCGGCAACCATATCTTCAGTTATGCACTGGACATGTGCTGAAACAACAAGACTAAATGCATTGGACACTGCTACGAAATTCTTATTTAAAAACTTACAGTTACTGATTCTGATCTGCAAAATCATCTACAACAACAAAGAATATGTCTTAGATAACAACATTTTATTCACAAGTTTTATGATGAAATTTTAGAAAGTAATTTCTTAAGGAATGTGCCTCTGCAACATATTACATATACACAGTACTACGATGACGGAAAATATGTACACTTACTACACTGCTACTGCTGCTGCTGCTGCTGCCTCTCAGCCTCCCACTGAGCCACGATTTTACGGATAAACGCTGAAACAATAAGAAGAAGACATGTATTCAATACTAAGAAATTGTTACTGAAAAAAGGTACAGTTATTGATTAGAATATGTCCTTACCCAGTAATTCTCCTTCCCTAGGGCGTTCTCCACTGCTGCTGCTGTTTGCTGTTGCTGACCGCTTCATGGTTGACACACTATCAAAAACTCAGCAGACTAATGCGGACAGCTGAATGAAGTCAGAGGCTAGAGTACAAGGAGAATGACTGGGGGGATGGGGATAGGCTTTATATACTTTCACTGATTTAGCATTAGCCAATAGGAAAACAGTATTCTGAGGAGGGATGAAGACTTCCATCCACTTGTTTGAACATGTTTGTTCACACACAAACAGGAAGTAGCCACTTAAGAGAGACTGTAAACGAGTCTGGAGTTTCCTGGTCAAAGGAATGCTGCCACCTGATGCTTCAATTCAGGATTGGACAACAACAGACAGTCCATCAGGCGAGTAGGCACATGCCTGTCCTGACTGGTGGCAGCTGGCAGTGAGGTTATCCATAATGTTTTCCCTATTGTGGGCTGTGAGGCACTCCACAGGGGTTTTCCCTGTGCACAGTCAGTGTGGTGAACAGACAGCCAGCACATGAACAGTCATGCAGTAGTTACTTGTGGCGATGCTAGAGGCATGCGTTGGCGTGTACATGTCATTAGTCTGTCGACTTCTGCAGCAAACAAAGCTATTGGCACACAGTGATCCACCTGGAGTCCAGCAGCGCTCATCCAGCAGGCACAGCCAGACCTCCAGGGCAATCAGATGAGCACACACAGTGCCTGGACGACAGACACATGTACAGGCGACCGAAAATGGCAGCCCAGCTAATATACCCCTCTTCATTGCATTCCTTGGTGCTTACAGCTATAATGTCATGGGAAGTGGGGGCAGATATGTCCTCTGACCAAGCAGAGGACCCCTGTGTTCCAGACACTGATTAATTAAAGAACATGTGTCAATATATTTTTCTTATTCTTGTTGATTTGAATTTAGTGTTGTGAGATCCTTCTCCTCCAGCACAGACTGAGTCTTTTTCCCACCAACTTCCTAGTGGGGAAAGGAGGGAGAGAGTGAGGGAGAAGAGGGGCGGGCTGGGGAATTACCCAGGAGGGGGATACATAGCTCAGAACTGAACAAGTGCCTCTTTTCCCAGAGGAGGGGGAGAGGGAGGGGGAGGGAAGGGGTCGGGGTTTCTCAGAAGGCCTGATTATCCCCAGGTGGTCATAAATCAACCCTCAGGGGTTCATAAATCACTTAGCAGAACAATCGGTTAACGAGAGGAAGGGGTAGTTCAAGTGATCAGTTTAATTAATTAGCATATCAGTTTGACATTAAAAGTGTCCCAGAACTCTCTTTATCCTACTACTCACTTACATTCACACATTTTGTGATTCTCACACAGGAGAGACAAATATTTTATCGTCATTGCAGCCCATCAAGGCATCAATACAACATTGATGGTTACGATGTCTTTTTTTTTATACAGTGTCTGTATCTTCACAGTACAGAGTCACTCAGACATACATGCATACCTGAGGGGACAGATGCTGCTCTTGACTATTACAACTGTGATAAATATTACGAAATGAATTCATATTTTATTACTAGGTACTGGTGTCAGCTGTTGGCGACACACGAAAATTTGAGCCGGGCAAGGACTCCGACCAGGATTTCCCACTTATTACAAGCAGCCGTCTCATCCATTCCAGCAATAGCCTTTTTTAATTTTTTTTCCCTCCTCTTGGTCGTCAAATTTACTTTCTTACCATTGTTGCAATGCCATTTTTTTATATTCGATACAATTAAGAAATGAAAGTTCCATCCATCATATTATTTTTATATATATTATTATTTTTTATTGTTGTTTAATTCTTGCCTGATCACCTTCAATAGATACGGACAGTCTCAACTGAGTGGTGGGTTCAAAGTTCAGAGTCTCTAGTCTTAAGGTTAGCCATCACAATTTAAACTGGCCCATTTTTGTGTTTTTTCGCACACTTGTTTTCCTATGGTTGTTTTCCTGAGCTTGGCTTGTCGTAACTCTGATAGCTACAGACTGCTATCGGTTTCTCCACAGAGCACGAAGTTTTAAAAAATTTTATTTATTTTTTATTTTTCATGTTATACAAACTTGCTTTGTCTTCTAATTTCCTCGCCTTTTTCGGCGATTATTCCCTTTCGAAGGATATCAATAGAATCACTTGAAAGAAATTTTGAAACTTTTTCTTCTACCGGTGTCCAAATCGGTATTTTTGGTCGACCACTGTTGATTTAGTAGATACACTTGGAAATCTGGGGCATCAGAAGTACTGCTGGGCAGTGTGTAATATATAAAATGACTCTCCAGCCATATGTAGCTGTTGTGCTTGTCTTCTGGAAAGATTCGGAAGTCTGGTTTCAGGATATCTGTGATTTCAATGGAATAGGCCGCTGTCTCCTTCAGTGTGGCCAATCTTTTGTGCGTCAAATTCCAGACATGCACATGGTCTTGGTATACTCGTACATGCGCGCAAACGTTGGCATCAGTTTGCGCAATTCGCGGTACAACTTTGTGTAAGATTAATTGTATGCCACTCTTCTCGTGTGGGAACAGTTTGTTACCACGTCACGCCATTTAAATCGGACATCCGTTGGTAGCGTTTAATTTTAGATATGGATATGCCATAGATGTAAATCAGCCAATTTTTTTCTCTATACAGAAGTTTGAGATTATATTTCAACTTGCCTTAATTTACAAGCAACGCTGAGATACCTGGAAACTGCAGATCTCTTTGTTATCACTGTAGTATGCTTACTGTATTCCTAAAAACATAATTTATAAATTTTTATGTGAAATTCTGGCTGCTGTTTGCAGTACTCCGAAGGTACATCGGAAAGTAAGGCTTTTGTCTCAACAGTTCTGCTTTGCTTTTTAATTTTATCGTTAGCCAAGGTTCAGTAGGTCAATAGTGTTGGAAATATAACATTTTTCTTTACTTAATTTTGTAACCAAACATGGTACTACTGTGCAGAATGGTCAATCCTGTAACCAGACTTTGTAGTACTGTGGCCGGCCGGTGTGACCGAGCGGTTCTAGGTGCTTCAGACTGGAACCGCGCGACCGCTGCGGTCGCAGGTTCGAATCCTGCCGCGGCCATGGATGTGTGTGATGTCCTTAGGTTAGTTATGTTTAAGTAATTCTAAGTTATAGGGGACTGATGACCTCAGATGTTAAGTCCCATAGTGCTCAGAGCCATTTTTTTTGTAGTACTGTGGAAGACAGTGATCATCCAGTGATTCCACCATTAAGAACACTACTGTTCATACCTGGGATTTTAAGTAGAGCAAGATTATCCAGAATGAAACTTTCACTCTGCAGTGGAGTGTACGCTGATATAAAACTTGCTGTCAGACTTAAACTCTGTACCAGACCGAGACTCGAACTCGGGGCCCGTGCCTTCTGTGGGCAAGTGCTCTACCAGCTGAGCTACGCAAGCCCGACTCACGTCCGTGAAGTTTGGAAGGTAGGAGATGAGGTACTGTGAGGACGAACCGTGAGTGGTGCTTGGGTAGCTCAGCGGGTAGAGCGCTTGCCTGCGGAAGGCACAAGTTCCGAGATCGAGTCTTGGTGTGGCACACAGTTTTAATCTTCCAGGAAGTTTCAGATCGAGAGTAGCTTAGAACTCTGAAGGAACAAATATACTTTCTATTTTTACTTCATATCAACGCTTACACTCAATGAATAAGGGATAAATTATTACTACACTGACAATAAAATAGTTTTACAATGTCGACTCTTCTGAAGTCATATGAAATTCAGCTAGTCCACACATTCAGTTATAAAACTTTTTTAGAATATCTTGGATCACTTCATATAATATTTTGTTACTTTAACACAAATAAGGAGCTATTGCTGAAATCAAAACTGAGATTTCTATCAGAAGGTTTAAGAACATTTTTCATTTAATAATGTTTTTATTTACTTAGTCGAAGACAAAAAGCATTTTTCTTCCAGGTTAGTAAATATTAGAGGAGAGCCACATACCATCAGTTGCTGAAGCTCTTCGAGGTGACTGGAGATGTGGCTAGTCAGTAAATGGCTTGTAACTTTTCTGTCAGTCCATCTGGCGTGATAGTGAGTCAGCAGGATGTTTGCATAGGCCGGCTGACTGGCTAGTGTGGTGGTGGGTACCGCATTTGCAAGTTTTTGCTGTGTGGAGAAATGGGCATAATGATATCTCTCTTCATTCTAACCTCTTGGTTACAAAATTTACACCTGCAAAGAAAGATGAAGAGCCAAAGAAACTATAATAACTACTTAATATCGTCTGGAGCCCTCCACGATAACGCAGCATGGCGTGGCATGGACTCGACTAATGTCTGAAGTAGTACTGGAGGGAACTGAAACAATGAATCCTGAAGGGCTGTCCATAAATCCGTAAGTGTACGAGGGCGTGGAGGTATCTTCTGAACAGTACATTGCAAGGCATCCCAGATGTGCTCAATAATGTTCACGTCTGGGGAGTTTGGCGGCCAGCGGAAGCGTTTAAACTTATAAGAGTCTTCCTGGAGCCACTCTGTATCAATTCTGTACGTTTGGGGTGTCCTATTGTCCTGCTGGTATTAACCAAGTCCTTGGGAATGCACAATGCACATGAATGGATGCAGGTGACCAGACAGGATGTTCACGTGCTTCTCGCCCGCCAGAGTGATATCTAGACGTATCAGAGGTCCCATATCACTCCTCCTGCACGCGTCCCACACTATTACGGAGCCTCCACTAGCTTGAGCAGTCCCCTGCTGACATGCAGGATCCATGGATTCGTGAAATTTTCTCCATACATGTACACGTCTATCCTCTCGATACAATTTGAAACGATGCTCGTCCGACCAGGAAACGTGTTTCCAGTCATCAACAGTTCAATGTCGGTGTTGATGGGCCCAGGCGAGGTGTAAAGCTCTCTGCCATGCAGTCAGCAAGGATACATGACTGGGTCATCGGCTCCATAACCCCATAGTGATGATATTTCCATGTATGGCTCGCACTCTGACACTTCTAGAAGGCCCAGCATTGAAACCTACAAGCAATATGCAGAAGGGTTTCAATTCTGTCACGTTTAACGACTCTCTTCAGCCGTCGTTGGTCCCATTCTTGCAGGATCTTCTTCCAGCAGCAGCGACATCGGGGATTTGATGTTTTACCGGATTCCTGATATTCACGGTACACTCATGAAATGGTCGTACGAGAAAATACGCACTTCATCGCTTCCATCGGAGATGGTGTGTCCCATCGCTCCTGCGCCGAATATAATATCACGTTCAAACTGACTTAACTCTTGACAACCTGCCATTGTTGCAACAGTAACAGATCTAACAACTGCGCCTGACACTTGTTTTCTTATAGAGGTGTTACCGACCGTAGCGCCATATCCTACCTGTTTGCATATCTCTGTATTTGAATACACATGCTCTTCAGTGTAATAACCAGTGAAATAACTGATACGAAAATTTTGGCTTCATGTTATTAGCTGAATTAGTACATGAAATATATATCTTTAAAAATGCGTTTTTAAATGTTGAACATCGTAAAAAGTACACAATTTGAAATATATACCTTTTTATTTAATAGTAAATATCAGACTATTAGAAACATGTAAAGCTATGCACCCTGAAGTGGATCGGATCATTTTACACTTACTTAGAAAGACTGCATTGATGTACTAAGGATATGCAGAAGTCATATTTACATAACACTCACATTATTAAATACCATTACTAATACATATATCAGCTGCTTCTGGTAAGAAATTCGTCAGTGAGTTAGGAAGAGTTCAGTAGCCAGTTTTAAGCTACTCTTACATCATTGTTTAGTAATAGCTAATTTTTTATGGCTGATGCATGTTACTAAGAAGATCTGTTTCAGGACAAAAGTAAGTGACTCTCACCCTTTATGTGAATTGTTCGTATCTCTGTTCTCGATTCCATAAAGTAAGCTGTTAATTTGAGACAGAGATATATCATTTGTAACTTATAGTTATTATTTCTAGTTCTTTGAATGGGTTCTAGTTCTTTGAATGGGTCTCTGCAGGTCGCTCTTGAAGTCACACCTAAACAAGTCCTTTTTGGCTTAAAAGGCGTTAACCTCACTTGATGAGTCATGCCCAGAAATAAACTTGCATAACATTGTAGAATAAAAGTAAGCAAAGTATTCTACCTTTTTTAATTTCCTCAGCCTTGTCTAGCAACATCCACATTACAAATAAACATTTATTTAGGCATTCCTGAAGTTCTGCGATATTTTTCTTTCAACTGTGTTATCAAGTTGCTTATAATCAACATTGGAAATATTATGATTTTGTCTGAAATTTTGTATGAAACTACATTCATATTCTGAACTGCAAATAGTGTGTCTGTTTCAAGTTCATTGGCAAAGGATTTGATAGTAACCATTTATTCTAAAGCTAAAAATACCATTAACAGATCTCTATAAAACTACTTAGTGTGTTATTTATTGCATTGTTTTTATCATCTGAATAAAAAAATCATAATCATGTGTATCAGATCTTTTACAGTATATTCACATCACAAACTATTTTGTGATTATGGATTCATGCATATGATTTATGAGAGCCTTTTTTTT
Source organism: Schistocerca nitens (assembly GCF_023898315.1). Taxonomy (NCBI): domain Eukaryota; kingdom Metazoa; phylum Arthropoda; class Insecta; order Orthoptera; family Acrididae; genus Schistocerca; species Schistocerca nitens. Next base: position 406,145,739 of record NC_064617.1, read on the forward strand.
AGTATAGGTGTGGATTAATAATTCCTAACCAAGCAGAAACTTTTTCAGTTTGTTTCAAAATTTTACCTTGGTTTCTGTCTGGCATTTTTTATCACAGCTAAGTGATAAAAAATTTTGATTGCAGTATTGTGCACCACTTTTGTGCTAAAGGCAAACTTAATGTGGCGTAATGAACGTCGTTTTTCCTTCTGGTTCTATAATCATTGTTCCTTTTGAACTGCAGTGGATTATTTACAATAAATTTCATGAGGAAATAGGTAAACTGTGAAACAACGTATTGATTTGTTTCCAACCAATATCTGCAATGATTCTAAGTGTAAATGTGACTGAACTAAGTTGTTTTAAGAGTTCCAAAATATGCTATTTCCAGTTTAAATTTGCATCAATATGAACCCCTAAAAATTTTGAAGTTTACACTCTATTTATTGTTTCCTCACTGTGTAATACACTTATCGTTGCTGTGGTACAATTTCTTGTGCAAAACTGAATATATTGTGTTTTTTAGAAACTGATAGTGAGACCAATCCCAGAAAACTAGTCAATAATAATTTTAAGAACGTTGCTTACCATATCTTCTGATACTGTGTGTATGCTTGGATTGATTATAATACTAGTGTCACCTGCAAAAGGAACAACACTGCTTGTTGCTTATTAGACTCAAGATCGTTTGCATATATGAGGAACAACAGCAGACCTATAATTAAGCCTTGGGGAAACCTATACATGATTTCTCCCCAATCAAAATAATCTGCCCTGATTACATTGTTTGAATTACCAGTAGTAAGTACTACTTTCTGCATTCTTTTGGCTAGATATGATGTTATCCATCAGTTGGGTATATCATCAATACCATAAAACATCAATTTATCACAGAGAATATTGTGATTCACAAGGCAATATGCCATAGATAGGCGGAAGAAAATACAAACCAGCGTCGTATCATTATTTAATGTTTGTAAAACTTGGTGAGTGAATGTGTAAATGTCATTCTCAGTAGTACAACTCTTCTGAAATCCAGTCTGTGATTTATGAGAACATTATTGTTGTTCAAATGAGATACTATTCTACAATACATCAACTTCTCCAAAATTTTGGAAAATGATGTCAGTAATGAAACAGATCGGTAGTTATTGACATCTCTCCTATTACTTTGCTTATAGAGGGTTTGGAGAATGGTATATTTCAATCTCTCAGGAAAAAAGGCTTCAGTTAGTGATGTATTACATATTCAGATAACAAAGAGGTTCTTATGATGGAATAAATCTTTAATACTCTGATGGAGACACCATCAAAATCAGCGGTTTTATTTTTTTTTTTAATTTTGGAAGGAAAATTGTGTGATATATTACACAGTTTTTTGAGAATTGCTTTTTCATCATAATGCTTTAGCTGAGTGCTCATCTATTTATTTTCTAGTATATTTAAGAAATGGTTATTAACCATATTTATAATCTGCAACTCATCATTATAACTGAAAGTGGCTAATTAGTTTTTGTCATATGGCAATGTGTAGTTATATTTACTAGCATTGTCTCTGACTAGTAATGTCAAGTTAAACTCGTGATTAGGGAAAGAGGTAAGCTCATATTTAAGTTGGTAAGTCATCTTATAATTCTTGAAAAGTGATCAGCAATGCAAAGGTTAATCATAAATGCTACATTAAACTGTATACTGCAAAATTCGTGACAAGAGTAGAGTCTGTTCCACTAAATTTAAATAACTGTCCTGTTAGCAATAATACAAGCCATCTGGCTGCAAGAAAAATATGAAATATAAATAACTACCAAAAATGTCCTGCCTGAAAAAAATCACAATTGCCCTACCTGTTTCTCCAATGAATAAATACTGTGCTGCTGCTCTCTCCAAACTACTGTAGCTGCTGCTGCTATGCTAGTTAAGAAATAAAAATTCAGACTACTAGCAAGGTAATGACCAATGCACACTTTAAACTATACACACATCCACAAAACTTCTGCACTAATAAATCTCATTACCACAAAGATCATTGTCAATCAAATTTCTGTTACTGAGAAACTCAGGAAAGCAAAGTTATATGTATATGCGAAATCCAAAATAAATAGATGAATGATGATTGATGGGGAAAAAATAAGGTAGCTGTATTAAAACTTTACATCAATAAGACAAAATATTTCAACACTTGCAATATCAAAAATTCACTTTATCTTGGTAGTGAAAAAACATGAACAAATTCTCTTTACTTTATTACAAACATGTATGCAATCCATCTTTGAAGAAAAATCAGGAAATCATACATTGTTATATTATCATAAAAATCTCCACTTCTAAATCTGTGACCAAATTCATTACTACGCTTGGATGTCTCGGTTTTTTGAAATCTTCTGAATGAATTTACAAAATACCTCTCCATAAATGAAAAATAACATAAGAAAATTATTGCCAGCACACAGCGCAGACTAAACGCATCTTACGCAGTCACAAGATACAACTCGACTCCTCCTCTCTCTATCTCCAACACTGTACTCCACTCACAGACGAAGGTTCTACTGACAGTCTCGCAGCACAACCTCTTTGGCAGAGATGTTGCCCGCTATTACTCAGATGCTACTGAAGCTTTACTTTTCTGCGTGACATCCAATATTATTACCAGAATTACAATTTTCTGTATAAAACAACCTCTCCCATGAATCATAGACCTTGCCATTGGTGGGTAGGCTTGTGTGCCTCAGCGACACATATAGCCATACTGTAGGTGCAACCGCAACGGAGGGGTATCTGTTGAGAGGCGAGACAAACGTGTGGTTCCTGAAGAGGGGCAGCAGCCTACTCAATAGTTGCAGGGGCAACAGTCTGGATGATTGACTGATGTGGCCTTGTAACACTAATCAAAGCGGCCTTGCTGTGCTGGTACTGCGAATGGCTGAAAGCAAGGGGAAACTACATCCATAATTTTTTCCGAGGGCATGCAGCTTTATTGTATGGTTAAATGATGATGGTGTCCTCTTGGGTAAATTATTCCAGAGGTAAAATAGTCCCCCATTCGGATCTCCGGGCGGGGACTACTCAAGAGGACGTCGTTATCAGGAGAAAGAAAACTAGCGTTCTATGGATGGGAGCGTGGAATGTCAGATCCCTCAATCGGGCAGGTAGGTTAGAAAATTAAAAAGGGAAATGGATAGGTTAAAGTTAGATATATTGGGAATTAATGAAGTTGGGTCGCAGGAGGAACAAGACTTTTGGTCAGGTGAATACAGGCTTATAAATACAAAATCAAATAGAGGTAATGCAGGAGTAGGTTTAAAAATGAATAAAAAAATAGAAGTGCGGGTTAGCTACTACAAACAGCATAGTGAACGCATTATTGTGGCCAAGATAGACACAAAGCCCATGTCTACTACAGTAGTACAAGTTTATATGCCAACTAGCTCTGCAGTTGACGAAGAAATTGAAGAAATGTATGATGAGATAAAGGAAATTATTCAGATAGTGATGGGAGACGAAAATTTAATAGTCATGGCTGACTGGAATTCGATAGTAGGAAAAAGAAGAGAAGGAAACATAGTAGGTGAATATGGAATGGGGCTAAGGAATGAAAGAGGGAGCCGCCTGGTAGAATTTTGCACTGAGCATAACTTAATCATAGCTAACACTTGGTTCAAGAATCATAAAAGAAGGTTGTATGCATGGAAGAATCCTGGAGATACTAGAAGATATCAGATAGATTATATAATGGTAAGACAGAGATTTAGGAACCAGGTTTTAAATTGTAAGACATTTCCAGGGGCAGATGTGGACTCTGACCACAATCTATTGGTTATGAACTATAGATTAAAACTAAAGAAACTGCCAAAAGGTGGGAATTTAAGGAGGTGGAACCTGGAAAAACTGACTAAACCAGAGGCTGTACAGAGTTTAAGGGAGAGCATTAGGGAACAATTGACAATAATGGGGGACAGAAATACAGTAGAATAAGAATGGGTAACTTTGAGTGATGAAGAAGTGAAGACAGAAGAGGATCAAGTAGGTAAAAAGACAAGGGCTAATAGAAATCCTTGGGTAACAGAAGAAACATTGAATTTAATTGATGAAAAGAGAAAATATAAAAATGCAGTAAATGAAGCGGGCAAAAAGGAATACAAACAGCTTAAAAACGAGATCGACAGGAAGTGCAAAATGGCTGAGCAGGGATGGCTAGAGGACAAATGTAAGGATGAAGAGGCTTATCTTACTAGGGGTAAGATAGATATTGCCTACAGGAAAATTAAAGAGAACTATCGAGAAAAGAGAACCACATGTATGAATATCAAGAGCTCAGATGGAAACCCAATTCTAAGCTACATGGGTAGCGAAGGCTGTGTGGCGTGGACTGGGCGGTTTTTTAGGTTAGAAGGCCTCGGGAAAGTACGGGGTGGGCTGAAATCTCAAAGGGTGCATGGCAAATACAGGACGTGCTTGGATCAAGGAACAGTCGGAATTGTAGTTGTAAATTGTTGTAGTTGTGCGTGGAAAGTCCCTGAGCTTCAAGCGCTAATAGAAAGCACAGAAGCTGAAATCGTTATAGGTACAGAAAGCTGGCTACAGCCTGAAATAAGTTCTGCAGAAATTTTTACGAAGTCTCAGAGCGTGTTCAGGAAAGATAGATTAGGCAGGATTGGCGGTGGAGTGTTTGTGTCTGTCAGTAGTGGTTTATTTTGTAGTGAAGTGGAAGTAGGTACTCCGTGCGAATTGGTATGGGTAGAGATTATACTTAACAGCCGAACTAAGTTAATAATTGGCTCCTTCTGCCGACCCCCAGACTCCGATGATATAGTTGCTGAACAGTTCAGAGAAAATTTGTGTCTCGTAACAAATAAATACCCCACTCATACGGTTATAGTTGGTGGGGACTTCAACCTTCCCTCGACATGTTGGCAAAAATACTTGTTCAAAACCGGTGGTAGGCAGAAAACATCTTCCGAGATTGTCCTAAATGCTTTCTCCGAAAATTATTTCGAGTAGTTAGTCCACGAACCCACGCGAATTGTAAGTGGTTGCGAAAACACACTTCACCTCTTAACCACAAACAATCCAGAGCTAATAGAGAGCATCATGACTGATACAGGGATTGGTGATCACAAGGTCGTTGTAGCTAGGCTCAATACCATTTCTTCCAAATCCACCAGAAACAAACGCAAAATAATTTTATTAAAAAAAGCGCATAAAGTGTCACTAGAAGCCTTCCTAAGAGACAATCTCCATTCCTTCCGCACTGACTACGCAAATGTAGACGAGATGTCGCTCAAATTCAAAGATATAGTAGCAACAGCAATTGAGAGATTCATACCTTATAAATTGGTAAGAGATGCAACTGATCCCCCATGGTACACAAAACAGATCCGAACGCTGTTGAAGAGGCAACGGAAAAAGCATGCGAAGTTCAGAAGTACACTAAATCCCGAAGATTGGCTAAAATTTACAGACGCGCGAAATTTGGTACGGACTTCAATGCGAGATGCCTTTAATAGGTTCCACAACGAAACATTGTCTCGAAATTTGGTAGAAAATCCGAAGAAATTCTGGTCGTATGTAAAGTACACAAGCGGCAAGACGCAGTCAGTACCTTCGCTGTGCAGTGCCGATGGTACTGTTACCGATACTGTGCCGCTAAAGCGGAGTTATTGAACGCAGTTTTCCGAAATTCCTTCACCAGGGAAGACGAATGGAATATTCCAGAATTGAAACACGAACAGCTGCTAGCATGAGTTTCTTAGAAGTAGATACCTTAGGGGTTGCGAAGCAACTCAAATCGCTTGATACGGGCAAGTCTTCAGGTCCAGATTGTATACCGATTAGGTTCCTTTCAGATTACGCTGATACAATAGCTCCCTACTTAGCAATTATATACAACCGCTCGCTCACCGATAGATCTGTACCTACAGAGTGGAAAACTGCGCAGGTCGCACCAGTGTTTAAGAAGGGTAGTAGGAGTAATCCATCGAACTACAGACCTATATCAGTGACGTCGGTTTGCAGTAGGGTTTTGGAGCATATACTGTATTCAAACATTATGAATCGCCTCGAAGGGAACGATCTATTGATACGTAATCAGCATGATTTCAGAAAACATCGTTCTTGTGCAACGCAGCTAGCTCTTTATTCGCACGAAGTAATGGCCGCTATCGACAGGCGATCTCAAGTTGATTCCGTATTTCTAGATATCCGGAAAGCTTTTGACACCGTTCCTCACAAGCGACTTCTAATCAAGCTGCGGGCCTATAGGGTATCGTCTCAGTTGTGCGACTGCATTCCTGATTTCCTGTCAGGAAGGTCGCAGTTCGTAGTAATAGACGGCAAATCATCGAGTAAAACTCAAGTGATATCAGATGTTCCCCAGGGAAGCGTCCTGGGACCTCTACTGTTCCTGATCTATATAAATGAGTTGGGTGACAATCTGAGCAGTTCTCTTAGGTTGTTCGCAGATTATGCTGTAATTTACCGTCTAGTAAGGTCATCCGAGGACCAGTATCAGTTGCAAAGCGATTTAGAAAAGATTGCTGTATGGTATGGCAGGTGGCAGTTGACGTTAAATAACGAGAAGTGTGAGGTGACCCACATGAGGTCCAAAAGAAATCCGTTGGAATTCGATTACTCGATAAATAGTACAATACTCAAGGTTGTCAATTCTACTAAGTAACTGGGTGTTAAAATTACGAACAACTTCAGTTGGAAAGACGACATAGATAATATTGTGGGGAAGGCGAGCCAAAGGTTGCGTTTCATTGGCAGGACACTTAGAAGATGCAACAAGTCCACTAAAGCGACAGCTTACACTACACTCGTTCGTCCTCTGTTAGAATATTGCTGCGCGATGTGGGATCCTTACCAGGTGGGATTGACGGAGGAAATCGAAAGGGTGCCAAAAAGGGCAGCTCGTTTTATATTATCAAGTAATAGGGGAGAGAGTGTGGCAGATATGATATGCGAGTCGGGATGGAAGTCATTAAAGCAAAGACGTTTTTCGTCGCGGCGAGATGTATTTACGAAATTTCAGCCACCAACTTTCTCTTCCGAATGCGAAAATATTTTGTTGAGCCCAACCTACATAGGTAGGAGTGATCATCAAAATAAAATAAGAGAAATCAGAGCTCGAAGAGAAAGGTTTAGGTGTTTGTTTTTCTCGCGCGCTGTTCGGGAGTGGAATGGTAGAGAGATAGTATGATTGTGGTTCGATTAACGCTCTGCCAAGCACTTGTGAATTGCAGAGTAATCATGTAGATGTAGATGTAGACATAGATATAGATGTAGATGTAGAAAGCAGAAAGGTGGAAGGAGTATATAGAGAGTCTATACAATGGCGATGTACTTGAAGGAGATACACTCCTGGAAATGGAAAAAAGAACACATTGACACCGGTGTGTCAGACCCACCATACTTGCTCCAGACACTGCGAGAGGGCTGTACAAGCAATGATCACACGCACGGCACAGCGGACACACCAGGAACCGCGGTGTTGGCCGTCGAATGGCGCTAGCTGCGCAGCATTTGTGCACCGCCGCCGTCAGTGTCAGCCAGTTTGCCGTGGCATACGGAGCTCCATCGCAGTCTTTAACACTGGCAGCATGCCGCGACAGCGTGGACGTGAACCGTATGTGCAGTTGACGGACTTTGAGCGAGGGCGTATAGTGGGCATGCGGGAGGTCAGGTGGACGTACCGCCGAATTGCTCAACACGTGGGGCGTGAGGTCTCCACAGTACATCGATGTTGTCGCCAGTGGTCGGCGGAAGGTGCACGTGCCCGTCGACCTGGGACCGGACCGCAGCGACGCACGGATGCACGCCAAGACCGTAGGATCCTATACAGTGCCGTAGGGGACCGCACCGCCACTTCCCAGCAAATTAGGGACACTGTTGCTCCTGGGGTATCGGCGAGGACCATTCGCAACCGTCTCCATGAAGCTGGGCTACGGTCCCGCACACCGTTAGGCCGTCTTCCGCTCACGCCCCAACATCGTGCAGCCCGCCTCCAGTGGTGTCGCGACAGGCGTGAATGGAGGGACGAATGGAGACGTGTCGTCTTCAGCGATGAGAGTCGCTTCTGCCTTGGTGCTAATGATGGTCGTATGCGTGTTTGGCGCCATGCAGGTGAGCGCCACAATCAGGACTGCATACGACCGAGGCACACAGGGCCAACACCCGGCATCATGGTGTGGGGAGCGATCTCCTACACTGGCCGTACACCACTGGTGATCGTCGAGGGGACACTGAATAGTGCACGGTACATCCAAACCGTCATCGAACCCATCGTTCTACCATTCCTAGACCGGCAAGGGAACTTGCTGTTCCAACAGGACAATGCACGTCCGCATGTATCCCGTGCCACCCAACGTGCTCTAGAAGGTGTAAGTCAACTACCCTGGCCAGCAAGATCTCCGGATCTGTCCCCCATTGAGCATGTTTGGGACTGGATGAAGCGTCGTCTCACGCGGTCTGCACGTCCAGCACGAACGCTGGTCCAACTGAGGCGCCAGGTGGAAATGGCATGGCAAGCCGTTCCACAGGACTACATCCAGCATCTCTACGATCGTCTCCATGGGAGAATAGCAGCCTGCATTGCTGCGAAAGGTGGATATACACTGTACTAGTGCCGACATTTTGCATGCTCTGTTGCCTGTGTCTATGTGCCTGTGGTTCTGTCAGTGTGATCATGTGATGTATCTGACCCCAGGAATGTGTCAATAAAGTTTCCCCTTCCTGGGACAATGAATTCACGGTGTTCTTATTTCAATTTCCAGGAGTGTATTATGGAAATGGAAGAGGATGTAGATGAAGATGAAATGGGAGATATGATACTGCGTGAAGAATTTGCAGAGCACTGAAAGACCTAAGTCGAAACACGGCCCTGGGAATAGACAACATTCTATTAGAACTATGGATAGCCTAGGGAGAGCCAGTCCTGACAAAACAGACAGGCGAACTACCCTCAGACGTCAAGAAGAATATAATAATTCCAATCCCAAAGAAAGCAGGTGTTGACAGATGTGAAAATTGCCGAACTATCAGTTTAATAAGTCACGGCTGCAAAATACTAATGCGAATTCTTTACAGACGAATGGAAAAACTGGTAGAAGCCGACCTCGGGGAAGATCAGTTTGGATTCCGTAGAAATATTGGAACACGTGAGGCAATACTGACCCTACGACTTATTTTAGAAAATAAATTAAGGAACACAAACCTACGTTTCTAGCATTTATAGGCTTAAAGAAAGCTTTTGACAACGTTGACTGGAATATTCTCTTTCAAATTCTGATGGTGGCAGGGGTAAAATACAGGGAGCGAAACGCTATTTACAATTTGTACAGAAACCAGATGGCAGTTATAAGGATCGAGGGGCATGAAACAGAAGCAGTGGTTGGGAAGGGAGTGAGACAGGATTGTAGCCTCTCCCCCATGTTATTCAATCTGTATATTGAGCAAGCACTAAAGGAAACAAACGAAAAAATCGGAGTAGGTATTAAAATCCATAGAGAAGAAATAAAAACTTTAAGGTTCCCCAATGACATTGTAATTCTGTCGGAGACAGCAAAGGACTCGGAAGAGCAGTTGAACGGAATGGACAGTATCTTGAAAGGAGGATATAAGATGAACATCAACAAAAGCAAAACGAGGATAATGGAATGTAGTCGAATTAAGTCTGGGGTTGCTGAGGGAATTAGATGATTAAATGAGACACTTAAAGTAGTAAAGGAGTTTTGCTATTTGGGGAGCAAAATAACTGATTATGGTCGAAGTAGAGAGGATATAAAATGTAGATTGGCAATGGCAAGGCAGTCGTTTCTGAAGAAGAGAAATTTGTTAACATCGACTATAGATTTCAGTGTCAGGAAGTCGTTTCTGAAAGTATTTGTATGGAATGTAGCCATGCATGGAAGTGAAACATGGACGATAAATAGTTTGGACAAGAAGAGAATAGAATATTTCGAAATGTGGTGCTACAGAAGAATGCTGAAGATTAGATGGGTAGATCACATAACTAATGAGGAGGTATTGAAAGAATTGGGGAGAAGAGGAGCTTGTGGCACAACTTGACTAGAAGAAGGGATCAGTTGGCAGGACATGTTATGAGGCATCAAGGGATCACCAATTTTTTATTGGAGGTCAGCGTGGAGGGTAAAAATCGTAGAGGGAGACCAAGAGAGGAATACACTAAGCAGATTCAGTACATACTGGTACATACTGGTAGATGAAGCAGCTTGCGCAGGATAGAGTAGCATGGAGAGCTGCATCAAGCCAGTCTCAGGATTGAAGGTCATAACAACAACAACAACATATAAAACAAAACCCTTACATAGTTCTTCCATTTAATTCAGTAGTGACACCAAGGGTGCCCTTACCTGGGGGCAATGGAATTCCCCTGCCCCCTTCCCAGCTTTTAGAGAAAAGAAAGAATATAGTGTAGTCCAGTGTTTATCTTTCATTAAAATGATTTAAAAGTCAGATTTATGTAGGTTTTTAACAGGGTGAGAACTGAACTTTTTATGGCTAGTTACAAACCGCCATCTGTCTTCCAAAATATTAAAAATACTCCATACCCCCAGGCCTTGCCCCCTCCCTTTTTACAAACTATTGAAAGTGCGTCCTTGAGTGATACTATCCCGTTCTGTGGCTTGTTGTCCTGTCTTTCGTTTGACTGCATTCCACGCATTCCATATGGCCTTAAGTCTTGAAACGCAGATAACAGGTTCAGGATAAGAAAGGATCAAACATCAACACATGGAAGGGAGACGCATCAGATACTTCGTCGTTTTCACCAAATTAACATTTATTTAAGAAAAACATACTGATCAATTAAATTCCAGATTAATAACGCTATGAAAACTATTAGATTTTAGTGACATATAAAGTGACGAACTGCTGAAATTTGCCAATATAAGCAAAAGGAAACAGATTTCGATAAACACAAAGCATCTGAGTTTATAAACAGTCAGAATGAAATTTGAATAGTTCAGTAAAGGGAAACTACATTTACCAGATACAGAGCACATCCGACTTTATTAAGAACAGTTAGCAGAGAATTTGAACACTCTTCTTTTATGGACAGTAAGAGGATCAACAACTTGATTATAATTTACGAAAGTTCACGAGTTAATCCCGCTAAACTCCAAAGCCTACAGCCCTGGCACCAGTCGCTCAACCCAGGTATAGCTCCAGGGAGCAAGAGAACTACTCAACGTTTGCTAGGTATGACAGATGACGCGGCAAAGCGCTCCTGCGCCAATAACTTAGACCTCGACCGTTGGGCAGGATGCCGCCCAAGTAGCCACCCAAAAGTCACAGTTCCAAACACCAAGGTAGACTAGCGTGTTTTGCAATCAAACTTGAACATAAATTACACGTGAGGCAGTACCCTCAAACAATAACAGAATACACAATAACAAACGATGAGATTCGTTTTAGCAAGATAAATAAAACTCACAACCTCTGATAACACAAATAGTTAAAACCAAACTTAAATAACTAAAGGTGTAGGTACAAACAGAGCTGTTGCAGCTAACCCCCTGAGGCATGAATAAGTATTGCTAATACGCCTTAAGAAACACTTCTTAAAGTGAGCTTAAGCAAAGAAGAAAATTTCACCCAGTACTAGCCCTACATAATTCAATTATGACTAAAACACAGCAACATAGGTTAGAACAAATACACTTTACTAAATCACAACTAGATTGAAGAGTCATACCCAGTGCCTGATACACCACCATGAAATTGCCACCAGGTACAGTGCACTCACCGATGTTACCGCTTCAGTTCATAACACCACGCCTCAAGCAGGTGCACACAAGTGGTTTGCCAATTAACAGAATCACATGGCTTCAAAGAAAACGCACTAACAACTATTGGCCACTCTCAAGCCGAGGCACACTGCAGAACGAACAAATACATATTATTCACTGAACAAGACACAATAATATTGCGCCACTTTTCCTTTTAACAATAAAACCACAGGGCCAGAATATCAGTAGGCAGTATGTTACAGTGCACTCTCCCCACCGTCAATTATCCTTTTAACTCCTTTTTAAATAACAAGAGGCCCCCGTCACCAGAGCTCCAGAGCATGGTCTTCTTTAGCAGCTGCCCAACATTCGACAAGATACACAGCGATCCGGCTGCACGTATGCGTTGTCAAACCCAAATCGGCCCAAACAAACACCACAACCAGGCACTGCTGCTCCAGCCCTCCTCCTTCCGTCACGTGACGTTCACCACTCACCGCCTCCGCGCCGAGCCTCCACACCTCAACCAGGAAAACCAAAGATAAGTCACAAGGGAGGTGGTTATCGACACCGGTGCCAGAGGTAGTTAGGCAAGCAAACCGAGCCTCCACGGCTCAGTCTCTTGTCAAAATTACGAATATCTGACATAATGTGCATTTTCCTTTACTTTTTATTTATTTCTCTCAGCAATTTTGAGCCTTTTTGTAACGTGCAACCACTGCAAAATCTCTACTTCTTCTTGTCAACAGATAGGTTTCCGTTTTCCTTTCACAGGCTACTTTAATCGCTGTGGTAGTGTTACTGACAAAATATCATTGATATACACACATGAAGAAAAGTTTTGCATCACCCCAGTTCCCAGAACTCCTGAAGACTGATGTTGACGGTTGATATTGTATCACAGACACAGTCCCTTTGACTGATAAGAGATGTCACTAAACCCGCCCGAAATGTAAACAACAATACATGAGCACCACCTATTAGTCGGAGGGAGTCTGACAGCCGATCAGTTCCAGTCATGCCACCAGGAAGGAGGTACATGGCTCATGTTGTCTGTAGTTAAACCATGCCTAGACGGTTAATACCGCGGTTCGATCGCGTCTGCATTGTTACTTTTTGCCAAAAGGGTTCTCAACAAGGGAAGTGTCCAGGCGTCTTGGAGTGAACCAAAGCGATCTTGTTTGGACATGGAGGACATACAGAGAGACAGAAACTGTTGATGACAAGCCTCCCTCAGGTTGTCCAAGGGCTACTACTGCAGTGGATGACCGCTACCTACGGATTATGGCTCGGAGGAACCCTGACAGTAACCCCACCATGTTCAATAATGCTTTTTGTGAAGCAACAGGACTTCGTGTTACGACTCAAACTGTGCGCAATTGACTGCACGATGCGCAACTTCACTCCCAACGTCCATGACGAGGTCCATCTTTGCAACCACGACACCATGCAGCGCGGTACAGATGGGCTCAACAACATGCTGAATGGGCTGCTCAGGATTGGCATCACTTTCTCTTCACCGATGAGTGTCGGATGTGCGACAATCGTTGGAAACGTGTTTGGAGGCAACCCGGTCAGGCTGAACGCCTTAGACACAAAGTACAGCGATTGCAGCAAGGTGGATATTCTCTGCTGTTTTGGGGTAGCATTATGTGGGGCCGACGTACGCCGCTGGTGGTCATGGAAGGCTCCGTAACGGCTGTACAATTCGTGAATGCCTTCCTCCGACTGATAGTGCAACCATATCGGCAGCATATTGGCGAGGCTTTCGTCTTCGTGGACGACAATTCGCCCTCCATCATGAGCATCTTGTGAATTAATTGCTTCAGGATAATTACATCGCTCGACTAGAGTGGCCAGCGTGTTCTCTAGACATGAACCCTATCGAACATGCTTGGGATAGATTGAAAAGGGCTATTTATGCATGACGTGACCCACCAGCCACTACGAGGGATCCACGCCGAATCGCCGTTGAGGTGTGGGACAATCTGGACCAACAGTGCCTTGATGAACTTGTGGATACTATGCCACGACGAATACAGGCATACATCAATGCGAGAGGAACTGGTGTGTACAGCAATCTGGATCACCACGTCTGAAAGCCTCGCGGTGTGGTGATACAAAATGCAATGTATGGTTTTCATGAACAATAAAAAGGGCGGAAATGATGTTTATGTTGATCTCCATTCCAATTTTCTGTACAGGTTCCGGAACTCTTGGAACCGAGGTGATACAAAACTTTTTTTTATGTGTGTACATAAGAAAAGCAAGAACGCTATAACAGAACCTTGTGCGACACCACACGTAATTAATTCGAAGTTCGATGACTGGGAGCTTTGTACATGACTCTCTCCTTTCTAACTTATGTACAAAGATATTGTGATTTACTCAGTTAGACACTTTTTACATATTACAAAATATACCAGAAGACAATAAATTCCTGATTAATGAATATGGAGAATGATACAGCTTCATGTTATGATATGAGGATTCATCATACTAAATTTACAAGAATAAGCCATGTTCATAAGAAGATTTTTTCATTGGTAGGCTGTGCACTCAATTAAGTGGTTATTTTGAAAAACATGACGTTTCTAAGAATCGGTTTGATTATGAAGAGGGAAAACACCACCTTACTAGTTATTCACATTATACAATATACATTTAGAACATATAAAAGAAGAATAAGCTCTCTCTTGTTTTATGTGACTGAGAAAGGTTTTTGATTGAGTTCCTTATCGGCAAGCATTCGACACCATGCTCCAGTACGCACCAAAACGCTGCTCTTAAGGGGGGGTAGGACGTCAAACGGACCGACTTGGAGCAGGAGAGGCACCACAGGACATTTTAATTTCCACTGTCTATACTTTTACAAAAAAATTCATAAAACTTTGTCAGCATGACCAGGAAGGATTCAGAATTCACACTCATAGAAGTGGAAGTTAGAAAACATAACGAAATAATTTTTTTTTACATGCGAAATTTCATCATTTTTTTCACTTACTAATGGCAGTATTTGTTGCTATAGGTACACTTTTCTTCATAAGTAAGAGAGATTCTTCGATGAATTGTGCACATCATACAAACCATAGTTTAAGGTGTATGAAACTCTAGAATTTTCGAAATCTATGAAAACTGTGGTAAAAATTGAGATAATTAACTATAAAATTTGTTTTTTCCTAAACATGAAGTTTAAAATATAACAGTTCATTCGTTTTTTCATAAATTAAATAAATTCTTGAGTTTCATACACCTTATGAAGAAAAGTGTGGCGAGCTCCTTTAGTCATCTGACGAACTCAAGTGTTTCATAGGACTCCTCTAGCTGATTTCGTTGCGGTCATTTTCAGTTACAATTAGGAAGAGGAAAAACATATATTTGTAATGGATCTGAAAGTATGGCTTCAGTTGCAGCAGTATACAGCTAGTGAGATGTCGTCGAAAATGTGAACATATTTTCATTATTTAATACAGGCTAAGGCAGAAATTAGTTGTTATAATTATTCATTTCGTATTTAATTTAACGTATTGCAACCCATTTCAAGCATGTTTTGCTCATCATCAGGCGTTTTTGCGTACTGAAGATTGTTACTTAAAGCTAAGTGTTTTTAGCATAGAACTGTTTTGTTTATTGTTCGCATGTGAAATGGCTACTGGAGTATTTGAGGTGAAGCGGTGCCAGCGAGTGGCCAGAAATCGATTGCCTGCGGTGCCCTCTGCTGGCGTGGAGGTGTATCTCGTTGTTCATCGAGATTGAAATCATGGCCGGTGTGACCTGCGGATAATTTTTCTTCAGTTGTTGTGTTGTGTTGCGATACTTTATAATACACTTCTTCTACGTCAGTTGTTCCGACACATTTTTCGCACCATCATCTTCATCCATGGCACACTGGATGAGTTGTTTATGACAAATTACTGCACTGCTTAATCTGACACTGCTATGGACATAATTATTACACACAGACACGGTTCTGAAATGTAGCCAACATGGCAGCAATGAATTAAGAGAAAAGGAGGTTTTCCGTACAGTAAATTACGAGAGACATTGTAATTTACTCGTAAAACGACCACCTTATAGACTAAGTGGAAATTAATTTTCCAACGCTCTATTGCTAGTTACTCACGAATTATTCAATGAAAGTCCGTCGACTACCACTGGGGTGCCAAACACTTTCCAGACGGCATTTCATATATAACTGTTTCTTACATCTATATCTACATCTACATGGTTACTCTGCAATTCACATTTAAGTGCTTGGCAGAGGGTTCATCGAACCACAATCATACTATCTCTCTACCATTCCACACCCGAACAGCTCGCGGGAAAAACAAACACCTAAACCTTTTTCTTCGAGCTCTGATTTCTCTTATTTTATTTTGATGATCATTCCTACCTATGTAGGTTGGGCTCAACAAAATATTTTCGCATTCAGAAGAAAAAGTTGGTGACTGAAATTTCGTAAGTACATCTCGCCGCAACGAAAAACGTCTTTGCTTTAATGACTTCCATCCCTACTCGCGTATCATATCTGCCACACTCTCTCCCTTATTACGTGATAATACAAAACGAGCTCCCTTTTTGGCACCCTTTCGATGTCCTCCGTCAATCCGACCTGGTAAGGATCCCACATCGCGCAGCAATATTCTAACAGAGGACGAACGAGTGTAGTGTAAGCTGTCTCTTTAGTGGACTTGTTGCATCTTCTAAGTGTCCTGCCAATGAAACGCAACCTTTGGCTCGCCTTCCCCACAATATTATCTGTGTGGTCTTTCCAACTGAAGTTGTTCGTAATTTTAATACCCAGGTACTTAGTTGAGTTGACAGCCTTGAGAATTGTATTATTTATCGAGTAATCGAATTTCAACGGATTTCTTTTGGAACTCATGTGGATCACCTCACAGTTTTCGTTATTTAACGTCAACTGCCACCTGCCATACCATACAGCAATCTTTTCTAAATCGCTTTGCAACTGATACTGGTCTTCGGATGACCTTACTAGATGGTAAATTACAGCATAATCTGCGAACAACCTAAGAGAACTGCTCAGATTGTCACCCAATTCATTTATATAGATCAGGAACAGCAGAGGTCCCAGGACGCTTCCCTGGGGAATTCCTGATATCACTTGAGTTTTACTCGATGATTTGCCGTCTATTACTACGAACTGCGACCTTCCTGACAGGAAATCACGAATCCAGTCGCACAAATGAGATGATACCCCATAGGCCCGCAGCTTGATTAGAAGTCGCTTGTGAGGAACGGTGTCAAAAGCTTTCCGGAAATCTAGAAATACGGAATCAACTTGAGATACCCTGTCGATAACGGCCATTACTTCGTGCGAATAAAGAGCTAGCTGCGTTGCACAAGAACGATGTTTTCTGAAACCATGCTGATTACGTATCAATAGATCGTTCCCTTCGAGGTGATTCATAATGTTTGAATACAGTATATGCTCCACAACCCAACTGTAAACCGAAGTCACTGATATAGGTCTGTAGTTCGATGGATTACTTAAACACTGGTGCGACCTGCGCAATTTTCCACTCTGTAGGTACAGATCTATCGGTGAGCGAGCGGTTGTATATAATTGTTAAGTAGGGAGCTATTGTATCAGCGTAATCTGAAAGGAACCTAATCGGTATACAATCTGGACCTGAAGACTTGCCCGTATAAAGCGATTTGAGTTGCTTCGCAACCCCTAAGGTATCTACTTCTAAGAAACTCATGCTAGCAGCTGTTCGTGTTTCAAATTCTGGAATATTCCATTCGTCTTCCCTGGTGAAGGAATTTCGGAAAACTGCGTTCAATAACTCCGCTTTAGCGGCACAGTATCGGTAACAGTACCATCGGCACTGCACAGCGAAGGTACTGACTGCGTCTTGCCGCTTGTGTACTTTACATACGACCAGAATTTCTTCGGATTTTCTACCAAATTTCGAGACAATGTTTCGTTGTGGAACCTATTAAAGGCATCTCGCATTGAAGTCCGTGCCAAATTTCACGCGTCTGTAAATTTTAGCCAATCTTCGGGATTTAGTGTACTTCTGAACTTCGCATGCTTAGGCAATATAAGAGGTGTAACAATAAAGTAATGAGACTGATTTTCTTTGCAAGATGTGGCAACCCTGCAGGATTGCATAGGCACAATATCTTTGACCTTGGCCTATAAGCTGCTTCTAGTCCAAGCGGCACATCGATGCAACTGCTCAGTCGTGAGTTGTGCTGTAATAAGTTAAAACATGTTTGTGTCTCTCGTCATGGAAATGGAACCGCATAATATTGCGCAACGGTGTGACATTTCTTTTTGCGTTAAATTGGCTGAAAACACGACGGCAACTTACGGTAAGCTTCAGAAAACATTTGGAGAAGAGGTTTATTCAAGGGCTCAAGCTTTTCTTTGGCATAAAATGTTTAGTGAAGGCAGAACGAATGTTGAAGATGAAGACAACAGTGGACAACCATCAACCTCACTGACAGATGTCAGCTTGGCCAGGGTGTGTCAACTCGTATGATCTGATCGAAGATTACCTGTGAAAATGATTGCAGAAGAACTGAACTTCGTAAAAGAGTTCTTTGTGTCCATGCTAACATTGTTGATAATTGGATTCTGCATCATGATAATATGCCATCCCATACTGCTCCTTCAGTACAGCAATTTTTTATCTCAAAACAAATTTCAGTACTACCAGAGCCACCTTATTCACCAGATATCGCTCTGCGCTACTTTTTCCTATTTCCATGAGTCAAAACGACAGTCAAGGGACACCATTTTCAAACAACACAAGATGTCCAAAAAGCTGTGACGAGGGTCTTGGAGGATATTACAGAAGACGAGTTCCAGAAACGTTACTATAAATGACAGAAACGCTGGAAAAAGTGTGTGCAATCAGAAGGTAACTACCTTGAAGGAGACAACACTAAACTTGACTAAAACGGTAAGCAACATTTTTTTTACATCAGTCACATTACTTTATTGTCGCACCTCGTATACAATGGGACTTTAATGACATCCTTTCATTAGTCATTCTCTTGTGATGCGGCTAAAGTATTTGAAACAATTCTGACTGGAAGTGAAACGTCTATTGATTGAAATAGCTAATGGGCAGTATATTTCATAGCAGTGGAAGCAATACTGCAGCAAACTGATTACTAAATTAACTGTAACATATAGACCCAGTGTAATGACTATCATTTCAGTTGCATAGCAGACGGTAATTTGCCTTAACAGTTATCTGCAGAATTAATGTATGTACCATAAGAATTAATTCTGTGTCTGCTTAGTACTAATAAGATGGATGTGGGCGTTTCCCATCAACCGATAAGCGTTTTTGATTCCATTCCCTGTTTGTTCTTAATGGAAACATAAGGCGGTATAGTAGGGAAGGTGCTTGTACTCATGCAGCAGTGCACAACCTGTGAAGCGGGATGATACAGGCGGAGCCTCATAAGAGCTGCCGGTCATATGAAGAGAAGACCCTAACTTTTCGACTCTGTAAGCACAGAACAGGGAATCAGTGATGGTTCAAATGGCTCTGAGCACTGAGGGACTTAACATCTATGGTCATCAGTCCCCTAGAACTTAGAACTACTTAAACCTAACTAACCTAAGGACATCACACAACACCCAGTCATCACGAGGCAGAGAAAATCCCTGACCCCGCCGGGAATCGAACCCGGGCGCGGGAAGCGAGAACGCTACCGCACGACCACGAGCTGCGGACGGAATCAGTGATCATAAGGCCGTTGCAGCATCCCTGAATATCGAAGTAAATAGGAATACAAAGAAAGGGAGGAAGGTTTATCTGTTTAGCAAGAGTAATAGAAGGCAGATTTCAGATTACCTAACAGATCAAAATGAAAATCTCTGTTCCGACACTGACAATGTTGAGTGTTTATGGGAAAAGTTGAAGGCAATCGTAAAATGCATTTTAGATAGGTACGTGCCGAGTAAAACTGTGAGGGACGGGAAAAACCCACCGTGGTTCAACAACAAAGTTAGGAAACTACTGCGAAAGCAAAGAGAGCTTCACTGCAAGTTTAAACGCAGCCAAAACCTCTCAGACAAACAGAAGCTAAACGATGTCAAAGTTAGCGTAAGGAGGTCTATGCGTGAAGCGTTCAGTGAATTCGAAAGTAAAATTCTATGTACCGACTTGACAGTAAATCCTAGAAGTTCTGGTCTTACGTTACATCAGTAATCGGCTCGAAAGAGCATATCCAGACGCTCTGGGATGATGATGGCATTGAAACAGAGGATGACACTCGTAAAGCTGAAATACTAAACACCTTTTTCCAAAGCTGTTTCACAGAGGAAGACCGAACTGCAATTCCTTCTCTAAATCCTCGCACAAACGAAAAAATGGCTGACATCGAAATAAGTGTCCAAGGAATAAAAAAGCAACTGAAATCACTCAACAGAGGAAAGTCCACTGGACCTGACGGGATACCAGTTCGATCCTACGCAGAATACACGAAAAAACTTTCCCCCCTTCTAATAGCCGTGTACCGCAAGTCTCTAAAGGAAAGGAAGGTTCCAAATGATTGGAAAAGAGAACAGGCAGTCCCCGTTTTCAAGAAGGGTTGTCGAGCAGATGCGCACAACTATAGACGAATATCTCTGACATCGATCTGTTGTAGAATTTTAGAACATTTTGTTTGCTCGCGTATCATGTCATTTCAGGAAACCCAGATCTACTCTCTAGGAATCAACATGGATTCCGGAAACAGCGATCGTGTGAGACCCAACTCGCTTTATTTGTTCATGAGACACAGAAAATATTAGATACAGGCTCACAGGTAGATGCCATTTTCCTTGACTTCCGGAAGGCGTTCGATACAGTTCCTCACTGTCGCATGATAAACATAGTAAGAGCCTACGGAATATCAGACCAGCTGTGTGGCTGGATTGAAGAGTTTTTAGCAAACAGAACACAGCATGTTGTTCTCAATGGAGAGACGTCTACAGACGTTAAAGTAACCTCTGGCGTGCCACAGGGGAGTGTTTGCTTTTCACAATACATATAAATGACCTAGTAGATAGTGTCGGAAGTTCCATGCGGCTTTTCGCGGATGATGCTGTAGTATACAGAGAAGTTGCAGCATCAGAAAATTGCAGCGAAATGCAGGAAGATCTACAGCGGATAGGCACTTGGTGCAGGGAGTGGCAACTGACCCTTAACATAGACAAATCTAATGTATTGCGAAGACATAGAAAGAAGGATCCTTTATTGTATGATTATATCATTGCAGAAGAAACATTGGTAGCAGTTACTTCTGTAAAATACCTGGGAGTATGCGTGCGGAACGAGTTGAAGTGGAATGATCATATAAAATTAATTGTTGGTAAGGCGGGTGCCAGGTTGAGATTCATTGGGAGAGTTCTTAGAAAATTTAGTCCACTCAACAAAGGATGTTCGACCTATACTTGAGTATTGCTCATCAGTGTGGGATCTGTACCAGATCGGGTTGACAGAGGAGATAGAGAAGATCCAAAGGAGAGCGGCGCGTTTCGTCACAGGGTTATTTGGTAAGCGTGATAGCGTTACGGAGATGTTTAGCAAACTCAAGTGGCAGACTCTGCAAGAGAGGCGTTCTGCATCGCGGTGTAGCTTGCTGTCCAGGTTTCGAGATGGTGCGTTTCTGGATGAGGTATCGAATATATTGCTTCCCTACTTATACCTCCCGAGGAGATCACGAATGTACAATTAGAGAGATTCGAGCGCCCACGGAGGCTTTCCGGCAGTCATTCTTCCCGCGAACCATACGCGACTGGAACAGGAAAGGGAGGTAATGACAGTGGCACGTAAAGTGCCCTCCGCCACACACCGTTGGATGGCTTGCGGAGTATAAATGTAGATGTAGACGTAGACACTATCTTTATTTAAGTAGTGAGCGGTAGACTACTTGCACCAGCATTAATGTCATCCAAAGCCGGCGGACAGCGTGAGACCGCTTCATTCTCTGAGCACCCGTAATATTCTGACTGTACAGTTGCCACTGTCAACTATTAGCGTTGGTTGCAGTATAACTGTTACTGATGCTTTGCCAAGAAATGTGAAAATCGCCTTATAGATGAGAATTTATATTTTCAGTGTGCATCGATTCTTACGTTTGATCTTAATAAATTGCCTACAGTTTCATACTAAATGGCCCTTTTGGGGTTTCAAATAATTCATATTGGAATTATCTAAGCGTAATTGCTGTAACACTTGACTGCTTTGTGTAACAATCCCTTCCAGAATGAATATGACTCGGAAAGTGACGTTAATTTGATCAGTCCATGTCCTGTTTATTTACTAAATAGTGTCTGAATGATCTTGTAACACCTATATCGATTGGAAATAGATTTATACCATGTAAATGTGTATCTACAATTATGAAGACTTCGTTCTTTGTTAGTTGAGGTCATTGATTTGTGACAGGAAATTTAAAGTTTGTAATGTATGTATGGTAAAAGTTAAATTATGTTTAAAATAATTAAATTTTATAGTAGATTATGTATGTTCATAAAGAAAAATTTGTATATTGGAAGCTGGTTCATGCTTAGGGAACTTGTATTGTGAAATATAAAAGCTGTAGGGAAGTCCCTCCGCAACGGAAGTGGCTTGGCACGGGATAGAATGTGGTTTTGGCGGGCGATCTTGGCGGTTCCTTGGTGGGAACAGTACGCAGGCAGTGGATAGCCGTTGCACCGTAAACATTTATGGTGTCAAGGGAGGCATTTGAAAGCCATTTTGCATGGAAATTTGCCTCGGATGTGGATTTGGCTGTTGCAAAGTGCTCTTGGCAATAAGAAATGGCTCTAGTACGATATAAATCAGTGGCCAAGAAGAAATTATAAAGAGCATTCAACATCAAGAGCCGTTTATACAGTTAGCCACCACGTCGCTTGCCACCACTATTTCGCCACTGCTCCACCAACTTCAGGCACATAGATATGTACACTACTGGCCATTAAAATTGCTACACCAAGAAGAAATGCAGATGATAACGGGTATTCATTGGACAAATATATTGTACTAGAACTGACATGTGATTACATTTTCACGCAATTTGGGTGCATAGATCCTGAGAAATATGTACCCAGAACAACCACCTCTGGCCATAATAACGGCCTTGATACGCCTGGGCATTGAGTCAAACAGAGCTTGGATGGCGTGTACAGGTACAGCTGCCCATACAGCTTCAACACGATACCACAATTCATAGAGACTAGTGACTGGCGTATTGTGACGAGCCAGTTGCTCGGCCACCATTGGCCAGACGTTTTCAATTTGTGAGAGATCTGGAGAAAGTGCTGGCCAGGGCACCAGTTGAACATTTTCTATATCCAGAAAGATCCGTACAGGACCTGCAACATGCGGTCGAGCATTAGCCTGCTGAAATGTAGGATTTCGCAGGGTACAGCCACGGGTCGTAACACATCTGAAATATAACGTCCACTGTTCAAAGTGCCGTCAATGCGAACAAGAGGTGACCAAGACGTGTAACCAATGGCACCCCATACCATCACGCCAGGTGATATGCCAGTATGGCGATGACGAATACACGCTTCCAATGTGTGTTCACCGCGATGTCGCCAAACACGGATGCGATCATCATGATGCTGTAAACAGAATCCGGATTCATCCGAAAAAATGACGTTTTGCCATACGTGCACCCAGGTTCGTCGATGAGTACACCATCGCAGGCGCTCCTGTCTCTGATGCAGCGTCAAGGGTAACCGCAGCTATGGTCTCCGAGCTGATAGTCCATGTGCTGCAAACGTCGTCGAACTGTTCGTGCAGATGGTTGTTGTCTTGCAAACGTCCCCATCTGTTGACTCAGGAATCGAGACGTGGCTGCACGATCCGTTACAGCGATGCTGATAAGATGCCTCTCATCTCGACTTCTAGTTATACGAGGCCGTTGGGATCCAGCACGGTGTTCCGTATTACCCTCCTGAACCCACCGATTCCATATTCTGCTAACAGTCATTGGATCTCGACCAACGCGAGCAGGAATGTCGCGATACGATAAACCGTAATCGTGATAGGCTACAATCTGACCTTTATCAAAGTCGGAAACGTGATGGTACGCATTTCTCCTCCTTACACGAGGCATCACAGCAACGTTTCAACTACTGTTTGTGTATGAGAAATCGGTTGGAAACTTTCCTCATGTCAGCTCGTTGTAGGTGTCGCCACCGGCGCCAACCTTGTGTGAATGCTCTGAAAGGCTGATCATTTGCATATCACAGCATCTTCTTCCTGTCGGTTAAATTTCGCGTCTGTAGCACGTCGTCTTCGTGGTGTAGATAATTTGTGTGAGTGTTTCCAATAATAATCCAAGTGCTATAAATCTTTGTTTTGAATCCTAATATTATCCTAATCATGAACCAATGCAGGATCCCCTCCTAAGTGTCCGGAAAACCGAGTATCCTGTTTCTGACAAAATAGTGATTTCCCTATGTGTATTAAATGTGCCAGAGTGTGTATATTTTACTGTCTAAAATACTGTTTCACAGGTGATGAAATGGGGACATAAATTAAACTTATTTGAAATGAAATTTAGCCTTGATTGCTATAATGAACAATTAATTTTTGAGGTTAATCGAGCTCAGTGTTGAGTAATTTGTTTTTAATGGATGAAAACATAAATTATTCCATATGGGGCTAAGCATTAATTTTGGTTGAATTGAACTTTTCTTCTGAAAGAACCATAGAGTTTGACTAGTGAGACAGTTTATGGGTCCCCACAATATTCCTGTCAGAATTAGAAAGATATTTGAAGAAATCTGATGCATTTCCATAAATGAAAATATAAACAGTGTAATTGCAGTGCTATTTAATTTCATTTGTGGTATTTGTATATCAGTTAAGTCAGAAATCTGTTCATTCCCAACTTTAGTTCAGTGTTTCCTGTAGTAACATCTCAGTACTGAATCAAGTCATGATAGTAATTGTAACTGTTAATATTACGAGTGGAGTACATTTGGCTTTCTATAACTACTGGTTTGTGCATTAATGGTAACTACTACAACCCACAACTTTGGTCGTCCTGTATTTGTGTGTATCCAGTACGCTATTCAAAGGGAGTTTTAATGAAAGTCAGTACAACTAATATTCAATTTCCTTAAACATAATGTTTCAAATTAATATGCCTAATTAGGCTGGCTTCCGTTTATTGTTTCATTCGTATGAACTTTTTTACTTTCATTATCCCCAAAGTAAAATCTGGTTTAGTTTTTCTATTAATTGCATTGTATATCGAAATTACTGTCAAATACTCTTATCCATTAGACACGCACAGTAAAAACGTAAGAATCCTCCCAGAGGGTAACACTAGTTTGTGTTAGTGTTATAATCTGACAACTGTATTGCCTCATGCGTAAATTCTGTAAAGTGTTGTGACAACTGTGAGTCAGTGCTGAATGCACACATGTGCAGAGATGTTCAATGAAATGAGGAGAAGGGGGGGGGGAGGGTTACTCTCCATCCTTACATGTCCCCATACCATAAAGTGTGAAGTAAATCAAGGTTCATTCACAAGAAAAAATCGATGTCTGCAAATCCATAAATAAGAACCTGGGAGCGGTAGTTGTGCATGAAAGAAAAGAAACTTTTGGTTTTTATGTTTCCGATCGGGACTGCAGTCAGAATCTGGTATCTTATTATGATTCTCAACCGTAAACTGTTTATTTTCTCACTTCAAATGCTTCTCAGCGAAGCTATTTGCTTTTATATTATTATCGAGTGCAGAAAAGCTCTTTGGTTCCTTTTGTGTGTGTTGCGTGAATCATCTTACTTTTCGATTCGGTTCTCTTCCTATTGGTGTAAGAAGAGAGTCGTCAGTCACTGGTTAATATCCCGATGACTAATGACATGATACTAGTTCCACATGCTCCATCGGACCTGGGAACAGAGTTTCACTTTGGCTGCGCGAAGAATGTGCACATAGTGATGTCGACACACTGCAGTCAGAGCCAAGACGATCTGTTCCTGTTTATATTCTAGCGTGCACTGGAGTGTCCGTCAGTCAGTTAACATAAACACATTGGGCACAGTTTATCGCTTCAACTATCGCAAATCACCGCATCCAGAGCGCAATGTCTTTACTAAATAGATTACGGACAAGATACATTCCCCATGAATTTAATTAACGTAATTTGCAGGACAGGGGTTGGCTCAATCTTAATTTTGTAACTTTCGTCCCATTGACACAGTCCACAGTGATATTTAATGCAATTTTTATTGTTGCTCATCTTTTAATCACACACACAAACACACACACACACACACACACACACACAAATGAGCGCTAAGTGACAGGGATGTCCAACGTCTGCTCGACGACATAGGCGCCAGTTCATTCATCAGTTGCCGTCAACTAGGAAATATTTCTTAGTTTCCTGGCAGAGCTTGAACTGCGTGAAAGAGGCTGGAAGATAATGGACATTTATGACGAAAAGCTGCTGTAAAGCAGCGCTTGACTGATTATGAGAACAGCGAGTGCGTGGCTTTTAGAGAAGCGTGTACTTCTAGTAGCCAACCCATCCACCACCATTGTGTAGGATTTCCTCAACGATACTTGGAATTATTCAACTAATTGCATTGACAGTGTTTCGCAATGGTTTATTTTTCACCATATATTTTCTATATTCTCCAAAATGTCGCTTGCATTTCTAGACCCAACTGGCAATGACGTCGATACCTCCGCCCACATGTTTTCAATAGAGTTGAGATCAGGTGACCATGGAACGAACGCCATAAGTTTTATTCTTTCATGGCCGTGAAACCAGTCCTAAACGGCTCTGCTTTGATGGATTGGGCTGTTGTCCTGTAAATAAATAGGTATCTAGTTATTTCATCTATTTATACTTGAAGAATGTATTTTTGATTTACACACTGTATGTCAGTATCATTCTTTCTTGGCCGTGAAACCATTCCTATACAGCTTTGCTTTTATGGATGGGGCTGTTGTCCTGCAAATAAATAGGTATCTAATTATTTCATCTATTTATACTTTAAGAATGTATTTGTAATTTACAAACTGTATTATTATTTTTAATTATGCCTAAGAATTCAGGTTCAATCATAACTGAGAGGTCTATTGTCAGTTAAACATTCTGGTTATGAGCATATTTCAGCGTGTCCATTATGTGATGAGAATCATAGGCTGAAAGCCAGGTTGAGAGAGACTGGCTAAATCAGATCAAACGAAATGATATCGAAGTGACAAGGAGACCATCAGATCCATTGATCACAGATTTTGATGAGTCTTATGTATGATGTGGAGGAACCTGTCCTGAGTACCTGACTAATGGTGTTTCATCCAACGGATTCTAGTTGAAGTATTTTGCGTACCATCTATACCAGCAATGTGATCTCTGTGTTAAGCAATTGAGAGGAGCGCAGCGGTTATAGTTCGAGGTTATCATGCGGATGGTACAGGTTTAAATCCTGCCTCTGTACTTTTTTCCAATTTAATCGCACATAATATCATTGCAGTAAATGTTATGCAAAATTATTCAAAAATAGTCATTTTAGAGGTAGTAATTTCCCTAATAAAACAATCATTGCAGCGAACTTTCTTCGAATGTGTATCCCATTTGTTATGGATTACAGAATCTTCTCACTCACCATCACTTGCTATACCAGAACAGAATTACTGTTGATATTTGTTGCAGAGGCAACTGAAACACAAATCCATAAAGTACCACACACAGTTAAGGGGACATTGTATGTGAAATTCGTTAAAATTTGACATTTTCTGTTTTCTACTCCATAATGTACTTTGGAATTTTCTGAACATTTTGGTATATAATAATTAAAATCAGACAATTGTGAGACCTTCCAATAATATTTTGAATGTTGATGTGTGACTGCCAAATTTCGTGGCTACTGATATACAGTTGAGTAGTCGAATCATGGGCACTACACAGTCTAGAAGGCTGTGAACTGCTTTGTTTTGTACCTACTGCTACGTCTCAGAAGTAGGCATTACGAATAAACAAATCAGTTCTTTGTTTCTGATACTAGTTTTCCTTGAAGGTAGTGTGATTATCGGCTATTTTTTGTAGTAAGCTAGCTTCCATTGCTTTTTATACGTAAATAAAATGACTAAGCGTAAAAGTAACTTCAAGAAACGCAAATTTGCGGGTAACAGATATGTGAGACCTGCATTTTCTTCTGAAGTACTTGAAAACACGTTTGCTAGCAATGAAGGAGACCACGATAATGTTTCTGAAGTGACCATGCCCCTAGTGCATCGAAAAGGAAAACAACTTTAGAAACGGGTGACAGTAGTAAAAGTAAAGATATTATGGCAGTCAAACCTACTTACAGAGATTTGGCAAATCCTGAGCTACTAAAGAAGTGTTTACATGGGAAGACCCAGAATTTGAATGAGTCTTTCAGTAACTTTGTGTGGTGCCGTGTGCCTAAAAATGTATTTGTTGGCCTTATGAATCTAGAGTTGGCAGTGTCTGATGCTGTAATAACTTTTAATGGTGGGAACTATGAAAGACTTAAGGTTCTGGAGAACTTAGGGGTAAGATTTGGACAGAACACAGTCAAAGGATTGCAGGAACCAGATGAGCTTCATGTATGTGGAGCAGAGTTATCTGCTCAGCAAATGACAAAAGAAGCAAGAAAGAAAAGAAGGCAAGCACTGGGCTGTTGTGACATTGAACAAGACACATACTATGGACAGGACAATTCTAGTGTATAAAAGACGCAAAAATGTAAGTCTATATAAGAATTTGTAATAAAAAAATTTATAAACCTCAGTATCTCTGAACTACATTTTTTTTACAATGAATGACCCGTTTTTATAAAAAAAGTACTGATGGTAGAGACACGACATTTTCACAGCATGCCAAGTACGAGATTCAACACATATGGAAGTAGAATAATCAAAATGTCCAGAGTTGTTTTGTTTTTATCTTGATTTATTTACAAATTTTTGTCAAAAAATTGAGTGTTTGAAAAAAATAACGTGCCCCACAATACAATTTTAGTAATAATTGTAGTTCAGTGTAACTAGAGAGGTGCATTCAATATTTATGGGAAATTGTAAGTTGGTGTTTTAAAAAGTTTCTAAGGTAATGGGTCACAAAATTTGACATTTTAACATTGGCAGCATAGGACATACAATGTCCCCTAAAATGAAAACTACTGCCTTCCAGGCCCCCGAATTTTTCAAAATGACACAGGGAAAAACAGTTCATTTAAATTCCAAAAAGTGTCATTACTGTGATAGAATTCGATGTGAACCACACATATTTGCTCATTACTGTAAACGCAGGTGCACTGAACTGATCCAGAATTGAACGATATATTCTTATGCCATCTTCTCTCAAAACAATTTCTCTGTTAGTCTTTAACAAGTTGGTTGCATATTGAATTTTTTTCTCGAAACTTTTAACCTGCATGCAAAATTAATACCACGGGATATACATCATAGGTCTGGCAAAGTGGAGCACATGTTCGAGGGATAATTTTTACAGTGCAAGTGCCCGCTTTTCTTTCATCTACAAACATTTGATCGGAAAGTGCCTGATCAGTCTGCACTCCCCATGATTCAAGCGAACGTTATCGGAATATTTCGAATTGTGAATATGTGCCACAAACAGAATACACGTATGAAGAACATTTCCTTGTAAGTTTGATTGAAAAACATGAGTTATTTTCTTTAAGGGTGTGACAGCGGCGTATCAAATTATGCTGTGGACTCCAGGAAGGTCATTCCAAGCGGAAATTGCAACTAATCTCGTCTTTTTACGTTGCAGTTAATCAGTTCTAGCTACCACTGAAACAATAAAGAAGAAACGATCACGGCAGTGCTTCAGTGGCACTGCGGTAACGTGTTTGCTTTACAAGGAAATGCTCCTTTGGATCGTGGTTACAGTCTCGCTGAGGGTCAGATTTTTTTAGCCGTTTCGTATTCGAGCTACAGGGAGTCAGATTACAGGTCAATAAATAAATTATAACAGTGAAATGCCAAATTTGCGTGCTGTTTCAGTGGGACACGTGACAGTAAATAAAAACAGACCCTTTTCCAAGTCCAGAACGAGTAATATCTTATTCGTTCTTGCTGTTATAGGCAGACTCGTATTATAGTTCTTTCTGTTTTATTCAAATAGTGTTCCGTCGTAAGGTTACCATGTTGACCTGAATACAATTCTTAGTTGTTGGCAACAAACTCCAGCTGCGACAGACACGACGCTGGTGTGAGTTCCGTAGTGCACAACATCCTTGTTGAGCCACCAGGTGCAAAATATTATGTTCACACTGCCCTTTGCTCGAGGAGAAGTCTTTTCTTACGACTCAGCCATCAATTTCCTCTTGAGGAGTTAACACAAAGACGTCATAACTAGACACTAGTAACAATACTGAATAGTAATTCTCAGTGAGTGAAATGATGACCTTCATTCTAAAATGCAGTAATACTCACACCTTTGATTTGTGTTGCTTTCAGTTCAACTTGTTGTACAACAAATCTACACCCAACTTCTGAATGCCGGGATGGTTCCTTTGAAAGGGCACGGCCGACTGCCTTCCCCGACCTTCCCTAATCCGATGAGACCGATGACCTCGCAGTCTGGTCTCCTCCCCCAAAAACAACAACCCAACTTCTGAACCTCTGTCTGTTGAATGCACATGGGTACTATGGTTAAGTTGTCGTGGCTCATCACAAACGTCCGGAATGTAAAAAATGAGTCATGACAGAATGACCAACTTCCCCTGAAACAGTGAAATCCTTTGCTGGCGTGTTTTGCCCAAAAGCGCACGCTCCATACACAGTGCAAGTGTTTCCAGTTGCCTTGCTGCCTTCACACCTCTGTCAAACACAGAGCATACACTATGTTGCAAATGTTAGACTTTTTCCAATTGCGACTCTATTTCACAACTCTTGAACAACGTTCATAAATTTCTAGAATAAGCAATCCAAAATGTAACTGCAAGATAAAATAACTTCAAATTAGAAGATGACACTTGATAACACAAATATAGCGCCACGTTCACCTGGTCATACAACGCCTGATGAAGTTGGCAGTAGCCGGCTCTCAGGTACCACTGTAGAGTGAGGAAACTCCCAGGCGTAAACTTGGTCTTGACACAGCCGCGACCTGTGTGGCGGATTTGTTGTGGAGATTTCCGGTGTTACAGGTTGGTTAGAAAGTGAAATGAATTACTTTTTGAGCTCCATCAGACTGACTGCTTTCGCAGACAACTGAAATACGATTTTCGAAAGTGACTTCGTGGCTACATTGCGCGATATTTACACTTTTTTATATTTTTTTATCGCGAGCTGTCGCTTTACTGTTTTTCTTAGACCCACCTTTTTTTTTCCTCCCTATACCTCAACTGCTTCACTCACTGGCCCCTATCACCCATACTATCCCCAAAACCCTATCTAACCAACAAACAAAAACAATAGCTAGTGCCAATGCCACTCTCATCCTAAAAGCTAACTACGACGGTTGTTTGCCACCACTTCAGGCTCTGCCCCTAACAAAAATTTAATATGCCTCTGATCGTTTTCTTAAAAAAATGATAAAGGACAGAGTACAATACTTTTAATGTATTTTATTTGTTTAATTTTTTATTGTTATATTTTTATTTGTTATTGTTTTATTTTTTTAGTCTTTTTCTGAGGGTGTCCACAGCACCTACACGGTGGGATGTCCAGGTCGTCTCGTTGAGCAAGGGTGCTCTTCTCACACTCGGTACACCTCAATGGTCCTGGAGGGTGGGGAGGGGTAGGCGGGGGTGCGTAAACAACGACCCCAAGTAATTTGCAAAGACCGAACCATATGACACCTTGGCCATGAAACCGGGTATTGCTTTTTAACTAGGGTCATAAATCTAACAACCCTGCAACGCCCTCACTAAAAAATAATACAATGCCATGCCCTTAACCCACACTGCGTATTGCGTATAAATGTTGTCGGGTGGGAAATTTTTCAGTCGTTATCACATACCACAGTGCCCTCGCCATGCAGGGAAGGAAGTCGAGTGTATGTTAATCCACACCCACTTCCAGCCGACAGCCTGATGTCGGCGTTCAGTCACATTAGCAGGCAGTGTCCATTGAAAGTAACAGTAGAAGTCCTTGGTTCTAGGAACCTGCATGGTCGGTAGAATATCCAACAGATAACTCATGTCGACCAGAAAAGTGCAAATGTGACACAGTGTTGGAGCGATATGTCCAACACAAATTGGCAACTGGAGGGACTGAGGCGCCACCTCCTCTATCAGTGTACCAGTGAGAGTGTCCTTGTCCAAAGTAATGAGCCATGCATCATCTGCAGGAAGAGAGCATGCACACTATTGTGCACCTATATCATTCCAATGCAGCCTGCATGTGTGGGTGACGTTAGTGTCTTGTAATGGATATTGAGCTCCCTACCATCGCTGAAGAAATGACCTAAGGCAGCCTGGAACTTGGCATCTACTGTAGCGGTCATTGGGAGAAAGTGTGTAATGATTAATTTTTGGAGCAAGGTTCAAATTCAAATGGCTCTGAGCACTATGGGACTCAACTGCCGTGGTCATAAGTCCCCTAGAACTTAGAACCACTTAAACCTAACTAACCTAAGGACATCACACACATCCATGCCCGAGGCAGGATTCGAACCTGCAACCGTAGCAGTCGCACGGTTCCGGACTGCGCGCCTAGAACCGCGAGACCACCGCGGCCGGCTTTGGAGCAAGGTATACATTGACAAAATGGACCCGCATGGTCAAGTCAGGTGTTCGAAAGTTATACAGACGAACTTGCATTCGGATCACATTAAGTAGCCTGCGATATGTAGCTGCAGTAGTAGGCTGCATGTTCCTGTGGAAGGTCACTCCGAAACACTTCATCGCCGGGATCTTGGTATTGGGCACTGGCGTACTTATATTTCGTCCTCTGCCACATTTATGTAGAGCAACTTCTGCAGGTTGATACAGCTCCCGGCCACCTCGCCATAGTGCCGAAGACACGCGAGTGCTGTATATATATATCTTCCGCGGAGCTCATCAAAACATCGTCTGTGTAGGCACAACATTTAAAATGCACATTGTGGAGACGAATGCCCTACAAATGCTATTGTAGACGACGAAGTTCAGGCTCGAGGGCGATAGCAAAGAGGAAAGCTGACAGAGGGCAGCCTTGTCGCACTGAGCGCTCAGTAATGAACGATGGCAAGCAGTAGCCATTGACGAGGACTGTGGTAGAGGCTCCACAGATGAGACCGAGAACAACACCTACTGATATTCGAGACAGGCCCATCTTCTCTAAGACAACCTGCAGGTAATGGTGCTCATCTCAGTCAAATGCGTGGTCTAGGTCAACTGCTATGAGGGCGCTTTCTAAGCGACATACCAACATAAGCGCCAACACATATCTACAAGAGCTTAACGCCATGTGTATACTACTGCCACCTCCCACACATATTTGGTCGGAATTAATGGCATCTTTCACAGAAGTGAGGACGCGAGCACGAAGATGTGGGCGAACAGCTTGTAATCTGAATTCACTAATGTCAATGGTCAGAAGTTGTATGGTCTGCACACTCCATTTAGTTTTGGCCTAGGTATGATCGTATCCTCCAAACATTCGGGGGAGAGGGGGGTGGGGTGACGTGAAAGTCTGTATCCAATAGTTCACAGTACATCAACCGCCAAACCTCCACAGTCAGTTCGAAAAAGGTGCTATAAAATTCAAGCAGAAGACGATCAGGTGCAGGGGATTTGTTACTTGCACCCCGTGACAGGACCATGTGTATTTCTTGCTGCATGATGGCCTCCAAGAATGTGATGTCGTTTTGCGCCCTACACAATGGTGGCAGGTCATGCAGGACATCCTCAACATCATTGACAGGCTGCTGACCTGCCAGATAGATAGTGTTGTAATAATCTGTGAGGCCATGGGAGATGGCAGTGTGTGTCTCTGTACATTGCCCGTCCGCCAAACTAACTGCCATCATGAGTCACCTTTTACGATGTCACCATTCTCTGATGATGTGACAAAGAGAAACACATTCCTATGGGATGGAGTCTGGCAGTCTTACTCGAACCCGCATGCCATCCAATCTATCAGCCATCATATGCAAAAGCTATGCCTGTGTCTTGTGGATGGCCACTTGGTGCTCTGGTAAAGGTTGTTGCGACGTTAGTTCTCTCAGAAGACTGTGTAATAAAACTCAGAGGTCGATCTTTGCAAAAGTGCACAGTCTCGTCCATACGCCATGATCGTACGG
This sequence comes from Schistocerca nitens, assembly GCF_023898315.1. Taxonomy (NCBI): domain Eukaryota; kingdom Metazoa; phylum Arthropoda; class Insecta; order Orthoptera; family Acrididae; genus Schistocerca; species Schistocerca nitens. The sequence continues at coordinate 406,179,696 of NC_064617.1, forward strand.
CAAATAGCTGGCTTGGCACAGTGAGTTCACCATCATGTTGCAAATCATAGGTATGATGTGGTCGCTCACATTTGTGCCGGGTATCAGTGACAGTTACACAGCCAGCCTCTTCCTGGAGAACATTGACATTAAGAGTCTGAGATCCTCCACTATGGCTAAGCTGTTGTGATGGAAGAGTCATGGCAAAAATTAAGGCCAGATGGTCTGTAAATGCAGTGGGCCACAGCTCGGCACCAACAGCTGCTGCCCGAAGACTTCGGGAAACATAAATCCTGTCCAGCCCGCTGGCCAAGAGGCTCATGAATTGTTTATATCCATGTTGGTCACTGTGCATTAGTGTCCATGTATCCTGCAAAGTGAGGTCCCTGCAGGGCTGGACTTGCAACATGGTAAATACTTTCCCGTAAGGCCACAGCGCGTTCACGACAAGCGTGGCTGGAACTTCAAAAGACAGCTCGAAGATTCGTGTGTTCCAAACGCCGAGGGCTGCATGATCGACAGTCAGTACACTCATATTTCCTCCTGAGTGGTGGAAACGATATCCATTGGTGGAACGGCGAGTAAGTCGTTCGCACGCTGTTTCGTAGACAAATGTCACGTAAACTATGCTAGAAACGATGGAAAGATGCATACCGAGGAGTTCCTGTGGATCGACGTTCATTCCTTCACGCAGGAAATGCTCTACTTCGTATGCCTTAGGTCGTGTATATTGGGCATGGAACGTTAATTCGGCCTTTCTGTATGAAAGCGCCATCATCATTCGAGGTGATCTGTTTGCACTACAATCCACTCTCCGCCGAGTAAACAACGCCCCATTCGCGGAGCGCCGCTCAGAGCGCCACGCATGTCCGTGTCACAACATGGCTGAGAGCCGACTGATCACTAGACAAGAACAGTTACAGCCCTGGAGCCTTTCGAGGAAAGGACAACACTTCCTCCAAACACTTCCGCATTCTGCAGTGTTGCCAGATCTTTAATATCGCCCGACTTAGAATACTGAAGGGCGATCGACATTATTGACCACCTTACGTGACTTAGCTTCTGTGGTAGCCACCTGGTGATCAAATTTTTTGTCTGAGACTGTACCTATGGCACATATCAAACTGGAGTCTGTTGCTGTTGTTGTATATTACCCTAAATGTTTGAGAAACAATAACTATTTCATACATAGTTTTGGCTTGGCCATCATCTCTAGCAGCCATATGTAAACTGGAAGGGAAGGGGAAATAATTGGAAGTGTGGTACCTTCACTGTGCTCTTCCTGCTTTTCTATTGTCATCTTAGCTTAGAACTGGCAGTTTTGTTTTCAAAATAAAAGTGCCTGTTCTCAAATGTGAAACAAATATCAGACTTGCAGATGATACTGCTTCAAAAGTAGTATAACAAGCACCAGAGAAGGCAGGAAGAACTACTCTGGCTAAAAAAGGAGCATAAAGCTCAAAAATGGAATCAGAAAATAATATTTAAAACAGGCGATTTCAGAACAAAAACATATCAATCAATGTAAATTTGTTTATTTTATTTTCATTTAATTACATTAGAGAACGGAAATAATTAATAAAACTGTCTTTTGTGGATGCTGGCCAGTGTCATACACGTCCTTTTAATAATCCTGCTGGCTGTCCCCTTGTCAATACCAATTAAGTCTCCAATGGACACAAGAAAATCGCCAGAGGCAAAATATTTGAGTGTCAGAAGTAGCTGGTTCATTGGTGCAAAAGAGTCAATTCTGAAAGAAAGAAAAGAATGACATTTTGTGTGATAGTTCAAGAGAAATTTGAAAACATATCTTTCCGGAAATTCCTTTCACTGTTTTTATTATGTAGATTCCATAACTAACGATTCCTGTGAGCTGAAGTACCTACGTTCTTGTAACACACAGATAATAATTACTTTATAATAAATATGGATGTGTTTATATTGCTATTACTAATAACCGAGAAACAGCAGCTGTATCCTATAGTTTTCTTTTAAAAACCTGACTTTCTTGTTCATTTTACTGTGTTAAACTTAGCTTGAGTAAGCACAAATAATTTACATATTTTGGGAATAATACTAGGCGGTGGACAATTTTGTTGCTCTGGAGCATTCACTAAAATATCTCCAGTAGGAGATAAGAGTGGACAATGTTTTCTGCTAGAGATGTGGTTGAGTGAATTCAGGACATTAGTGTAGTATCAAACTTTTTGTTACATTAAACAATTATAATAAGCCATCAATTTTAGAAAAAAATGGTACTTCACACAAGTACGAGTGTCGTTCCGAAAGTAATGCCTCCTATATTTATTCATAGAAACTACAGGAAATACATAAATCACAGCTAAAAAGAGCAATAATTCAGCTACACGCTATCATTTTCCCACATAGTCACCACCATTCGTCATGCGCTTTTGCCAACGATGAACCAGAGCCTGCATGCCGCGCTCGTAAAAATCGGAACCAGCTGACGCTAACCACTTCCTTACAGCTTTGACAACAGCACACGAGTCTTGAAAATGTTCGCCACGTGTTCCATATTTCAGAGACCCAAAGAGATGGAAGTTTTAAGGTGCTAAATCGGGACTTATGGTGGATGTGCTAAGACATTCCAGCCGAATTTTTCAACGAGTTGTGTGGTCTCAAAACTGGTGTGGGGCCGGGCAGGTAAAAGGTGGCCTTCTTCTCTGGACTTACCCTGGAAATTCGGGCTATCAGCTTTGTCAGTGTTATCTTATAGCGTGCTGAATAGACAGTTTCACCTCAAAAGAACCATATCCTGATATCCTGGCTATCCCATAAGACTGTGCACATCACTTTGCATGCAGACGGCTTAAATTTATTCTTTGATGCAGAATTCGCATGTCGCCATTCCACAGACTTTCTTTTGGATTCTGGTCACTGTCCGCCAATCAGCCTGGATGAGTTGATCAAGAGGGAAGGCAGCTGTGTATGGACGACCGGGCCGAGGCTTGTCATGCATACCTTTTTCACCATCTTGAAGGTGCTGTACCCATCGCTTCACACTGTTCACGTCTATTGCATCGTCTTCACACATCTTTAGCAGGCGTCGATTGATTTCAATCGTCGAAATTTCTTCACCTGTGAGAAATTCAATCACACATCGCTGTTTTATACGCGAGTTCATATCAGACTCCATTTTGGAACACTCCTCTGCTGGCGCCAACTACTACCGAACAACGGAACCACCTGCAAATGAAAGACGAAGATTTAAGCATTAGCACTATAGCAACGACATCTAGGGCAGATTTCAAAAGCCACCACAAAAAAATAAGAGGCATTACTTTCGGAACGACCCTCGAACAATATAAGATATTTCAGTTTAAGTCGCCTTCAACAAGCTACAATTTCACATGAAGGACGACAGTGAAAATAACTTGATATTCAAGGAAAGTTAAAACATAGCATTCCAGGAAGTCCTTCCATATGCTACAACTATGCAGATTCAATAACTAGATTCCTTTTCTGCTCTTGCAACATACATGTACAGCTCTTACTTTATGATAAATGTGGATGGTCCTACGTGGATAATACTAATAGTTGAGAACCACAACAGCTATGTTCTTTAGCTGGGGAAGCCTATTAATATTACAATGTTAAATATAGCTTGAATAAGGATAAATAGTTCACGGGCTTCAGTGAATAATAGTAGGTGGGCGACAATGTTGTTGCTCTGAAGCATTAATGGGCCTGTGATTATAATATTTTCATTGAAAGGCGGAAAGTTGTTCTGACACTGCTGTGGTGTTTTCAAAAAGGGTCATATCAAACAGTAAACAGAGTGAAACAGTATTTTATGCTATTCATTTACTGTGGCTCAGTGAAATCGGGACACTACTGTATTATCTAAACGTTTTGCAACAAGAAAACTCGTAATGTTTTTGACTAAAACAGAAAAAGCCCTTAGTACAAATAGTACCCATTACTGGTGTGGATTTTAATTTTGGTCAAGTCTGTTATGGCACTGTCTCTGTCTGTTAAATTAAGCGAAACAGTCGTTTTCACTACACTACTACAGCAGTTCTAACACACGCCAGGTAAACAAAACTATTTTGGCACGAATCGTCGTTTTAATGTGTCTACTTTACATAAATAACACGACGGTATTCACAAAGTACTGGAATCAAATGCGTATTACTACTCTATTATTTTCGAAAACAGAGAAATGGGCTCACCTGTCCGTCATATGCTCCGTTTCTCACGTGAAGTACAAGATAGAAAAGACGAAGTACGGCTTCCTTTGATAAAAGAAATCTGATATAAATTTGAAATCGGCGTCATCTTACTTTCTTCTCCTTCCTTATTTCTATGAACAGTTCACCCAAAATCTCGTCATTGCAGTCTGCATCTGTCAGTATTCCTACCATCTTGAAAACTTATTCCCCAGTTAAGCTCGCTAACTGGCCAGAAAACGTCGGTTAAGTTACCCCGAGCTTATTCTCCGATTAGACATTATTCCGGGTTCCAACGCGTTTCTCCCACTATTCGGAGAACACAGCTTAACCAGCCGGTAACCGGAGATTGTAAAAGTGGCCCTCAGGAAAATAAAGTAACGCGGTTGGTTCTTTTTGCATTTGATGTGGTCTACAGTAGGATTGATGTTATTTATGGAGGCACCACTAGTTCGTGGACGGTTCCTAGGAAAACCCCAAAAAATGATTTTTTTACTATATTTTCGCAGTCACCAGCGTAAGAAAACACAGTCGAGGATTCCAAGACTTCTACCCACAGCAAATGACTAAATTTGTGCGATATACTCGCAAGATACCAGTCTTGAGTAACCTTGAAATTTTTCTTGATATATTTATCCATTTCTCAGATACAGAGCTTCAAAGTTACCCTACTCGTACACGTAAAATATGCACGTAAAAGTTAAATAGATTGCTTGTCAAGGAGTGTGTCCGTGGTTAACTCGTAATTTAATTAAATTGACGGTTATGCCTGTGAATGAATGAACAATGCATTTACGATAAATCATAGGATGTTTCTGAGACTTTATTCGCCGTCAGCATCGTACCAAATCCCAGCCGCGGTTTCCAAAACGCCCATGAACAGCAAATGGCTGCAACTTTTACCACATGTCCCTAAGACTCCTGTCTCCAATACTCTTGAAAATTTTCTACATACCTCAATCCGTTTCCGAGATACAGAGGTTCAAAGTTACCATACTTGTACACTCAAAATGCGGTGTGAGACGAAAATGTAGTTTGTGAAGTGATGCAGGACGGGAAATATTATGTAAAGTGCCTCCATTATCATTAGAAGGTTTCTGGAAACTCCATGTCGTAGTACTGAAGAACATGCAAATTTTTATGCACGTAAAATCCAGTCTGAGGCGTAAAATTAGTTTTGTGTTGTATCAATTTCACATCAGTAAACTATCAAAATTTTCCTGAGCCATCAAGTTCTTTTCATATGCGTGACATTACCTGTTGTGACAAAGAAAAGAAGGGAACCAGTGGAAAAACGCTCCTATTGGATCACAAAAAAGGCGAATATGCTCCTCTTTATTAAAAGGCCCTGACTCAAAAGAGGATACCAGTATCTCATTACACCTTCCACAGCACCTTTAAAAATTTTCGCTAAAATATTAGCTTGTAAACATATTCGCATTTTTTATGCTGAGAAAGAGGGAGACAGTGGCAGAAAGAAAGAGATGGAGAAATAATAAATACTGGAAGATAGAAGGCAGTGTTTGTTGTACAGAAAGAACTAAGGAGACAGTGGCAGTGTGAGAGAAAGAGAGGGACACAGTGGCAGTGGAACGTAGTAGGCCATGAGAGAACAGTGCAAGGAAAAGAGTGAAGGAGACAGCGCCAATGGGAGAGCAATAAAGAGAAGGAGAAAGTGGAAGTGGTTGAGAGCCAGTGATAATAAGAGACAGAGTCTATGACAATGACAATGAGGAAGAGAGAGATAGTGAAAAGAGACAGCAACAGTGAGTAGGATTGAATGAGACGGTAGAAGTAAGAGAGAACAAGAGGGAGACATTGACAGCAAAAGGAGAGAATAGTAGTATGACAGAACAAAGGTTACTTTCACTGTGAGACAGGAGACACTGACAGTTGGAGAGCCACAAAAAGATAATGACAATAAGTTGGGCTGAATGAATGAGTGAGAATGGGAAACAGTGAGTAGATGGGCATGAGAGACTTACAGTGATGGACTGGTAGGTGGGTGTGAATTACAGTTTGGACAGCTTGTAGCAGTGAGATGTGACTTCCATGTTAAAAAGAGTACAAACATATCCACATATCCATATTTTTCTCAAAAATTTTAAAGGTGTTGAGGAAGGTAGAATGAGGCAGTTAGTAACGCATATTTCTGTCAGAGTCTTTTAGTAAAGAGGGGCATTTTATCCTTTTTTGTACTCCAAAAGGAGTATTTTTCTGCTGGTAAAATATAGTCTGAAAAATCTGAGTTTTATGGGATACTAACCCATCAATAAAAGTAGTTGCTGTACCCTTCATTATTAGAAAACAATTGTCTCTGTGTGGAACAAAGAATCTACATGAAAATTGGCACAAGTGTACCATAGGGCTCTTTTCTTTGGCCATTATTTTTATAATGGAGATGAATGATGTGCCACCTTATTATATGATCTGCTATACATATGACACAGTTATAATAATTACCACCCATCAAAATGCACATGTTAAAACAAATGTCAGAGGAATCTCTAAAGGTACCAGTGAACTGTTTCCCCTGGAATACATTTCTTTGTAACTCAGACAGAGTGATTACTTTCTGTTAGAAATTTCAGAAGGTGTAGAAAGTAAGACAGCTAAAATGTTGGGATTTCTCACTGATTCCAAATTGACCTCAGGGGAACATATCAGCCATTTTAGTAAAAGAATATCAAAAGCAACATACCTCAACGAAAAGTGAAAGACACATAAGGTTAACATTTTTTGATCTCTTTCAGTTTCATATTTCTAACAGAAAGATCACTCATCTAATATCAGTGATATGTTGAATACACAAGAGAAAAACGATACAGTAATTTGTAGAGCAGTCCCAAGAGATTACTCTTGACCTCTAACAAGCTTGAGCTATTCACAAATGTAAACCTTTACATTGGCTACACCACATCACAGTATGTTAAAATGAACATAATGTAACACTATGCACATAACATACAAAGTGTGAATGTCCTCCTGAGGGTTTAGTGTAAAATATACTCTCACTATTAATGCAACGTTAAATTGACAGTTATTTTCTAACCAAATATGAAATAGACAAGTTTGACCTTTCAAGATTTCACTTGCCATTAATCATAAAATCACCATAAGTTATAAAATTTAGTATTAATCATTCTTACACATAGTCTGAAAGATATCCTAAGTTCAAATTCATATTTTTCAACACTGAGAATAAAAAAGGCATATAAATTTATCAGTCACAGTTCAGCACTAATCTTAAAATAATATAGGCTCAGATATTAAATAATTATTAAGTATTCAGACTGTAGCAGAAAACTAAGCATATAGCACTAAATAGCAAGTTCAAAAAAGTTCATAGTCAAAATTCTCTTTAAGTGATGAATTTCAGTACATAACAGTTATTTTTCTGGAGAAAATTAATTAATCTAATAGTTTGTCACTCTTTTCATTACTGTATTCTATGCTACCTTTCCCTTGAATGCCTATGACCTGTTGAAATCTTACGATTAATTTTTCCCTTAAGTCTGCTGTCAATCCAAAAGTGTGGATCTTTTGAGCAAACTCAATATTATTTGTGTTTCATGTACCACAGTTGTTCTTTCCCTTATTGTAGTTGTTAGTTTAAAGGTATGAAATTCTCCATTGGAACTAAACATTATCATGAGTCATCTTCATTTACTTTATTAACTCGAAGTTCTTTTGAATTACTTTTAAACTGTTCACAAAACTCTTTCTGGTACTTGTGCCATCAGACAACTTGCTTTTGTTTAGAAAATTTGGATAATCTTTCCCACATAGAATTACTTTTACAAAATTAGATGTTAAGCAGCATTCTGTACGTAATGTTGAATACCAGTATTTAACTGATAAATAAAATAACTTATTTTCACTTTCTTACTCTACAATGTTATCTTTCAAAACAGTTAAAAGGCTAATATTCTCATCGACATCGAATACTTCACTCACAACGGTAATCACCTCCTACATCATTACGAAAACTTAGCTACATACTTCTCTCTACTAACTATTTTTATTAAAATGATAATGCCTCCAGCTGTACTTACGATTTTTTATTTACTTCGCTACTAGTTTCAACGTTGCATCAATGCCATCTTCAGGCCTGTACACTTTCATGAAATCAGTTGTGTGTGGCTCATCTAGAAGTAACTAGTTATTGTCAACCATCCATGTGGAGCACGTGTCGATTTCACTGCAGGCTTTTAGACTGAGCCACACACAACTGAATTCATCAAAGTGTATGGGCCTGAAGATGGCGTTGACGCAATGCTGAAACTAGTAGCGAAGTAAATAATAAATCTTAAGTACAGCTAGAGGAACTATCATTTTAATAAAAATTATACCAGCTGTGTCCTGCCTTCATCCAGTTTAAATATGGATGTACGAAGACTCTACTAACTATTTCAGCCTATATCGAAATTTTCAACATTAACAACAGTGTTAGTCTCAGCTACCAGAACAAATTCTACTTCAGTTACATTTTCGTTTTCAGTATGAGTATTCTCAAAACTCACTTTATCATCTTTCCTGCCTACTCTTAGTTCTCCTATTAGTAGTAAACTTCTAGATTATGTTTCTCCAGCTCTTCTTTCTACAGGACATATTCTAACTTCAGTATTATTTATTTTTCCCAAAAATTACTAACATTACTTTACAATGTTTTCACAGACTGTTCAGAAATTACATTACATTGTTCTTTACTTTCAATAATCAACTGTTTAATGGCTTGTAATTGTTTCTTATTTTCTAAATATGACTGTTAGTGCTGCTCTTGATTTTCCAACAGTGTCTGTTCTTCACTCTTTCTCATAAACTGACTTATAGTTGCCAACATATTTTTCATATCCAAATATCTCTGTTCTAGCGATTCCACAATTTCTTCCTCTTGTTTAACTGTTTTGTTTTCATTTGTGAATGCCCAATATGTCTTCTACTTCTGACACATCAGTTCACATGTTCTTCACATTTTCCAGTCCAAGATAAAGTTTCGTTCTTTCTATTGGTGTCACTCTTACAATATTTTTATTAAGTTTACAATATATTAACTCTTGACTGACACAATAATATTCTAACCTACTTTTTTGCAATAAGATAAAAGTAGTATTACAAACTTTACAGCAAACCTCAATTGTGGATATTGATGTGGTCTGTGTAAATAATGCTCAGTACCTTGACAATGTACAACAGAATGGTGCAGTATGATTGTGTGCCATAATACTCATAAAACTTGTAAAATTCTTTACTGTTTATCTTTGTCTCTTCTTTGTACTATTATCAGTGTTTCTTGTTTGAAAAGGAGAGATCCAAGACTTCAGTTTAGGTATGTGTCAGTGTTAAAAATTATTTGTTGTGAAGCTTTGTCTCTTGATCATTTCAGTCATTTAATAATTTGTTTTGAAGAGCACATCATATCACACAAATCTGAAACTAAAATAACTTTCCCATAAAAATGTCTATCTCAAAACCACACTGCCAATTAATACACTCTTCTCAACAAGAGCTACTTCAACCACATCAAACAGACAAAGAGATCAGTGATATATTTTACTATTTGGAGAAGCTGATTAAACTCAATCCATACAAGCAAAGAGAATTTTGTGTGCATTTAATATTTTTGATAACTGACATAAATGTTGTAAGTGATCTGCTAAATTACTTAAATAACTACAACAGAAATTATTAGGAATGTTTTGTAATTGTAATATGTGTTTGCACATTTTCAGTATTACAGTCTTCTCTCTTAAATAACTTTTAGTCATATGTTTCTATATTTGAAAATGATTGAATCATATTTTACCATCTGTTTATGGGGGGACCTTTATGAAAAATATACACTATTTAAAAGATACACAGATCCACAATTTAGAAGGTACTGCAATAAAATTTTATGCCATGTTTTACATAAATTTAACACACTTACCGTTAAATTCCTTGGAATATATATATATATATTTAACCTTCTTATTAAATTTGAAAATATTATTTTCAGAAAATGATATATGCATCTTTTTGTCAGGCACTATTCAAGACATTTCTACAAAATTTTCTCTGTTTAACATTTTTGCATACAATAAGCTTCTCTCGTGAGGTTTTTGGAATATATTAAGCATAAGCAGGAGAATTTTAATAATTTTTAATTATAATTCAGTAAGTATAATATATTATTAATGCAAAATTCCAAGAAATTTGCCCCATATCTCAGCTTACACTCACAATTTCTAAATATACTCTTTAGACAACATTTACTGGATTCATATAAATAAGTGTACAAACTTTCATAGGTCTAGCTATTATATGTTCTAAGTAAAATGTACATAAAAATTTAACTTTTAGGAAATGCAGATTAAAGTTCAACTTAACGTTTTTTCCTTATATCTCTTTAGAAGGCCCAGATTTGTGTTAGGCTCTGTTTCCCTTTCAAGGTTTTTCTTCTGGTTTCTTGTTTGCTCACTTCATTTCTTTATCAGGTCTTCAACTGACTTTCCAGCAGCAGAGAGGTGATGTAACTCTATTTTTCTCAAGAGTCATGAGTAAAATTTCTTATTTTGAAGCTGATTCTCTCTAGTACTGTGATCCTCCCAACGTTCCCATCATTAAATACAAGAACTGCATCTGAGTTGCAATTATCACAACTGTAGCAGATGAAAATGTGACAAAACATTAATTGCGTCTTTGTAAACAAGGCAACAGGTTTGTTATTGTTTCTAAAATACGAGATGGAGTCACAGATTATCTATATCACTCCCTCCTGGATGTATGCTGTGCAGGTTTGCTTCCAAGTAATCCACAGAGTCGTTGTTCACTGAGCTAGTATTGTTGCTTCAATAAGTGGGCATGGCATGAAGGTCATGCCACACATTTAATTATTTTTCAGGTAATTCCAGTGTGATGTAGTTATTGAAACTGTGGGAATTTATTATCCCTGGGTTCTATTAATAAACTAAAAACAAACTAAAAATTGACATTTTCTGTCAATTTCACGAAGCTCCCTCTTTAAAAGTAAATAAAGATCAAAATTTTGAGTTGTTTAAAAATCAGGTGATGACTTCATTGGATGTAACAAGTTGCATATTAAAAATAAAAGTGTGTACCACAAATGACTTTCATTATCTGCCCCAGTTTAACTTTCACATGTATGCAAAGGGGAATAATGGATATTAGTGTTTGTGATATTAAGAAATAGCTGAAATCGCTGTTATTGAACAACTTTCCAGGACACATTGGAATCCCTCTTATACTTTTTCAGGATTTGTGCCAGAGTTAGCTTCCATTTTAATTGAAATATACTGTAGGTTCCTAAAACAAAAACCATGTTTACTAGTTGCAAAAACACCGATCACACACAATTACAAAGTTTAGCACAAAGAGATCCACAAAATTACCATCCAGTACCGCTGATACTCAACTATATCAGAATCTTACATCGTATTCTGACCAGAAACGTTGATAACTATCTCAAACAGAAAGACTTCCTCCATGTCAACCAGCATGGATTCCGAAAACATCCATCATGCAAAACAAACTTTTCCTTTTTTTGCATGGGTCTTGAAAGACATGTTTTGAGGAAATAAGGTGGATACAGTATTTCTTGATTTCCAAAAAGCGTTTAACTCAAATCAAACTAACACTTATTAACGAAAGTGTCTTCACATGAGGTGGCAAACGAAATTTGTGATTGAATTTGGGATTACTCCAGAGGAAAAACACAGCATTTTATCTTCAATGGAGAGTCATCATTGGATATAGAAGAAACATCAGGTATACTTCAAGAAAGTTTGTTAGGACTGTTGCTGTTCATATTGTGTGTTAATCTGGTAGACAATATTAGCCAACACAACCTCAAACTTTTGACATGACATGCAGATGTCTACAACACAGTGTTACCTGAAAAAAGCTGCACATTTGTCCTTTCAGATCTTAATAAACTTTCAGAAACGTAAATATACAGTTTCAATTGATGATAATATCAACAAATAAAAATTAGAACCAATGAGTCTCAGTCAAGTCATACAAATAGCTCGATGCAGCAGTTTGAACTATAATATAGGTCCAGTCACTAATAAAGAAGGTGGCAGGCTTTCGTTCACTGACAGGACACTAAGCTAATGCAATCTGTCGACAATGAAAACTGCTTACAAAACATTTGTGCAACTTATCTTAGAATATTGTCATACGAAATAAGACTAACTGGGGATACTGAATGTATGCAAAGAACCACACACAAAAAGCCACAGGTTTATCTGACCCATGGGAAAGTGTCAGAGAAAAGTTGCATAACCTGATCTGGCAGACAAACTATTCCCCAAAAGCTTACTTAAAGCGTTTCAAGAACCAACATCAAGTGAGAAACAGTTGTTAAAACAGTTAACGAACAAAGCAGTAGATAAGGAGGACCTATTATTCATACTGCCTAATTTCACTACTTTATTTGTAGGTTTCTTCTCAATATTGGGGTGTCTCGAGCCCTCTTCTTGAATATGATTTCATGAAATATTAATCTTTCACAGTGTGTAAACGGTACTTACTTGCAGCAAGGTGTACTTTGTTGTTGTTGTGGTCTTCAGTCCTGAGACTGGTTTGATGCTACTCTCCATGTTACTCTATCCTGTGCAAGCTTCGTCATCTCCCAGTACCTACTGCAGCCTACATCCTTCTGAATCTGCTTAGTGTATTCATCTCTTGGTCTCCCTCTACGATTTTCACCCTCCACGCTGCCCTCCAGTACTAAATTGGTAATCCCTTGATGCCTCAGAACATGTCCTACCAACCTATCCCTTCTTCTAGTTAAGTTGTGCCACAAACTCCTCTTCTCCCCAATTCTGTTCAATACCTCCTCATTAGTTATGTGATCTACCCATCTAATCTTCAGCATTCTTCTGTAGCACCACATTTCAAAAGCTTCTATTGTCTTCTTGTCTAAACTATTTATCGTCCATGTTTCACTTCCATACATGGCTACACTCCATACAAATACTTTCAGAAACGATTTCCTGACACTTAAATCAATACTCGATGTTAACAAATTTCTTTTCTTCAGAAACGCTTTCCTTGCCATTACCAGTCTACATTTTATATCCTCTCTACTTCGACCATCATCAGGTGTACATTAACTCTACATAAGTTGCACAAAATTTTTGCAGTTGATCTGGTACACACTTTCCATGAATTTTCTTTATCCAACATATCTGCAAAATAATCCAGATCAACAAAACGCGTGGCCATAACTGGACTGCATAGACATACATAGGCCTTTTTGCCTTGTAATCATTTTAAAACTTGGTCTCCCTCTCTCGTGATTTCTATGCCAATTGTAGACTTGCAGATACAGTAGACAACAAACTGCAACAGCTTTGTCTTTTTATTTTCCCAAGGTGAAGAATATGATGTTGGTGTAGCAGCCACTCAATGATAACTGCTACAGGCTCCCTCTTCCTTTACAAGTAGGTTGAAGCAAACAATAATAAAAAGTTAAAATATGTTTGATATGAAATATATCTTTGGAAAGAGATGTTTCATTTAAGCAACACTGATAAAGAATAGTTTAAAGAGAACTCTTCGCAAGACTTCTCAGAATGTAACTATATGAAGGTGGAAATTATTTAGAACTCTCATCATTTACCTTCCTTTTAGATCTTTCCTAGGTCAAAACACAGCAAGAGAATGGTTTTTATGATCCCTGTATTTGGAAGCTAAGCATCGATACTGGTACAATTTCCACTTTTTGCTGTCAAGAAAACAATAAATTTCTGAATGTGGACCATGTTTCAGGTTTGCCATTTCAGCCTATGAGCTACTTCTCTTCATTTTAAAAATACTATAATGTTCTATTAAGATATCACACAGTTCACACAATAAGAAAGGACTATATACTGTACATATTGGTCAAGTAAAATGGAAGGAGAGACTGAGTTTTATGCTCTGAAACATAGTGCAACTGACAACTAATATAAGCTGTGAACCAGTAGGATTTTAATTAACTCAGAGGGCATTAGGCATATTTAGTTTTCTCTCTGAATTTTTTATACATGAACTTTTAACTATGACAAGATTTCTAAGCAGTTCAAAGATTATCAACTTGCTTTAAATGTTCAGAGACGTAATTTTTTATTTATTTTGTTTGGTATTCGGCAGTATAATACTATTTAGCCATGGACAGGTGCAATAACTATGATACAAGTCTCTCTTCTACACAACAGCTTAGTAAACTCAGACACTTCAAAAATTACGATTCACTCGTAATTGATTCTATACGAAAACTGGTCATTACACTGTTTTTATAAGTAATTGGGCAAATTTTCGTATCACTCTTCAAAATGAATCATGCAAGACATAGGAGCACTGTACGATCTTTGCTTATTAGTAGGCTAATAATATTTAAAGACAGTGGAATCCTAAGTTATCCTAGCTCAGAGAGGAATTTTTCTCTATGTTGATCATACTTTTGGCAAGCGAAGATTAGATGATTAACATCTCATATTCACTCACAGGTGCCCATAGTCCTAAGACAAAGACGAAATAAATTAATAAGAAAGCTTCCAAGGATTGAATCTCATTCTTGTAATTGTAGACGTCACTCTTATGTGTACAGACATGTTGGGAAACCAAGGTAATCTTGGTAAGAGGCGTTGTATGCATTTGTAATATTTGTCTTTAGATGCAGATGGTTGCCATTCCTCCTCGCACTGTGGCCTGATTTCCATTTCTAAGTGATGCAGAAGGTTTGAATAAGGTAACTGAATATTTATGAAGGTTCCAAAAATTACATCTTCCTTGGCTAGCTGGTTCACAGAGTCATTGTATAAAATACCTGTATGAGCTTCCATCAACAGGAGGAAAATACACTTGTTACATAGGGAGCACACTGTTACTTTGTGGGCTGTGACTATGACAGGTTTACTACTGTGCTTTTCCACATTTCCAATCTCTATGGCACTAAGAATGCTCTTTGACTCTGACATAATTCGGATTCTTTTGTAATTCTGGGTTACCAATAACTTGACGGCCTTCTTGACTGCTGCCACTTCCACTGTATAAGAAGAAGCTGTTAGGGGGAAGCTTGTATTGTTTATTGTGATCCATTTTTGGGCGTAAGATAGCAAACCCAGTCTTAATGTCTGCTGTGATTTGTGATCTGTCAGCATAATTTTAGAGAGCATCACTCCATGTTTCATGGAGGTACGTGCTTACTATAGCATTATGGTTGCTGCCATACCGATCATCAAATTGCAAGCAAACCACTGGAGTGGGGGATGAACACACACAAAAAAGTGTTTCGTACCTTTTTCAGTTCTTGCTTTTATGTTTTCTTTTTCTCCAAAGGCAAAGACAAAAGGTGAAGCAGTACCCCAGTGTACAGCCAGCGCCTACTGCATGTATTTTTGGTTTTCAACTGTTAAAAAAACATAAGATCGTTTTCCTGTTCCTCAGTAAGAGGAAGGACTCGCTCCCTGTTAATGAACGAAGGTAGACACATATTACTTTAGAGCGAAATTAGCGGTTGCCATTTTGGTTTAAAAATTAGTAAAAAGTCTGTATTTTTGATGTGCATATAATAAATAATATAGCAGTAAGTCACCAGGGAAAAACTGAATTTTTCCAAGTAGTATTGTAATATATAAAATTCCAAGAAGCCCACCTGTGTACTGCGGAGTTATTACGAAGATCTGATTGCAAAAGGAATGATGGACATGGTCAAGAATTTGTAGGTGCATACAGCTTGGTTGGTTGGTTGTTTGGGGGAAGAGACCAAACAGCGAGGTTATCGGTCTCATAGGGTTAGGGAAGGATGGGGAAGGAAGTCGGCCGTGCCCTTTCAAAGGAACCATCCCGGCATTTGCCTGGAGCGATTTAGGGAAATCACGGAAAACCTAAATCAGGATGGCCGGACGCGGGATTGAACCGTCGTCCTTCCGAATGCGAGTCCAGTGTGCTAACCACTGCGCCACCTCGCTCGGTGTGCATACAGCGATCGGACGTAGTGTTACTAATTAGTAAGCATAAATCTACAACAAGAGAAAGACTATTTCGTTTATTTAAAACTAGTATGAAAAGATTCTTTGCTCATTCATAGGCATACTCAACTTATTGTGCTTGTCTGAAATGCCGAAAAATTAATCTCATTATTTCCATACATCTAGACACTTCTTATTATTTTTTTATTATATTATAAAGCAGCAACAAGTGACAGGCACGATATGTATTGGGCAAAACTGTGAGTACTAGTATTGTTAAGACAATGAATATACATGTATGTTAATAATTTCTTTATGTTCTATGTACTCTGAATACATGACAGTTACAATGATGTAGCACTGGAAAAATACTAACTGAAAAAATAATAATAATAAATAAATTAGAAGGAAGAAGACTACAATACCAAGAGTGGACAACTAAAACTACAATAGAGGGAAGTACCAGTTACATGACAACAATAAGATAGGACATCACAATGTTTGTAGAGAATGCATTCCCAGTAGACATATTAGAAAATCCAAACACCTTTTTCCTAAAATCCAGAACCTAAAGCTTCAGAGGCTATTATTATCAAGTAGAGAGAATGGCATTTCTTTATCAGAACAAAAAGCATATCGAGTGAACAACAATTGAGTACTTATAGCTGTACATGCATTCTATCGAGCGAGAAATAGCGCGGAAGTAAAATCCAAACAAAGAAAATATTAATTTTGGTAACTGCAGAGGCACAAAGATTTCTACAATGAATGGACATAACAATAAGCAAATGTCATTTCAAAATCAAAATGCCAAAGTAGTAGATTTGCGTTTGCAAAACGTAACTTGAGTGGTTTGGAACCATGAAGCGGTGATTATTTGGATGCTGGCTGCGACATGCCATTGTTGCATTCAACACCCGTGAATACTGAACATTAGATTACAAGCAATACGTTGATTACAGTAGACGAAATTAATGACACTTCAAGGCAAAGTAGTATTTTAAATGAAAATATTACTCATAGTATAGACAAAGATGCTGACATGTGTAGGCCAGAAGTGACTAGGGAAGATATGAAAGTCTTATTTCGAGCCTTAACAGAAACAATACAAACAGACATGAACGCAATGAAAACAGGCATAAGTTCAAAAGTGTCATGTTTAGAGACCAATTTGAACACAGTAAATTCAAAAATGTCGAGTTAAGAAACAATACAAGCAGATATGACCAAAGTAAAGTCCGAGATCAGGAAGGTAAACACAAATATGGCACACATATCAGGCGAAGTAAGAAATTTGCGCACAGAACTCAATAATCTAGATACAAAGTTCACACAGCAGATTTCGCAAATCTGCACAGAGGTTGGCAGGAAAACTAACGAACAAGTACAAACTGCAGTTCACGATATGAGTGAGATATTAAAAGTCACAGTGGAAGATAAATTTGGAACACTCACATGCACCTATTGACAGGAGCTATCCAAAATCAGAGAAACTGAGGATAATTTACAGGTAATGCAAAAGAATACGCAGGTTAACATAGATAATATACAATGAGAAGTAGCGAAGCTGCAGTCGTTCTGTGACGACTTACCAGAAAATGTAGAGAAAATCGAGGTGGAAATAGTATCACTTAAATTAGAACATAAAAGAATCAACACAGATGTTGTCCAGCTTTACGAAACAGTAAAGGATAATACAAAAGATGAAAACACAATGTTCGCGGAAAAATGCGTACGTCAACAGCGTACTTACGTGGAAGCAGTATAGGAAGTAATGGGGGACAAGGAAGAAGAAATTTTAAAACGTGTAGAACATGATATCAAACAGGTAGAAAAAAGTTTAATGGACGAAATAATTAGCAAATGAAGTACGACAATATCATCACCAGGGCCGGTAAGCGGAGCTATAAACAGCCGTCTGCTGGTGAGAGAAACAATGGCCAACCCACTCCTCACGAGCCCATGCCGATGCGCGGCGCGAGCAACGGGCGAAACTGTTGTGAGACAGATATTTATCACCGCATGTAAATGCTGTTCCGTCCTGAAGGACAGCGTTGTTAATGGACGAGAGTTTAAGAAAATACCGAAAATTTCCTGTATTTTGAAATAAAACAAAGCAAACGCGCTCGGTAGTGTTTGTCAGAGCCTTTGCGACTGTACTGTGTAGGACTTGGACAGAAGCTCAAAAGATCAAATATGTGGTAGGACACACAGAAGGCGACGCCCTTTCGTGGGCTACAGAGTTATCGGAACTCTGCGAGAGATATGACCAATTTGAGAATGCATTTTTAGATAAATACTGATCAACAGCTATCCAGGAGAAATTAAGACAAGAGGTATTCAACCCATTATCACATCATTCCAAGAGCTAAGAAACTATTTTGAAACATATCTAAACAAGACCTGCTACTGGAAAAATCCGATATCTCAAGTCGATGTATTGAAAATCTTAAAGAACATGTTGCCTGAAAATGTTAGGGAAAAATTACTAAACTTTCACAAATATGATCTCGAGTATTTTCTCTCAGTGCTCGACTCAATAGATTTAAGTCATAAGGATGGGCAAGCCAAGCCTAGTTATCGAAACGGTAATGAACACAACCCAAATGGGACGAACAGTACCGTAACGGCAATGGCTTTGGAAACTATAATGGTCTTGTGCGTATGAATGAATGGCATCCTTATGCACCAGAAATCAGTACAATCGATTTACCTGTCAGCCACAGCCTCATTGGTACGCCAGTGACCAAGAGAGGAGAAATTCGAGAGAAAACTTTGATACAAGGCGACAAGGAAATGCAAATTACTAGTATCGGAATGTGGAACACAAGGATCAAAGAGAGAACCAGCAGCCCATACAGCCAAACCGAAGCAAACGGGACACAAACTGGCGAGCACGTGAACATAAGGTGAACATAGTAGAAGTGGCGGCAGAAAATGAAACAATATCTTTACCATGACCAGGAGAAAAAAATCGGGCATGACTAAAGGAAAAGGCAATGAACTGCCAGTGTACCACAGTAATATCATAAGCGACATAAACACTAACATGAACAGAAGTAGGAAAGAGGAAGTAGGCATTGAAACAAGCTTACACATGCAGCATATCTGTAAATCTATTTTTAAGGTATGATAAGGAAGCAGAAATGAAAGAAGATTTTTTCACTGAAGAGGAAGAAATAACACACAAGGTAAGTGAAACTATTCAAGCAACAATAAAGGTAAAGGTGGGAAACAGATGAACCAGTTGTTTTGGATACTGCTGCAGCAACAAGCCTGATGTCAACCAGCTTGTTTAAAGAGATAGCGCAGGAAGTGAATGTACCTACACCACCTGTAGAAAACTGTAAGATCATAATGGTGATGGGAAGTAAATCTAAAGTTATAAAACTACAGGCCAGCAAACCCATTAGCATATGTGGTGTATTTTGCAGTGTACTTTCTATTTGGTAGACAAAGTTATAGTAAATTGTATACTTTTTATGGAGGTGTTCGAAGGTATGGAGTAAAACTAGACATCAGCAGTGGGGACTGTCAATTACACATAGGAGAACGCAATGACAACTCAGACTGGGCAGGGACCTGACATTAATGTTAAACTTATCTACCCTCAACTCTCAATGGTAAATGAAATCGAACTGATGACATTGGCAGGGAGATTCCCAATGAGCAAACAGTAGACAGTAAAATAAGTAAATTCACTTGTCTTAACAATGAACAGAGGAGGGAATTGACAAAATTACTCTTTAAGTATCACAGCATTTTTCGTTAACAACCTATTGTAATTTAGGGATATGAATATAAAATGGAAGTGTACCTACATGAAACTTATTGTAGAATGTCTTATGGCATTCCTTGGGCAAAGAAAGAGGAAGTAAGACAAGAAATAGAGCGTATGATTAGATAGGAGGTTATTGAAACATCGCACACACCTTATTACAGTCTGATTCTCACAGTTGGTAAAACTGGCAGAGCAGTGCAGTTGGTGTTAGACACGAGAGAAATAAACAAAATCATCATTCTTATAAGAACAAGGCCAGACAATTTAGAAGAGCAGTTATTAAGTTTCATGGCGTTAGGTACTTAACATCCCTCGATTTAAAGGATTCATACTGGCAAATTTTATTACATGAAGAGTGTAGAAAGTATACAGCTTTCATAAATGCTGCAAGGGGCTACCAGTTTAGGGTGCTACCTTTCAGATTAAATGTGGGTGCTGGTGTATTTATTGAAGCATTAGACAGAGTACTTGGACTGGAATTGCTTAGCCATGTTACGCTCTATGATGAACTATTACTTGCCACCCAAACATGGAATGAGCATGTAAGTGTTCTGGTAAAGGTTTTTCAAAAATTTGGTGAATACGATGTCACAGTTGACATTCAAAAGTTTGAATTCGGAAAGGACATATAATTTCACTGGCAGGAATTCCACCTGACCCCAGTAAACTAGATGCGATACACAGTTTCCCAACACCCCAAACAAAGTAACAATTAAACTGTTTTCTGGGACTAGCCTCACTTTTTAGGAAATTTCTGCCATAAAAATTGTTGAACAGTAGTTCACTATTTAACTTACTGTGTAAAAACCACACTTGGTTGTGGACTAAAGAATGCAAAAATGATTTTCAGCAGATTAAGCAAGCGCTGTTTAACGCTCCTATCCTTAAACAGCCAGATATGGAGATATGTTTAAGCACCTATACTTGTTATCAGGGGCTCAATGTATGTCTCTTTCAAATAACAACAAAGGACAGCAAAGAAGAAGTCAATATAATCAGTTTTTGTAGCAGAACTCTCACAGAATGTGAAACGTCTTTTTCTGTAACTTAGTTTAGAAGTGTTAGCGGTAGTTTGAGTGTTTCGAAAATTTCAATATTACCTTTGGGGTGAGGTGGTGCATGTATGTTCAAGAGTCTGATTTTGAAATATTGTACATAAAAGACGAACAGAATGTTTTGGCAGATGCATATTCACAGTTACTCCAAGGCCTTACCGATTTCAATGAGTTAGAAGAACAAACATCAGATTTCAGGATAATTTTAGTAAATGAGAGAACTTTTAAACCATATTATATCAAAATGTGCAAAAACATGCAATGCTTGTAGGAAGAAGATCCAAGACGGAGCAAAGTAATGAACAATTTGCATTTTAGAACACACGAACATTTAGTGCAGTATTACATTGTACATAATCGAGTACTTTTTCATAGAAGAGATCGTTGAATGGATAAGTGGTGTGTGTGCATACCTTAGGAATATGTGGACAACTTTATTCAACACATGCACCGCACATGGGGACACTATGGCGTGCTCAAGTGTGCTGCCAAAATTTCTACATATTGTTATTTCCCTAATATGAGGTGACGTATTGAGGAAGTTATCAGATGCTGTGCAGTTTGTCAAAACGCCAAGCAAAAGAACAGGACATGTCTTAACGTACTACACCCAATAATGCCAAAGCAAACAAGGGATCTTGTATCTATTGACGCCACAGGACCTTATTCCCAAGCCCGCAGCAGGGTCAAATACATCAAGCAGTGAAGAGTAAATAAGAGACAGTGAAGTCAATAGTACAAAGGTACACGGTACATTTAACGTACATCACAGCACAGTAATTTGTCACACATACATCAGAATTAAAAACAACTTAGTATGAAAACTACTTCCCTAGCGCCTAATTGTTGCAGCTTGGGCAACCACAAGGTGAATATAAACGAAAATATTATATACAGTTCGTATGAGGTATGAACACAAAATGCAGTGAAACAATATTTTCTACATTGAATTCTTGACACACGCACAAGCAGAAGCAGTACATTTAGCATATGCACCTTCTTCTATAGCGGGCATACATTATGAGTGGAATTACACATGACAAAAATGTGGTAAAATTACCGGTCACACACTACGAAGGTAAACACGTATATGTCGTCGCACCAATAAGGCAGATATACAGTTTGAAATGTGTGTACATGAATGTGAAATCGTATGACGATTAACAAGCAGTGATGAAGTCAGGATTGTCAAGGGATAAAACATTCCCAATACTCGCTCACAAACGAGCACATGTAAATATTGTACATAATATGAAGATTTATCAAATGCCAAGGATAGAATAAGTACACTACCGATGAACTACAAGTAGCAATCCTTGATGTCTCAAGCAGACCCTTGCAAATTCTCTTTTTTCCATGTAGTGAGTAGTGCTGGAACGTCAGTCCTGCAAGACAAGAAAGGGAAATGAAAGACTCCTCCTAATTTACATATTAGTGTGTAAGATGGTGCCTGTCATGAAGTCTTTATATGAAATGTGAATGTGAATTGTACATTTATTTGCCAACTTTACTGTTGTCTATGTCTATGTAAAATGTATGTGCTGTTGTCAATTTTATGTGAAATTTTATTCCTGAAGGAGAACCATTTATGCATGTGTGTGAAGTGCAATGCGACAGACGAGTAAAATACTCTCACATGTGAAGTGATACAAAAATTGTAAGTCCAGATAATAGTGAAAATAACGGCTGAGCCATGATAAGAGTAAATGCTACAGCCTAGCAAAGTGAATACAGTGAGTGTGATGCTTTTGCGATGGAGAAAGCAGTGGAAATCCGTATAACCATTAATTGATGTTTGAGGACCGCTGAATTACAATGCAAAACGGAAGACAATGCCGAATCCTGCAGTTTCACTGCCAGAAAACTTAGTCCAGGTGTGAGATGAGGTACTGGTGTTCTTTGGGTTGAGTGTAGGAGCTGAATCCGTTGTCTCCACCCTCTGGATGGGAGAGCATACACACCGACTTCATAAGCCTGGAGCGACATTACAATGGATTCACGGGCAGTGCTACTGCTCACGTGGCACTTGTGTCTCTGCGACAGGCGCGCTAAACAATGAGCTGCTGCTGTCAATAATTACAGCGAACAATGAGATAGAGTGTGCCGAAAGGACACCTTCTCAAAAATACCAATTAACCGAAAGAAAATGAGAAAAACAAATTCTAAAACACGTTGAAGGGACAGTTTAAAAAATTTCAATGTTTTCCGCTGTTCAGGCCATACAGCTTAACAAATGTAACGATAAATAGCAAACTAAGACAATAGCACAACATGGACGTGTAATTATGTGATATAAATGTCTGTGAGTGTTTTTGTGTGTATGAATTTGCGATGGACAAAAAAATGAAGCTTTGTAGACATACTTGTAGTAGCATAAGGATATTAAAACTCCATTGACTTGATTCAAGTGACCAACTATGAGCCCCACTGTAAATAAGGCTACTGTATACTGTCTTGCTAAATAAAGAGACTTATTTCTGACAGTATACAGTAGGGGACATTTGTAATGTACCTTTTGCATTTTTTTCTTTTATGTAGCCTAGCTTAGAGCCTGCGCCTGCTGTCATGTATTTTTGATTTTCAAGTGTTAAAAAACATAAGATGGTTTTTCTCTTCCTCAGTAAGAGGAAGGACTCGCTCTTTGTTAATGGAGGAAGGTAGACGCACTTTATTTTAGAGCGAAATCGGCGGAAACCATTTTGGTTGTGAGAATAATTAGAAAGTTTGTATTTTTGATGTGCATAGAAAAAATAATATAGTAGTATTTCACCAGTGAAAAACTGAATTTTTCCAAGTAGTGCCATAGTATATAAAAATCCAAGAAGCCCACCTGTGTACTTCAGAGTTATTAGGAAGATCTGATTACAAAAGGAATGATAGACATGGTCAAGTTTTTGTAGGTGGATATGCGATTGGGTGTAGTATTATTAATTGGTGAGCATAAATCTACAACAAGAGAAAGACTATTTCGTTTATGTAAAACTAATATGAAAAGATTCTTTACCAATTTAGAGGCTTAGCTTAGTTTATTGTGCTTCCCCGATATGCCGAAAAATTAATCTCATTATTGCCATATATCTAAACATTTATTATTATTTTTTTATTATATTATAAAGGGCACTCAAACGTAAGTCTCTGTTGTTCAAAATAGTGTGTAGGTGAGATGTGAGTGCCAACATTTTCATTTTAGGGAGCTGTTGGCGCCTAAGATGTAAACGCATTTCCAGTGCTTCTCTTTTAAGTGAAACTGATCTAATCGCTTGTAAACAAGTCCCTATGCAGCTATATTGAAACGTCTCTAACTTATGAACATACTTGACACTGGCATTCCCGTATACTGTGCAATCATATTGAATCCTGCTGCTAATGTAAACTCGATATAAGGTTAATAAAACATTTGGGTTAGCACCCCACTATGCTCTAGTTAAAGATTTGATTATGATCATGACTAGGAGGCTAGTATCAATAATGAACTTGATATGAAGAATCCAACTGAGTCTAGAATCCAACCACATTCCCAAAACTTTAGCTGAAATGTGTAGTTCTATGCGATAATTTCTTTATAGTGCCCTTGGTGTCTTGAAAGTATCATAACTGATAACTTTGAAGAAAAGATTTCAAGGCCATTAGCATGTACCCAGTCGTCCACTTTTAAAACTGCCTTAGTCGGAATGCTGACTGCTAAATCCTCCGTGGATCCAGATTAGTATAGGCATATTT
Organism: Schistocerca nitens; assembly: GCF_023898315.1. Classification (NCBI taxonomy): domain Eukaryota; kingdom Metazoa; phylum Arthropoda; class Insecta; order Orthoptera; family Acrididae; genus Schistocerca; species Schistocerca nitens. The sequence goes on from NC_064617.1 coordinate 406,204,381, forward strand.
CACCTGCATACTGCAGAAGACAAAAGTTAGGAGTAATAATGGGGGCTTCAGAATAAGATGGAGGAGCTAATTTTCACGCAAAGCCTTCTAACCCTACATGGTCCATTACAGAACATCCAGCAGCATGAAGATGTTTTAGAGAGCGAATTGTCTTCCACACTTGAGATATGTTAGATTCCTCATTCAATCCATTTCAGTGGTCGATCCAAGCTACCTTTTTCGTCAAGAATCTGCTGGTGTTTGCAACTATTCTTTTAAGCTCCCTGAATCTATTCAGTGCCTGTTCCCTATGATATTTAATTAGTGCTAATCTTCTTTTACCCATGGCTTTGGAACTTTCAGTATCCCACCAAATAACACTTGATTTACCAGAGAAAAATTCTATTCACCGCTGGAGAATTGCATTGTAAACTGTTAGATCAATGTCTGCCGTAAGAGCTGTGTAGGCTTCCTGTGGTGTCCATCCTGGATGCAGTTTCCCGAGTTCTTCTTGTATAGTTTGTTGATATGTTTTCCACCAGGCATCCTTGATTTTCCATGGGCTCTTTGAGTAACATCTCCTTCTCAGACTTATATTGAGACCCAGTGCTATTTTAGCCTTCCATCGGGGGCAGATGTTCAAATTGATACATGTCGATATTTGCTGTAAATTATTTGTCAGCGGTTGATAGCACTGGCGCCTTCTCGCTGGTAGCTTCCCTTCTCTGAACGCTTTCCATTGTTCTGAGCTTCAGTATCAATGTGACTGAGCTGTTGTCGAGATATTTGCTGATTGCTCAGTTTGATACACCACGCCTGTTCCAGTTCATTTCAACAGGTAATTCCTTTGATTATCAACATAACTTAGTAAGTAGTAGAAAGCTAATTTAGAATTTAAAATTCACTTATACTTTTTTTGGAGCGTTTAGTCATCTTTTACTCTTGTCTGAATATCAAGTATCAAATTGATACACCGCGCCCGATTGCGTTTTTTTATAGGAATTTTATGATTTTAGGTGGGATAGACTTCATGATGGCAGGCTACAGTAAGACATATAACCTCCTCGACACAAATCATGTTGCGGAAATCCAAAAAAACGCTGTTCTAAGAGGATAATAATGAATTTCAAGAGGATTTTTAAGACAAAGTGGACACAGACGTTGATGACTAGTTGAAGTCTGGCCAGATGATTCAGAAACAGAGGAAGATGACAGTGAAGATGATGAAGAAATACTTGAGGAAAACGGCAATTACTATATTGGAAGGGACAAAGAGACGCAATGGAATAAAGTTCCACCATCGCAGAGAGTATGATTCAGGGCTCTCAACATTATTCTGAAGTTACCTGGACCTATGGGTGTGGCAAAAGAAGTGAGAACGCCTTTGGAATTCTGGAATTATAGTTTTGTGTACAAATCATTATATTGAGAGTGTAAAAGCTTCATTCCAGCGTGAGAGAGACGTAAAATAAATATACGTTATTGAATCGAAAGCCTTCATCAGGCTCTAATTTTTAGATGGAGTAAACAAAAGTAACACACAAAGCTTAGAGGATATGTGGGGAACTGATATGGATGGCATTGAGAAATTTCGCCTTGTAACAAACATAAAACGTTTCAAATTCATTATGCAGTATCTTAGATTTGACAATCATGCAACTCTTGATGAAAGGAGACAATTAGACAAGATAAAAGAGATTCGGGAAATATTTTCTATATTTATACAGAACTGCCAGAAATCCTATACCCTCAGAGAAAATGTTGCAGTAGATGAGAAACTGGAAGGATTCTGTAGAAGTTACAGTTTTCGCCAATATCTATATAGCAAACCAAACAAATATGTGATTAAGATATATGCTATTGTGGATTTCCAAGTATTTTGCCTGTATAATTTTGAAATATACGCTGGGTTGCAACCAGAAGGATTATATCATGTAAGCAATAAACCTTCCGATATTGTTCTGCGACTATGTGAACCTATTTATCAGTCATGTCGAAATATGACTGCAGACAACTGGTTTACTAGTATTGGCTTGATAGAACAGTTACGAAGGAAATATCTTTCTTTTGTTGGAACTATGAACAAAAACAAGTGTGAGATTCCTCCAGGTTTTGCTACCAGTAAAGGAAGGGCTGCCAACAGTTCACTTTTTGGCTTCAAGAAAGGATGTATTCTAGTTTACTATGTTCCTAGAAAGGAGAAGTGTGTGATCCTAGCATCAAGTTTGCATGACGATAATTCAGTAGTTGCTGACACTGAAGATAAACTGAAGCCATCGATTGTAACATTTTATAATAGCACCAAAGCTGGACTCAACATTATGGATAAGTAGACCTCTTCATACAATGTTGCAAGAAATATCTGCTGTTGGCCCATGGTTATATTTTTTGCAGTGATTAATGTGAGTGGAATCAATGTACACGTAATCTATTGTGGCAATTTTATAATAGGACCAAAGGTGGACTCGACATTATGGATAAGTAGACCTCTTCACACAATGTTGCAATAAATGTGTGCTGTTGGCCCACGGCTATATTTTTTACAGTGATCAATATGAGTGGAATCAATGTACCAGTAATCTGTTGTGGAAACAATGAGAATTGTATCAGAAGAAAATGACTCCTGAAACAACTATCTCAAGTGTTAGTATTACCTCACTTGGTTCAAAGAAGTTTGAACACCACAGGAGTTAAACTGAGGCTACAACAATATAGGCGAACATGTGAAGATGAAGCGAAACATGAAAAAACAAAAGGAGAAAAAACAGCTGCAGGCAAGAGGAAAAGGAGTAATACCTGCACAGTAAAAAAGAGACTGACAAAATATTGTTGCAAAATGTGTCAAGAGCCAATCTGTTTCATGCACATTGAACCTTTTTGTTTTGAGTGTGGTAAAATTTCTCATATGTTATGCAGTCCAAAAGTAATATTACCATTCTTATTGTGCTATAAAGTCATCTTTGCGTTTCTGTAAACATATTTGTCATTAATAATGAGTTTAATTAGTGAAATGAAATAAAGAAGCTAGTGAAAAAAGGTGATGTTATCATTTGTTACCACAGTCCAACATTTTCTTTCCCTCGTGATGCCTGGGTGTTGTGTGATGTCCTTAGGTTAGTTAGGTTTAAGTAGTTCTAAGTTCTAGGGGACTGATGACCATAGATGTTAAGTCACATAGTGCTCAGAGCCCACAGTCCAACACTAACGAAAAGAAGTCTGACTGAATAATATTTCTATTGCTGTTGTGCTCTTATGTCTTCTTTGTCTTTCTTGAAAGATATTTTTAATTTATTGTGTGTTTTGTTAATGAAATTTAATAAATAATCACGTGAATAAGTGTCATGATGAATTTGATACACCATGCCTGATCTCATTGCGAAAAACGCCGCACCCAACAAAAGGTTAATGAGGTAATGGTCTGATCCCATAGAATATCTTAACTCCTCCCACTTACAGATTTTGTGGAAATCCGGCAACATAAGGCTCAAGCCCACCGAAGATGGTTGTCTATAAGGAGAAGGTAACATTGTTGAGGGATCCATTATTGAAAATGATAAAATGTAGATCCATGGCTGCAGTGAAGAGGCAACAGCCTTCTGGACCATTGACAGCATTTTCTCAACCACTATGATAAGAGTTAAAATCCCCACAGATAGTGAATGGTGGATGAAGCTGAACAAACAGATGTTGCCAGATATTGCTGCTGTCTATAGTCCTGGGAACTTTATATACGGACACAATACAGAAGTTACCATCCAGTGTTTCTATTTATACAGCTGCAACCTGAAATGTTAAATTGTTATAGTTTAAATATATAATGTTGTAATTAATGGTGTTCTTAATTAATAATACCGCTCCTCCTTCATTGCCTGGCCTGTATGACCTTACTAAATTACACGCCTGGAAATTGAAATAAGAACACCGTGAATTCATTGTCCCAGGAAGGGGAAACTTTATTGACACATTCCTGGGGTCAGATACATCACATGATCACACTGACAGAACCACAGGCACATAGACACAGGCAACAGAGCATGCACAATGTCGGCACTAGTACAGTGTATATCCACTTTTCGCAGCAATGCAGGCTGCTATTCTCCCATGGAGACGATCGTAGAGATGCTGGATGTAGTCCTGTGGAACGGCTTGCCATGCCATTTCCACCTGGCGCCTCAGTTGGACCAGCGTTCGTGCTGGACGTGCAGACCGCGTGAGACGACGCTTCATCCAGTCCCAAACATGCTCAATGGGGGACAGATCCGGAGATCTTGCTGGCCAGGGTAGTTGACTTACACCTTCTAGAGCACGTTGGGTGGCACGGGATACATGCGGACGTGCATTGTCCTGTTGGAACAGCAAGTTCCCTTGCCGGTCTAGGAATGGTAGAACGATGGGTTCGATGACGGTTTGGATGTACCGTGCACTATTCAGTGTCCCCTCGACGATCACCAGTGGTGTACGGCCAGTGTAGGAGATCGCTCCCCACACCATGATGCCGGGTGTTGGCCCTGTGTGCCTCGGTCGTATGCAGTCCTGATTGTGGCGCTCACCTGCACGGCGCCAAACACGCATACGACCATCATTGGCACCAAGGCAGAAGCGACTCTCATCGCTGAAGACGACACGTCTCCATTCGTCCCTCCATTCACGCCTGTCGCGACACCACTGGAGGCGGGCTGCACGATGTTGGGGCGTGAGCGGAAGACGGCCTAACGGTGTGCGGGACCGTAGCCCAGCTTCATGGAGACGGTTGCGAATGGTCCTCGCCGATACCCCAGGAGCAACAGTGTCCCTAATTTGCTGGGAAGTGACGGTGCGGTCCCCTACGGCACTGCGTAGGATCCTACGGTCTTGGCGTGCATCCGTGCGTCGCTGCGGTCCGGTCCCAGGTCGACGGGCACGTGCACCTTCCGCCGACCACTGGCGACAACATCGATGTACTGTGGAGACCTCACGCCCCACGTGTTGAGCAATTCGGCGGTACGTCCACCCGGCCTCCCGCATGCCCACTATACGCCCTCGCTCAAGGTCCGTCAACTGCACATACGGTTCACGTCCACGCTGTCGCGGCATGCTACCAGTGTTAAAGACTGCGATGGAGCTCCGTATGCCACGGCAAACTGGCTGACACTGACGGCGGCGGTGCACAAATGCTGCGCAGCTAGCGCCATTCGACGGCCAACACCGCGGTTCCTGGTGTGTCCGCTGTGCCGTGCGTGTGATCATTGCTTGTACAGCCCTCTCGCAGTGTCAGGAGCAAGTATGGTGGGTCTGACACACCGGTGTCAATGTGTTCTTTTTTCCATTTCCAGGAGTGTATATCTTTTGAAATGAACATTTGTTGCTCAAACCATGTTTCATGTAGAATCACAATGGAGATTTTTTTTTGTTTACTAGTTTTTTTTTCAATATTTTCCTGTTTGCAACTGCTGACCTAGGACTCCATTGTAAATATACTGGCCATTTGGAAGTGAGAAGATGTTTCTTTCTTGTTCTGAACCATGTTTCATTTCTTGGATAAAACCGAGGAGAGCATATTGTAAATTTCTGCTTGCTCTACATTGTCTGTTTTCGAAGATGTTAACTGAGTTATTAAATTTAATATTCCAGATACTAGATCATCAATGAATGCAGAGTTCTTGTCCTCACCTCCTAGAAATTGTCCACATGTTTTTGGTAACTGGGGAGTACCAATGTGATAATGTTGATTGTCAGGATACTCTGCAATGTGGATTCCCGGTAAACTTATATTGGCAAAGAGGGGGGGGGAGTAGGAGTCTGAAAGTTTCTTTAGGCTTAGGTCTTTTCTGGTGGATGATTTGAATCTGTGCTGTGCCTTTTGAGGGAGAGGAAATTCCATCTTCCAATCCAGTTTACTTTTACCCTGGTTTCCTGCCAATGAGGCATATGGTCTGCAGTTAACATATTCTTCAGCTTCTTTGAAAGAAATGTTGAGGACACCTGAAGAATTTTTTAAATGTTTTGCTGTTTTAGATACATTGGGCAAGTTTCGTCTCTTGACTTGTGATTGCCTTTGCAGTGTTCACAACATGTACTTTGGCTTGAGCACATTGACTCCTCGTGATTACCTTCACATTTATTACAATGTATCTCTGTCTGGCACTGATTACATAAATGGCTGTATCTTAGACAATGGAAGCATTGTATAACTAGAGGAATATAAGACCTAACTGAAAATTGCATACCACAGATTTTAATATATTCTGGTAAGAACTTTGACGAGAACGTGATAACGATGTTTGTTGAGTCATTACTGTACCCAAGTGATTTATTCCTTTGCACATTTTACGTACATCAGTCAAGGGGATTATAGACTGGCTTCCTTCAGCTCCACCTCTAACAAATTAGCATCTACATTTTTACAACTTCCTGGAGGTGAGTTCTGTGAGTCGATATACAAGAAACCATTTCTTTTGACCTAGAGGGTTGCCTTCTACAGATTTATTGGCAGCTGCCCTTGTAGTGAAATCAGTGCACACTCTACTCTTCCCTACAGTTTTGAGATTCGCAATTATATTTTTAAATGCGGCATCTGAGGTGAATAATAATTTTCCCTAAGCCATGGGATTGATTCCCTCGACAAACACAAAGAAAGGACTAGCGGCGTCAACCTGATATCTGTTAGTTTTATTTTGATCCTATGTAGTAGACACATTTTTAGGAATCGGAATTTCTCTCTGTGTGATTTGCACTTCTCTCAGTACTTGCACTCTGACTGAATTAATCTTCTATGGCGGTGTTATCGTCTCTGAACGGGTAATGGAACTTCTCTGTTTGTTTAATGATCTGTTTCGATACTTCGAATGTTTGTTGAGGAAGATGAGGTGGGAATACCAGCCTCTTCTCCCTCAGGTCTTCAAGGAAGTAAGCTTTGACACTAGTCTTAACGTTTGATCTACTTCCATTCTCAAACTTACGAGACCTTCTGCCCCCTGCAACTCGTGAGCATATATTTCAACATCGGGATGGAACCTTCTCCTCACCCCACAACCCCCCCTGGAAGATTCACTGTTCACTTCTCTTGTACCACCAGCTATCAAAAATTATGCAAAACTGATGATCTTGATAAACAAAATATCTTACACACTAAAAAGGAAGAGTCGAATCCGAGTATTTTCTGCGTTTAACACAAATTAACTTCAGAAAATTAGCGACGGCGATTTTATTTATTTGATTGTTAACAAAAGAACCAGATGTAAAATTGTGCACTTCACAAAACGCAAAAAAGTAGTAAACCTAAACCTATAATACCACAGTTATGGTTGGGATCAGTCAACCCTAGAAATACCTGGGTGTAACACTTTGTAGGGAGATGAAATGGAACGATAATATATTTATTTACTTAGTCCGAGGATCATTTTTAGTGTATTGTTTGCACACATGATATAAGACAAGGGTAAAAATTAATTTGTGATAATGGTAGTAATTGTGACTGTGTACACAGTCAAAGTGGATGATAGTATAAATTCAACGAGCACATGCATTTGCCTGCGACTGAAAGACATTAAAATTGTAGAGCCATCACAAGTCGCAGTGTAATTTTTTAAGATGGTAGTGCTGGTCGAGTGAAACACGTATAATAAAGAAATAGTTACATGCATCTTGCGGCGGCTCTGGAATTTCAATAATTTAAACTGACACACTACATTGCTCCTACCTTTGATAACAGTAGTTATTAAAAGAGACTAAGTGATCAACACAATGAATTCTAACATGAAGTGACATAGTACATAATGAACAATATTTGGTAAATGTGGTTCACCTTTAATAACGCACCAGAAATTCAGAGACATTGTGAAGCAGTGGCCATGCAAGATCTGTTTGAACTTTACCTTAAATGTATTTAATTTCGTAAGCATTTCAAGTTAGAAGGCATATGGTTATGTAACATAGCTCCTGTGTGATACAAATCCTCTTTTTCAAAAGTTTTTACTTACTTTGATTACGTGTATTCAGTTTTTTTTTATTTAGATTGTTTAGGTGCATCTCCCACTTCAAATCCTCCTCAATAAGTATGCCTAAAAAATTTTATATGACTCGCATTTGAGACACCTTTTTCCCCTCAACAGTGAAAACAGTGTTTGCAGGATGGAAGTTTTGTGTGATGGGAAAATTAACTGTCAGTTTTTTTTTCAGAATTTGTAATAAGCTTATTGGTCTTGAGCCACTGTACTAAGCTGGGGTTAGTTGCGTATAAGAAGGTAGTAGAATGTAGGTTTATTGGTAGAATATTAGGGAAATGCAATGACTCTTCAAAGGAGATTGCTTACAAATCATTCGTGCGACCTACTCTAGAATATTGCTCAAGTGTGTGGGATCCATACCAAACAGAGTTAATAGGGGATATTAAACGTATACAGAAAAAGGCTGAATGAATGGTCAAATGTTTGTTTGCCCCGTGGGAGAGTGTCACAGAGAGGTTAAAAGAACTGAACTGACAGACTTTTTAAAGTGGACGTAAGCTAACCCGAGAAAGCCTTCTTGCAAAGTTCCAGAAACTGGATTTAAACGATGACTCTAGAAACGTACTACAACCTCGCACGTAACATTCCCACAGAAATCGCGAGGACAGACGCTGTTAAGCAGTCATTCTTCCCGCGCTCGATATGCGAAAGGAAAAAAGACTTAATAGCTGGTACAATGGGATGAACCCTCTGCCAAGCACTTCATTGTGGTTTGCAAATAATTATGTAGATGTATTTTTAATAGATGTTTTGCAACTTTCTTCTCGGTAAATAATATTAATTTTTATATTCCTACGTGCGCGTAAATATGGTCCATTCGGGCGTTTCGATACGCTGAGTATGGTGCCGATAACTTTATATCTTCTGGTGTATCACTTATGTAACGAGTTCATCCATGAGCTGGGAGATTCTAACTAAAACTTGCTGTGTGGGGATTGGTTGTAGTCACTGATATCCCTCTTTGTTCAGAGATATACTTTGCAGTTTGCGCTTACGGTGTGAAGTGGAAAGTAGTGGTGGTTGGGTGTGTCGAATACACCGCGCAAATTTGAAGGGTATGAGGAATGTCAAAACAATTGGTCAAGATCAGCCGTGTTTTGTTTGTTTATTCACATGTTTGAGGATTTTGTGTAGTTGATGTAAATTATCCCAAACCAATGTATCCTTAACGGTGAGTTTTTGTCAACACAGGTGCTTCGAAATTCCACTTGAAACTCTAGGAAAACATGCCCGTCGTGTGGCCAGCCGTAGGAGCGTGCGTTCTTCCTAATGTTGGAGGATGGTTTGGCGCATTTTTTGTTGCCCGAAACATCGATACGTGGTATGCGGTGAGTACTGATGTCTGATCAATTTGCTTTAAGACGTGGTAACAAGGGTAACAGTGTAGCGAAGCCCACACTGAATTCAACCCGGTCTTAATCGTACCCTAAACTCTTCGTGTTCAGGAAAAACTACGTTGAAAAGCCTGACACTCCACAATATTCGTAAGTAACTTTTTACTTTTCAATCGGTAGTTTAAGATGACTGTTATACACATGCCGAGAATGTTGTGCTGTTTAGTCAGCGTTTTGCAAGTTTCAGACTTTACTCCTACCAGTGTGATATCACACACCAGGTTCCCATTATAAACAAACTGATATATAATCAGGTTTCTGTGTGTGCAACGGACTAAGATGGATGTGAACTAACGTAAAATCTTTAAATAAAGTGATTTTATCTTAAATTACTGTATGATTGGGCAGCACTCATACATTTGGTTGGTTTCCCATGTATCCTGTACATTAGACATAGCCTACGTTGTGAAATTGTGTACGTTATGAGATTAATAAAACACATTTCACATTACATTCCTGCAACATCAAAGAGCAGTTGAGGTATACCTTGATTGGATTGATCACATCCCATTCCAGTTTAAGGTAACATTGCAAATTAGTGGTGTAGAGAATAACTCAAATTGTGTGTGGGACTGCTACATTGTGGGGTCCCAGTGACCATTATAATTGTGACCCCCCACCATTCAGCTTGTTGTTTTTTCAGTAGCCAATTGTTGTTTGATATTATATGAAATATTTTTGGGAAGTTCATATCCCAGACAGTGTGTGTCATTTATACCAGTAATTGACATAGGCCTATGTACAAACTTGATCCAGATTTACATTACGTGATACAAATGACTGAATGTTGCTGTAGTCTGTCTTGTATATGTAGTTGGTTAAAGTGAGGTTAACTGGCTGTGAGGGTTAACTCAACCATACTATTAAAAATGAACAAGTAAGAAAATTTTACCATTTCGAAAATTTAATTCAGTTCACAGCCTGTCATCTCATGCTGTTTTGACAGCCAAAATAGGTCACTGCTGTGTTACTAACCATTGTTGACAGGTTTTGAAGTAAATTTTTTGTTCATTTTGTTTTCACTCTGTCTTTGTCATTGACTATTAATTGTGTTTGTGATGTCAGTTATTCATCCAGAGATCATCTATAAATAAGGAAGTGTCATCTTAAAACAATGAAAATAAATAGCTTAAAGAATATACATACATGTTGAACATATAAGTGTGCTTGAAGAGGACAGGGTAACGTGTAAACTTAGGCATGTTTATTCAATTTGAAACCAAACAGCCAAAAATCAGTGTCATACATAAAAATCAAATTATGGAAGAAGCTCAGTCCATCAGATTCTTGTAACTAAACTTGGACAAAAATCTAAGTTGGCAAGCAGATATAGATTATTTAGCTACTAAATTAAACAGCCTTGCTTTTGCAAAGGACATGCTATCTAGTGTAATGGACATAAACAACAGGAAAGTGGTGTACCACAGGTACTTTGAATCCATAATTAGATATGGTTTAGTTTTGGGAATTCAAGCCACGTGTCAAGGTCGTGCTACATCAAAAAAAGAATTGTTAGAAAAATATATGCTGTTTATCCAAGAACACCCTGTCTCCCACTATTCAAGTTTTTAGATCTGAACCTTATCTTTTTACACAGTAATCGTTAGCTAACTGAAGAAAACCATTTCGAAATATGTCCAACACTAGATACAAAATTCCATGCTTTGACACACCACTAAAAACCCTATCAGCAGGCAGCCAGGTAAACTGGAATGAAAGTGTACAATAAACTCAAGGGTAGAGATGTAATGAGCATGGAGATAGCGAAAACTGTGCTTGGTGGGGAAAATGCAACTACTGTGTTGAGGAATTTATGAATGATGAGATGATCGTTTGAACATTGTAACTATATTATATCATAGTGTTGTGCACAATATTGTCTGTATAAAATACTGACTGGAAAATTTATATATTAAGTATTGGTAGGCCTACATCAGGAGAAAAAAAAAAAAGAAATTTAATAATCTTATGATGTTCGACGTAAACCTGTGCTGACAGACTTAATGTTAGAAAATTATAAAACTATGTATATCATAAGCTGAAAATTCTCCTGTACAGTATGATCTGTAAAATGTGTGTTAAGAGAAGAATAAAATACAAATTTGCTTGGAGTCTCACCTGGCTCTAGGATGGAACCATTGTCTCAAGTTGGATAAATAGTAAATTAAAAATACGTTTCTAAAGAATTAACACTATGTTTCTAAAGATTTCATTACCTATTTCATTTACAAATGTTCTTCTGATTTAGGATATGCTGTTGCAAACCATATTTCACTAGTGCATATGGGATTATGTGAACCACCCATTTTGGGGTTAACAGGTCAATGGTTCAGCTAACCTCACTAAAGACATTTCTTGTAAATATTCTTATATTCACTGTTACTGTGTGTGCTAATGGAAGCATTATTAAGAATAATGATGTGGCATAATGTTAATTGCAGTGTTCATAATGCCAAGACTTGGACAGGCAACCACCAATCATTAAAATTATCCACCAGAACTGCTGAAAGACACAGTTGGTGAATGGAAAAATGTTATTTGTGGAAATTACAAAGCAGCCTGGGTATTCCTAGGTCAGTCCTTAAACAATTGATTTTGTTTGATTTGATTTGCACAAGGATACCAAAACTTTAGTGGTTGTAGTGCCCAAATCAGTTTATTGTGTGGTTTTACTTCCTGTGATTCTAGTAAAGTCAACTGGTGGGCTTAAAGAGTACTAGGAGACGCTTTACTAATTCCTTATCAGGCATGATTTCTTTGCGACTTAGTGACTTGAGTTTTCTGTGTCTTTTACACTTAAACACACTGCATGGGAAGATTAGGTATAGTGCTTTCACATCCCCCTTACCACATAGTCTGCACTTAAGTGCTTCTTTCTCTTTGCACATTGTGTGTAAGTGTTATTTAAAGTTCCCATGGCTAGTCATTAGTCCTTATTTGTTTAATCTGTTTCTTGTTAAAGTCCAGGACTACGAACTTCACTTGAAACATGGCTTTGGCATCATTAGCTTGTTATATATTTGGTTTTGGGTCTCAACCCAATAATCTACATGCTGCCTCCTGATTCATCTACATAGTTTTGATTTTACCATCACATTTGTGATGGTTAGGGTAGGCTCTGATCCAATAAGTTGAGTAGTCACACATATCCTGGCTAGCTTATCACCTTGTTCATTGCCATTAATTCCTGAGTGATCAGGGGTTCCAAGCAGGTTTACCTTGTTGCTTTCCTTCTAGTCTTGCAATGGCATCATGGCATTCTGCTACAGGGGATGATAGAGATTTCTTAGCTGCTTGGCTGTCTGAATAAAATGCAGATGCTATGCTCCCTGCAGCAGCTGCAAAAATTCCTCTCCTTGCAGCTCTGCTAGCAGATATTTCTGCCTTGAACAGGCTGTACTGCGTATGCTGGCCCCAGCGCATACATACATTTTCGACATGTCATTAAACCAGACCGTGTCTCCTGAACAGTGTCAGGGTTCATTCTTCCACTGCTCCCTTCTTCCAACTGTTACACTGAAAGGTTTATTGACACAGCTAAAAGCTATTTTATGGTGAGCTGGAATTTCCCTGGCCATTCCTATATTTACCACACTCACTATGTTGGTGTAAGATTCTAGATATCCTACAGGTATCCAGTATCCAGAATGAAATTTTCACTCTGCAGCAGTGTGTGCACTACTATGAAACTTGCTGGCAGATTAAAACTGTGTGCTGGACTGAGCGTCAAACTGGCAAAGGTCACGAGTTCGAGTCTGTCCGGCATGCAGTTTTAATCTGCAAGGAAGTTTCATATCAGCGTACACTCCACTGCAGAGTGAACATTCTGGGAACATCCCCTAGGCTGTGACTAAGCCATGTCTTTGCAATATCCTTTCTTCCAGGAGTGCTAGTTCTGCAAGTTTTGCAGAAGAGCTGTGAAGCTTTAAGAGGTAGGAGATGAGGTACTGGTCGAAGTAAAACTGTGAGGACGGGTTGTGGGTTGTGCTTTGGTAGCTCAGTTGGTAGAGCTATTGCCCGCGAAAGGTAAAGGCCCCGAATTCGAGTCTCAGTTTGGCACACAGTTTTAATCAGCCAGGATGTTTCAGGTATCCAGTTATTTCCAGTTTCTAATCTATATGCTTCTGTTCTTGCCTCCACTGTAACCCAAAGGTGCAATGGGAGCTTTTCGAGCATGGTCTCTATCCCTACAGTGGGTGTGTGGCTAATTCCACCTTTCCTGACCAAACAGACCAATCTCTGCAGTTTGCCAAGCTTCGCAGCCACCTTCTGTTCTACTTTATTCCACCTTATTTTAGCCCCATAATTTATTATGTTGTATTACAGTGTTGTATATCCCTTCAAGTAGGTTATTTTCCCGACATGCTTAAGTACGTAATAGTTAAGCCACAATTCAAAAAGGCACAAAAAACATAGAACTATCAAACACTCTCTCTTCTTCCGTCACCATCAAAAATATTTGATAAGGTAGTTGCAGTATAAATTAAAAATTTCATAGAAAAATTTAAAATAATCTCAGAAAATCATATGGATTTCAAATAGGTAAAACCACAGTATCTATTATAAACCATTTTGTAGATAAAATTAGCTCCTCTCTAGACAACTCACTGCATGTTCATTACATATTAGAGGCCTTTTATAGTGCTGTAAGTAATGGGGAGCAGTCATGGTAATTAAGATGATAATCACTCACACTTCCATCACTTACTATGAATACTTTTATTCTTGCAGGGTACACACAATGTATTTAGCATAGAGTGCATACTACAGAAATGATCTGTCAAAAATACAGTTGTTCTTGCTGCGGTAGGGAAGCGACATTACTGCTAGCAGATATTTCTGCTTCGAGCAGGCTGTACTACATATGCTGGCCCCAGCGCATATGGAGATTTTCGACATGTTAGTGTGGAGCACGGTGACTGTTGTACATCGTGAGGCATTGTCCTGCCGGCAATGGTGAGGGCAGGCATATCATAGTCTGCCAGGTGCCTGGGTGGCCAGAACTGCTCTGGGGCTGACACGAGCAGGTAGTCATTTGAAGAAAGAGTGGATGTCAGACCTACTGTGTCGATTGTAGGGTGGAAGGGGCGTGGAGTGCTCTAATGACTTCGAGACCATGCTGTAGCCTGACTGTCTATTGTAAAATTTGGCTCTAACCATGAGTAGTGAGTCCTGTAGTACTATGGAAATGTATTCTGGGAGGTACTCTCTCAGTTCTAGGCAGACTGTAAATTGCCTTGAGGGCCTTGGAGCTGGGGCAAGTGGAGGGTCAACACCAGATGTGTCCGCTAAAGTCCACGCCAGTTTTAGGTGGTTCATTGGCACTGTTGTCAGTTTTGGCTTGCAAGATATCAAAAGTGTTTGGCCCTCATTTCAACACCTTGTACGGACCACTGTGCAGGGTGGAGGGCAGGCTTGACAGTGTCAGTCCTGAGCATGAAATGTGTACACAATTGGAGATCCTTGTGCACAAAGATGGTCGGTTTGGCATAGTGGGATGGCAGATGTGGCGGATGTGGTCCCTGACACATTTTACTGGGTCCGGCAGGTTGGTGCCGACAGGGTCGGTGGTTTGTGATATGAACTCTGCTGGGCGGGTGATCGGTTCCCTCAGCCAATGAGGTGTCCAGATCTTCTTTGTAGGCAGCTCATATGCGCAGCAGCACCCAGGGGAGGACCTCTGTCCATTCCTGATGTGTCATACGAATGCTGTCTTGAGGGTGTGGTGCCACCGTTCCATAAGTCCGTTGGACTGAGAATGGTAGGCCGTCGTGTGGAACCGGTGGCACCCATACAGACGGCAGAGCTTGGAGAACAGGGCTGACTCTGACGGCCCTGGCCAGTTGTCAGGGACTCTGGGCAGCCAAAGTGTGCAATTCATAGTGTGATAGAAGCTTGAGTGATGATGTTGGCTGAGATATCAGTCAGAGGTGTGACCTCCACCCATAGAGTTGCCCTGTCTGTGGCTTTTGGGATGTTCTTGTATCCATTTGAATCTGGGAGTGGCCCCACCAGTTCTACGTGGACATACTGGAAACGGCCCTTCGCAGTGGGGAATTTCCGAAAGGGCAGTTTGGCATGACGTCCTGTCTTGGCCCATTGCCATTGGATGGAGGCTCTTGTCCACACAGTGCAGTCTCTTTTGATGTTAATCCAAACAAAACATTCGTGTATAAGTTTCAGTGTCAGGTGTACTCCGGGGTGAGACAAGTTGTGGAGGAGGTTGAAAGCTGTCTTCCTGAAGTTCTGTGGGATGACTGGTCGTTGCCTGCCATGGAATACGTTGCACCAAACTAGTTTGGTTGTGCCTGCAATGGTGCATTGCTGGAGCTGGAGGCCTGTTGTGTGTCCAAATAGCAGGTTTCAAAGGTTGGTGTCAGTTGCTTGTGCCGCCTCTAGTTGGTTGAACACAAGGTGTGCCGATGTGACGGTGAGTCATGAGAGGTAGTCAGCCACCGTGTTTTCTGCTCCTCGTACATAGCGGATGTCTGTAATATATTGTGAAATAAAGTCCAGGTGTCGGAATTGTCGGGGGGGGGGGGGATATTGGCTAGCGGGTTTTTAATAGCTTCAGCCAGAGGTTAATGGTCTGTGTAGATAGTTAGCGACCAGTCCCTCAATGTCTTCTTGGGAGTATTGAACCGCTTCGTGTATTGCCAAAAGCTCATGGTCGAAGGTTTACCACATTTTCTGGGAGTCGGTTAGTTTTTGTGAGAGAAACCATAAGGATTGGGTTGCACTTGGTACTTCCTTTTGTAGCACTGCCCTCATTGCCCAGTCACTGTCATCGGCCACCTGGGTGTCCGGCAATGGCAGTGACAGGGTGGTCATCCGAGCGAGCTCGGTTTTGATGTTCTCGAAAGCTGCTTGCACATCAGGAGTCCGAGTGAGCTTATGTGTGCCTGATGTGTTCTTGCCGCGGAGTGACTTTGTGAGCTGCAGACATGTTTCTGTGGCGTGGGAGAGGTGTTGGCGGTAAAAATTAATTACCCCTGAAAAACGGTGCAACTCCTGATAGTCCATCAGCAGTGGTAGGTTGTGGATTTGGTCTACATTTTTCGGGATGGGGCAGATGCCCAAAGCGTTGACGACGTGGCCGACAAATGTAACACATTTATACTGGAGTTGGCATTTGTCCTCGTTGACCACAACACCATGCTCTGCTAGTTGTTGACTACTGCTTGGATGTGTTTCTCATGATCTTGAGCTGTTTGTCAGAAGATAATTACATTGTCCAAGTAACAATAGGAAAAGAGCGTGGTTAAAAAAAAAAAAGCTGTCGG
The DNA here is from genome assembly GCF_023898315.1 of Schistocerca nitens. Taxonomy (NCBI): domain Eukaryota; kingdom Metazoa; phylum Arthropoda; class Insecta; order Orthoptera; family Acrididae; genus Schistocerca; species Schistocerca nitens. The sequence continues at coordinate 406,221,022 of NC_064617.1, forward strand.
TGATTCATTTTAAGTCTGGGCTGCATTCTTTAGCATGGAGGGCATAAAGAGGAATTAAAATACTCCAAAGAGTGGTTATATCATCAAAGAGAGGAACAAGGAGTACCACAAGATTCTGTCTCAGGTCCATTTCTGTTTTATATAGATGATTTACAACTTAATATTGAGTGTCACTCTGTTTTACTTGTGGATGACATATCTGTAATCATTGAAAGTAACAATATTGACCAAATTCCTCAAACTGTGTTAGAAAAATTAGGTACCTAATTTAATGATTTAAACTGGTTAAAATTAAACATGGAAAAGATTCAGTTAATGCAGTTTAAAATAAAACAAGCCAAATTAAATGATCGAATCAATCACAAAAACCCCTTTAGCAGGATAATGTCCTCCTTGGCCATTGGAATCTGCAAATAAGCTCTTCTGCAGTCGATCACGCTAAAGATCGTTGCATAAGCCAGTTCCTGGGAGAAGTCCTGAATATTGAGCATGGTGCAACTATCAATGATGGAACACGTGTTCAAATGTATGTAGTCTCCACACAGGCACTGCATCTTGGCTGAGTGAGTTGTGACAGTTAGGCATTTGTCGAAGGCCAGGTATGAATGCGGCGGGTAGTTATTTACATTCCACAACAAACACAGCGCCTGTTTCTGTCGTGGTATCTGATTGTTGGTGTCCCGGTGCAGCGGAGTCTCAAGAGACTGCTGTTGATGTGGCGTAGAAGGGTTTGGCTGAAATCGGAGCAGCTTGGCAACTTTTGGTTAGCCACATTGTGTGTTGCATAGTGGTATCTGTGGATGCAGCCTATGTAGAGGCTGGCTATAGATGTAACAGGTGTTGACATCGGTGCTGGAGCCGATGCAAGTGCTTATCAAGGCGTGATGTTGGGCGGGCGCAAGCATCTGGTCGGCAAGGTGTAACTGGGTTTCCAGTAGTTTGTCCTCATGCATTACCATGGCCATCTGTTCATTTTCAAGCAGCTTGAGAAGCCGTAGTGACCAGAGAATATGATCTGGTAAGAGGTTTGTCACGATTCGGAAGCTTAACCTGCACCAGCGCTGACAGGGTGCCGTGGCCAAGCGATGGCCCAGCAAAGGTGAGGTAGAGTTGTTCAGGTGAATGCAACAGGCGCTGTAGTATGAGTGCTTCGCTGTCTCGTATTTGTCAGTGGTTGGTGCATGCAATAGGTCACTGATGAGATCGGTGTTGGTGTGGATGTGGTTCAAAAGCACCAAAAACACGTCGTAGTTGTCTGTGATCCCACCTGACTGTGCATCATGCACTCACAGAGGGCGAACCATGCTTGCGGAAAATCAACTTGTAGCAGTGACAGATATAACTCGGTGTGTGACTGGTGGTAATCTGCTTGATGGCAAGGGGCCAGGACCTGTATGAGGTTTTTGGAATCGTGTGAAGTATATGGTGTGGGTTTGTCAACACCGTCTGGTGGCGCTGGTAGAGGCGGCTGGAGAACCGAGGAACACAGCATGCTGGGCAGGTCCTGGTTGGTGGCAGTTGTGGCAGATGGTGTATTGGTGTAGGTCACCCAACAGAGCAGCTGTTGTAGGTACTCCTTATGTTCCCATGGTGCGTGGATCGTAGTTGTGGCCAGGCTTGCTGTATTTATACACTGTAGTCACAATGTGTGAAAACCCAGTGCTGTTGCAGGTAGACATGGTGTGCTTGCTTGTTGAGTGACATCACATGGCAGGTGTGGCCTGGAGTGCAGCACGGCTGTTGTCAGTGTGACGTGTTCATGATGATGTTCCGCGAGTTGCATTGCGGCCGTAACAAGTGTAACATCACCTGGGTAATGAACGGTATAGCCCAGAATGTAAAGTTTTGGAGTAAGCCATGAAAAAACGTGGTCTGGCACACAAAGGTCACTTGTAGGGCAGATTTGTCTGCAATAACCCGTAAATATCGATTCTCTGCAGTGGAAGGTGGTCATATGTGGTGGCGCTGTTTGTCAACAATTCCAGTATTCTGGCGGGTGTCTGTAATTTGGTATGTTGCACACAGAATGTTGACATGCACTGAGTCGTTAGAATGAAAATGAAAATGAGTGTGGTGTAGTTCATCATCACTGTCATTGATCGGTGTATTAGTAGCACTGATTAGGTAGGAGGTGAGGACAGTGGCAGGCAGCCATTGTTCACTGTGTATGGTCACTGTTGATGTAGCACAATTAAGGGAGTGGCAGGCTTTGTCTCAATACCTTCACTGATAACGTCATTCAGGATTAGTGATTTAGCGTGTTTGTTTGGCGAGAGGTAACGATAGCCTGGTTCTGCAGCTGTTGAAACAATTGGAACATTGTCAACCCTTCGAGAACCACAGTTGTACTGGTTACATTGTCTGGGAATCGACAAGAACACTGAATACATGCACAGATACATCGTCTATAGTGATTCCAGGTGATGAAGCACCATCGTGAGGCATATTCTTTGCGGTGTGAAGTTTGTATCCCATGGTGATTGGCGGCGCACTGGCGTCAGTGTAACTCAGCATTTCACGCTGCAGTTGGAAAGAAAATAACAGTGTCACCACCTTAGGTAGTGGGGAGCAGTCTTGGTAATTACAACAATAAATAATTGCTCACACTCCCATCACTTACTCTAAATACTTCTATTCTCGCAGTGTATACACAATGCATTTAGCATTGAGCACATACCACAGAGTACACATCTGGCACATATACAGTTGTTCTTGCTGTGGTGGGGCAGCAATATTACTGAAGAGTAGAGCCAGTGGTTCTAGGTCCCAACAGTGTGAACCGCTCCTTGCTACTCTGTAAACTGGACAAATATGTCATTAGGGGTACTGTATTAGAATGGTCTAAGTCCTACCTAACCAATCGAAGACAAAGAGTGGTTATATCATCAGAGAGAGGAACAAGGAGTACCACAAGATTCTGTCTCAGGTCCCTTTCTGTTTCTGTTTTACATAGATGATTTACAACTTAATATTGAGTGTCACTCTGTTTTACTTGTGGATGACATACCTGTAATCATTGAAAGTAACAATACTGACCAAATTCCTCAAACTGTATTAGAAAAATTAGGTACCTAATTTGATGATTTAAACTGGTTAAAATTAAACATGGAAAAGATTCAGTTAATGCAGTTTAAAATAAAACAAGTTAAATTAAATGATGATCAAATCAATCACAAAAACCCCTTTTTGCAGGAGGATTGCTGTGTGAAATTCTTAGGAATGCAACTCGATAAAAACCTATCATAAGGCTCACGTACACAGTACCTTGCAAATAAATTAAATAGCATAGCATTTGCAGTGAGGGTATTGCTACCAGAATTGCTCAGTAGAAATTTAGAAACACTGAAAAAAAAAAAAAACCATATGAAAAGCTAGTGCCGAAATGTTACGATTCAGCCGAAGAATTCGTGAAGGACAACCTGGAAATTAGAGTGTGTGTGTGTGTGAGAGAGAGAGAGAGAGAGAGAGAGAGAGAGAGAGAGAGAGAGAGAGAGAATGGCTAACTACCTAATAGTGGGATGAAAACCAGGAAACATTTGTTACTTATGACTAGAAATGTCAGAAATAGCCACCTCGTGTGTAGTTTTAACTACTTGATCTCTCAATTCCAGTTTGAAAGGTTACACTGATTTCATTTTGATATCTTTTGCCACACACAGTGCTAATACTGTGTTATGTGTCAATATTCTCACTTACTGTGTCACTTGTTAATGGTGACAGTGTTTGTGTAAGTATAAAAGGAGTTTCCAATGTCATTCCATCACTAGGATGTGGAATAGAAGCAGATGGGCAAAAACTGAGTCTGTGATTTTTGTTAATTGTTTGGTTCCACTTTCTAAGATTATAAAAGAAGCAGGAGGATACATTATGATTGATATCACCAGTATTGTGACATTTATACAAAATAATAAAACTTAATGACTTTTTTATTGCAGTAAATTTTACACATTTAAAGTTAAAAATTGCTGATTGTGTTGGTTGTTAATATACTGCACAGAACTAAGTAGTTAATATTGTTCTATTGATGTAATCAGTATAATTTACTTTATCTTTCAGAAATTGAAGAAACCTGTGTGGTGTCCACCAAATAGAATTTTTGGACCAGTATGGACAGGTCTTTACTCTAGCATGGGATATGCTTCATACCTAGTGTGGAGAGATGGTGGTGGTTTTGAAGGTACGTGAATTAATTCTTATTTTCGTGAAGGTACATCACTGATTGACTTCCTATAGAACCCTGCATTATTTGCTGCTGTATCATGGAATTAACTGTTGAAGGCAGAGCACTAAATGAACACCCTTGTTGCCCAGCCATGTGCCATATTTATTAAAGGCATATTTTGTAAAATGACTGCTACATGGGATAGAAAAGAGAGGTTGTAATAATGTTTTAAGCTACACTGAACGTGCACAATGTTTAGTAATGACAAACTGGACCCCAACGAAAGGCATGTGCTGATTGCAGTACAATGCAGGGTAGCTGCACCACTAAAGGGCATGACCCCTTGTTTCCCAGCATTTTGCTGGATTAATAAGTAGTTTTCACAACCACGTAGCATCATTGATTTTTCGATCAGCCCTCCACACTTATACCACCTCTGATTTGAAAGTGACAAGAAGTAAGATCTCATCCATTGCGATCAAGTATCCCAATAATTATTTAGAAACACTGATTTTTATTGTGAAGAGCTACAGAGATTCAGAAAATGCACGTGTTATCTGCATTAAAACTTGTGCATCATATAAAACAAGCACCCACATCTAAAACATTAGCTTTAATTGATGAATATTATTGTTATACAAGTTTCATCAAAGTCACAAACAAAAGCAGTAGTATCAAGAAACCATCCATTCAGCCTACATCCTCCACTTCTGAGAAAAACAAATTAAAAATGAAATTAATGCCGGTCTTATTGAAGTCAACATGAACTGTCATGATGCAAGGGAACAACCCATGCCTCCCTCTCAACCAGGGTGCCATTTTACCTCTCTGATTTGTGCTGGCACCTAGTCGAAAGAATCACTGATCTCATCTGGTATCATGGGAGTCTTACTCAAACATCGCGATGGACTGGGAATATTCTCTAAACTATTTCTCAAATGAAAAAGGAAGAGAGTGAGCATTACTCATCCTTAATCAAAATGGAGTACACAAAGCATTTCGTAATAGCTACCAAGTTGCTTGCTGAGGTTGGAAATGTCATATATGAAATAGTTCTTGTCCAGCCCGTACTGGTATGTTCAATAACTATAATTTAAAATACCCCCCACATACACACGCACTCTTAAACTCTCATGTTTAAGGGTCCTCACAATGTGTGGAAAATCGATCTAAACAAAAGTACGGCAATGCTAAAGCCCGCTACACACCCTAGGAGGAAATCTTGTCACAAAACTGTAAAAAAATTATTAAGTGGCTATATTGGTGCTTAACACGTCACACCATGTTATGTTTCGCTTGCCAAATATTTAGAAATAAATTGTGTTACCTATGTAATTAAAGATGATAATGGCCTTTCTTTCCCCTACAACACTGTATTGCTCTGACTAAGTTCACTTTGGGAAACTGTTTATGTGAAGATGGCTTTATTACATTATCCAACCAGAGAAGTTAATATACATTCATTGCTTATTAATTATAAGTAATGTACTTCCATGCATCTTTCACAATCAATAAAAATAAACTGATGAGGTGCGCTAGCCACAGGAATGTAACAAACCACTTCTTGGTTCCTTTCCTCTACAAAATGTATTTATTTTGGATCACAGCCCCATAGAAGCATATCACAACAAAAGAAACTTCAAACAAGACCGTTCCTGGAATAATTGCCAGTAGTCCTTTTGCTTCAATGTACATTTTTTTCTCTTGATTGAATTACTTGGTGACATTGTTATCATTTCTGTTAATTACCATTTGGATTACATTGCGTGTCATGAGCTAAGCACCTATCTCAAAGAATTATTGCCCATGTTAATAAATAATACAAACAGTAAGAGCAGCATTATATTTCTGAACTGAATGAAGTATAGATATTGGATCATTGTCACTCTAATGTTAGTATGTAGTACTAGTTTTTGACCATTGCTCATAAGTGGAAGAAAATCTAACTTAAATCTCTTTGAATGCTACACCATTCTGAAAAATATTGAATTTGTAATTGCCTAATAATTATTGTTACTCTTCACATTGTTCATTGTGCCTGTACTTTGATGTTTATGCTGTTATTTTTAAGGTGATGCAAGGCTTCCCTTGGCTCTGTATGGAAGTCAGCTGGTTTTAAACTGGGCATGGACACCAATTTTCTTTGGGTCACATAACATTGGCCTCGTAAGTTCCACTATTACTTATGCCTTTGCATTTTTATCCCCTATTTAGGCATTTGTGTATCCACCTATAGTTTAGTTTAGTTTAATTTTAAATAATTTAAAATTCTTCTTGAATCTTTGGTGCATTGAGTTGTTGGCTGGATGAATTTTCAGTAAGAAGACTCCTGTGGTATCAGTGAAATTATGCTGAAAGATGCCCTAATCCATCAGGATCCGTGTTACTCACTACCAGTGACAGAGAAGTTAAGACATTTCTCTGATGATTGTCACTGCCACTGTGGCAGCAGATTCATATCCCACTTCATATTTCAAACTTACCATGCTGAGATCATAATCCCCTGCTTTCTGGATGTGCAGTTTAGTTCCTTTATTCACTGTGATCTCGTTGGCTTGGATTTCCTATGTTCCACAGCTCCAGGAAGAGTGTATCATCTGTCATTTCATTAATTTCAAAATCCATACCATAGGAAATTATGGGAGAGTGGCCAATTTGGTCAATTGCTGGAGTTCTGTGTGGCTCTAAAAAGTCAATGTAAATCAGGTTTAACCAGTGAAGAACGACAGAAGAATTCGTCTCAGCACTGCATAGGACCCATCACCTGAGATATTGAGGGTACAGATAGAAGTGGGATCTAAACCCATAATGTCAGAATGCCACTTGCCATCTGTGCACTAAGCATATTGCTCTTTGATGGATAAGAGTGCCAGCCAATGACCGGGTGCTGAAAACTTTACAGTCTTTGAGATACGGAGAGTAAGATGTGCAATAAAGGAGAAAAAACAAGGGTCACGGTGAAAGTTTCTGAACTCCCTTAAATGTGCCACTAGTTTCACAATAGTATCTGAAGCTATTAGGATGACTTCAGACGAGCAAAACCATCTGCTGTTAAGCAGAAAGTTAACCCCCTTGATAGCTTCTGTTGAGAGAGGGAAAAGGTAGAGTATTACTGCCACTGATAACCAAGATCCAGTTGTTTGTTTAAACAGAAGAATAGGTGGCAATAACTTGGACTTAGATTTCAACAGTTCAGAACAATACAACTGTCAATTTCTGTGGGAGATGAATTCTACTCTTGTCAGTGGCACTAGAAGCTGCCACTGGCAATGACCAGGTACCATATTATGTTATGCCACGTTAATAACATGGTAAAGGTAAGCCTTATATTGAATGTACAGGGTGTCCCCATGGAATCTCACTGAATTCCAGATAAAATTTAAAAAACTATGAGACTTAAATGATTGTAGTTTGCAGCATGTGCAAAATAACTGAGTCTCTTGCAAGAAATTAATACAATTCTTCATTGGCTGTTTTCATAACACACAAAATGTCTAGACAATGCCATATCTCAAAGTGTGTGCACAAAAGCAAGTTTGGGGTGATAAAGGCTGTTGCAGCCATAATTCTGCAGAGATTGCCAAGGTTGTGTGCAGGGATTTGTACACGCTGTCCTTCACATAACCTCACAGGAAGAAATCCACCAAAGGGGCTATGCGTGGAGATTGCAGCACCCACTTGGTCCATCACACACCATCCATTGCTGTGGAAATGTTCGGTTCAGGAAGTGACAAGCACGTTAACTCCAGTATGGTGCTGTGCCATCCTTCTGGGAGATTGCATTTGGCAGAAGGGGGAGAAGCTGAGGAACAGCAAATGGCTCAAAATGTGTAGAATAACTGGTTCCTGTTACTCTTTGCTTGCTGAAGAAATATAGTTCAGCTATGCTGTCTTTCATCAGCGTGCACCACATGTTAACCCTTTTGCTATCTCGTGACATAGTCCCTAAAAGTGTGGGAGTTATCTGCACCCCAGATGCGATTGTTGTGCCAATTAACCTCCCCAATAGAGATTGGAAACGGAGAAAGTCTGAGGCTAATGTTGCAGGTTGCAAACTTTACAAATCTAGACACTACTTTTATATGATTGGTATAGTGCCTTCCTTCATTACCACTCTGCTTGTATAAAGAGTCTGAGAATGGTGGCACTGCAGTCACTTCGTTAGTCGTGACTTAGAATAGAAGATGAGTAAACAAGGTTACTACTTTAAAGTGACAATGACAAGGCGAAATGAGCGACTGTTGCTATCAAGCTGTGTTATGTGAGACTGTAAAGGGTGCAAGATGAAAATTAAGTGATGCAATGTATACAATTGCAAATGTGTCCTATTAGATAAGGAGTGATGTCTGGGATCAGTTCACACTTCAGGTGAAAAAATGCAAATTTCGTCCAGTGCATCTAAAATGGTTGTATTGTCATTCATTCTACATCCACTTTCAGAAAATGTAATTGCTTTGTCAGACAAAAAGTGGACTCAGATCATCATCACAGTTACATTCCTGCACCAAAAAGTGTGAACTTTCTGTATTCTTTTGCTCATGGCAACTTCTGCTTATGGGTTAATAGTGCATTTTGTAGTGTATCGTTCATTTGTGTAAATTTTTGGACTCTCTTATAAGTTTACTTTAATAATTAATAACCATGTAGCTGATTCACTTCATCTTTGTGTCATGTTTTCTTGTACTCTCGCTACAAATCAAAGCACCTCCTCCTGAATTACTGGATCAGTTTAATCCAAACTTGGAACACACATCACTTAGTGTCGAGAAAGAATTGCTGTGGGTATAAGAACCACCTCCTTATCAAACTGGTAGAGGTGAAAAAGAAGTGTCGTCTATGATGCACAAATAGTTAGACTATGTTCATCCAGTACTTGAGAATGAGAGTACTTAGCAACTTTCAACAAACTTAATGCATAATTTAAAACTTTTTCTCACTGACAACCCCACAAAATTAAGAAGGGCTAAAGTTTATCGCTTACTACATTTTAACTGTTCATGCAGTAAAAGTGCCACACCAGGCATAGCATTTTAATTTATTACGTCTTTACTGCTAACTCTGTTCACAACATATTTCTCAGACAGTATACACATATGCTGCTGAATGTACCTGCAAAATTAATAATTGTATGACACATAGTTCAGGAGATGTGATGCCATAAACATTGAGCTGCGTGAAAATGAAACTTCATGGCGAGATTCACTAGAGACAGAGATTACAATCTGTCATTGGAGATATCAGTGAAAGAGATATAATGTACACCAGTGGAGACTGGAATACTGAGTTGGGAACATTCCTATCAACAACATTGTAGGAAAGTTCAGAGAAACCAGAAATAACACTAGTGATGATGATGATGATGATGATGATGATGATGATGATGATGCGAGAATTTTGCATACATAATACATTGAAGATACTAACACACATCCATAAGTATACCTCGAGTAACAGAGCTGCCAAATCAGTCATAGACTGTGTGACAGCTAATAGACAAGCAGCATTGCTAGTGAATGATGTAACAATATGCAGAGAATGTTATGTATAGAATGACCATTATCTGCCAATGGCCAAAATACTAAATGATCAAAAACAAATTAATACTAGAGAAAAATGAAGGAAATTGTATGATTACAGTGTTGGAAGAAAAATCAGTAGCAGACCCCTATCAGCAAAGATTGAACAGATATTTCATAGAAAACGAAACAAGGAAGGATATTAATGAGGAATGGGAAGGGATGAAGAATGGTATGAAACAAGCAGTGGAGGAAGTATTGGGGAAACAAGCCACCTGCAAACAAAAGTATGGTTTGAGAATAAGGAATGACAAAACAGAAAAAAACTCTCAGTGATAAGCAAATACCATATGAAATGTACCTACAGCTAAAAGCAGAGCAAGCTAGAAATGTTGCAAAATCTCAGACTAGAAGAGCGCTTAGGGACAGTTCGGAAAAATTTGTGAGTGGTATCGAACACAATGTACACGAGAGACAAGTCTTTGCCTATAAATTATCAAAGAATTTAAATAAACCAGAAATAGAGAACTCACAAATATATGTGCTAACATGTGTTGAACGGTATCGGTTTATACAATTTGTAATTTATATTCTACAGTGATGCATTTAATTTGTTGTTGTTTCAGTATTTTTCATCAGTATGATTCATTTTCATAAAATTTTTCAATAATGCTCCACTTTTATTGAACCTACATATGTAATACAAAATTTGCTAAATCTGCATAAAAAAAGTTGCAGAAAAGAAATTTTATGGGTGTTGGGGAGGGGGGGCAGCTTTAGCAGTTGCCCAAAGGTGCAGGATCAACTTGATACAGCTGTGGGTACTGCACAAGAGGATGCTAAACTGTGGTGTACTGAGATAGCACACAAGAAGAGTTTGTGACAGTTGGTACCAGAAGTACCGTGGATGTCCATCCACAGTAGGAACGTTGCTGCATGCAAACTGATCATGCTGCCCATGAGAATCACTCCCCCTGGAGCATCAGCACCAACAGATAGAGACATGCACTTAAGTAATCGTTAATTGTGCATGAGCAAGTATTAGTTAAAAGCTGTTAGTTGCAAGTTGTAAGTCAGTCCGGGTATTGGTAGGGAGTTCCTGCAGAATGTTCGGCATGTCTTCAAGTTATCGAGTGAGATAGAAACAGTGGTCAATGGTGATTAGTTGTCAGTAGAAACAAAACAGTGAATAGAAGTATTTTGTATTGACAGAGACTGCCTGCCTAGAGATTTAACGGAGTACTGTTTGTTTTGAATTGTCCTTTGAATAGTACCTTAAGACAGAAGATTAGTTTTCTTCCAACGTTAGTGCAGAGAACATTATTTAGTTTCCATTGATGGAACTTTAGTCAACACAGGACAAATAAGCTAAACCTGCATTCTGCAGTTGCCGTAACCAGCATTACCTGAGTTGAGTAAGATATTTTACTATTTCCTATTCTGTGTTACTTTCATTGTGTCTGTGCTGTCGCAGAACCCACACATCTGTCTCAGTGGAAGCCTCCCCCATCCCAGTCCACAATGCTAACATCACAAAACAGGGACTCGCAGAGGTCAGAGCATAGGAGATTATATCCCTTAATTCAGTAGGTATGTTTGAGAATTCAAAAAGTGAAGTGAAGTGGATAGGTTGAAGTCAGATACGTTGGAAATTAGGTAAGTGCAATGGCAGAAAGAACAGGTCCTCGTCAAGTCAGATCAGGGAGTCCTTCATTGTAACCAAGATAGATGCAAAGCCAACACTAACTACATTCATACAAATGTACATTTCTACTAGCTCTGCAGATGAGGAAATTGAAAGAACGTATGCTGAGGTCAAAGACATAAGTCAGACCATTAATAGAAACAAACATTTTATTGGGATGGGGGGCTGGAATTCAACAGTAGGAAAAGACCAAGAGGGGAAAATAATTTGAGAACCTGGACTGCTGGAGAGGTAATGAAGTGGAAAGGAAACCCACATGGTAGAGTTTTGTGCTTGGTGTAAATAGATCATTGCTAATACTTGGTTTATAATCATAAGAGACAGCTGTATACATGGAAGTGACCTGGAGACACCAGAAAGTTTCAAATAGATTACATAATGGCAATGGAGATTTTGATACTTTTTTCAAACTACGTAACATTTCCATGGCCAAAATGTGGATGCTGATCATAAATTATTGATTCTGAACTGCAGATTAAAACTGAATAAATTGCAGAAAGGTAGGACATTAAGGAGAGGGAATAAGATAAATCGAAAGTTTTGAAGGGAGTTTTAATCAGCCATTGAATGAAACAAGACTAAGGAAGACAATAGAAGATAAATGGATGGCTTGAAGTAATGAAACCAATTGATGCAAGAAGAAAAATATAAAAATGCAGAAAATTAAACAGACCAAAGGGATTACAGCTGTCTAAAAAATTAGATTGACAGATAATGCAAAATGTCGAAGCAGGATGACAAAAACAAGACTAAAAAAGCATTCATGACTATGGGAGAGTTACACAATGCCTCTAGGAAAACTGAACACACCTTTGAAGAAAAGAGAAGCAGTTGGATGAATATTAAAAGCATAGCTGTCATGTGGATGAATATTAAAAGCATAAATGCCACACCCATACTAAACAAAGAAGGAAAGGCTGAAAGGTGGAAGCAGTATATGGATGTCTGTGTGAGGGTAACATACTTGAAGCTAATATTATACAAAGAGAACAGGAAGTAGAAGAAGATGAGACAGTAGGTATGATACCATGAGGAGAATCTGACAGAGCTCTACTTGACAATTCAAGACTAGGCCTTTGGGGTAGATGACATTCCTGCAGAATTATTGAAATCCTTGGGAGAGCTACCCATCACAAAATCATTCCACCTGGTGTGCAAGATACAACAGGGAAGGCATGAGGAATATCATCGAATTTTGTGCTCGTTTCCAAGAATACTATAAGAATCGCCATCATACAACTGTTCGTATTTTGGCTGCTGCAAAAATCTTGGAATAATTTGATTGTGGGTGTTTTTTTTTTTTTTTTTTTTTTTTTTTTTTTTTTTTTTTTTTTTCCCCTCTCCTGAGTTGGAAAGAAAATCCAGCAAAGCCAAACAACTTTATTGCATCCTCTTGAAGATTCTGTCTCTTACCAGGTGTAAAAAATGCTGCTTTTGTTTTATTGCTGCTTAGTGTGGGTCGTAGTGCACAATTTGGATAACCATATCTGTCTAGCATAGAAAATGTCACTGACTGATAGTTTTGGAATAGAGTGGTTTTGCTGTATGTCAAAGCAAATTTTAATGACAGTTGGATTATCTTCCTTCTTTATATCAAAACCACTTTGCACGAAATTTATGTAATCTGTGTTTAGTTTGTAGTTCATTCTTTTGCTGACCGGCTTCTGCTCTTATTCCCATTAAACCAACCTTATAAGTGGAGCAGGTATCGCTATGAGATATCCTGAATGATAGATTGAAATGTTTGTAAAATATATGCTTGTATTTTGATAAGGACCATTGTTTCAGTCCTAAGTTTTTTCTTCTTTCACAGAATGTCTTGAACATTTTATTGGCTATGAAATCTGAGATCTGATGGCAAATAACCTCTCATAGACTTCCTCCTTCCATGGTGCCTCTCTCTACACTTATTTATTTATTTTTATCATTCCTAATGGCAACAGTTACCTCCTTGTGGCCCATTCCTGTTCTGTTGCCTCCTATCCTATCCTTTCCTTTGACAACCTTCCTCCTTCATGGAATCTGTGTGCTAGATAGGATAACCTATCCTTTGACATGCCAAGTACTCCTTGGAAAGTGGCAGCACAAACAGGCACTAGTTTACCATTCCTTTTTCTAGTTATATACTTCATCACTGTTTCTTCCTTTTTGCATTCTGGTTTTCCACAATTCTGTGCTGTTGTTGTTGTGGTCTTCAGTCCAAAGACTGTTTTGATGTAGCTCTCCAAGCTACACTGTCCTGTACAGGGTTCTTCATCCCCCAGTGGCTACTGCAACCTACATCCTACTGAATTTAATTCCCTCGGCTTAACCTGATTTAATTCAGCTGTGTTTGATTATTCCTGTTTTAATTTGGGTGATATTCATGTGCCATCATCTTTTCAAGACAATGTCCATTCTGTTGAAATGCTCGTCCAAGTCCCTTGCTGTCTCTGACAGAATTACAATGTCATCGGCAAACCTCAAAGTTTTTATTTCTTCTCCCTGAGCTTTAATTTCTACTCCAAATTTTTCTTTGGTTCCCTTTACTGCTTGTTAAGTGTACATATTGAATAACATAAGGGATAGGTTACAGCCATGTCTCATTCCCTTTTCAACCACAGCTTCCCTTTCATGCTCCTCGACTCTTGTAACTGCCACCTGTTTTGTGTACAAGTTGGAAGTAGTCTTTTGCTCACGGTATTTTACCCTGCTACCCTCAGCATTTCAAAGAGGTTATTCCAGTCAACATTGTCAAAAGTTTTCTCCAAGTCTACAAATGCTATAAACATAGGTTTGCCTTTTCTTAACCTATTTTGTATGATAAGTCGTACGGTCAGTATTGCCTCACATGCTCCTAAAGTTTCCCGGAATTCAAACTGTTCTTCCCCAAGGTTGGCTTCTACCAGTTTTTCCATTCTTCTTCTGTAAAGAATTTGTGTTAGTACAGGGTGTACATAAAGTCCGAGAACACTTTCAATTATTTATTGCACAAGAACCAAACATTGTACAGATGTGATACATATGTCATTTCGAAGAGAAGCCCTGAAAGTTTTTTCATGTATACCACCACAGCATAGTTTGGTAGTTTGCTGATAGTCAATGCTAGTCGCAAACATGGCAAGTTCAGGTGCAGAGCGAGCTTTCTGTGTGTTGGAGTTCGACAAAAACACCAGATCTCACTCCATGTGACATTTTTCTGTGGGGACACATTAAAGATCTGGCGTATGTACCACCTCTACCACGTGATGTAGCAGAGCTCTAGGAGAGAATACAGGGAGAGACTGTCACAGTTGACGATGCCGTGCTGGGACGAGTATGGCAAAAATTAGATCACCGTATTGACCTGTGCCAGGTCACTCATGGTTCGAATATCGAATGTTGGGGGGGGGGGGGGGGGGGGGGAGGACTTTCAGTGCTTCGCATCCACATCTGCAAAGTGTTTAGTTCTTGTGCAATAAAGAATTTAAAGTGTTCCTGGACGTAACGTACACACTGTATTTTGCAACCATTACTTATTAAAGTAATAGTTTGGTAAGATTCACACCGGTCAGCATCTGCCTTCTATGGAATTGGAATTATATTCTTTCTGAAGCCTGAGGGTATTTCACCTGTTTCATGAATCTTGCTCACCAAGTGAAAAAGTTTTCATGTCTGGCTTTCTCAAGGCTATCAGTAGTTCTAACAGAATGTTGTTTAGTCCAGGGGCCATGTTTTCTCTTAGGTCTTTCAGTGCTCTGTCAAATTCTTCTCACAATATCATATCTCCCATATCATGTTCATCTATGTCCTCGTCCGTTTCTATAATACAGCCCTCAAATACATCTCCCCTGTGTAGGCTCTCTATGTACTCATTCCACCTTTCAGCTTTCCCTTCTTTGCTTAGGGCTTGATTTCCACTGTGCTCTTGATATTCATACAATTATTTTTTCTCCAAAGGCCTCCTTAATTTTCCTGTAGACTGTTTCTATCTTTCCCCTAGTTATATATACCTGTAAATCCTTACATTTGTTCTCCATCCATTCCTGCTTAGCTATTTTCCATTTCCTGTCAATCTCATTTTTTAGACATTTTTATTTCCTTACACTTGCTTTATTTACCGCATTTTTTATATTTTCTCCTTTCATGAATTATATTCAATATCTCGTGCATTACCCAAGTATTTCTACGAGGCCTTGTCTTTTTACCTATTTGAACCTCTGCTGCCTTCACTATTTTGTCTCTTAAAGCTACCCATTCATCTTCTACTGTATTCCTTTCCCCTGTTCTAGTCATCTGTTGCCTAATGCTCCCTCTGAAACTCTTAATAACTTCTGGCTCTTTCAACTTATCCAGGTCCCATCTCCTTAATTTCCTACCTTTTTGCAATTTATTCAGTTCCAATCGACATTTCATAGCCAACAAATCTGCCCTTGTAAATGCCTTACACTATGTAATCTGGTTCCAAAATCTCTGTCTTACTCTGTGCTGAGGTGAAGAAATATTAACATAAACTTGTATTGATCCATTTTATGTAATAATGTCATGTCATGATGAAAATGGGAAATATCTTCGTTGCGGACCTCAGCAGCTTTGCATTCTTTCATTCATTTAGCTTCTGAAGGGGAAACCTCAAGTCCATGATTGCATTTAATGATAGGTTCCTTCTAACACTTTTTGCTTTGTTTTTTAGGTCAATGCAATCTCTTCTTGAATTGGAATTTTCTTCCATCAGAACATTCTTTGAACTGTATACCATTTTCAGAATCACAAGAATCATCATACATTCTGCTTCGGCTTGCAATACTTCTTTGTAGATGTACACATGAGCATCAAGTGAATACTTCTTTAAAAGTAAACTGCAGGTATTTCTACAACAATGAAGTCTGGCTACAACTCTATTCCCACCAAATATCATAATGGCAATGAGTAACATCACTTAAAGCAGCCTGCATTCTCCATTATTGTTAATTGCTTGCTGTGGAAATAGAGCAAAGGCACTAGAGAGTACTTATATTGCATCTGTCGACTTTTGCTGTAGCTCTAAGAATGCATATATCATGTTTTGCTAAAAATCTCGTGATTTGGATTGTTCATACACACTTCAATACCCCCCAGGGGCTCAGCATTCATTTGCTGAGTACGGGCTTGGCGACCCCGGGGTCCTGAGCTGGGGACTGGTCTGCGCCGCCAGTCTCCTGTCACCGTAACCCCCGGACATGCTTCAGCGACCACCGTATGGCGCGGCGGTGGAATGTTGTGTGCTGCGGGGAATGGTAATCTTGGCTTGACCGCCTGGATTGCAAGGAAGGCCAACCTCTATTAAAAACCCCTCAATCTTACGGTGTGCTCCGCGCCTATGAGATGCATGGCTGTTGGGGTGGAACAGTCGCAAGCAGGCAACCTCTGGGGCACCTGCCGCACCCCGGTTGTATACGGCTAACTCAGGCACACGGGGCTCTGTCTGAGCGGACCTTTAGTTCCCTAGCTGCTCGTGGGACCGCAATGGACCCTTCGACCTCTACATTTCCCCCTACCAGTGGATTGGGTGGGCCACTGGTAGGAAAACACACCCCATCGAAAAAGCGACTTCGTGCTGCGAGTCCTCCCGCTCATGGTGTTGCTAGAGATTTATCAGACTGTCGTAACAGAGCACATGCTGATAATCAGAATGTGTTTTTGATTATTAAACAGAAGGAGGGTAGTTTTGAGAGGGTTTCTCCCTTTTACATCCACAAGGGTCTTGAGGGAATTGCAGGTACACTGAAATCTGTTAAGCGACTGCACAATGGTACTCTGTTAGTTGAGACTTCTAGTTCCCGTCAAGTCACTTCTCTTCGGAAAGCAACCTGTCTCGGAGAGTACGCTATCGAGACCGAGCTCCACTCCACTTTGAATTATAGTAAGGGTGTTGTGACATGTAGGGACTTGGTGGATATCTCCACAGATGAGTTAAAATCTGAGTAGGCTGACGAAGGTATTGTTGACGTGCAGCATATTATGAAACGAGTCGATGGGGACCTGGTCAAATCCGACTCGTTTATTCTCACGTTCAGTTGTCCGAGACTCCCAGAGCATGTTAAAGCGGGGTTCTTACGTTTGCCAGTACGACCATATTTCCCCAACCCAATGCGCTGTTTTAAATGTCAGTGCTTTGGGCTTACGACGTTGGGGTGCAATGGGATAGCCACTTGTGGTAAATGTGGTCAGCCTGCCCATGAAGGAGCCGATTGTTCATCGCCTGTGAAGTGCGTGAATTGCTCTGGGAGTCACCCTGTCTGGAGCCGGGTCTGCCCTATATATCTCGACGAACGGAAGATCCAGGAGATCAAAACATCTAAGCGCATTCCCTATGGTGAGGCCAAGAAGCTCTTTAAGGCCATGCAACCTCCTGTGTTTACGACATCTTTCACTTCCGCTCTGAAAAAACCGGTCCAAATGGCCACTGTTGCTACGCAAACGGAGGTTGCTAGTGTTAGCGCTAATACCTGCGTTTGCCAGTGCACTTGTGCTGCTGCGGTTGTTTTGAAACCTGCGGCTCTCCCTGCAACGTCGGACAAGGCCGTGGTTGCTGACATTGGGGTACTTCCTGCCTCTTCCCATATGGCGCCTTCTGCCCAGGCGAGTAAAGCTCCAACTGCTGACAAGGCTCTGCATTCTAAGCCCCCCAAAACAAAGACGCCGAAGGTGAAGGTTTTGCCACCTGAGGAGACTGGTCAGGGTCGGTCCGATGACGAGGCCATCGTACTGTCTGACATCTCCCATGGGTCGTCATCGGAGCTGATGGACATTGATGTCGACCGGGGGCAATCTTCTCGCCCCAGGAATAAATCTCCGGCCAGTACGGGCTCTCCTTCAAAACACAGAGGCAGGGTGAAAGTTCAGCCACCCTGATCACTGGCTCCCATATTACAGTGGAACCTGAATGGGTTCAGGACGCATGTGGCCGAATTACAACTCCTTGTACGAGAGTGCCCTTTGTGCTTATGTCTCCAAGAGACACATTTTCGGGCCACTGATGCTCCTTCTTTACGGGGCTATACCGTACATCGGAAAGATGATCTGACGGGGGGAAAGGGCAAAGGGTGGTGTTGCGGTTTTTGTCCGTGACATGCACCCGTCCTCTGAGCTCCCTCTCGTTACAGACTTGCAAGCAGTTGCTGTTGTCCTTCTTGTGGGTCGGAGGCTCACGGTCTGTTCACTTTACTTACCACCTCAGGATGCGATAGACTCTGAGGCTCTCGCAGATCTTATTAGCCAACTCCCCCGCCCATTTCTTCTTCTGGGGGACTTCAATGCCCATAATGTCTTATGGGGCTCTTCGACTACTTGCCCCAGAGGTCGCATTCTGGAACGCCTCATGATGTCTGAAGAACTGTGCATCCTCAACTCTGGTGCTCCCACTCATTTCTGTACTGCTTCTGGGTCGTCATCAGCTATTGACCTTTCCTTTTGCTCTCCAGCACTCGCGGATTCTGCTCTGTGGGAGGTTGCTGCTGACCTCCATTCTAGTGACCACTTCCCCCTTTGGATTCGCCTCCTGGATGAGGCTATGGCATTACCAGTGCCACCCCGGTGACACCTCTGCCGAGCTGACTGGACACTTTTCAGCCAACTGTCTGTTTTGGAACACCGTGCCAGCGTCCACGAATGGGTAGACCGTGTTACAGCCATGATCTCCCACGCTGCTGAATTGTCAATCCCCGGTCATCTGGTCATCCCAAGAGGCGTCCTGTCCCTTGGTGGACCACTGAGTGCCGCTCAGCCATCCGAGCCCGCCGTGCAGCTCTGCGCCGCTTCAAGTGCCGTCTTTCAGCTGACAATCTTGCGGCCTTTCGGGTGGCAAGGGCCAAAGCGCGGCGAGTGATTAAAGAGAGCAAACAACGGTCATGGCAATCGTTCTTGAACTCCATCTCCCGCTCCACTAGTTCTACGAAAGTATGGGAAGCCATCAGGAGGATTTCCGGGAAAATCGGCCATCTACCTGTCACGGCATTGCTGCATCAGGGAAGTCTTCTCACGGCGCCGAGAGACATTGCCCAGACACTGGCCATGCATTTTGCGGCATCTACTGCCACTATTAACTGTGATCCAGATTTCTGCCACTACCGCACTGCCATCGAGAGGGGTCACTTGGACTTCCGGTCTCCAAATTCTGAACCCTACAACTGCCCCTTCACAATGTGGGAACTGGATTCGGCGCTGTCTGTGGCTCATGATACTGTGCCTGGTCATGATCAAATCCGGTACAGCATGCTGCAGCACTTGTTACTGCCTTCCAAGGAAGTTCTCCTGAATTGTTTTAATATCATATGGTTATCCGGCACGTACCCTCACTCGTGGAGGGAGGCGATTTTGATTCCCCTCCTCAAGCCGGGAAAGGACCGAACGCATCTCAGTAGTTATCGGAGTATTGCTTTGACGAGCTGTGTCGGGAAGACGTTGGAACGCATGGTCAACCATCGCCTGGTTTGGCTGCTCGAGACCAGGCAGCTCCTTAGCCCCTCTCAGTGTGGCTTTTGGAGATGTCGATCAACTATAGACAACTTGACCCTGCTTGAGGCGGCCGTCCAGCAGGCCTTCCTACGTAACCATCATTGTCTAGGTGTATTCTTTGATATTAATAAGGCGTATGACACTACTTGGCGCCGCCTTATCCTCAATCAACTCCATCAGTGGGGCTTTCGTGGCCGTCTCCCCATCTTCATTCGGTCCTTTCTTTCCCGCCGCCTCTTTCGATATTGGGTTGGTACTGTGTTTTCTGATTTGTACGTGCAGGAGAATGGTGTTCCTCAGGGAAGCGTTTTAAGTGTCACCCTCTTTGCCGTCACCATTAACAGTATCGCGTCCACAATCCGGAGTCCTGCCCAGTGCTCCTTGTTTGTGGACGATTTTGCTGTTTTCTGTTCTTCCTCTAGTCTTGTCACTGCTAGTCGGCAGTTGCAGCTTATGTTAAAGCAATTAGAGGCATGGACTGCGAAGACAGGTTTTACCTTTTCTGCAGACAAATGTGTGTGTGTGTGTGTGTGTGTGTGTGTGTGTGTGTGTGTGTGTGTGTGTGTGTGTGTGTGTGTGTTTTCATTTTAATCGTTCTCGACGTCTTTTTACCTCCCCTGAATTGCGTCTGAGGGACACCATACTTCCTTTTAGAGACACTGTGAGGTTCCTGGGCCTCACTTTTGATTCCAAGTTGTCGTGGTTGCCTCACCTTAAAGACCTCAAGATGCGGGCCCTGAAGGCACTGAATATTTTGAAGTGTCTGAGCCATCGGTCCTGGGGAGCAGATCGGGCGCGTCTGCTGCAATTTTATAGGGCTTTCGTCCGATCACGTCTTGACTATGGTTGCACGTGTATGGGTCCGCAAGGCCTTCGTATCTGAAGATTCTTGACGCAGTACACCATGAGGGTATCAGGCTGGCCACTGGTACGTTCCGTACTAGTCCCATCCCCAGCCTGTGTGCTGAGGCAGGGGAACCGCCGCTCGCCATCCGGCGGAAACTCCTCATGGTGCGGCGGGTGTGTCAATTCCTTGCCTGTCCTACCTCCACTGCGTACCCTGCCATTGCCCGACCGCCTATGGAACGTCTCTTTTCCAGTCGTCCCAGGGCAACGAGACCATTTGGGATTCGTGCCAAGCATTTGCTTGCGTCCCTTGGTGTGGAGCGTGTGGCCCCCCAACGACTGGGTTTTACTCGTCTCCCTCCCTGGTTGCTCCAGAGGCCCAGCGTCCTTTTAGACTTGTCGGAGTACCGGAGGAGCTGCACTCCTGAGTTTGTTTTTACCTCCTTATTTTCCAATATTTTACACCAGCATCCGGACCATGTACCAGTATTTACGGATGGCTCTAAACCGGGGGACTCTGTTCGTTGTGCTGTTGTTTTCCCTGATCGAGTCGTCAAGTTATGGCTTCCTGCGGCGTTTACCATCTTTGATGCCGAATTGTTTGCGATCCTGCGGGCATTGGAGCAGATGAGATGTGTTCCCAGTCGTAAGTTCCTCATCTGTTCTGACTCCCTTAGTGCCCTTCAGACCATTCAACACTTGTACCCAGCGGATACGTTCGTCCAGAACATCCATGATGCCCTACTCCACCTGCAACGGCAGGGGAAGGAGGTTTCTTTCTGCTGGGTGCCGGGGCATGTGGGTATTAGGGGCAACGAACTGGCGGATGTGGCTGCCAAAGATGCATGTTCCTTCCCTCACGTTGTTGAATGTGCCGTCCCCCTCCATGCTGTTACCTCCCTCCTGCGTTTTCGTGTTTTGCGTAAATGGGAAGAGGAGTGGCTGATAGTCGGTGACAATAAGCTGCGTCTGGTCAAGGCCACCACGCGGCCATGGCGTACGTCCTACCAGTCATGCAGGCGGGATGAGGTTCTCCTCACTCGCCTCCGCATCAGGCACAGTGCCTTCACACATGGTTTTTTACTCCGGCGGGAGGATCCCCCAATCTGCAGTGCTTGTGGCGTCCAGATTACTGTCCGCCACATTTTACTTGACTGTCTTTTATTCTCTGACCAGAGGGCGGTGGTTTCTTTGCCACCGGATTTGCCCTCTATTTTGCAAGACGACGCAACGTCTGTGGTTAAGGTTTTACGGTTTTGTGTCCTGTCCAATTTGTTGCCTCGGATTTTAGGGAGAGGGTTTTAATGTGCTGCTGGATGACTGGCTCACCCAGATTTTAGGTAAGAGGTCCACTAGTCACGAATACCTCCTTGTTTCCCTTCGGTTTCTGTCCTCCCTTCCTTGTGTTTCCTTTCCTTTTTTAGTTCATTCCTTCTCCTCTTGTTTTGCCTCTGTATGTGAGGATTTGGAACTGCGTCAGGTCTGTGTCTTTTAGCTGTTCCCCTTGTTCGCTGTCCGTCTTAGTCCCTTCACTGCATGTGTTCCTGTTTTTCTGCGTTTGGGCGCTGATGACCCCGCTGTTTAGCGCCCGTAAACCTCAAACACACACACACACACACACACACACTCTTCAATAGTAGACTTTTGCTGAAATTGGATCAGGGGTTGATGTAAAATGTCAACATTATTCCATTACCCTGTCTGATACAATTTTGAAATTTTTTGCCTATATTGAGCTTTGAAAAAATGCTCCTCAGTTAGATTGGAAATGAAATGAAATGAAATGAAATGAAATGAAGTCCCATGCTTCTTTACAGAGCGTAGGGGAACGATGCGGGAGACCCGCACCGCCTTACTAGGCAAGATCCTAATGGAGGTGGTTTGCCGTTGCCTTCCTCCGACCGTAATGGGAATGAATGATGATGATGAAGACAACACAACAACACCCAGTCATCTCGGGGCAGGAAAAATCCCTGACCCCGCCGGGAATCGAACCCGGGACCCCGTGCTGGGAAGCGAGAACACTACCGCGAGACCACGAGAGGCGGACCCTCAGTTAGATTAGGAAACACTAAAAGTAATGGATGAGTTCAGCCATTTGAGCAACAAATTAATTGACAATAGCCAAAAGTAGAGAGCATGTATAATATAGACTGGCAGTAGCAATAGAAGTGTTTCTGAAAGAGAGAAATTTTGTAACATCGAATGTTAATTACCGTGTTAAGAAGTCTTTACTGGAGTCATTCATATTGAGTGTATCCTTGTCTGGAAGTAAAACATGAATGAAGATTTGTTCAAACAAGAAGAGGAAAGCAGCTTTTGAAACGTGGTGCTAAAGAAGAATGCTGGAGATTATATGGGTATATCGAATAAATAATGAGGTGATACTGAACTTAATTTGAGAAAAAAGAAATTTATGGGACAACTTGAAGAAACGGATAGCTTGGTATGGTGCATCCTGAAGCATCAAGGGATCCATAGTCTGGTGGAAGGATGTGTGGGCCAAAAAGTCTAGTGAGACCAAAGCTAGAATACGGTACACAGGTTCAAATTGATGTGGGTTGCAGTAGTTATGCAGAGATAAGAATGCATGTTGATGATAGACCAGCGTGGAGAGATGCATCAGATCAGTCTTCAGACTCAAGAACACAGCAGCAGTTGTAATTAGCTGATGATGTAGTTTTCTTTTGGCTTGGTATTCTTTTATATTTTCTTTCATAATTTCTCTTTTTATAACTTCCATTGCATATCCATTGTTGTTATGCCACTGTTAGTTTTATAATTTCTATTTAATTCAACTTTAGTTAAACTGTGTATGAGCATTTACAAATATGCTCTCATGCGCACTTAGCCCCAGTGACAATAAGTGAAAACTCTCAAGACAGAAAATTCAGACAAAACCAACAACTGAGCCAGACGGGAAACCCAAGAAGAGTTATATATTCTCTGCAAAAGTCTCTGATTAAATGAATCGGATCATAGTGTTGACTGTAGTTATTCAAATAGTGTTTTTATGATTGTTATGTAAATTTCCCAAATAAATTTGCTTCTGCAGATTGCACTGTGTTTAATTGTTTGATTAAAAGTATGTCAGCTAACAGGTTAAATTTAATTAAAAAATAATCTTTAGTTACATAACGTAACAAAATTGTAGATGTATAGGTGTTTTTAGGCTTTGTCTCAGTAAAGAATGAACAAGGACATACACCAGGGTCCAGAAGTATGAAGTATGTGCTGAATGTTTTGTAGCCAGGGTTCTGGAAATTGGGGAATAGCAGGGAATTTAAAGTGTGCCAGGGAAATTTGAAAGAAATACTGGAAGAATCTCATTTTTGTGTCAGTAAATGAAATCATTTGTTCACTGAGATGTCATGCATCATCACTGGGCGCAGCTGAGTATGTGTGCCGTTTCCCTACTCCCTCATTCTTACTGAATCTTCCCTTTCTACCACTCCCCTCAGCTTGCAGTCAGTGCTGCCACCACTTCTTGCCGTTAGCCTAGCAGCTGCCGATGCGAGGCAGAAAGGTGAGAGAAGTGGTTTGCTAGTCTCTGATTCTCAGAGACCGTTGATGCAGTGGCCAGAGACGGCAGTCATGAGTGCTTGAGTTGTGTCTGAGTGATTGTGTGAATGTGTGTGTGCTCTCATTTTCTGACAAAAGCTATGGCCAAAAACTGTGATTCTTTCCTATGTGCCTGTCTGCAGCTCAGCAATCATATTTATGGTGAGTTGCTACCTATCCTCATCAGTATTGATTCTCGGAGTATTCACACAGGTTGTCTGTTGCTTTGATCACTGCAGTCTCATTTCATCAACATGGTGTCTGAGGCATGTGAATGCCTGGCCACACAAGTGAACTTCCATGACAGACCAAAACCACAGGCTAATTCTGGGAGTATCTCTAACGGATCGGGCCTGCCGATCTGAGGCCCATCATTTCCCACTAATGTGCTGAGCCCTGCCAATCAGATCTAGTCTCACTGATCTGCCTGCAGGTCAGCTCTGTTTGTGTGCAGTGTAATACAGTGGATTTTGCAGTTTATCCATGTACCGAGGAGTGTGGTGCTTCCCAGCGGGCCGGGGCCGTGGATGATGAATTTCAGGAATTGTGACTGGCTCATTGCAAGTACATTGCACAGTGTGGCATTTTATAGACATTTTATTTATTCTAGTACATTTTGGCACTTTGAAAGTAGTTTACACATTAGAAAGAATGGATGATAAGAAGAAAACAGTGGCAGTCGCTGGCAGTTTTTATGCTATGTACTCACGTATTTCTTGAAAGAAAAACCACACAATACCTGTAAAATAATAGACATAACACAGAGGGTAATAACCGACAATAACGAACGTAGTAGAAGTAACGTTTTATTGGCAGTCACCTATAGTGTTGGTTTACACAACTCTTCGCTGCCCACTTTTTTTCTGAGGTTATTTCTGAAATCGGTGAAGTATTTTAAATATGTCTTGCGACTGTAACAAAATGCATATTTTTGTCTCCAAATGCATTTTGTTTTATTGAAATAAAATAACACCAGTGATCTTAATGAAACATATATATCATTTGGCTTGTTTTCTCCATCTAAAAACAGTTCATTACAAAAGATGTTTATGCTGATACTTAAGATTTCTACTTACACGTTTAGAAATACAAAAGTCCTTACATTTTTTTGTTGGCTTATGTCTTTACTTACCCTTGAGATGACAAAACTTGTCGTGTAAAAATGCTAAAACTAGTCATGAAATCGGGGAAGTGTCGGGAAATTTCGCTTGGGGAAACTTGAGGCAACCCTGGTAGCATTAGGTAGCCAAGTCAACTTTTGAGAAGATCCAGATAGATCTAACTAGCAGCATTTAAAAACGCAAGTCATTGGACTCCTGTTTATATTAATTAAAATTTGCTGGTAATAAGTAGGTTTTGAATATCAGATTAAAATGAATGTTTTACATCAGTATGTTTTATACTGATATAAAATTGTATGTAGAACTAGTTAATTATGTATCAAATGGAACTTTGGTGGTGGTGGTAGTAGTACTGAGTGATTAAACCTGGGCAACTCCATTGCTTTTGTTTATAGAAATAAGTAAGTAAATAAATAGAATGGGCCAGATTTTAGTCTGAAAATTATGTAGTGCATAAAAGGTCATGTCCTGACTAACCGAAATGTAAACTACACATCTTGGCCACATATAGTTGTGTGTGCTTTCCTGTTGTTGTGTACTTGTTAGTCTCATTTGTTTCCCTCTCTTCCTTGCAACAGAGTCTACTAGAGATTGGTGTGCTGTGGGGAAATGCTGCTGCTTGTGGCTATTATTTCTTCAAAATTAACCCGATTGCTGGATACATTTTCATTCCATACATGGCATGGCTCACACTTGCTACAGCTCTGACTTACCGTGTTTGGAGAGATAATTCCAAGGAAAAGGAAGCCAAAGACTAAATGTTTCCAATTGTAATCACAGACATGGCTTGCAAGCAAGACTGCATCAGCATGTAATATAAATTTGTGATTGCTCTCATTTTCATTGTCAGAGTTCATGTTATTTGTACTGTGAAATATTTAGAATAGTTGTAATTTTAGAAACACCTATGCAATGTAATGTTGTTGTGCCTTTATATATGAATTGTTGTATTGTTGTGGTTACTACAGAATATCTAAAAATTCAAAATATATTTTGTAAACAATTTTTCTTTGTTGGCCCTTTTATCAGTACAAAATCTACATGGTTAAATACGTAAAAATTTCATTGACCTAATGTGTTCCAAGAGCACTGTAAAACAGTAGTAGTACAATTTTCAGTACAATTAGCTGAATTATCAGTACCTGAAATAACACCAAGCCTTTCAAATACAAATGATTGCACTTAATCCTGGAGTGGTCACGTGGCATCTGACAGACGCTAGCTGCACTGCATTCACTCACTGTTCAACCGATACTCTGGCAGACGTGCGGTACCATCTTCTTTTCAATTTACTAAATACAGACATATTCAGCTCATCAATATCACATTAGTCGCTGTAGTGTGTTGGAGAGAAGAGACTGTTTCCAGAGCTGCATCACTGAAGTCTACGACGCCATGCGATCTTTGCCATTCAGATCCAACATGAGTTTGTGGAAGACCTACAATTTGGAAAGTGAACATCATAGGGAAATTGTACTCCAACTGTTGCTCAAGGAAAATGATGAATCAGATGATGAGTTTGATATTTACATTGATGTGGAAGAAGACAATGTGGAAACAAGAGAAGATGATTCAAACACTGAGCAAGATGCGGACTCCAGTGAGAGCGACAGTGATGATCATGTTGACAAATGTTTTCTAGGAAGAAACAAATCCACAAAATGGTCAAAAACATGTCCCCCCTCAAAAATGTTCGTACTCTATGACAAAACATTGTCACTCATTTACCAGGAGTGAAAGGAGCCACTAAGAATGCCAGAACATCGATGGAATTTTGGGAATTATTTTTCAATGGTGAATCACTGTCTAGTATTGTTGATCACACAAATAAAAAGATTTTTGCAGTACATAAAATTATTCCAGAGAAAGGGTTGCTCAACTGACAGACGTATCTGAAGTAAAAGCTCTGTTAGGAGTATTGTATTTATGTGCTGCAACAGAAGATAACCATACTAACACCCAAGATATATGGACAGCCAATAAAATGGAAATTGAGTTATGTCTTCTTATAATGACTGAAAAATGATTTAGTTTCCAATTGTATTGCTGAGGATTGACAACAAGGATACTAGAGAGGAAAGGAAGAAGGTGGATAATTTAGCCCCCATACGTGAGGTGTTTTCTTCCTTTGTGGAAAACTAAAAATGCTTACTCTGTTGGAGAATACTGTACTATTGATAAAAAGCTGGAAGCTTTCAGGGGCAAGTGTTTCTTCAGGCATTACATCCCTAGCAAACGAAATACGTATGGGCTGAAAACATTTGCTTTGGTGGATGCTAGGATGTGTTACACAGCCAACCTGGAAATTTACACTGGTAAGCAGCCTATAGGGCCATTTGCAGTTAGCAACAAACCAACAGATGTTGTGAAATGTCTCACTAATGAGATCTCAGGAACTGGATGTAATATAACTGTAGACAATTGGTTCACATCATTAGAATTAGCTGATTACTTGCTTCAGAAGAATCTTACTCTGGTTGGAACTATGAGGAAGAATAAACTTGAGATTCTGCCAGAGTTTACGCAAACAAGAAACACGGAAATAAGCACAGCACTGTTTGGGTTTCAGAAAAACTCAACTCTAATGTCATATGTCGCCAAGAAAAACAAGACAGATCTGTTACTATCCACATCACGATAACACAATTGATGCCGCTTCTGGCAATAAGAAAAAGCCAGAAATGATAACATTTTATAATGCAACCAAATCAGGAGTTGATACTGTCGATCAGCTATGCGGTACCTACAATGTATCAAGAAAAGCCAACAGATGGCCAATGGTGATTTTTTTTATGCCATGATGAACATTGCAGGTATAAATGCGCAAATAATAAACCATGCAAATAACAGCAGTGGTGCAGTGAGTTTCTGAAACTTCCGGCATGTAATCTAGCTGACAATTACTTATGTCAATGTTCCCAGTACGTATCGTTGGCAAGAAATCTCAGACAAGATATTCAGAATCTTTTTCCAGATGCAGCCACTGTTCAACCCACAAAAGAGGACCAAAGCTCAAAAAGACAGAGATGCTGTGAATGTGGTTGTTCAAAAAACCGGTACGCCAAGTACAGATGTCGCAGCTGTAAGAAATTTTTGTGAATAGAACATGTGCAGCAAGTATGCGTTAACTGCTGAGAGTAATGCTCACTGAATGTGATATTTCTGTTATAATTTGTACAATGCAATTAACTTGCAACGTTTCCATACAAGGACTGTAATGCAATTTTTTGAAAAGTGTATGATAGATTTTCACCTTTGTGATGAAAGGCACTAAAAGTTATGTAATGTGACAGTCAGCAGTTTTGTGAAGCACATTTATACTTAAAAATAAGAAAAATAAAATATTTTCCATTGGTCACAATGTACTCATCTCTTTTCTAGTACTTGATTAGTGCTTTTATAAATATAAACTGGAACAGATTGAACTAAATGTACATTGTTGGTGCAATAATGCTTATGGTGTCTGTGGGATGCCGCACAACCCACAATGAAACAATATTCTGTGTGACCACTGCAGGGTTTAATATCAGTCCAGTCTACTCTGAGCAAAATTTTTTTGATTTCTGCAATGTGTGCCCTTTTTTTTCCACATCCGCTCCATACGTCTACTCCTGGTTCCTCCTCAAACTAACTTCAGTAGCCTCATTGTTTGACATCATGGTAAGCATCACTTAAGCAGCCAGTGGTAAGTGACACTGAATCACAGTGCAACTCAAAATTTTTCCCATACATAAAGCTATGTTTGAGTGAATATTCGTGATTTGTCAGACAGAATCAAAGGTCCAACAGTTGATCAATCCTAAACATTTTATCAATAGTCATATTTAGAAAACTCTGCCCCTACATATTCAACTGTTGCCAAGTGGACAAATGAATTTAAATTTGCTCGGGAGAGCGTAGATGATGATACGTACAGTTGCTGGCCAAGATGTGTGTCTACTCCAGAAATCATTGCAAAAGTGCACAAAATGTTCATGGAGGATGACCGATTGATAGTGCGTGAAATTGCTCACACTTGCCAGATGTCATCTGAAAGAGTACACCACATTTTAACTGAAGAATTAGAAATGAAAAATTTATCTGCAAGATGGGTACTGCGACTATTGATGATGCCCGCACGCATGTGCCATCACCATGGCAAAATTACATGAACTAAGGTATAAATTATTGCCACACCCACCTTATTCACCTTATATGGCTCCATCAGACTTCCATCTCTTCCCAAAACTGAAAATTTTTCTTGGTGGATGAAGATTCACTTAAAACGAAGAATCGGTAGCAGAAGTTGACAACTATTTTGCAGGCCTGGAGGAAACTCATTTTCGAGATGGGATCAAGGCACTGGAACATCATTGGACCAAGTGCATTAATCTACAAAGAGACTACATTGAACAACAAAAAAAAGTTTCAGTGATGTAAGTACTTTTTTTCTATTCCATTCTGAGAACTTTTCAAACCACCCTTGTGCTTCAGATTTTGCACAATCTTGTAAAGTCTACATTCCTGTTTCTAGTTTCATGGGACTGGATAGGAGTTCTGTAAGCTAAAGTATTTATTTGTTTCTTTTTGTGGAAAGAAGACATGTTTTAATGTAATGGGAAGGTGCAGTCAAGATAAATATCATTAGTAACAGACTATGTCCATGAGTAAACAATGTATTTATTTTTATTAAAAGAGAGGAAGGAAACTTCGAAAAAAATTCTACATCAACAGGGATTAGAAAGACATTAAGACACATTAAAATCTCTTATAGGCTGTGCTATGGTGTATTCTTAGTTGAGATGTCAACAGCTGCCCAAGTAAGGAAACAGACTATCAAGTGCCAAATGCCTAAAAGTGCTTCATAAAAGGAAACGTCCATTATGGTCTGTAAATGTATGTTTTATTTGTTGTGCTCTTGACTAGTTTTGATTAAGGAGTCATACAACAAAACATATAAACTACAGAAATGTGAAATACATTATTTGTATACAGAGTTGGGAAGTAAAGCATCACTGGTAATGCTGTTACTAGTAACAGTTACTTTCCAAAGGTAATAGTAGTGTCATTATTGTTTCCATAAAGTAACTGTAATTGTAACTAAGTTACTTTTTCAGTAATGATTTAACAAGTAACAAAAGTGTTGTTACTTTCTCTATCACATTTAACATATTTTGTTGTGATCATCTTAAGACAGCATAATCCCTGCAATTTTTTGTCATCAGTCTTCTGGCTGGTTTGATGTGGCCTGGCACGAATTCCTCTCCTGTGCTAACCTCTTCTTCTCAGAGTAGCACTTGCAACCTATGTCCTCAATTATTTGCTGGATGTATTCCAATCTATGTCTTCCTCTACAGTTTTTGCCCTCTACAGCTTCCTCTAGTACCATGGAAGTCATTCCCTCATGTCTTAACAGATGTCCTATCATTCTGACTCTTCTCCTTATCAGTGTCTTCCACATTTTCCTTTCCTCTCCGATTCTGTGCAGAACATCGTCATTCCCTTATCAATGCACTTAATTTTCAACATTGGTCTGTAGCACCGCATCTCAAATGCTTCGATTCTTTTCTGTTCCAGTTTTCCCACTGTCCATGTTTCACCACCATACAATGCTGTACTCCAGACGTAGATTCTCGGAAATTTCTCCCCCAAATTAAGGACGATATTTGATACTACTAGACTTTTCTTGGACAGGAAAGCCATTTTTAACATTGCTAGTCTGCTTTTGATGTCCTCCTTGCTCCGTCCGTCATTGGCTATTTTACTGCCTAGGTAGCAGAATTTCTTAAATACATCTACTTCGGACCATCAATCCTGATGCTACGTTTCTCACTGTTCTAATTTTTACTACTTCTCATTACCTTCGTCTTTCTCTGATTTACTCTCAGTCCATACTCTGTGCTCATTAGACTGTTCATTCTGTTCAGCAGATCATGTAATTCTTCTTCACTTTCACTCAGGATAGCATTGTCATAAGTGAATCGTGTCATTGTTATCCTTTCACCTTTAATTTTAATTCCACTCCTGAACCTTTTGTTTCTTTCCATCATTTGCTTCCTCGCTGTACAGATGGAACAGCAGGGGTGAAAGGCTACATTCTTGTCTTACACCCTTTATAATACGAGCACTTTGTTCTTGGTCGTCCACTCTTATTATTCCCTCTTGGCTGTTGTATATGACCCATCTCTCCCTATAGCTTAGCCCTACTTATTTTCAGAATTTTGATCTTGCACCATTTTACATTGTCAGATGCGTTTTCCAGATTGACAAATCCTAAGAACGTGTTTTGATTTTTCTTCGGTCTTGCTTCCATTATTAACCGCAACGTCAGAATTGCCTCTCTCATGCCTTTACTTTTCCTAAAGCCAAACTGATCATCTAGCACATCCTCAAATTTCTTTTCCATTCTTCTGTATATTATTCTTGCAAACAACTTTGATGCATCACTGTTAAGCTGATTGCGCAATAATTCTTGCACTTGTCAGCTGTGGCCGTCTTCGGAATTGTGTGGATGATGCTTTTCCGAAAGTCGAACGATATATCTCTAGACTCGTACATTCTACACACCAATGTGAATAGTTGTTTTGTTGCCACATCCCCCAATGATTTTTGAAATTCTGATGGAATGTTATCTATCCCTGCTGCCTCATTTGATCTTAAGTTCTCCAAAGCTCTTTTAAATTCTGATTCTAATATTGGATCACCTCTCTCTTCTAAATCGACTGGTGTTTCTTCTTCTATCATATCAGACAAATCTTCCCCCTCATAGAGGTTTTCAGTGTGTTCTTTCCGCTTATCCACTCTTCCTTTGCATTAAACAGTGGAATTCCCGTTGCACTCTTAATGTTACCACCCTTGCTTTTAATGTCACCAAAGATTGTTTTGACTCTCCTGTATGCTGAGTCTGTCCTTCCGACAGTCATTTCTTTTTTGATGTCTTCACATTTTTCCTGTAGCCATTTCGTTTTAGCTTCCCTGCATTTTCTATTTATTTCATTCCACAGCGACTTATAATTCTGTATTCCTTAGCTTCCTGGAACATTTTTGTATTTCCTCCTTTCATCGATCAGTTGAATTATTTCTTCTGTTACCCATGGTTTCTTTGCATTTACCTTCTTTGTACGTATATTTTCCTTCCAACTTTTGTGATAGCCCTTTTTAGAGACATCCATTCCTCTTTAACTGTACTGCCCACTGAGCTAATCCTTATTGCTGTATCTACAGCATAAGAGAACTTCAACCGTGTATCATCATTCCTAAGTGCTTCCGTATCCCATTTCTTTGCATGTTGATTCTTCCAGACTAATATCTGGAACTTCAGCCTACTCTTCATCACTACTATATTGTGATCTGAGTCTATATCTGCTCCTGGGTATGCCTTACAATCCAGTATCTGATTTCGGAATCTCTGTTTGACCATGATGTAATCTAACTGAAATCTCCCCCGTCATCCAGCCTTTTCCAAGTCTACCTCCTCCTCTTGTGATTCTTGAACAGAGTATTCACTATTACTTGCTGAAACTTGTTACAGAACTCAATTAATCTTTCTCCTCTCTCATTCCTTGTCCCAGGCCCATATCTCCTGTAACCTTTTCCTCTACTCCTTCCCCTACAACTGCATTCCAAACCTCCATGACTATTAGATTTTCATTCCCCTTTACATACTGTATTACCTTTTCAATATCCTCATACACTTTCTCCCTGTCTTCATCTTCAGCTTGTGATGTCGACATGTATACCTGAACTATCGTTGTCAGTGTTGGTTTGCTGTCGATTCTGATAAGAACTACCCTGCCACTGAACTGTACAAAAAACAAATTGTGTTGATGCTTTCTGAAAACATTTGAATTCACTGTGGCTGCCAGTGACACATTTTCTTCACGCAGTCCACACCTTGTCATCAGTTTGTTTCTGCTCGTGGTTCTTCCTCACATCACTTGATCAACAATACGTCTGCTATTTATTAACTATTATCACTTGCGCATAATATTCCAGAACATACATAGGAAATATCTGATGTCTGACTTGTACTTTTTGTTGTTATTGCACCTAATTTTTGTTCATTTATTTATAACATTTTTATTTGAAAGTTATAAATGTAAAAAGAGTACATTGCAGTCACATGACATGTCTCACATGAATAACACTCAGTCTCCAATGTTACATTAATTTCCACATCTTTTTGGATGTGGAGGAGAAAACAGAGATACACATGCCTTGGCCAGCTTATGTTGAAGTGTTTGAATTTTTGACGCTGGATGGAGAAAATGATTCCTTTCTTTGCAAATTGTGCAATAATGGGGAAAAGAATACAAAGAAGTCAGAGCTTCACTGCAGCTTAAAAAAACCATGAACGAGTAAGTTTTTTGGTTGCTGTTAGCATTAGGTATTTAAATAAAAGAATGATTGATACCATTGTTTTATTTAAATAACATATATTCTCAATATTTATCACTTTTGTTTAGAGAGAACATTCACAGTTCATAAAACAAATTAAGAAAAATAAAGTATGAGGCACAAAAAGAAAGTGCAGCAATATCATTACAGGTTCAGACTCAAAACAAACAACACTTAAATCAAGGAGCAACCCTTAAACTTCACAATATGTAACCCAAAGCATGGTTGACAGAGCAGTCATTAAATTTATCATAGATACTGCTCAGCTATTCTGCCATTTAAAGATCTTGTACATCTGTGCTTGCCAAAGTCTCTGTGAGTTATGACAAGAAAAACTGCAAGAAAAGGATTAAATAGAGAGTTTGAGAGAATGAAAAGTCAAATTCAAGGAGAACTTGAGAAGGTGGATGTGGTGGCAACCACCCCAATGTATGGAGTGAAGGCAAAAGGTACTCTCATAAATCTCAAATACTTAGATTACATTAGTTTTATTTTATTTATTTACTTAGTCTGCTTTATAATTTAATGTGGAAATGAATGCAGATCTCAGTAGCTTTCCTTGTGTTTTCAAGATCCATTGATACACTCCTGGAAATGGAAAAAAGAACACATTGACACCGGTGTGTCAGACCCACCATACTTGCTCCGGACACTGCGAGAGGGCTGTACAAGCAATGATCACACGCACGGCACAGCGGACACACCAGGACCCGCGGTGTTGGCCGTCGAATGGCGCTAGCTGCGCAGCATTTGTGCACCGCCGCCGTCAGTGTCAGCCAGTTTGCCGTGGCATACGGAGCTCCATCGCAGTCTTGAACACTGGTAGCATGCCGCGACAGTGTGGACGTGAACCGTATGTGCAGTTGACGGACTTTGAGCGAGGGCGTATAGTGGGCATGCGGGAGGCCGGGTGGACGTAGCGCCGAATTGCTCAACACGTGGGGCGTGAGGTCTCCACAGTACATCGATGTTGTCGCCAGTGGTCGGCGGAAGGTGCACGTGCCCGTCGACCTGGGACCGGACCGCAGCGACGCACGGATGCACGCCAAGACCGTAGGATCCTACGCAGTGCCGTAGGGGACCGCACCGCCACTTCCCAGCAAATTAGGGACACTGTTGCTCCTGGGGTATCGGCGAGGACCATTCGCAACCGTCTCCATGAAGCTGGGCTACGGTCCCGCACACCGTTAGGCCGTCTTCCGCTCACGCCCCAACATCGTGCAGCCCGCCTCCAGTGGTGTCGCGACAGGCGTGAATGGAGGGACGAATGGAGACGTGTCGTCTTCAGCGATGAGAGTCGCTTCTGCCTTGGTGCCAATGATGGTCGTATGCGTGTTTGGCGCCGTGCAGGTGAGCGCCACAATCAGGACTGCATACGACCGAGGCACACAGGGCCAACACCCGGCATCATGGTGTGGGGAGCGATCTCCTACACTGGCCGTACACCACTGGTGATCGTCGAGGGGACACTGAATAGTGCACGGTACATCCAAACTGTCATCGAACCCATCGTTCTACCATTCCTAGACCGGCAAGGGAACTTGCTGTTCCAACAGGACAATGCACGTCCGCATGTATCCCGTGCCACCCAACGTGCTCTAGAAGGTGTAAAAGTCAACTACCCTGGCCAGCAAGATCTCCGGATCTGTCCCCCATTGAGCATGTTTGGGACTGGATGAAGCGTCGTCTCACGCGGTTTGCACGTCCAGCACGAACGCTGGTCCAACTGAGGCGCCAGGTGGAAATGGCATGGCAAGCCGTTCCACAGGACTACATCCAGCATCTCTACGATCGTCTCCATGGGAGAATAGCAGCCTGCATTGCTGCGAAAGGTGGATATACACTGTACTAGTGCCGACATTGTGCATGCTCTGTTGCCTGTGTCTATGTGCCTGTGGTTCTGTCAGTGTGATCATGTGATGTATCTGACCCCAGGAATGTGTCAATAAAGTTTCCCCTTCCTGGGACAATGAATTCACGGTGTTCTTATTTCAATTTCCAGGAGTGTATTTCCACTATATTGTATCTTTTTGTTTCAGAGCTTCATTGCAAAAACTGATCACTGGCTTCATCCAGTCACATTGAAAAGAAACATGGCAGTCAAATGAAGCTATATTGTTCCAGAGATCTTTTCAAGTCCCAGATATCTATGATGTATATATGTGGACTGAAGTGATGAATGAAAATTTTTACCATGGGCAGGGTTCGAACCCAGGTCTCCTGGTCACAAGGCAGATGTGCTAACTCCTAAGCCACCTCGGCACAGTGGCTTTGCACAACTGCACAGTATTTCCTAGCACTCATCTCTGCAATGTTGTTTGAATTTAGGGAGAATACCAAATGGGCTGAGGCATGAATGGGAATGTGGATTGAGGAGGGAGGCATGCTAGGATAGTCCGTGCAGTTGTGCAAAGCCACTGTGCGGGGGGGGGGGGGGGGGGGTGTAGTGGTTAATCTTGGTAGAAATTTTCATTCGTTGCTTCAGTCTGCATTTATGCTTCAAAAATGGAAATTTTCACTTGTAGACATGTGAAAGTAGGGCATACATATGATGCTTTGGCCAAGGAAATAATAACTCATTGTTAGAATGTCGGATACAAAATTAACGTGTGCAGCACCACAACAGACAAGGACACAAACTTTTACAGGGCTTTTAGGTTGTTCTGGAGGCAAAGTACAACTGATGAACAAGAAGACGAGCTGACAGTATACAGACCTTTATTGATACAATTCGTCCAGGGCTGCAGAAGAGACTGGGACATGCATTTGAAAATAAATATCTAATCCTCAAGACACTGCCACAGAACTAGTAAAAGTACTCAAGGAAGAGAAGAAAATTTTTTGTGTGTTGAGAGACAAGATACACTTACTTCATGTGCTCACCAGGATCCTGAACAATTTTTACTATTTTATTCAACATATGTATTCAACAAGCCAGTGTGTTTCCCACAGTCAAAACCTTCTTTGTTAAATTTAATTAACACATACCAACTATTGCATCTGAAGAGAGAGTTTTCAGTATAACGGCACTGTGTTGAGGGCAATGAGGGGCAAATTAGGAGATGTGTAATATTTGAAAAACATTTTGTTGAAAATGAACAAGGAGATCAATTGAGATGCACTGAGACAGAAGAGGCCGTGGACAATGTATTTAATTACTGATTGACATTAATGCTTGTTTCCTTTCTCTGTGTATATGGTTCATTATTTATTTACAGTTGAGTTAAAAGCAACTGTAATGATAGCAGTAACTGAGACATTTATTTTTTATGTACAGTAACTATCACTGTAACTAAGTTACTTTTCCTGGGCAGTAGCTTTAACTGTCACTTAGTTACTTTCAAAAAGTAACTTTCCTAAACCTGCTTGTATAACACACTAAAGATCTTAAAAACATAAGTGTCAAAGTTGCAAATTAGGCATAAAGTACTGTCCATTACTTACATATGCTTTAACTTACGCACCTTGCTACATGAGATGTGACATGCAAATCAGTATGTCAATCAACATGCAGAGCCACATAGCAATGTCAGCATGCTCTGCATCAAATACAGTCGAAAAGGTATATAGTATAACTTGATGTTAAAGTTAACATCCATAGGTATTTGATACAGACAATACTAACATCGATGTGTCACTCCACGTGCGGCCTGACCAATTGATTTGCATGTCACATCTAGCACAACATGACGCATAATGTAACTGCATATGTAAATAATGTACAGTGCCTTATTCCTAATATATTTTTAAGATCTTTAGACTGTTATACAAGTTATGCATTTCACTCTTCAATAGTTTATACATTTTACATGTCCTTGATAATGATATCTTATTCAAAATTGGCCAATAGCACAATAAATAAAAGATAAATTTACAACCAACAACGGTCAGTGTTTTCTTTTATCATACACTATAACTGGTGGCAAAACTTGGACACAAGGTCTACGTAACTGTCATGTTTGAGTGACACTGTATTTGCTGACACTTCCAGTCAAGCACTAGATAAAACTGGTGCCCCATGCCAAGACGTAATTACAGGCACACCAGCTTGGCAGTTGCTGCTCTGTCCATCTCCGGCCCAAGACTCCATGGTCACAGCTTGTGTCTTTGTGCCTCGAGCAGTGCATGGACAACTGCATCCTCCATATGACTCATGACCCAGCAGTGCACTGGGAAATTCAAATCCCATGTTGTCCCCCTCCCCCCTCCGAAGCCCTTTAAACTCCTCAATCGACAAAAACTTTTGGGAAACTCAAAAGAATATTTGTTGTGTACCAGATAATTAAGTCACACTGTTGCAATTGACATTTAAAATAATCAGTCAAGTTAACACTTCTAATAATGTCACTACTGATTTAATTGAATGCACAGTTTAGTTCCTCTGGGACTTTACAGAAAATAAAAAGTGAGTAGATTGACAAATAAACTTGAGATACCAAGAAATGGCCAAAAAATACAAACATTTATACTAATCTAAAGATATCACCTCTCTTCAAAGTAAGGCAATCTCCAGTCTTAGACTCTCATTACTTCAACTTGTCTTTTCAAAAGACAAGAAAGAGTTCACACTCAGGATTTTATAAAGCAAGGTTTATTCTGTTGTTAGTTTTGGGATACCTACCCAGGACAGTGACAGGTGTGACAAACCTGAGAATTTCCATAGGACCAACTAAATCTGGGCACCAATTTCTTCATTACCCTATCCACTGCCTAGGTCATTGCTCCAAAATTACCAACAAATACATGGTCGCCCAGTCTGAGTGAAGTGGGTCATCTCCCTGCATTTTATCTCTTAACTTGTCTACAATAACCAGGCCTAAAATTTGCTCTTGCACATCATCAGTTTTCCCGAAGATTCATGCAGGCAATTAGATGTGAAACATAACATGAATGTAGCGGGGATTTGCTTGTGTGTCTCGTGAACAGCAGTGTTTAAACACTGGAGGGGAGCCAATGCAGTGACGGTCTTGATAGTGGGAAGTGATCAGTGTTGAATGCAAGTCAAAATTAATTTGTGTTGAAAATTATGAATTCAGTGGAATAGTAGTGGTTTGGGAGATCACTACCTCAAAACAAAACTAATGAAATTTTCTGGATGTAAAAGCTATAGGTTGGTCCAATACATGACAATGACAAGGGCCAAAGGTGTCAAATATCGACTATAAGTATCAAACAGTGTTCTATGCTAAGGCATAGCGTGTTCGGAACCAACAGAAACATGCCCCAAATATCAGTCTGAATCCGTTTCCTTCCTTGTACCATTGAAATGGCCCAATATAGTCATTATAAATGCGATAGTTGATCCAACTATCTCTGAGGCCAACAACCCTTGCTGAGTATTCACCACTTGTTTACATATACTGCAAACCTTACATGTTTCGACAAGGGTCCTAATTTCTTAAACAGTCCCTTTCCAAATCAAATTTTCTCTAAGCTTCACTTGTGTGTTAAGGACACCAACCAGACATTCATGGTAATATTTAAAAATCATCAGATCCAAATCAGTAGGTAAGACTGTTTTACTTCTCCAGTCTCCCCTACTAGCAAAAAAGGATGTTACTTTGTAAATATGTGAAACAGATTACCCTGCACAAGCTTTAATTCAGGATAGACTCCTGATGTAGGTTTACATCCTTAAACAAAATGTTCGTTGACTAGTTTGAATAGCAGCTGTTCTATACATCACTGATGTGCCCCATTACTTGCTCCTTATTTTCCTCGCCAAACATCTGGCTCAAACTATTCACTACCAGAATCTCTTAAGGCCGTGCGGGGTAGCCGCTCAGTCTAAGGCATCTTGCCATGGTTCGCGCAGCTCCCCCCACCCCTCCTTCTCCGTCGGAGGTTTGAGTCCTCGCTTGGGCATGGGCATGTGTGTTGTCCTTAAAATAAGTTAGTTTAAGTAGTATGTACGCCTAGGGACCAATGACCTCGGCAGTTTGGCCAAAAAGAAAATCTCTCTCTGTACCCCGTACATGCTATACTTCAACCTGATTCTAATCACACACTGACCAGTACACATAGGTCTTCTAAGAACCCAACTAAGTGCCAATTTTTTTGTCCAAATATATACTAAACATATCTAATGTGAACAATGCTGTCAAAACCTTCAATTCATAAATTAAGAACTCAAGATATGACGAAGCATGGGAGGCATATGCCACAGGCCATCTGCCAATGGATGCTCCTGAAGCAATATGGTACCACGCCTGACGCAAATGTGTCCATATGCACTAAGAATTCTTTTGAAAAGTCTGGAATGGTGAGAACTGACCCACTTGCCAAATCAGTTTTCAGTCCCTCAAATGCATCCTGCTGTGTTTCACCCCACTGAAACTTTCTGCCCTTTTCGCTTAAATATTTTAAAGGTCTCACCATCTGGGCAAAATTTGATATAAACCAACCAAACAGTTGGCCTTCCTCACGAACCTCAGTATACCCTTTGCATTCTTAGGAGGGGAGACAAGCAAAAATTGCTTCATTGGGAGGTTGGTCGATGCTGATGCCCTTTGTGAAACAATATGACCCAGAAAAGATGTCTCCAGTAAGGTGAATTTAACCTTGGATGGCTTGACAGCCAGTCCCTTAACCACAACAGAACCTCCCACAGATGTCCAACATGGTCTTCAAAGCATTCACTAAAGGTTGTGAGATCATTTAAATAATGATATACAGATCTAAACTTTATATTTGATAAAAAAGTTATTTAGGATACGTAACAACACTGCCGCTCCTATTGAAAGCCCAAACAAAACTCTATTAAATTCACATAAATTCCTGTCCATTTCAAAGGCAGTTATTGGCTTTGACTCTTCTGCCATTTGCATCTGATAATAAGCCTGATTTATGTCTATTGTTTTAAAAAAAATTACCTTGCTAAACCACAAAAGACGTGAATGAGTGGAGATCTAAAATAGACTGGAGGATTATTTTCTTATTCAGGTCTCTATAATCAACTGCTAGCTAAAGTTCACCTTGCATCTTGATAAAAAAAAAAAAAAAAGTGAAGAATATGGTGATTTAAATGGTCTAATTATTTCTCATGTAAAATCTGATCAGTAACAGACTTACGTTGTTTCATCCAAGGGGGCAAGTGTCAGTATAGTGGTTGTCTTGGAGGAATCTTATCTGTGACCTCAACATTGTGCTTTGCCTGTTTCGTGACTCCCAACTCATCAGTGAGAACATGAGGAAAATTATGTGGTACTGCCAACTTACATGCTATTCTCACATGGAATTTCCAGGCAAAATCTTCAACATGCAGTTTTGCCCAGGGGTCACCTAGTAATTGCATGTCATTTATATTTGCCATCCTGCAGATTCATGCAAATGAACTTCATGATGGAAATGTATAAACATAATATTTATTGTGGTACCAAGTTTTGCTAATCAGTGAAATTGATCTGCCCAAGAGTGCACAAATTGTTTCTTCGTTTATACTAGTGCAAATCAAAAGAACACAAGCAACTGATCCAATTATCATACTACAAAACTCAGACCTCTTGGTAATTAATCTGCTGCTGTCCACTCTGCTAGTCAATCAAACCTCCCAGATTTTTTTCCCTACGAACTACCTGACAATCCCACATAAGGTGGCTGGTACTACTGTACCCAAAACATTTCTGCACAAATCTGGAATTATTATTATTATTGTCACGCTTACCCACTACCTCTGCCAGCCAGTGTGGCTGTGCGGTTCTAGGCGCTTCAGTCTGGAACCGCGTGACCGCTACGGTCGCAGGTTCGAATCCTGTCTCGGGCATGGATGTGTGTGATGTCCTTAGGTTAGTTAGGTTTAAGTAGTTCTAAGTTCTAGGGGACTGATGACCACAGATGTTAAGTCCCATAGTGCTCAGAGCCATTTGAACCCACTACCTCTCACTTACTGACTTCTGTTCATCTTTGCTCACTGGCATGCCTAACGTTTCCCACCTCTCTCATCATTTCATCCCATTCCTACCAGGTGTGACCTACTGCTCTGCATAATCCGCTCAAGTATATTATTGATATTATCGAATTTCACTTAGGGTAGATGTGCCTAAACACCACATTTAATGTTCCTAACGTATTTGGCTAAGAGTACTTGTTCACCTTCCACTCACAAACAGTGAACACAAATCAACTCTGGCTATGCAT
This sequence comes from Schistocerca nitens, assembly GCF_023898315.1. NCBI lineage: Eukaryota > Metazoa > Arthropoda > Insecta > Orthoptera > Acrididae > Schistocerca > Schistocerca nitens. Next base: position 406,262,899 of record NC_064617.1, read on the forward strand.
AATCCAACATAAAATCTCTACAGACTTTAAGCTGAAATTTGTCAAAACTACTTCCATCCATCATGGCTGCACTTATGCATTTCAGCAAATGACCATAAATGAACAGCTTCAAGAGCTGATGGTAATGATCATTGACCAACTCTTATACAGTATCTAGTTCTTGAAGGTTTACCAATAAACATGAAGAATTCTGTGATTGTCTTGTATCAACCAAAAATTTTCACGCTTCCATCAGTAATCCAGAGGAGTGGGTAGTATTGTCAAATACGTCAAGAGCATGGTACATCCTTGTCACATCACACTCCTGACCACCTTTTCCAGACTCAGCTGACCTCCACAATTGAGCTTATCCTCTTTGATTTCTGAACCGACTTTCTGCCTTTCACCAAACCCAGTTCTGTTTAAGATATCCCCAAGACACTCACTGAAGTAAGTGCAGACTGTTCAAGCTATGTCATTTGATTGACCACAACTGTGCTCTCCCCAGTGCAATCCAAATCTTGTAGCTGGATACTATAGTGAACAACCTGAGCCCTCAAACATTTAAATTGTACACAGGATGGCTTGTCTACTTCAAAAAAACAAACATGCTATAAGGGTTTATTTAAACACCTCTTCACTTGCAGAAACGGCTGCAGTCACCTTTTCAATGCACACCAGTGGCAACACTACCATTTGGTCTAATACTTCTCTCAAGATTCTGACATAGTAGCATTCCTGTGTGGCTCCCATCCACTTATTTTTAATTCATATTCCAATTTTGATTTCCTAAGGCAACACAACCTGGCACTACCAGGCGCACCAACTGAAACAGGATCCTTCAAACAGTATGCTTGCCACAGATCTTAATTGCAAAAAATATTTAATCTGAGTTTGTTGCAAAATATAGTTCATGCAATGCACCTGAGCACACTTTGCTATGATTATGTTACGGAGCAGTAAGGGGTCTAGTAGGACTGTGTTGATTACATGCACTATAGTTCACAGTATGTATTAACCACAATATTTCTCAATTACACGGTAAGTATTAGGCATCACAGACTATCAAAATACTTGTTCAAATTACAAAACATCAACATAATTGCAGTCCTGAAGATGATTTTAACAAACATACTGTGCTTTCAGCTTCAAAAATCCTTTGAAAGGACCTTTACTGGTAGCTACACTATAACTGACGACAGTACTCGACTCGGGCTTGACATAACTGTCCATGGTGGAGTCCTACCCATGATCGATAGGGGTCCCATAGTTCCTGCCACATCACCAAATGATAACCAATATTTATTACCAAAAAAACAAATTTATTTTGAAAAAATCAAATGATAATGACTGACTACAATACCTACTTGCTTATTAGCTTTGCACAGTGCATAGTTCTGAACATAGTGAATAGCGATGTAAAATTATACATGACTGATTGACTTAAATAAACTGACTCGACGATCAGGAATTCCCCTGTATTTGTCTCCAGTGTTGCGACGTTTGTTTTGTTTGTAGTTGTTACTGACTGTGTCTGAGGTATTCTTTGATTAAATCATCATTTCCATATTTTTTTTGTTTTGTGTTAGCAACTATTTTCAGTCTAAAAATAAATACTAAATTATAATATAAAATGTCTAAACGGTCATATGCTAGTGGATCTGCAAAAAGCTGTACATTAGAAGGATGTAATTGAAAAGTTACAAAATTTACAGCATATTTTACTACTACTACTACTGCTGGAGCAACTTCTGTAAATACCAATCAAATGATAAATTTTCCACGTGATGCGTCATGTTGATCACAAATTGTCGGACTTTCTGAATGTTTATGTTGTACACCAATTTCAGATTTCTAACAATTTAAGAAAAGAGATTGAATCACAAAGTGACCGTCCCTATGACGAAAATGCTACAACTTTGGTAACTTCACCAACACCAACAACTGTGTCAGTTGAACAACAGTTTTCCAACCCAGAAGAAATATCACACAAGCCCACTGATTATTTTCGTGATAATTTTACAGAAAGAAATTGGGAAGTTTTATTTGTAAGTGACTGTATATTTTCAATATAAAGATACTGACTTTTCTGAGGTATTCACAATGTACAAAGATGTTAATAAATCAGTTACTAGGTATTTCAACAAAGCATTATCTATTTGCAAATTAAAGACCAATGAAACCATCAAAAGAAAATGCTTGGTGTACTTGCCTTTTGTTTTTCATGCTGCTTATTCAACCCTTCCGATGTAAATCTACACTCTCCAAGTGGATGTAATGATTGGAAGCACATTAATCACATAATTTTAACACTTGAAAATAGTTCAGCACATAGGCAATCTATGATGACTTATCTGGTATGAAGAAAGTGGTTGGTGGAATAAATACAGACTTATTATCTCAACATCAAAAAGAAGTTGTTTACTGGAGAAATGTACTTAAATGGATGGTAGCTGCTGGAAAATTTTCGGCATCGAGAAGGCTTCCATTTCATGGTGACAGTGAAATCCTAGGATCTCCCAGCAATGGAAATTACGTGGGATGTGTGGAATTATTGAGCAAATTTGATCCATTTCTTGCAGATCTCTTACAAAAATTTGGGAATCCTGGAAAAGGTAACACTTCTTATTTAGCAGTGAACATCTGTAATGAGTTTATTGACATAATGGGAAACAGATCCTAAAAAAATTATAAATGAAGTTAATTATCAGAATGTTTTTCTATTAGTGTTGACAATATGCTTGATCTGTCTCATGTTGACCAGCTAACTTTTATAATTCGATATGTAAAAGACCAGGTTCCTGTTTGAACATTCCTGAAATTTATACCTATTAAAGACCATAAATCTGAGTATTTAGAGGAAATCATCTTGAATTTTCTAGAGAATCATTATATTTCCATAAAAGATTGCAGAGGACAAAGCTACGACAATGCTTCAAGTGTGGTCTACAAGCAAGAATTAAGGAGAAATGTGAATTTGCCACCTTCGTATCGTGCAGGATATTCACTAAACTTGGTAGGTATCCAAGCTGCTGGGTGTATATGAAACGGTTCAGAAAGTTTACAACTTTTTGTTGAGCTCTACCCACTGATGGAAAATATTGACAGAACATTTAGGTTCAAAAAAAAGTTGTTACAAGTCTTTCACAAACCAGAAGGTCAGCCTTGCATGAAAGTCATAAACAAATTATAGAAACTTTGATGTCCATTGCAGAAGATATGGAACAGGCAAGAGAAACTAGAGATGAAGCCCTTAGTCTGTCCAGAAAAAATGAGAAAGCTAGAATTTATTATAATAATGGCAATTTGGAGCTCTATATTGGAAAGAATGGACAAAAATGTAATTTTCTTAAAAAGAAACTAATTTGTTCACTTCACTTGACAATTTTACCATTAACTTCAGCGATAAATTGATGATTTTGAATCAGCTGCCAATGAAAGGAACCCAGAATCTGATTACCAGGATCTATATGAAAGAGCAAAACATAGAAGCTAATGGCAGATTTTTTTATATTGTTTTTTAATATATATATATATATATATATATATATATATATATATATATATATATATATAATAGAGGGAAACATTCCACGTAGGAAAAATATATCTAAAAACAAAGATGATGTGACTTACCAAATGAAAGTGCTGGCAGGTCGACAGACACACAAACGAACACAAACACACACACAAAATTCAAGCTTTCGCAACAAACTGTTGCCTCATCAGGAAAGAGGGAAGGAGAGGGAAAGACGAAAGGATGTGGGTTTTAAGGGAGAAGGTAAGGAGTCATTCCAATCCCGGGAGCAGAAAGACTTACCTTAGGGGGAAAAAAGGACGGATATACACTCACACACACACACACACACACATATCCATCCACACATATACAGGCACAAGCAGACATATTTAAAGACAAAGAGTTTGTTCAGAGATGTCTGTATATGTGTGGATGGATATGTGTGTGTGTGCGAGTGTATACCCGTCCTTTTTTCCCCCTAAGGTAAGTCTTTCCGCTCCCGGGATTGGAATGACTCTCTGCCCAAACTCTTTGTCTTTAAATATGTCTGCTTGTGCCTGTATATGTGTGGATGGATATGTGTGTGTGTGTGTGCGAGTGTATACCCGTCCTTTTTTCCCCCTAAGGTAAGTCTTTCTGCTCCCGGGATTGGAATGACTCCTTACCTTCTCCCTTAAAACCCACATCCTTTCGTCTTTCTCTCTCCTTCCCTCTTTCCTGATGAGGCAACAGTTTGTTGCGAAAGCTTGAATTTTGTGTGTGTGTTTGTGTTCGTTTGTGTGTCTGTCGACCTGCCAGCACTTTCATTTGGTAAGTCACATCATCTTTATATATATATATATAGACCTTTAAATATGTTTGCTTGTGTCTGTATATGTGTGGATGGATATGTGTGTGTGTGTGCGAGTGTATACCCGTCCTTTTTTCCCCCTAAGGTAAGTCTTTCCGCTCCCGGGATTGGAATGACTCCTTACCCTCTCCCCTAAAACCCACATCCTTCCGTCTTTCCCTCTCCTTCCCTCTTTCCTGATGAGGCAACAGTTTGTTGCGAAAGCTTGAATTTTGTGTGTATGTTTGTGTTTGTTTGTGTGTCTATCGACGTGCCAGCGCTTTCGTTTGGTAAGTCACATCATCTTTGTTTTTAGATATATATATATGTATGTCTGTTTGTGTCTGTATATGTGTGGATGGATATGTGTGTGTGTGCGCGAGTGTATACCCATCCTTTTTTCCCCCTAAGGTAAGTCTTTCCACTCCCGGGATTGGAATGACTCCTTACCCTCTCCCTTAAAACCCAAATCCTTTCTTCTTTCCCTCTCCTTCCCTCTTTCCTGATGAGGCAACCGTTGGTTGCGAAAGCTAGAATTTTGTGTGTATGTTTGTGTGTCTAACGACGTGCCAGCGCTTTCATTTGGTAAGTCACATCATCTTTGTTATATATATATATATATAACAGAGGGAAACGTTCCACGTGGGAAAAATATATCTAAAAATAAAGATGCTGTTACTTACCAAACGAAAGCATTGGTATGTTGATAGGAGACAATAAAAAACACACAAACACGCACACAAATTTCAAGCTTTCGCAACCCAAGGTTGCTTCATCAGGAAAGAGGGAAGGAGAGGGAAAGACGAAAGCATGTGGGTTTTAAGGGAGAGGGTAAGGAGTCATTCCAATCCCGGGAGCGGAAAGACTTACCTTAGGGGGGAAAAGGGACAGGAATACACTTGTGCGCGCGCGCGCGCGCACACACACACACACACACACACACACACACACACACACACACACACACACACACACACACACACACACACACATCCATCCGCACATATACAGACACAAGCAGACATTTGTAAAGGGAAAGAGTTTAGGCAGAGATGTCAGTCGAGGCGGAAGTACAGAGGCAAAGATGTTGTTGAGTGACAAGTGATGTACGAGGGGCGGCAACTTGAAATTAGTGGAGGTTTAGGCCAGATGAGTAACGGGAAGAGAGGATATATTGAAGGGCAAGTTCCCATCTCCGGAGTTCTGACAGGTTGGTGTCAGTGGGAAGTATCCAGATAACCCGGACGGTGTAACACTGTGCCAAGATGTGCTGGCCATGCACCAAGGCATGTTTAGCCACAGGGGTGATCCTCATTACCAACAAACACTGTCTGCCTGTGTCCGTTCATGTGAATGGACAGTTTGTCGCTGGTCATTCCCACATAGAATGCTTCACAGTGTAGGCATGTCAGTTGGTAAATCACGTGGGTGCTTTCACACGTGGCTCTGCCTTTGATCGTGTACACCTTCCGGGTTACAGGACTGGAGTAGGTGGTGGTGGGAGGGTGCATGGGACAGGTCTTACACCGGGGGTGGTTACAAGGGTAGGAGCCAGAGGGTAGGGAAGGTGGTTTGGGGATTTCATAGGGATGAACTAAGAGGTTACGAAGGTTAGGTGGACGGCGGAAAGACACTCTTGGTGGAGTGGGGAGGATTTCATGAAGGACGGATCTCATTTCAGGGCAGGGTTTGAGGAAGTTGTATCCCTGCTGGAGAGCCACATTCAAAGTCTGATCCAGTCCCGGAAAGTATCATGTCACAAGTGGGGCACTTTTGGGGTTCTTCTTTGGGAGGTTCTGAGTTTGAGGGGATGAGGAAGTGGCTCTAGCTATTTGCTTCTGTACCAGGTCAGGAGGGTAGTTGCGGGATGCGAAAGCTGTTTTTAGGATTCCAGGCCTGGAATCCTTACCCAATCTGTTACCCCCAGAAACCATCCTTGTAACCATTGATGCCACTTCCTTATACACAAATATCCCGCACGTCCAGGGCCTCTCATTGCACACAGACCCAATCTCCCCCATCTACTCAATCTCCCACTTCCAGCTCCACTCCCCCCAAAACCTCAAAATTCCAATCAACACAATCTGGAACCACAACACCCTAATTCAGTAGTTAACCTTTCCTCCAAACCTCTCTCCCAATCCGAAACCTCTGTCCTATCCAAAGGCCTCACCTTCAGCCCCACTCCCAGATTCAACCAAACAGCCCTTGTCAAAGATTTACTGTCCTACACCCGTACTTTCTGCTGGAAATATCACTTTGCCACAAAGAAAAATGATCCTAATCCTACTCCTAATGATCCAACTCCCCAAGAGACTATCCAAATTGAACCCGGCCTGGAACAGTTCTGTCCTCTGTCACAGCGGGACCCACCTCCTCTTCCTCAAAATCACCCTCTCCAAACCTTCCAGGAATTTCTGACTTCCAGCCTTGCCTCTCAATCCCTCTTAAAAAACCTTAATCCTACTCCCAATATCACCACTGCTGAAGCCCAGGCTATCTGTGATCTGAAGGCTGACTGATCCATCGTCATTCTTCCGGCAGACAGGGGTTCCACGACCGTGGTACTTGATCGTCGGGAGTATGTGGCTGAGGGACTGCATCAGTTTTCAGACAACACTACATACAAAGTTTGCCAAGGTAATCCCATTCCTGATGTCCAGGCAGAGCTTCAAGGAATCCTCAGAACCTTAGGCCCCCTGCAAAACCTTTCACCTGACTCCATCTACCCCCTGACCCCACCAACACCCCGCACCCCTACCTTCTACCTTTTTCCTAAAATTCACAAACCCAATCATCCTGGCCGCCCATTGTAGCTGGTTACCAAGCCCCTACAGAACGTATCTCTGCCTACGTAGATCAACACCTTCAACCCATTACATGCAGTCTCCCATCCTTCATCAAAGACACCAACCACTTCCTCGAATGCCTGGAATCCTTACCCAGTCTGTTATCCCCGGAAACCATCCTTGTAGCCATTGATGCCACTTCATTATACACAAATATTCCGCACGTCCAGGGCCTCGCTGCAATGGAGTACTTCCTTTCACGCCAATCACCTGCCACCCTACCTAAAACCTCTTTCCTCATTACCTTAGCCAGCTTCATCCTGATCCACAACTTCTTCACTTTCAAAGGCCAGACATACCAACAATTAAAGGGAACAGCCATGGGTACCAGGATGGCCCCCTCGTATGCCAACCTATTTGTGGGTCGCTTAGAGTAAGCCTTCTTGGTTACCCAGGCCTGCCAACACAAAGTTTGGTACAGATTTATTGATGACATCTTCATGATCTGGACTCACAGTGAAGAAGAACTCCAGAATTTCCTCTCCAACCTCAACTCCTTTGGTTCCATCAGATTCACCTGGTCCTACTCCAAATCCCATGCCACTTTCCTTGACGTTGACCTCCACCAGTCCAATGGCCAGCTTCACACATTCGTCCACATCAAACCCACCAACAAGCAACAGTACCTCCATTATGACAGCTGCCACCCATTCCACATCAAACGGTCCCTTCCCTACACACTATGTCTTCATGGCAAACGAATCTGCTCCAGTCCGGAATCCCTGAACCATTACACCAACAACCTGAAACCGGCATTCGCATCCCGCAACTACCCTCCCGACCTGGTACAGAAGCAAATAACCAGAGCCACTTCCTCATCTCCTCAAACCAGAACCTCCCATAGAAGAACCCCAAAAGTGCCCCACTTGTGACAGTATACTTTCCGGGACTGGATCAGACTCTGAATGTGGCTCTCCAGCAGGGATACGACTTCCTCAAATCCTGCCCTGAAATGAGATCCATCCTTCATGAAATCCTCCCCACTCCACCAAGAGTTTCTTTCCGCTGTCCACCTAACCTTCGTAACCTCTTAGTTCATCCCTATGAAATCCCCAAACCACCTTCCCTACCCTCTGGCTCCTACCCTTGTAACTGCCCCCGGTGTAAAACCTGTCCCATGCACCCTCCCACCACAACCTACTCCAGTCCTGTAACCCGGAAGGTGTACACGATCAAAGGCAGAGCCACCTGTGAAAGCACCCACGTGATTTACCAACTGACCTGCCTACACTGTGAAGCTTTCTATGTGGGAATGACCAGCAACAAACTGTCCATTCACATGAATGGACACTGGCAGACAGTGTTCGTTGGTAATGAGGATCACTCTGTGGCTAAACATGCCTTGATGCATGGCCAGCACATCTTGGCACAGTGTTACACCGTCCGGGTTATCTGGATACTTCCCACTAACACCAACCCGCCAGAACTCCGGAGATGGGAACTTGCCCTTCAGTTTATCCTCTCTTCTCGTTATCTGCCAGGCCTCAATCTCCGCTAATTTTAATTTGTCGCCGCTCATACCTCACCTGTCTTTCAACAACATCTTTGCCTCTGTACTTCCGCCTCGACTGACATCTCTGCCCAAACTCTTTCCCTTTACAAATGTCTGCTTGTGTCTGTGTGTGTGTGTGTGTGTGTGTGTGTGTGTGTGTGTGTGTGTGTGTGCGCGCGCGCGCGCGCGCGCGCGCGCGCGAGTGTATACCTGTCCTTTTTTCCCCCTAAGGTAAGTCTTTCTGCTGCCGGGATTGGAATGACTCCTTACCCTCTCCCTTAAAACCCACATCCTTTCGTCTTTCCCTCTCCTTCCCTCTTTCCTGATGAACTAACCGCTGTTTGCGAAAGCTTGAATTTTGTGTGTATGTTTGTGTTTGTTTGTGTGTCTATCGACCTGCCAGTACTTTCGTTTGGTAAGTCACATCATCTTTGTTTTTAGATATATTTTTCCGACGTGGAATGTTTCCAAACATTCCATGTGGGAAAAATATATCTAAAAACAAAGATGATGTGACTTACCAAACGAAAGCACTGGTATGTCGATAGACACACAAACAAACACAAACATACACACAAAATCCAAGCTTTCGCAACCAACGGTTGCTTCGTCAGGAAAGAGGGAAGGAGAGGGAAAGACGAAAGGATTTGGGTTTTAAGGGAGAGGGTAACTCCCGGGATTGGAATGACTCCTTATCCTCTCCCTTAAAACCCACATCCTTTCGTCTTTCCCTCTCCTTCCCTCTTTCCTGAAGAAGCAACCGTTGGTTGCGAAAGCTTGAATTTTGTGTGTATGTTTGTGTGTCTATCAACATGCCAGCGCTTTCGTTTGGTAAGTCACATCATCTTTGTTGTCAGTCCAGCTGAGTGGAAAAGAGAAATTCAAAGTAGAAATCTATCTTCCCATGACTGATACCCTGAATGTTCATCCAAAACAGCGATTAACTTCATACGAGAACATTAGTCAATGTTTTGGCTTATTTTTTCACTTGAAAACTTCGAATTCCCAAGAGCTGAAACAAAGTTGCAAAGAATTTGCCAAAATTTATAATGAAGACATTAATAAGCAAGGGTAGGAAATGGAATGTCCATATTTAACAGAATACTTGAAAACTGTTCATAGTAAAAATGGGAGGAACTAATAGTATATTGGAAATATATCACCTTTTGAAAGAAAACAAAATTGAAGACATATTTCTAAATGTAGAAATCACATTGAGAATCTTTTTAAACATGATGGTAACTAACTGCAGTGCAGAACACTCCTTCTCCAAATTGAAAAGAATAAAAAATGAATTAAGAAGTACAATGCTTCAAGAGATATAACAATGAAAACAATCAATTCCTGATAAAATTAGTTAATTGGAGAGATAAAAAATGTACTCAACAAGTGGTGGTAGAATGTACACATAAAAGACTGTTGTGATTAGCAAGCTTTTGGAGCCAATGGCTCCTTCTTCAGGCAAAAAGGTTGAAGGGGAAGGAAGAAGGGTGAAGGAAAAGGACTGGAGAGGTCTAAGAAAAGGAGGAAGATTTCAGTAAAGTCACCCAGAGCCACAGGTCAGAGGGAGACTTACCATACGGGATGAGAAGGAAAGACTGATTGTTGGGGACTGCATCGGACAAGATTTGAAAACCTGAGAGCTTAAAAGTGGAAGACAGGGTAATATGCAAGACATAGATTACTACTAAAACCTTGTGCATGAGTTAATAAGAGTGAAAAGCTAAGTGCATTGTACGTAACAGAGGTGGGAGGGGGCCGGTGAAAAATTCCAACAATCAATGGCATGTAAATGACTGAAGGTCTGGTTCTGGGACCTCCATTCTTAGAATCAGCATCGTGGTTGCCAGCGTGGACAACTGGTCAGCTCATTTATTTCCCGAAATCCCACTGTGACTAGGGGTCCAAATGAAAATGACTGGCACCCAGCTTGATCGAGGTCAGAGACAAGATCCTAGATAGTCATAACCAGTGTGTGTGTGGAGAGTAGTGCTGGTCTATAGCCTGAAGGCTGCTGAGGGAGTCACAGTAGATTAGGATACTCTTGCCAGCTCAAGAACAAACATGACTAAGGGCTAATTTATTGACCATCAATTTAGCAATGAAGACACTGCAGTCGTTTGGCACAGAGTGGAGTTCCCTACACCATGCTAGTGTGTATGCAAAGCCTGTTCATTTGTCGACTGTTGAGCCATCAGTGAATACCACTTCCAAACCTGGATACTTCTCAAGGACAGCCAACATCAGGTGGCAAAAAATCATGGAGTCAATGGAATCTTTTGGACCAAACGAGACTCTGAGGAAATCAAATGTTTGAACACAAGCCATGGGGGCAGATGTGATGTCTCTCAGACCAGGGGCAACAGTGGGGGAAGTTGCATTTCCAAACAGAGACACTGGAGGCATGCAGTAATTGTAAACCAAGTTCTGGGTCACTGTTGTGGACGGTGGAGCTTCCTTAGAGGGAAAAGAAGACAGTAGTTGGGATGTTTGGGGAAGCTACAAATGCATATAGCATAATTCAGGAGCTGTTGTTGGCACCTGATAGGTACTGGAAAGACTCCAGCCTCGACTAGTAGTCACAAGCCAGACTCCACAATGATGGATGAGGTCCCGTATCCACATTGCTGAGAGTGATGCTACACCATATGCAAGATGGGACAGAATCAGGGCTTTGTAGAGCCACAAAAGGGTAGACCATTCTGCACCCCAGCTACTGTTACTGAGGTAGTGAAATGGATTGAGGTGTCACCAGCACTTTCACTTAAATTGGCGAAGGTGGGGAATCCGTGTCAGCCAGGAATCAAAGACCAGTCCCAGAAAGTGGTGTGTCTAAACGACAAGAATTAACTGATGATCTAGGTAAGCTCTGAGTGTGCATGGGCAATACGACAGCAACAGAAGTGCATGACATAAGTCTTGGCAGCTGACAACTGAAAGTCATGGGTCAAAGCCCATGACTTCACCTCCCATGTGGTGCCCTTTAGGTGACACTCAGCAATGCCCTTACTAGAGGAGTAATAATAAAAGTAAAAAGGGTGATACCGAGGACTCCACAGCTGCCTCTAGACCATAGACAGCAACCAGAAAGAAGGGGACACTCAGTACAGAGCCCTGCAGGACGACTTTCTCCTGGATATGTGGGGCACTGCGTGAAGCACCCTCTTGGACCCAGAATGTATGGTGTGACAAGAAGTTCTTGACAAAAATTGGGAGAGGACTATGGGGTCTCCACATATGTATCATAGTAAGGAAGTGAAGACACTGTGTCATAAGCCTTCTGTAGATTGAAAAAGACACCAATGAAGTTACAATGTGCAAAGGCCATCCAGATGATGTACTCCAGGTGAACCAAATTATCAGAAATGGAGTGGCCTTTGTCAAAACCACCATGAGATGCAGCCAAAAGGACCCAAGACTCAAGGAGCCAACACAACCAGTAGCTCACCATGCTGTTGAGCAACTTACAGAGGACTTCAGTAAGACTGATTGGGTGATAACTGTCCATCTCTAGGGGGTTTCTTAGTTGGTTTCAGTACCGGAACAATCACACTTTCTTGCTGCTGAGATGGAAATGCACCCTCATTCCAGAACCAATTAAAGAGGGTAAGGATGCTGACAATACAGTGAGAGATGATTCAGCATTTGGTTGTGGATGCAGTCTGACCCTGGGGCCATACCAGGGCAATGGGCTAGGGCACTGGAGAATTCCCATTTACTGAATGGAGGATTATATGGCTCCAAGTGGTGGGTAGTAAAAGATAAGTGCATTCGCTCCACCCACTGTTTTATCAGCTGAAAGGCAGGGTGGTATTTCTCAGACGCAGATGCACAAGCATAGTGCTCAACAAAATACACAGTGACAGCATCTGGATCAGTATAAATGGCATCATCTAAGGAAATATTTGGTACACCGGCAGGGGACTGGAAGTGTAGAGTCATCTGATCGTTGCCCATACCTGTGATGGAGAGGTATGCTATCAAATGATGGAAACATACCATTCCCAGGATTCTTGCTTTCATTGTTTAATGAGCTGGTGGACATGGGCACGGAACCGTTTAAAGGCAGTGAGATGCTTCAGTAAAGGCTGCTGCTTTTGGCATTGGAGAGCCTGCTGATGATCTCTAATGGCTGCAGTGATCTCTTGGGTCCACCAGGGTACCATCTTCCAGTGGGGGGATCCCAAGAAAGAGGTGATGACGTGGTTGGCTGCCTAAAGAATGGTTGCCATTGTATGCTGCACAGCTGCATCAATGCTGACTCGGCGATGGGGTGCTAAGGATGAAAGCAAAGGTGGACCAATCCAAATCAGCATTATGGAGAACCCATCTGGGTGGGCATCCAGGGGAGCAACGCTGAGCGAGGTAAAGGAAGATTGGGAACTGGTCACTACCATACAGGTCGTCAAGGAACCACCATTCGATGGATGTAGAAGACCAGGGCTGCAAAAGGAGAGATCAAGGGCTGAATAAGTTGTGTGTGCCACCCTGAAGTGTGTGGGGGCACCAGAGTTCAAGAGGCAAAGTTTGAGCCATACCAGTAAAATTTTGATGTCTTTATCACAGCCGGTGATCGTTGCACCACTCCACAAAAGTTTATGGGCTTTGAAGTTGCCTAAGACTAGGAAAAATGGGGGAACTGAGAGAGTAGTGCTGACAGTACATCTTGGGACACATCATCAGGAGGGAGATAAACATCAGAGATGGTAAAACCCTTATGTGCCCTTACTCAAACAGCCACAGCCTCCAGTAGTGTAGGAAGAGGCACAAGACCACTGATATAGAGTCCAGCAAATATGTATAAACTCCAGCCGATACCCTCTCATAGTCGGTATTATTCTTAAAATAGCCTCAGTAGCCATGAAGGACAGGGGTCAAAATTTCTGGAAACCATGTTTCCTGGATGGCAATACAGAATGCAGAGTAAGTGCTTAAAAGCTGTCATGGCACAGTCAGGTGGTGGAAAAATCCATTATAATATCACTGGAGTTTATACTAGGGGGGAGGGGGGGGGGTTATGAACCAGGGTCATGTGCTGTCACCAGCTGAGATGTCAGTGGATCCACTGAAATAGGTCCTGCAGCACATTGCCTGGGGAGATCTGGTGTCTCAGTGGCCACTGGGATCTCCACCTTGGACACTAAAGGAGTAGGTGCAGAGTCCTGCAGCATGGGGGCCACTGGAGTTTCCTTCATTTTAGAGGACTTCTTTTTATCCTCCCTGTCCTCCTCCTCCTTAGAAGAAGAGGACTGGAGAGGTGTCCCTGAATTGGTTTCAGGGACAGAGGAAGATCGATAAGTCCAATGGCCAGAAGCCCTGGTTCATTCAGGTGCCAGCTGGCATCTGGCTATGGACCAGCAGGGAGGTAAGGGCCCCTTCATGCCTAGAGAAACTCTAGCAGGGTGAAGTGTCTCCAGCTGGGGGATAGGGACCGATGTCCCTGGCAAGTGGGGAGCCAATGCTCCTGAAGTGGGTGCATTGGAAGCACCAGAAGGGCCCTCAACAGCCTGGGGTTAGGAATCAGTGGGTGGCACCGAGGGCTGACTGTAAGAGGTGCAACAAGGGAAAGCACCATTGACAGAGAAGGTGATGACATTGTGGCCATGGGGTAGGATTGTGTCATCTTTATGGGATTAAGATGCTCATACTTTTATCTGGCCTCTTGATCTGTGAGCTTGTCCAGACTTATACTTCTGCATTTTCTTCTCACACTTAAAAATCAAGCAGTGTGGTGAGCAGGGAGAGTGGAGCTCACCACAGTTTATGCAGATGGGGAGAGGGGTGCAAGGAACATTCACATGCAGAGAATATCCACAATCCCTGCAGACAGGGGTAGCAGTGCAACAGGAAGACATATGTCTGAACTTCATACACCTGAAGCATCTCATACGAGGAGGAACATAGGGTTTCACATCTCAATGGTAGACCATCACCTTGACCTTCTCAGGCAATGTATCACCCTCAAAAGCCAAGGCCCCGGTAGCAACTCTGTTTTCCATTAGTTCCCTATTGACACAATGGATGAAGTGCACACCCTATCACTCTAAGATGGCTGGCAGCTCATCATCAGATTTCAAAAGGAAATCGCAGTGAAAGATGACACCCTGTACCATGTTCAGACTCTTACGAAGAGTGACAGTCATGGGTATGTCACCCAACTTTTCACAAGAGAGCAGCACCTGTGACTGGGCAGGAGATGATGTTTTAATCAGGAGGGAACCACTCTTCGTCTTAGAGGTGGCTGCAACTTCCCCATATTTGTCCTCACTGCGATCAACAAAAAATAAAGGCTTTGTGCCAAAAAGATGTCTTCGTCAGTCCTGGTACAGATCAGGTATTGGGGGGGGGGGGGGGGGGGAGGATTTTGCTCCTTGCCTAGTCTTGCATTCCTCCCATGGAGTGGTCAGGGAAGGGAACATGTTGGGATCATACTTAGTTGCATCATACAAGGCCTTTCCATGTAAAGAGGCTACTGGGGCTATACAACCACCATCAAAAGAAAGTTTAAGTTGCTTGATGTACAAACTATCTGCCATGGTGCCACCCACTTTGAATGCGGGCTCTCCCCACAGGTGCCACCCAGCCACAGCAACAGCTACCTGGCCAGTAAGCTGTTGCAGGGAGTCCCTGTGACCCAGTCATGATGACATTCAGGGGAGTATAGTGCCAGTTGTGAAACTGGGAATCAAGATTAAAATCGTGAACCAAGTACAGTCAGGTTCTCCACCAAAAGGACCATTGGACGGAAAGTCAGAGGAGGTAAGAGATAGCCAAAGTGTAGGTTTGCAGCACAGAAAAAGGTCAGCTCTTATTGTTATTGCATTATTTGTATTCAGTTTTGTCTTTATGTTATGTGTGAGGACTTCCTCTCTTTTCTTGTCTCCTGGGACTTGTTTTGTGATCTCCTCCTCAATAGTTTTGTTTATTTTCTGGCAGTTTGCTATTCTGTCATTTTGCTTCTCAAGGCAGATGGTTGAAAACTGTGTGATAGTGATGAGCTTCTCTTGGCTGATTTGGTTTGAATCCTGTGCTGTAAATATTATGTTGGTGTTGCTGAGCAAAGGTGTGTAAAATATGTTTCTTTCAGCTTTTTTGGTTTAATTTGGGAGATAACTGTTGTTTAATAAGATTAGGTAGTTTTTTCTTCTGTGTGGCTTTCATTTTCTGCACACTGAAGTCTATGTACTTTGTGACTTTTTGAGTGGTGGATTCATATTCTAGATGATGAAACAACTTTCCCAACAGTTCTTCTGCATTATATTGTACATTTGTTTTTACTCATAAAATTCCTCCAGTTCACCCCCCCCCCCCCCCCCCATAGTTTTCATGCATTTTCCATTGTTTCCTTCGATAATTTGGAATGACTTCTTTCAGATCAGTGACATAACAGAAATACCTAAAAATCCAACAAACAGAATACAAAAGTACAATCGTTATCGTAGATAAAGAAGAGACTTGAATGTCTCAGGGAAAAATGTAATTATAAGATCTAGAAGATCACTTATGGTACCAGACTTTCTCATTACATCCAGCACTGGGGTGCTATTCCAATGCCAGAGAGCCCTGGCAATAGTGACATTGTAAGGGAAAATAAGCAGAAGATGTGATTTGAAGTTTGTGTTGGGGAGGGCACTCAACTTGGGTAATTCATGCAGCAATGTTAACTATAGTGCTGTGATGGTGTAATGGTTAGCATTTCTGCCTAGCAAGTAAGAAGCCCCGGGTTTGAGTCCCGGCCACAGCACAAATTTTAATTCATTTCTTCTGCTTCAATCATTATTGTGAATACAAAAAGGCATTAAATAAATTCATCTTAAATAACATAAACTTTCTACTCACCATTCAAGAAGCAAGAAACACTGTAACTATGAGACCACAAGCACCTTGCCTTTGGTCGCAACCAAAGATACACAAGAACAGAATTCCAATAAGGCCTACAGTGAATTGTAGGAACAGTCCAACATTCAAACTTAGAAAAAGCTCATAAAAATTCTTAAAGGAATATACACATTTAATAGTAATAGAACACTTAGAAACACAACAGAATTTATGCAACATGTCAAAAACATAGAAATTCCTGACAGAGCCACATTTGCCTCACTTGACATACAAAATCTGTATTCCTCTGTACCAATAGATCTCACACTACAGATAATTAATGCCAACCTACAAAAACACAGAAAAATCCCTTCAACTTGCATTACTGAACTAACAGACATATTAGAATTCACATTCTTACCCAACTATTTCAAATTCAACAAGAAACTTTGCATACAAGTACATGACCTAACAGTGGGATCAGAACGTTTTGGACTGTTAGCTGAAATATTTATAAACAGCTAAGAAGACAATAATCTGGATTTCAACCACCACATGCTCGGAAGCACTATCTACTACTATAGATGTAGATGATACCATCATTCTAATCAGTGGCACAAAAGCTGATACAACTCTAAACTAAAGTCCGCCCGAACAGACCATGAAGGCCCAGTGGTACTGACTGTGTCATCCCAGCCCACAGGCATCACTGGATGCAGATATGGAGGGGCATGTAGTCAGCACACTGCCCTCCCAGCCATTTTGTCAGGTTATGAGACAAGAGCCGCTACTTCTGAATAAAGTAGCTCCTGAATATACCTCACAAGGGCTAATTGTAAGTGCGCCCCACTTGCCAACAGCACTCAGCAGACTGCATGGTCACCCAGCCAAGTGCTAGCACAGCCCGACAGCATGTAACTTCGGTGATCTGATGAGAACCATTGTTACCACTGCTGCAAGGCCATTGACACAAAAGATGATATCAATGAGTTAAATAAATTGTTCAGTAGATCCCATGAAAATATAAAGTTCACAGTTCAGTACCAAGTAGGTGACAACATAAACTTTCTAGACCTGAAATTAGAATAGTGAATACTGGACACTAATTTGAAATTTACTGGAAAGCAACCATGACACAAACTGCTACCCACAATTCCTCTTGTCACTCCAGAGCCCTTAAAATGGCAGCTTTCCAGCATATGACCAACAGATGTGCCCAATTACCATTCTCTGGAGATAAATGTAAAAAAGTAATTGAAATAATAAAATAAACAGCCATTGCAAATGACTGTAATAGCTCCATAGTTCATAATCTGAAACTCTCAATGGTGGCACAAAAAGCAAACAGAAAATAAAATCTTGCAAACAATACGATTTCTTCAAAGGTTTTATAATGATATTAACTTCATTTGGGTACTGAAATGAATCAATGGTAAAAAGGTGAAAATTTGTGCTGGACCAGGAATCAAACCTGAATTTCACACTTAATGTGTTTGCCTTAACTGCCTCAGACAACTGAGCATGCTTACCTTCCGACCAAAATTCGCAGCCTGTTATACATTACTAGTGTAGTGTCAGCTACCCATGAACCTATGAACCCCTTATTACCCGAAGCCCTTGATTCCTGTTAAGAGATCAGGTAAGGTGTGCAGTATTCCCACTGAAAAAGGGATGATTGGTTGTTGGAGAGAGAGAGAGGTTGGGGGGGGGGGGGGGAGGTGAGAAAGAGAGGGAGAGGAGGGGGGGGAGTGAGTTAACATTCAATTATATAAACAGTTTATCTGTCTGCATATTATTTTAAAGCATAATCAGTGTATTACCTCAACATTTACTTAGTTATAAAATGTAACAGATGTAAGCCTAGCAACCCACAGCTCTGGCACAACCAAATCTTTGCTCTACTTTTGTCACTCCTTTCATTCCCTATCTCTGAATCCCAACCTAAATGGTTATTTACGTATAAATTGACTACAGTTGGCAACACAATTAATATGCTTAATGTTTTTAACCTGTCCTCTGATCACAGAAATGAGTATAAAGTTTAATCTATATGATCAGGAAAGAATTTTGTTCCACTTGATATATTTAATGTAACATATCTGTTCATCTACTCAGCCAGAGATCTCCACAATACTTACTGCAAAATAATGGTTTTGTTTTTGCTATATGTTTTTTGTACTTTGAAATAGTGTCCCTGCTTTTCCTATATATGTTACTTGCACCTATCAGTTACTAGACACCATCTTTGTTTTTCAAAGTGTGGGAAGGAACCTGTGACTACTGGGGGGGGGTTTCTATTTTAGTTCTTGTAATTGCACGTTCACAGTCACCTCCACAGATCCATGTTCTGAAATAGTGTTTTGTTTCTCCACTAGGCAGTGCCATAGGTTGCCCCAAAGTCGCAACACAACATATGTCACATTAATACAAAGAAATCCGCCTGATGATGGTGAGTTAAACCTTTGAAACACATTGTGGAAACAAATTAAACAGTGACTAGTAATAGTAAACTTGTTGTTTCATGTGATATCAGTAACAGCCATGGTGTAGTCAAAACTAAAATGTTTGCATTTAAAGATATAGAAATTCTTGTTTACAGATACAAATTGGAATGTACAGTTATGTAATGTGAGAAATGGTAAGGTCAATTTTATTGATTATATAGAAATATTAATTAAAAATAAATTATGGCAGAGACATTAATTAGGAGTACTTACATAATACATTTTCCTTTATGAATTACAAAAGTGTATATTTGTAATTAGCCATTAATCTGTTACCATATTCTATGTACTAGCATCTAGTTAATATTAGTAGACAGTCAGTTTAGCAATATTATTGAATCTTTGACACCAAGGGAAGGTGCCAATCGGTTGAAGAGACCACTGCAGCTAAGTGGAATAGGAGAGTGCTGGGAGAATGGATGGTGCAAGGTAGGGATATAGTCACAGTGAGAGCCAGAAGTCTGGAAACCACACTCTGCTCTCATACATGGGTAACTCACATGATCATTCTCACACACTTTCATTGGCCAAGGGATGCAGGTAACATTCACAAGGCATCTCTTGTCAGCATTCTCCAACTATGAGAACTATGCTTGGCCCATGGCATCAGCCATTTCAGAGCACAAGCCATAGGAGTGGTCTTGTGACAAGCAACAGTTCTCAATGAGAAAGAAAGAAAAGTTTTCAGATTCAATATTTGTAATAAAATACTTCTGAGTCCCTTCAAACAGGTAGCCACCCACACCATCATTTCCCCTTACACAGGAGTGGAGTTATACGAAGTTTTCAACAGATCTTTAGATGGTTACAAATGGAGACAAACAAATTTTAACCAACTTTTAACTTTTATCATTGACTTGTTACACTTCATTATGAAGATGTGTCAACATTGCAGTCTGGTATAATTTTTGTGGTTTCCCAGCCTGATGAGTTTGAGAGCCCATCAGAACACCTGGGCCTAGATGACAGGCAGGGCTCCTAAACTTTGTGAGCACTGCTCTTGTTGCCTCAGCACTATGCACAGGCTGCACTGTAAAGTAATGTATTACTGTGATGAAGAAAATTACCAAAAAATTATAACATTTTAAATAATACTTTGTTCATAAATGATTCACTCCATTACTGCAGAACATGAAAATAGTTACTTTTTTCTCTTAAAAGCAATATGATTTCCATCATATCCTTACTAGACGACAGTTCACACTGCCACCAAGTCACACAAGAATTCAGTTTGTACATATGAAACAGTATTTATTACTAAAGACAATAAAGGTACTGACAAATATCTGCTTACTCTTAAATAAATATCAATAAACTTGGTTCCCTGACACACCCACGTGTGGTCTCTAAACACAAGCACATTTCTTCTAGCAAGTGGTGTTGGTATTGACAGATTTCTTCAATATGACATTACTTATCTCCATGGATAACCATCAGTGCTTCTACCAAGTTCAGTAAATCTAAAAATTACAGTATTTTTAAGTAACACAAAAATGTCACCGATGCAATCTCACTAACATAGATGGAATGAATCAGCCTAGTCCATCATAAACTGTGCAACCTGAACTATACAGAATTCAGGTAAATTGGAAGTTATTTTTAATTTTTATACTTATTTGCTGAGAATTCTTTTAGAAAATCTCTACACTGATGTTCAGCTAAATGCATACTCTTAAGTTTTTCTCTTGAATGGACACAAAATAACTTAACTCATTTGTGAGACACTTAATGTAACTTTCAATTAATGTTATGTATTGTATGATGTTTCAAAGGTTTAAGAAATGAAATCAATAAAACAATTTTTATCATTTTACATTAAAGTTATGAAAATGTCAACACGTAAAAAGAGCCAATGGAAACTTTTAGTTTCTCTTGAAACAAATATGCCATAGTTGTCAGAGGAAAACTTACAGTATTCCCTCTAGAGGACCTCATGACTGCCTATAGCTTTGAATGCAGAAAGACTGAAGCTAACTTATACAGAATTTTGCAATATTTAAGATTCAGCCGTAATACAACCTCTGACAATAAAGTTCGGTGAATAAAGTCAGAACGGTCGATCGGGCGAAACTGGTGACTCGCAACACTGCACCTGCATAGGGGACGGTGTTGAAAACCTACCCCCACTGTAGTTCAGTTGAGCATCATGTGTGTTCCATGTTAGACCTGTTGGACAAAGTGCTTGTTTAGTGCACTGGTCCTGAACTGAGAACAGGATAATGAATGAGCAAAGCATGAATTTAAAATTTTGTTTTAATCTTGACAAGAAACCAAACAAAATGCATGCAATGCTGGCACATGTTTATGGGGATCAAGCACTGTCCGTGTAGTGTGTGTACGAGTGGTTTGCCCATTTTCGAGGAGGCAGAGAAAGTGTTTATGACAATCCCCATAGTGGACAACCGGCGACTGCCACCAGTAACGAAATCATTGAGAAAGTGAGTGGTCAATTAACTGTGTGCATGATAGCAGATGAACTGCAGGTGAACCATGACTCCATGCAACAAATCCTTACCCAGGATTTAGGAAAGAGGAAAACGTGTTGTCTTGTGCCACATCACTTGAATGACAATCTGAAGTAGTCACATTTAGAGGCTTCACAGGATTTTGTCGAAACTGTGGATGCGACACCCAATTTATTGAACTTTATTGTCACTGAGGATGAAACTTGGTGTCTCCAGTATGATCCTGAAAAGAAACGGCAAAGCATGGAATGGCGTTCTCCAACATCACCTTGTTGGAGAAAGGTCAGAGTTGAAAAATCACGCATCAAAACAATGCTCATCACCTTTTTCGATAGTCAAGGCATTTTCCACAAGGAATTTCTACCTGAGGGAATATATTGCACTTCATCTGTTCTTGAGTAGCTTTTTAGGAAGTCATCCTGTTTTATTTTGTTCTGTTTATAGTATGTTTTAAAGTATTTTGTCCTTCATTATCAAGGGATCAGTACAATGTTGTTTTTGTGCATTGCATTATAGTTTTGTCTGGGTAATCTCACCTTCTGAAGGAAGGGGGAGGTAGTAATAAAGGTTTCTTTCTTTCAGGTCACATACTGAAATGTGTACAGATATAGACCAAAATGTAGTAATAGTTTCAGAGTAAAGAGATGGTTATGCTCTAATATCACTGGAAGACCTATAGAGATGTCAGAGGGGAAGTGTTACAATCTGCCCAAGTAGGATGATACAGCCTGATGTAGAAGCATGTGGGATCCAGTTATTCCTGGGAAAAACCAAAGCAAGTGAATGTCAAAGGGAGGCATTAACCCTTTGTGCACAGCCTTTGTGTTCCTAATACTAACTTCTGTTTGTCATTTGGTAGTAGGTGATGTTTGTCTGGAACTTGAAGTTCCACATCGTATTGATTCGCATACATGCATACTTATTCCTGGTGGTTTGGATTTTTCAGGTCGGTCATATATATATCAGAGGTGCATTGTAGGTTAACTCTTGTTGCAATCACATTTTCTATGAGTGGATGACTTCTGCATCATTCTGTGCACTACTTCAGTCTCAATTAACATACTGGAGGGAATTTTCCTTTGCATGGTCTTGAATATACTTTAAATTAGTATTTTTCTATGATTTAGTGTAGGATAACTCTTGATTCTGATATGTCATTCATGGACAGTAATCCAAATTTTGTCTGGTATAGTAGGTTAGATTTTATGCTATCAACTTGAATATTGTTTTGTCACACTGTATTATATACACAAAAATAACCCCTTACATTGTACAGTTCACCATACTTCTGAATTGGAAGTTACACTGTGATTAGATTAATTAAAAATTATATTTGTGCTGATACAAGTTTGAAATGCACTGAAGAAGGAGATGGAATAAAATGATGTGAAATGGAGTATAATAAAAACATAACACTTTATTCTGAAATACTGTTTACTCCACTTGGAAAACTCATAAAGGTAAGAAGCAAAGTAGTTGTGACATCTGATGGGTTACTCTGAGAAACAATTAATTTTGTTTAGTGATGCACATTCACACTTATCTCGGGACACTGATCTAGATGTGATCATTCCGACCACTAAATTTGGATGATGATACATTTTTTTGGTCCACTGAAATTTCTACTTTGAAATGAGTTTGATACAGCATCAAATGTCTGTCATTCTGGTTGAGGCAAGTTCTTGTCTGGAAAAATGAAAGTATGACCATAATTTTCTTGTGACTGCATATTTAATAAATAATTTATGTGATTCTATATCCATATCTTGACACCCAACTAAACAGAGACTTGTGAGAAACCAACTCACATTAACATTTTTTTTTTAGAGGTAAGACACCATTTCTTAGGTAGCAATATATGAACATTGAACATAGTGATAAGAAATCTCATAGAACATTCAGTGGAGTGCATCAAAAGAGCACAACAATGATATAACTGTGAAATTTTATACACTTGCATTTTTTCCTATTATAATGAAAAAAAAATCATATGTGCCTTGTAAAATTTCTTTATGGTAGTAGATATATCTCCCCCCCCCCCTCCTCCAGGAACCATGGACCTTGCCATTGGTGGGGAGGCGTGCGTGCCTCAGCGATACAGATAGCCATACGATAGGTGCAATCACAACGGGGGGGTATCTGTTGAGAGGCCAGACAAACATGTGGTTCCTGAAGAGGGGCAGCAGCCTTTTCAGTAGCTGCAGGGTAACAGTGTGGATATTGACTGATCTGAGCTTGTAACATTAACAAAAATGGCCTTACTGTGCTGGTACTGTGAATGGCTGAAAGCAAGGGGAAACTACAGCCATAATTTTTCCCGAGGACATGCAGCTTTACTATATGGTTAAATGATTGGGTAAAATATTCCAGAGGTAAAATAGTCCCCCATTCGGATCTGCAGGCAGGGACTACTCAGGAGGGCGTCATTACCGGGAGAAACAAAACTGGCATTCTACGGATCGGAGTGTGGAATGTCAGGTCACTTAATCAGGCAGGTAGGTTAGAAAATTTTAAAAGAGAAATGGATACATTAAAGTTATATACAGTGGTAATTAGTGAAGTTCGGTGGCAGGAGGAACAATACTTCTGGTCAGGTGACTACAGAGTTATAAATATAAAAAAAGATAGATATTCAGCGATCACAGGCCCTGCAGACCACATGCTGCTTCCACAAACTGCTTCCATTACTTCCTGTTTTGTGCCCAGTTCCAACAGATGTCTTCAGTTCACAGGGTTGCTAGGTCCTTCACCAGGTCGTCCATCCGGCACTGCCTTGGTTGTTCAATGGGGCGTTTGGTTTTTGGTTTCCCCGCTAGTGCCATCTTTGCCTGTCTTCCATCTGGCATATGGGCTACATGGCCGACCCATTGTATTCTTTTGCTCTTTATCTTCTGTAGGATAGTTGGTTGTCGCATCAGAAGATAGATTTCCTCGTTTCTCCTCCTCCTCCATTCTCTATTATCTAAAACTGGTCCCCATATCTTCCTCATTACTCTTCTTTCAAATATTAATAGTTTTTCCCTTTCTCGCTTAGTCATGCTCCATGTTTCTGAATCATACATTACTGCTGGGCATATCACTGTGTTGTGAATTTTCATCTTTGGGTTGACTGAGACCAATTTAGAGCCAAGCGTCTCTCTGAGGGTATGCATGCATTTCGTTCCCATTGCTATTCTTTCCTTGTTGTCCATTTTTATGTTGTTGTCCATGGTAAACCACGATCCCAAGTATTTGAACTGGCCTACTCTCTTGAACCTCTTGCTATCTATCTCAAGAAATTCTATCTGCTCTTGTCTTCTTCCTAAGTGCATGAACTCTGTTTTGTCTCAATTCACTTTGAGCTCTACCTTCTGTGCATAATTGTCCATTTGCTGGTACATTTCTTTCAATTCGTGCTTTGATTCACTTAATAGTACTATGTCATCTGTATATGCGAGACAATTGAAGTTACTGTCCATCTCTACTCCAGCCCACTCCTGTTGCCTACAGTCTTTTATTACTTTCTCTAACATGACATTGAACAGAACACAAGAGAGAGCATCCCCTTGTCTGAGGGCTGTCTTAATCTCGAATGTTTCTGATGTGGCTCCTCAGAAATGTACTGCTGCCTTTGACCCTTCCATACAAACTTGAACCATTCTCACTAGCTTCTTAGGGATTCTGAAGTCCCGCATTGCATTGTATTGTATAGGCTATTCCTGTGGGTGCTGTCATATGGGCGTTGAAAATCAACAAACGGGCTGCAGCTATATTTGTCGTACTCCCAATGTTTTTCAAACAATTGTCTTAGTGTGAAAATGTGATCTATTGTTGATTGGTTTGGTCGAAAGCCAACTTGGTACTCCTGTATGTTGTTCTCTATGAATGGTTGCAATTTTCTGAGGATAATGATGGACAGCACCTTATATGTTACATTCAACAAGCTGATTCCTCTGTAGTTACCGCATTCCATTTTGCTTCCCCTCTTGTATATTGGGCATATGATAACCAATTTCCATTCTTCTGGCAGTGTCTACTTCTCCCATATCAACTGGATCAGTTTATATATCTCTAAGTGTAAGCTCTCACCTCCCTCCTTGATTAATTCTGATGTTATTCCATCCTCCCCTGGGGCTTTGTTGTTTCTGAGCCCTTTGATTGCGATTTTCACATCTTCTTCACTAACTTCCCATTCTTCTTCATCTTTCCTTTCCTCCGTAGTGTTTGCAGGTAATATCTCATCTTGGTCTGGGCGATTCAACAGTTCTGAGAAATATTCTTTCCATCTTTCTAAAATTCTTTCCTTGTCATTTATCAAGTTGCCATTCTTATCTCTAATGAAAAAAGTTGGACTCTGAAATCCACGTTTCCAATTTTTCATGTATTGGAAGAATTGCCTTGAGTTCTTGTTTTGGCTCTCTGCCTCAACTTGTTCTAGCAAACTGGTTAGATATATTCTCTTTTCTGCTCTTGGGATTCGCTTTGTCTCTCTTCTGATGTTGATAAAATGTTCCCTTTTCTGCTCATTCTCCCTGTCAGCTAGCCACTTCTGTCTTATCTTCCTCCTCTTTTCTGTAGCCTTCTGGCATGTCTCATTGAACCATTTCCTCTTCTTTATTATCTTCTTTCTTCCCAATATAGCCTCCACTACACTTAGTACCATGGACGTTATTTCTTTCCACCTTTCCTCCACGTTCTCTCTTCGTTCAAGGGTCTCTAGGACCTCAAAACGGTTTTTGATTTCTATAGAATATTGTTCTTTAATCGCATTTTCTCATAGTTTCTCAACATTCAAAGCAGGTTCTAGTGTTGTCTTCTTCTTATGGGCATAGGTGAACATGAGTTTAAGCTTGTACACAATGAGGAAGTGGTCTGACACACAGTCAACTTCTCTATACGACCTGATGTCCATGACTCTATGGCTATAGTGCTGGTCCACTAAGATGTGATGTATCTGGTTGGTGGTTCTGCCATCTGGTGAACACCATGTTCTCTTATGTATTCTCTTGTGTTTGAAGTAAGTCGAACTTACTCTCAAGTTCTTTGAGATAGCTAAGTTGATCATCCTCAGAGATGCCTCGGATGTGGATGGATACAGGGTTATAAATACAAAATCAAATAGGTGTAATGCAGGAGTAGGTTTAATAATGAATAAAAAGATAAGAGTGCAGGTAAGCTACTACAAACAGCATAGTGAATGCATTATTATGGACAAGATAGACATGAATCCCATGCCTACCACAGTAGTACAAGTTTATATGCCAACTAGCTCTGCAGATGATGAAGATATTGATGAAATGCATGATGAGATAAAAGAAATTATTGAGATAGTGGAGGGAGACGAAAATTTAATAGTAATGGATGACTTGAATTCGATAGTAGGAAAAGGAAGAGAAGGAAACGTACTAGGTGAATATGGAATGGGGGTAAGGAATGAAAGAGGAAGCCACCTGGTAGAATTTTGCACAGAGCATAACTTAATCACAGCTAACACTTGGTTCAAGAATCATAAAAGAAGGTTGTATACATGGAAGAACCCTGGAGATACTAGAAGGTTTCAGATAGATTATATAATGGCAAGACAGAGATTTAGGAACCAGGTTTTAAATTGTAAGACATTTCTACGGGCAGATGTGGACTCTGATCACAATCTATTGGTTATGAACTATGGATTAAAACTGGAAAAAAATGCAAAAAGGTGAGAATTTAAGGAGATGGGACCTGGATAAACTGAAAGAACCAGAGGTTGTGCAGAGTTTCAGGGAGAGCATAATGGAACAATTGACAGGAATGGGGGAAAGAAGTACAGTAGAAGAAGAATGGGTAGCTCTGAGGGATGAAGTAGTGAAGGCAGCAGAGTACCAAGTAGGTAAAAAGATGAGGGTTGGTAGAAATCCTTGGGTAACAGAAGAAATATTGAATTTAATTGATGAAAGGAGAAAACATAAAAATGCAGTAAATGAAGCAGGCAAAAAGGAATACAAACGTCTCAAAAATGATATAGACGGTAAGTGCAAAATGGCTAAGCAGGGATGGCTAGAGCACAAATGTAAGGATGTAGAGGCATATATCACGAGGGGTAAGATAGGTACTGCCTACAGAAAAATTAAAGTGACCTTTTGAGAAAAGAAAACCACTTATATGAATATCAAGAGCTCAGATGGAAACCCAGTTCTAAGCAAAGAAGGAAAAGCAGAAAGGTGGAAGGAATATATAAAGGGTCTATAGAAGGGCAATGTACGTGAGGACAATATTATGGAAATGGAAGAGCATGTAGATGTAAATGAAATGGGAGATAGGATACTGCTTGAAGAGTTTGATGGAGCACTAAAAGATCTAAGTGGAAACAAGGCCCCGGGACAACATTCCATTAGAACTACTGACAGCCTTGGGAGAGCCAGCCCTGACAAAAAGATGTACAAGACAGGTGAAATACCCTCAGACTTCAAGAAGAATATAATAATTCCAATCCCAAAGAAAGCAGGTGTTGACAGATGTGAAAATTACCAAACTATTAGTTTAATAAGTCACGGCTGCAAAATACTAACATGAATTCTTTACAGATGAATGGAAAAACTGGTAGAATCCAACCTCAGGGATGATCAGTTTGGATTCTGTAGAAATGTTGGAACACGTGAGGCAATACTGATCCTATGACTTGTCTTAGAAGCTAGATTAAGGAAACGCAAACCTATGTTTCTAGCTTTTGTAGACTTAGAAAAAGCTTTTGACAATTTTGACTGGAATACTCTCTTTCAAATTATGAAGGTGGCAAGGGTCAAATACAGGGAGCAAAAGGCTATTTACAAATTGTACAGAAACCAGATGGCAGTTATAAGAGTTGAGGGGCATGAAAGGGAAGTAGTGGTTGGGAAGGGAGTGAGACAGGGTTTTAACCTATCCCCGATGTTATTCAATCTGTATATTTGCCATGATCTATGAAAAAACTCTGATTGTTCTAATGTGAAGTTCAATATGTAACAATGATAGTAACTGTTAGAACCATATAAACAGAGGCGATTTGTACACCACCATACTTCAGTGTTAGGCCAAAGTTTGCATCAACAGCATGTAGTCAGACTCCGTCACAATGTAAACTGTTTTATAACTGGAAGATGTGAGTTCTACAACGTAAAACACATTTGCTGCTGAACATCTAGCATGCAAAATAAAAACCTTTGGAGAGAAGAACTACTAAAACTTATTTTGACTATTTCATAACATCTATGTAATGATGCAGTAATATCAGAATGAGCGTATGGCAGCATCAAAAAGCAGCACCTAGGATTACACAAAATATGTATGAAATTGATGGAGAGTTATTTGAACGCTGGTAATGTGTTGCAAAAGGTGGTATAAAATAATCAGATAGTGACTGAACAGTATTTTCCTTGTGTTAAACTATGACACACATCCCAAACTTCACATAAACATTTTTGCCATGTTTTATTACACTACTTAAAACTTAACCTCCCAAAACACTACCCTAAATCCAGACTTCTGTGCTCAATAGATGAACTAGTAGCAATGTAAAAAGGGAGAATGACATCTAAACAAATGTTCTGACACCTACATGAATACTGTGATAGATGACGACATAGTATCACAACCATAAGCATGATATCTAACAGCGCTGTAGTGGTTTTGATTGTACTTTGTGTAATCTACTTCTCTTTTAAACAAAAATCAGTGCACCACTCAGATTTATCTGTGCATCAGATAGCACTGATTGGTTTGTAAATAAAGCTCTGTTACGGTGTAAATTGAAGTGTCGGCACATCTGTCGGGAACGATAGAGCAGAGTGGACTGTGACAAAACGTCGGCGAATTGCATGCTAATTGACTGCTCTCCAGGACAACAACGTGACAGCAGTGGCCTCTATCCAAAGAGGACATAAGCACCACCCCCGACTGGTCATGGCCCAGTCAAAGAAAAGCATCAAGGCTAGGGACCTGAATAGAAGCGTCAAAGCTCCTTACTTGCTTGTACATTCTATGTAGCTCAATCTTGGAATTGTTATACTGAAGAATCTTGTTTGTTTCATACGTTGCCCTTTGCTCATGACACATCTGTATTTCTCAAAGACAAGTATTGTCATTTATTTTTTGTTGTAAAACTCATTAATATGATTTGGTTGCATCGTCTAGCGATCTGAGGAAGCAGGTTGCCTAGACACTCCATCTTTAATGACAAGGCAGGATTCAACATATGATGATGAGTTATAAGAAGAACCCAGTGCCTGGTGGCCATGGATTTTCTTTTGTGGTTGTTGGTGCCTTAATTCTACTTTTTTTTTTCTCCTCCCCTTCTTCATTGCAGGGGTATGTTTACTTGCTGTAATATTGCCTCTTATAGTGTTTTTGCTAATCAGTGTTTTCAGGTGGACATTTCAAAAATTTTCCTTGCTTGTGTGCTTATTTTTATTGCTTGCCTTGTCTGTTTATTGCATTTGCATAGTCCAAAATGAGCAACCCACCTCTCCCACCCCCTGCTCAGGCGCCTCAGCTGCAAGCGATAAATGCAATGCAGTTAATACAGATGTTTCAGTTCCAGGCCAAATAAATTGCTTTGCTCCTAAACCCAGTGCAGCAGCTCCTGATAACTCAAGCGACCAATATGTGCAAAATACAACTACTTTAGCTCTGGATGCTATACCGCTATCTCGCCACTTTAACAAAAGACCTAAGGAGTGGCTCGAGAAGCTGCAACAGTTTTTAGCACACGTCATTGCTCACAACATACCAGGTACTATGAAACTACACTACTTTTTGTCAACAGTAGGAAGTGTGGTGTTTCACCTCATTCAGAAATTGTTCCTTAACACCACTCCGAGTGAACTTTTCTATGATTGGGTTGTAGATTCACTAACTAACTATTATGACCAACAAGTTAATGTGGTGACAGCTAGGTATAAATTCTTTAATTGCAAAAATACATCAGAACAAACTTATTGTGAGTGGGCAACATATTTGCAGGGTATGACAAGGAAATGCAAACTTATATTCATATGTTATGTTGCGTGATGTGATCATGTACAATGTAACTGATGTCAGACTTAGAGAACAGATTTTGAAACAGTCAGATCCATCATTTCAGCATGTAGTGCAAATACTAGATCAGTACGAGTCAGGTGTCGTGTCAGTCAATGAATCTGAGCGGCCACCAATTTGTCGGGTCGAGTCTCCCCTTGCTTACTACCAGCCCAGTTGGCAGCAACAGCATGCACGTGCCACACTGCGTAAACAGTTCCCTACGCAGGTGAACGGAATTAAGTCATGCCTTTGGTGCTATTCATGGCACAAATGCCAAGACTTCCCATCCAGACAATCACAGTGTTATGCTCGCGGTAAGAAAGGTCACGTAAAATCCGTATGTTTCCAATGGAACAAACTTCAGTATTCTGCCCACTCACAAAAATCGAGGCACAATGCCCATGTAATCAATGCAGTGTATTCAAAGACTGCTGCAGTTATTAGAAAAACTAGCAATCAAACGGTTTCTTCAGTGCTACGCCAGTCCAACAAACTTTTTGTTCATTTGCATGTTAGTGGAAAATGTGTGAAATTTCAGTTGGACATGGGTGCCTCTATTACATTGCTGAATCATAACACATATGAACTGTTAGGCTCCCCATGCCTGTCTAAAATTAGCATGCATCTGATGGCTTATAATGGACAAGACATTCCCATTCTCAGAAAATGTACTTTGCCTGCCATGTATCGCTTGCATAAGGAAACTGTGAGTTTCACTGTGTTGCAATATGCGAGCATGAGAACATATTTTGACACAACCCATTTGATTTATTTGGCTTTAAAATTCAGGACAATATGTTGTCAGTGACTGCATTTAGTGCAAAAGACAGTGTAGCTAGCTTGCTGAAAGAATTCCCTGACCTTTTTTCTGAAGGTTTAGGTAAGGCTAACAATTTTGTTGGACATATTACTATGAAAGACAATTCTCAGCTGAAATTTTTCTGCGCCATAACTGTTCCAATTGCATTAAGGGACAAAGTCGCTGCTGAACTTAAAGAACTGCAAGATAGCAGAGCTATTGCACCCATACAAGTTAATCAATGGGCAAGTCCACGGGTTTTGCTTCCCAAACTTTCAAGTCGTGTTCGCCTCTGTATGGCTTTAAGTCTACAGTCAACCCACAAACTGTGATTGATACTTATCAATTGCTGTGCCCAGAGAATCTCGTAGAAGATTAGACACTGGTCATTATTTTTCAAAAATTGATTTGCCTGATGCATATCTTCAAATACCACTAGATGAAGAATCTCAAAAAGTGTGTGTTGTGAACACTCATTTGGGCTTGTTTAAATATTTGCGTTTGCTTTCTGGCAGTGCTTCCACACCCACCATTTTCTAGCAGTATTTGAAACAGCTGACTGCTTAAGTACCAAAAACTATTTGGACATGCACCTGAAGAACACATTGACAAATTTGCTTGCTTTGTTTCTTGTGTTATCTGATGTGGGACTAAAGTGTAGACTGAACAACTGTGATTTTATTTAACCTGAGTTGCAATATCTTGGTCACGGCATAAACAGTCAAGGTGTACATTCTCTTCAGTCGCATTTGTTAGCTGTATGTGACCTGCCAGTTTCTTGCAATGTCACCACATTGCAGTCAGTCTTAGAGAAAATGAACTGTTATATTCAGTTCGTGCTGAATGCTGCACAAATCACAGCTCCATTATATCGCTTGCATTGCCAGAATGTTCCTTTTGTTTGGACAGATGAGTGCCAAGAAGCTTTTCAAAAACTTAAAGATGCATTGCTCAGTGATCATTTTGATCCTGACAAACCAGTTGTGATCCAAATTGACTCTTCCTCTTACGAAATTGGTGCAGTGCTTTTGCACAGATTTGGTGATAGAGACAGGCCTATTGCTTTCATATCAAAAGTGTTGTCCAAAACTCAATCTAACTAATCACATATAGAGAAAGAGGCATTGGCTATAGTGTATGGTGTCGCCAAATTCCACCATTATTTGTATGGCAGAAAATTCTACTTAGTAATGGATCACAAGTGATTGCAGTCCTTGTTTCATCTGATGAAGCCAGTTCCTGTATGAACTGCCCAAAAGTTGCAAAGATGGGCTTTGTTGTTGTCTCAATACCAGTATGAGATTATTTATCATCCAACAGCTCAACATGGTAATAGGGATGCCCTTTCACATCTTCTGATTGGCCCTGACACAGACTTTGACATTTCTCCTGCGTCTTGTTGTAACATCGATGTTCACAATTCTCAATTGCTTCAATCCTTTCCTCTGAACCATGGTAAATTGCACAGGCCATGGAAGCTGGTTCAGATTTGAAAATTGTGGCCTCACTCACTGCAGAGCATAAAGAACTCTGTAGTTCACAGATTCTTTGCATGTCGGCATAGCCTCGCTATACAGTATGCTGTGATTCTTGTTCAAAATGACAGTTCACGTCAAATGAATTTGAAACATGCAGTGGCATACAGCATCTAACTAGTGCACCATTCCATCCACAGTCAATCGGCAAAGCAGAACGTTTTTTCAGAACATTCAAGCAGCAGATGACAAAACTTCACACCAGACACACCAGGGATCAAGCGTTGCAACTGCTTCTCAACACCTATCGTTTGCATCCATGAAATGGACCATTACCAGCAGAATTGGTTCATAGCCACTGACGTCAGACACTGCTCCACCGGCTCCACCCTCCTCAGCATACGGCTCCAATGAAAGGCTGCAAGAATCGCTTCATGCTGCATGATATTGTGTTTTACAGGGTTTTTAGTGGCAGCGGATGGTGGGTGTGACACGAGGTCCTTTGTCAACTTGGCGCATGCATGTATCTCATTTCAGACCCCAATGGAATGTAGCATCAACATCACATCCAAATTCACCACTGTCATGTGTACAGTGATCCTTCTGTATCTCTTCTCCCAGATTCATGGATCCCCAGGACAGTGCAGCCACAGCAGCCACCAGAGGGTGTCATCACAACACTGCAGGATGACCCCATGGAGATGGACCCTTTGCCTCCTCCGCCTCTGCTCGTCCTACCACACTGCAGCAGCCGAGGCCTTCTACATCATGTTATGGGCCTCAGAAGGAGGATGCATACCCTTCTGGTCATTTACTGCAGGACGCTTACACCAGAGCACAGGCCAGATGGCAGGGTATGACTGGAAGCTTGATGTCCCCTGCAGCCACAGCTTCCAGTCCATCACAGCATTCACACTCCCTACACAACGATAGTCTGTTGCTTTGGGAGGAAGGGATGTTACAGCATAAAGTCAGTGTTGGCACCTAGTTGGCAATGATGGAGTGAATTGGGCTGTGTCAAGACGTCGGCCAATTTCACACTGATCGACCCCTCTCGAGGACAACAATGTGACAGCAGCGTCCTCTATGTGAAGACGGCATAAGTGCCTCGCCCAACTGATCACAGTCCAGTCCAAGAAAAGCATCAAGACTAGCAACCTGAAAAGAAGCATCAAAACTCATTTCTTGCTTGTACATTCTATGTAACTCAATCATGGAATTGTTAGACTGAAGAAACTTGTTTATTTTGTATGTTGCTCTTTGCTCGCAACACATCATTATTTTTCAAAGTTAAGTATTGTCATTTATTTTTGTAATAAAACTCATTCATACAATTTGCTTGAATTGTTGTATAGCTATCCGAGAAAGCAGGTTTAAAAAAAAAAATGTGTGAAATCTTTTGGGACTTAACTGCTAAGGTCATCAGTCCCTAAAAAGCAGGTTTCCTAGACACCCCATCTTCAACAACTAGGCAGGATTCAACAAACTCAGACATAGTGAGGGAATTATGTGTAAACTAATAGATGAACTATAAGTATATCAATAACCATGTTAGTGTATAAGAAATAACATCTGCAAAGACCTATGTTATCGTTTTGCTACATCAACCATTGAAACTCATGTAAACTAGCTGTATGAGGGTAATGGTAGAATAACTTAAGTTGTATAATGTGTAACTACTGGTAAAGTTTATTAAGGGTACTCTAAACTGAAAACTGAAGACAAATTTTCCAAAGGAAGTGGGAGATATTACATCCAAGGATAGTATCCCCAATGAACACTAAAAATTCATCCAAGCTCTACCTCGGCAGCTCCTAGAATGTGAAATGCCTATGTCAATGACCAGTAGACTTCCAATTGAAGGGAAATGCTGAGTGAGTTGCGGCAAACACAGACCCCCAAAGGGGGGATGAGCAAGTGCCCAGGCCTGCAGGTGAAGCATAATGACATCACGGAAGCTCAGAGATACCATCATACTTGTGGCAAAGCAGGATTTTGTAAGGAAGGCTAGGTACAATCCAACTTAAGTATGCAGGTGCTGAGGCAGCAGAAAAGAGCCTCTGAAAGGTAACTAGGAAAACTGACAGCGAGCAAAAATGACACCTGATTCCATATCCATTCCCACCACCTCAGAGTGCATGGAAAGTGCCAACATAAAAACCCCACTCTTCTTTAAAAATCTTTGATCGATTAGTGCTGATTGCTGACTGCCTAGTGCCCCTTATGTCCGTTGCAGCCATCCAGTGGTAGGGGAGGCTGTGCAGGTCAACCTCCTGTCATCAGTCATCTATGGAACCATAAGTCCGTCTGGAAGGGTGCTGCTGCTGTCAGCTCCACTGCCAACTTTTGAGGCCACACTACTGGGATGCAGTGACCACCATCACCCTGCAGGTCTGCTGGAAGCTTGACCTGCATGACACTGTCCATCATCTGATTTTGTGTGTGTGGATGCTGCTGCTTCTCATCCTGTTCTTGTGGCAGACACCAATGGTGCTGGCTCCTGTTTTCTAAATTAGGGCTGAGATCCAAGCCCTGTGAGTCAGCCAATATTGGGGTGAGACTCCTGATTGCAAAGTTTCGTCATTATGGGAGCACTTAGGAGACTGATATGCAGAGCTGGATCCTGCCAGATTCTGCGGTAGACGGCCACTGATGATGTAGCAGCTGCCACTCAACACTTTGCTGGGCTGGCAATACTGTGAGACGAGCCACTGAAGAAGTGATATTCTGCCAGCCCAGCTGCGGTGCAGCACTTTGGAAGACAATCCTGTATTACTGCCTAATAGGTGTGCTATTGTCAATGTTTTCTTGGCACTGTTGAGTGTAACTAGGTTCTCACCACCACATTCTGCCCCATTCTCTTCTGATGACTGTAAGAGTCTGGTACCAGATTCCTATCATATGTAGAAGAACCCAGAGGGAACAATAAGACTGGAATACCAAGAACAAAATGCTTAGCTTAAAAAGGATGTGACAGAGGGATGTAGTCTTTCACCCCTATTGTTCAGTCTGTCATCAAATAAGCAATGATGATAATAAAAAAAAGGTTCAAGTGCAGGATTAAAATTCAGGGTGAAATATATCAATGATAAGATTTGCTGGTGACATTGCTATCCTCAGTGAAAGTGAAGGAGAATTATGGAATGTGTTGATTGGAATGAATGGTCTAATGGGTACAGAATATGAATTGAGCGTAAAAAAGATGAAAGTCATGAGAAGCAGCAGAAATGACAACAACGAGAAACTTAACTGAATTGGGGATCATGAGTTAGATGAAGTCAAGCAATAGTGCTCTCTAGGCAGCAAAATAATACATAATGGACAGAGTAAGAACATAAAAAGCAGATGAGCAATGGCAAAAATGGTATTCCTGGCCAAGATAAGTCTACTAGTATCAAACATAGGCCTTAATTTGAGGAAGAAATTTCTGAGAATGTATGTCTGGACCACAACATGTACTGTGGGAAAACTGGAACAGAAGAAAATTGAAGCATTTGAGATGTCGTGTTACAGAAGAATATTGAAAATTAGATAGACTGGTAAGATAAGGAATGAGGAGGTGCTCCACAGAATCATCAAGGAAAGGAATATATATGGAAAACACCGAAAAGAAGAAGAGACAGGATGATAGGTCATATGTTAAGACATCAGAGAGTGACTTCCATGGTACTAGAGGGAGCTATAGAAGGCAAAAACTATGGGTGGAGACAGAGATTGGAATACATCCAACAAATAGTTGAGGATGCAGGTTGCCAACAGCTCACAGGATTCTACAATTACTCTACAGTAAAAATTGGTACTTTTGCTCTTTTTCAAATTCTTTTAAATAAATCTGTGCCCACCACAGTTACAGCTGAGTTTGTGTTTAACATTATTATAACAGGTAAATTGGCTATTCACACATTGATTGTTGACTGCAAAACAGTTGATTAGTCAGTACTATGGTTACTAATATGAGCATACCTCCTGCCTAATGTCTGTGCTGCCATTGTAAGGTAACATATTTAAATTTCCTTCACAGCCCTACTCCACTCCACAACTGATATCTTTGGGCTCTATGTGGTCATATCTAGTTTTCTTGTCTGGTGCTAGGAGAACAATTGTTATCATCGATGACTGCTGTGAGTACTGGTGGTTGATTTCTCCAGTCCTGATTATTTAGCCTTTCCTACTGGCTATTGTGCCAGTAGCTGTCACTGTTTCTTGACACCTAACCACAGTTATACCTAGTTTTTTGTTGCTTTTGCCCATTCTGATTGTTACCATAACCACTGCCTCATTGCTCATACTGAGCTGTCAGTTGATGCTCATGTCAGTCCACATGATAACTGTCTGACATGTTGTATCTGCAACTATTGCTATTGCCAACACTGTCAGCCAACTTTTTGTTTGACTTGTCCTTGCTTGAGCATCTTCACATACCAGATAAACTGAGTCAAGGACCTAGATAAATTCCTTCAGGTTCAAATCAGTATGTGGATCAACTTTTCTTGCACACCAATAGGCAACTTTGCCTTTAAGGTTCACAAAATGTTATGATGTCTCTTTGGCTCATTCCAGTATTGTGTATTATTAATACATTTCTCAAATTACTGTCTCACAATCTCATGCCAAAAACTGAAGGTTTCCAGATTAAACACTTCTTTCCTGAGGTATTCTTGAATACTGTTTGACCAATATTTGGCCAGAAATGATCTTTCAAACTCCTCATACATATGATAGTACATTGTTGCATTGGTAGCACAGAGTGAAGCATCTTTGTGTATATATCTAGTACAAAACCTATTTTTGATCATCATTCCACAAGAATGGCAACACACCACAGGATGTCTGAATAAATACAGAGGAATGTAACTCTTGTTATCTGGCAAAAAGGTCTGAAACTGAATTTGGTGCAGCCCCCACTGCTTACTGTGTTTTTGGCAACAATTAAGGGGCCAGCTCATAGTGCTCCTGCTGCTCCCAGTCCAACAATGGATCAGACTCTTGCATCTTTTCAAGTTCCTGTACTGCTGACTGTGTCATTCACAACCTCTCTAACCTTGGCTGATTCTTTACTTACTAGGTTGATTCATTTACTAATGGCTTCATTCAGTTGTGAGAAATCTTTCCCCATTTGTTCTTTTATTTTGCACAGCTTATTTTTCACTGTTTCTGCCAAACCATCTCATTCCTTTGAGGTATGATTAATCACAGCCTGAACTTTACTATCTGTTTGCTTGGCAATTTGTTCATCCTTTACAGCTATCCAAATTGTAAATTAACCTGCAAATTGCTCTTTGCAGTTCAAAATGTTCATTTAAAGTCCCTTTCTAGCTCAAGAAATAAGACACTAGCAGCTCATTCTCACAACTGGTGAACAGTTTCAGATAGGAACTTTCGAGTGGTTTTTTTCTTTCATACCTTGTCAGTTAATTTGAGTATAGCATCAGGTAAGCCATCCTCAGCTTTTCTTGACTTGGTAAACTCATTAGAAATCTGATCCTGTCTTTTGAAAGTTTGTTTAACTCGTTGGCTTGCATTTCAGAAATTTCCTTTGCTAATGCAGCTTGGGTTTTGGAAATTTCCTACTCTGTCAGCATAGATTCCTCTTTTTCCTACATAACATCTGTTTGGTTAAGCGTCACAGGAATTGTCACTGCTAAAATTTCCATTTTTCAAAATAATTCCATTAATTGGTCTTTTTTCTGATTGTGATGAGCAATAAGTTCAGGAAATTGCTTAGGGCAGCTGATGTAGGTGGCCTGTCAGGAGGGAGATAGAGGTTATAAATTGTGATGGCCGAGTCCAAGTGTACTAATGTGGTATGAAGTGGGATCCATGTACTAACAATGGACCAAAGTGCAGATGTCACCGGAAGCCCTCGAAGGTTTGACCTATTTCCCAGAGAAAGCACAAAACCCATGAAGGGTTGGTGAGTGAGCATCAGTAAAATGAGATTCCTGGAAAATGACATGAGCTGCCAAGGAAAAGGCAATAAGGGATTGGGACTCAGGAAGGTGGTGATAGTATCCATTACAGTTCCATTGAATAATTGCAGAGTGAGTATGCAAATGGGAGGCAAACATGCTGGAACCAATCATGCTGCCAGATTACCATCTGTCACCAATGATGCTGGAGTGATATCCATAAATATGATATCGGACTCAGTTTGTGAGAGAGGAGATGACACTTCTGGGGCCACTAGGATGGGGAGGGGGAGGGGGAGAACGAGATTGTCCTGGGACTTCTTTTTCTTCTTATTATCATTGTTTCTTTCTTTTCTCAGACGTTATGTCTGGTCAAAAATGGAAAGTGAAGCGGACCTTGATCAAGTGTGACTTCCTTTTAACTGTACAGTATACGTTATATTGCATTTAGGAACTTTCGGGTAATTGAACATGTATCAATAATTACAGATTTCTGTAGTTGTATATATAAGTTTGGATGTAGCTGTATTGCAGTGATGTACTGGTGGATATTGTGTGGTATGACTCTTGTAGTTGATAGTATAATTGGTATTATGTCAACTTTATCCTGATGCCACATGTCCTTGACTTCCTCAGCCAGTTGGATGTATTTTTCAATTTTTTCTCCGGTTTTCTTTTGTATATTTGTTGTATTGGGTATGGATATTTCGATTAGTTGTGTTAATTTCTTCTTTTTATTGGTGAGTATGATGTCAGGTTTGTTATGTGGTGTTGTTTTATCTGTTATAATGGTTCTGTTCCAGTATAATTTGTATTCATCATTCTCCAGTACATTTTGTGGTGCATACTTGTATGTGGGAACGTGTTGTTTTATTAGTTTATGTTATATGGCAAGTTGTTGATGTATTATTTTTGCTACATTGTCATGTCTTCTGGGGTATTCTGTATTTGCTAGTATTGTACATCCGCTTGTGATGTGATCTACTGTTTCTATTTGTTGTTTGCAAAGTCTGCATTTATCTGTTGTGGTATTGGGATCTTTAATAATATGCTTGCTGTAATATCTGGTGTTTATTGTTTGATCCTGTATTGCAATCATGAATCCTTCCGTCTCACTGTATATATTGCCTTTTCTGTCTGTATATGTGTGGATGGATATGTGTGTGTGTGTGTGTGTGTGTGTGTGTGCGCAAGTGTATACCCGTCCTTTTTTCCCACTAAGGTAAGTCTTTCCGCTCCCGGGATTGGAATGACTCCTTACCCTCTCCCTTAAAACCCACATCCTTTCGTCTTTCCCTCTTCTTCCCTCTTTCCTGACGAGGCAACCGTTGGTTGTGAAAGCTAGAATTTTGTGTGTATGTTTGTGTTTGTTTGTGTGTCTATCGACCTGCCAGCGCTTTAGTTTGGTAAGTCACATCATCTTTGTTTTTATATATATTTGTCCATAATGTAGGTTTTTTTTGTCGATAAATCCCCTTCCTCCTTCCTTTCTGCATAATGTGAATCTTTCTGTTGCTGAATGTATGTGATGTATTCTATATTTGTGGCATTGTGATCGTGTAAGTGTATTGAGTGCTTCTAGGTCTGTGTTACTCCATTTCACTACTCCAAATGAGTAGGTCAATATTGGTATAGCGTAAGTATTTATAGCTTTTGTCTTGTTTCTTGCTGTCAATTCTGTTTTCAGTATTTTTGTTAGTCTTTGTCTATATTTTTCTTTTAGTTCTTCTTTAATATTTTTATTATCTATTCCTATTTTTTGTCTGTATCCTAGATATTTATAGGCATCTGTTTTTTCCATCGCTTCTATGCAGTCGCCGTGGTTATCCAATATGTAATCATCTTGTTTAGTGTGTTTTCCCTTGACTATGCTATTTTTCTTACATTTGTCTGTTCCAAAAGCCATATTTATGTCATTGCTGAATACTTCTGTTATCTTTAGTTATTGGTTGAGTTGTTGATTTGTTGCTGCCAGTAGTTTTAGATCATCCATGTATAGCAAATGTGTGATTTTGTGTGGGTATGTTCCAGTAATATTGTATCCATAATTTGTATTATTTAGCATGTTGGATAGTGGGTTCAGAGCAAGGCAGAACCAGAAAGGACTTAATGAGTCTCCTTGGTATATTCCACACTTGATCTGTATTGGCTGTGATGTGATATTATTTGAATTTGTTTGGATATTAAGTGTGGTTTTCCAATTTTTCATTACTATGTTTAGGAACTGTATCAATTTAGGATCTACTTTATATATTTCCAATATTTGTAGTAACCATGAGTGGGGTACACTATCAAAAGCTTTTTGGTAATCAATGTATTCGTAGTGTAGCGACCTTCATTTAGTTTTAGCTTGATATGTCACCTCTGCATCTATTATCAGTTGCTCTTTACATCCTCGTGCTCCTTTGCAACAGTCTTTTTGTTCTTCATTTATAATTTTGTTCTGTGTTGTATGTGTCATTAATTTTTGTGTAATGACTGAAGTTAATATTTTGTATATTGTTGGTAGGCATGTTATGGGGCAATATTTAGCTGGGTTTGCTGTGTCTGCTTGATCTTTAGGTTTCAGATAAGTTATTTCATGTGTAAGTGTATCAGGGACTGTGTATGGGTCTGCAATGTAACTGTTAAATAATTTAGTTAGATGTGAATGTGTTGAGGTGAACTTCTTTAGACAGAAATTTACTATTTTATCTTTTCCAGGGGCTTTCCAATTGTGAGTAGAATTAATTGCTTGGGTGACTTCATGTTGCAAAATTATCACTTCAGACATTTGTGGTATCTTGTATATGTCTGTTTCTACTTGTATCCACCGTGCATGCCTGTTATGTTGTACCGGGTTTGACCACATGTTGCTCCAGAAGTGTTCCATGTCTGTTATGTATGGTGGATTGTCTATTTTAATGTGTGTGTTATCTATTGTCTGGTAAAATTTCTTTTGGTTTGTGTTGAATGTTTGGTTTTGTTTCCTTCTATTTTCACTTTTTTTGTATCTTCTAAGTCGTTTGGCCAATGCTTGTAATTTCTGCTTCTTTTCATCTAATTGCTCTATCGCTTCTTGTTGTGAGATTTTACCTAACCTTTTTCATTTTTTTTCTGACATTTCATTTCTTATAAATTCTGGTAGCTGTCCGATGTCTTTTCTCAGTTTTTCTATTCTGATCTGTAGCCTGTGTTGCCATGCTGGTTTTGTGGGTTTCTTCTGTGTGTTGGTTGGTTCTGATCTCTGCCTAGTGTGTATATTTAGTGTAGTGAGCGCTCCTATATAAACCAGTAGTTGTAACTCTTCCATAGTTGTGTTTTCATTTATTTTGTTGTGTATGTTTGTGTTGATAGTTTTTATTGTGGTTTCGACTTGTGGGTTATTTGGCGGTCTATGCAAGAATGGTATAATGTCTGTATTTGTGTCTTTGTATTCTATATATGTCAGCTGAAATTTTTCTTCTATATCTAATGTGTGTGTCACTTCGTGTTCTATTTGTGCTTGTTCTGGTGGCTGTCTTAAGATTTCATTTTTCTCTGATTGTTTAATTGATGCGTGTTCTTTTTTGTTTGCTCTGGGATGTTTCAGTCCATTACTGTATTTTCTTCTTCTTCTGTTTGCACATTACTTTGTTCCAGTATTTATTGTACTTGTTGTTTGATGTTTTCTAATTCTGACTGGGGTATCCTGTTATTTTTGATTATTACACGGATCTGATCAGCTAGTCGTTGTTCTGTTAAAAATTTTAATTCTGGGTATCTGGTAATAAATGTTGTGTATACTTGTGATCTGTATCCAGTTGTGTTGGTTCCTAGGTTTGTTGATTGGTAATAACAGAACATGAGATGTCGATTAACTTCATCTGACCATCTCATCCTCTGTCTTTGTTTTCCTTCTAGGGTGGTTTCAGGAAGCATATCCTGCAAAACACCTCTATTTGGATTGAAATCATTTTCCAGTTGGCTAACAGTGTCGTTACCATTGTGGGCGGGCATAGGGTTCAAGCGTCGTCCCCGACCATGACGGCACTTGTCCGAGGCTTCTTTAGTTCTGTCCTGAACCAAGTAATCACACTAAAAGGGGGCCTAGCCCTATTAGTGGTTTGTTCTTTTCGTCGCCTTTTACGACTGGCAGAACATACCGGAGGCCTATTCTTTTCCCGGGCCTCCGCGGGGTTTAATATTAATTATTATTATTATTGTTCTGTTTCATAGGTCAAGAGGGCAGGGCATAGAGGGAGAGCAGGCTTCTGCATGATCTGGAACTGAAAGAGAGCAGGCGACCTTGCGGTGCGTGTCCCACAGCCAAGTTGTGATAACAGGCTTCCACCCTGAGAGACTCTGGGGGGAGGGGTCCCCAGAGGGAGTCCTATCACTGGTGGGTGCTGATGAAGGGGGGCACTCCTTTGGCTGGGGAAGGGGAGTGGCTCCAGGAGGAAACCACATGGGATAGGAGAGGAGAGGGGGACAGGACGGGTAAGGAGGTGGGAGGAGGGGGAAAGGCTGTAACAGGAGGTAAAATCAGAAGTCATCAAAACAGGGTGGAGTCAGTCGTATTTTTGATGAGCCTCAATGTAAGACAGACAATCCAGGGATTTATAGTCTTGTATTTTCTTTTCTATCTTGTAACGGGGCAATCTGGTGAGCATGGCAAGTGATGGTCATGACAATTTACACACACTGGTAGCAGAACATGGGTTCCCTCATGGAGTGTCCACCATACATCAGGGAGATACGTGCCACACTGATAAAACACAACCTTTATCTTCTCTGGGAGGGTATCTCACTTGAAAGACAGAAGAAAGGTGGTGGTTTCAGTGGATTTGTCCTTAAGACCTTTCTGCATACACCAAACAAAATGAATGCTCCATCATTCCAGATTAGCCCAGAGTTTCTCATCAGTTTGAAGGACGAAAAATTACTCTCTGAACCATATTCAGAGATTAGTGAGGTGTAGCAGACACTGGGACATGGCAAAGATGATCACAAGGCTGCAGATTGGGCAGCATAAGAAGATTTGACCAACAGGGAACCCGACTGCATCTTACTGAAAGACTCCACTTTGCCAAACTTGTCTTCAATATTTTCCACAAAAAACAGTGGCTTTGTGGTGGTGAATGTTTCCCCATCCATCTA
Organism: Schistocerca nitens; assembly: GCF_023898315.1. Lineage (NCBI taxonomy): Eukaryota > Metazoa > Arthropoda > Insecta > Orthoptera > Acrididae > Schistocerca > Schistocerca nitens. The sequence continues at coordinate 406,306,668 of NC_064617.1, forward strand.
GTACAGACCAGGCAGTGGAGAAAGTGTTTCACTCCGAGCTGGTGAGCCTGGTCCTCCTCCTGGGGTGTAGCCAGAGAAGGGAAGGCCGCAGGGTCATAAGAATCAGTCAATGATCTGTTACCACTTGAAGAGATGGCTGTAGGAGAATAGCCAGATTTTTGGAGCTTGATATGCTTCATGAACAAAACATCCACCCTGATACCACCCACTCCAATTAGGGGCTCTCCCTGTTGGCGCCACCTAGGCAAAGGCTCCTGGCATGGCAGCCATTGCTGGGAGTTCTGATGCTCCAGAATAACAAGCAATCATTTCTAGGTGTACTTGGTGAGAAGGCAACAGCTCAGGTATCAGAAGTGTGATCTTTATATCATCTGGGAGCGCAGCCAGGTGAGTACATAATGGTCCCACCACACGGACTGGCTGTGTGTGCTTGTCACATTGTGGGGTGGAGGGGTGGGGGCAGGAAGGGGTGGGGGGGGGGGTGAGGAATCTATGTTGTAGACACTAGGGAGGGAGTTCTTCCCCAGAAGGCTTACACTAAAGACAAAAAATTTAGAAGTATAGGTCAAACTCCAAAGGTGACCAAAAATGCCAGAGAGAATTGAAGAGAAAAGGCAAGAGAAACAAGCCAGCAAGGAATGTAGGAAACCAGATGTATAGACACGTGAACATAACTAAGAATGCCAAGATAGGGGGCATTGGGAAGGAGTGAGGATGGGGATGGAGAGCCATGGGGGAAGAAATGCGGCCCAGGGAGGAAGAATGGGATGCAACAGCTCGGAGCCTCTTCGGCACCATGCACAAACTTGCAAAAGAACCATGAGCCCCTTGATGGGCCCAGCTGATTATAACTCTTAAGACTGCAGATCCTGTTTTTGCGTTACCATCAACTGAACAAACAACATCCAAACCACTTCTAGAATACGCAGAACAGAAATGATGATAATGTGAAAAGTTAGTTCACTATCTAGAATACTAAGTATTATGTTCAGACTTCTCACCAGTGAAGTAAGATTTTTGGTTTTCAGACAATCTATCACTATATCCAAGTACCAATTCATCATTACAAGATGGTTGTCTCAACCTGTTTTAATAATACAGCCTTTCTTCAGTTGTAACAAGACCTAAGTAAAAACTGTATTGGTTCTTTCAAAGAAGCAGCCAAGGAGTAATTGAAGTGCAGCAGAAATAAAAATATGCTTATTTAATGCCTCTGACTGGTGCCATCTACACAATAACTACATTGATTTGAATACAGTGATTTATTACTTTTAAAAGAAATTACATGGTTTTTCATCAGGGTTAAGGAATGATTATATGCTAGTGTGTAACATTACATACCACCCCCCCCCCTCCCCTCTCCTACACTGAGCGACACGGCGCAGCAGTTGGCATGCTGGACTCGCATTCAGGAGAGTGACGATTCAAACCCACGTCCACGCATCCTGATTTATGTTTTCCATGATTTCCCTAAATTGCTTCAAGCAAATGCTGTAATTATTCCTAATGACCTCTATGTTTGGTCTCTTCCTCAAATCAACCAACCAACCATCCCCATCTCCCACTCCCACCACCACCACCACCACCACCACCACCACCACCACCACCACCACCACCACCACCACCACCACCACATACAGATGTATAAAATTTTTCTGCCAGAGTCTGCATGTTACAGACTGACATGGGAAAACCAAAAATAAACTAAACAGGAAACAAATTCTCATCCCATTTAACAGAAATCTCTGTCCGCTCCTTTGTCTCCGCACTTGCCTCCTGTATGTGATGTACTACAAAGAAAACTACAAGTCACATCAATGCATTCAGTTTTAACCTTGGTTTTTACCAGCAGATGATGATGATGATGATGATGATGATGATGATGATGATGATGTCTTCTTCACCCATTCTTTTGCAACACTACTCTCTGTCCAAACTACATTTTTGACTGCACTGACAATTAGCTTGTTTTGATAGTTCTGCAGCTGTGCACTACATCATCATAACCACCAGTCTTCCTTCCACCATCCTGGCCACTTCCTGTCCTACCCACTTTTTCTGCGAAGATGGTCAGGTTGTACAGAACACAGATTGTAATTCACTTTATTTAATTATCTGTAGAGAAAACAGATATTTACTAATGGAGGGTTTAATTTTCTGTAGATGCCAAGAGAAACATTTATATCAGCTAGACAAATTACTGCATTATTAGATGGTCAAAACTGTTGGTTATAGTCATCTCAGGAAAGGTTGGCTGGTTCATTTAGCTTCTCTGTGTATGTTTCTGACATTAAAGAATCATAACAGCATAATGTCTTAATTTATTAAAACATATAGATTTACACATACAATTCAAATATAAATAAAATATACATTTACTGATAATATGTACAAAGTTGCATTTGGTATAAAACAAGATAAAATGTTTATCACTCTTTTTGATAAATAGCAAAAAATCACATTTTCTGCAGTAACAAGTAACTGCATACTTAAAATCTTTTTAAAACGGTATTGTGCATTTTCAGATTTGTTAATACTGCAAAATATCATAAGCTCAGTCACCATACCAGAAACTGAACACACTATAGTGAGCAGTTTGAGGAGAATTTGATACCACACACAGATAAAGTGTTATTTTTCAGGTTCTTGTGTTTTCACAAATAATAATTGGGATGAAGGCCATGAAGCTTAAGTTCTTGCTGCCAAAATTAATATTAATCAATAAACGTTACATCATCACAGTTACTTTCAACAAAGAGCTTCACAAAAATTGTTGTTTATCACAAAATAATGGCACTAATAAATATATACATTGATTCCTACCTAATTCTTAGAATTTTACATGTAGCTTTAAAGAAGTGCAACATTTTAAAAATGACAGCTCTGAAACAGTAAATAAATTATATATAAATATATTTTTCTGTAATTGAAAAGTAAGTAGTAAGTGCAGCTCTAGATTTCGTCTGGTACGTAAGGTTGTCTTCTTCCTTAATTGCTACCAAATTGGTCAAATTCTTTGCTTTTCCAGCGAAAATTTATAAAGCAAAAAATGTAGTTTCATGAAAGTAACATTCCTTGCCTTAGCGAACAGCTTTTCTGTATAGAGTTATAAATATTCTGATGGTCAGAGTGATTATTTTAAAATCTTCCCACATTATTTTTAACTCTCAAACAGAGTCTACAAACAGTGTATAAAAGGCTGCCTGCAACAACACTTCTTACAAAAGTAATTACTTAGGAAGATTAAACAGACAATGAATAAGCACTCTTTATCACAAGTGGAATTCAGTAGTCTTTGAGCTAAAAATTCAAAATAAAAGAAATTGTAGTGTAAGACTTGACACAATAATTATTTGAGTTCATGTGTCACGCTTTCAGCACTATTAGCTATATAATGCTTCTGAATAAGAATTCTTATCCTTTTCTCTCTTCTTTATCACACACGGGTGGGCACGTGCACACATACACACGCACACATGCACATGTACACATGCAGTCTTGTTCTGCTGCAGCTGTGTTTCACTGCTGCAAAGCTGACATACTTTCTTTCTAGTAGTCATGTGTTGTTATTCACCATACACTATTACTATAGTACAAAAAGGTGAGCTCTGTGGTAAATAATTGTTTGTAATAAAAAATTTAAAATTTTTCTACTGCAGTTGTCTCTTCAACTTCTTGTCTTTTGTCTTCAGTAGTTTCTCCGCCAAGTACTCTCTGCACTTCTTCCAAAGACTTTCCCTTGGTTTCTGGTACTATGAAGAAAACAAAGACTGTACCAAGGGTAGAAATGGCAGCAAAGATAAAGAAGGTGACATCAGAACCAAATGCATCTTTCATGTCAGAAAAGAATTTTGTGACAATAAATGCAAGAAACCAGTTCAGCAGACATGCAACTGAACTTGCAACACCCTTAATAGTTGGGGCAAAAAGCTCACTCATCATCATCCATGGGATGGGACCAAACCCAAGTGAAAATACAACAATGAAAAGACACATGGAAACGAGTGGGAGCCATCCTATCTGGTCAGCTTGCTTCTGATCTTGCAAGAGGAAAAATATACCGAGCAATAATGAGCACAACGCCATAACACTGTCTGAGACAAGCAACAGAATTCGCCTCCCTAGCTTGTCCACGACTAGAGAAGAGACAAATGTTGCTGCAACTTGCATAACTCCCACAATGACTGTTGATACTGCAGGTTCGATATCGCTCCCAGCGCTCTGTAAAGAGAAATTTGTACAATGTTAATTCAATATATTTGGATACTATAGCTTTTTAACAGTTTAATACAGGAAAATTATTGTATTGCTGTTCATAAATGTTTCATTTTTCCTCTATTATGTAGAGCAAGCAATAGAACAAAAAAATAATAAAGTCCAGTTACAAATTTTTGTTTTGTTCTTGGATATTCTGCTGTGTGACATCATCCAGGTTTTGCAATAATTTGGCCATCTTTAAGTGGTTCTGATAGTAATCATAAGAAGCCCGAAAAGCAGTTCAAGATAATCATACATGAAGGAAACAAAAGATCAGAAGATTATAATTTTTTCCATTTCTCTTAGTGTTTTGTTCAATGCATGGTTTAATCTGAAGGCATACTTACTAACAAAGTGTGTATCATATGGTGGTGGTACAGTTTTTGTATATTTCATGTTGTACAATAGAGCAAGCAACTAAAACACTAAATTTAATCTTAAAAAGAATACAAGGCATGAGAATTTTTGAATCTTCGAAGCACTTTAGGGACTCACTCTTCATATGATGTTCAGCTCCTTCAGTGATTCCGTTTTTACCTCATCAATGCTAGCGAAACAATGTCAGTGAGTTTCTTTTAGAGCTTGGGAATATAAAGAAGTTGCCAGGGCCATATCCAGTGAACACACAGCTGAGGCAATATAATGGTTTTGTTTATTGTAAAAAAAGGACACACAAACAGGAGCATTATCACGATGAAATTTCTACAAGTGGTTTTGCCACAATTCTGGTCATCATCTTCTGACTGCTTCATGCAAGCAACACATAACTTCCAGGTAGTATTCCTTGCTGACCACACAACCATAAGACAGGAACTCATGATGCACTATTCCACTGTAATCAAAGAAAACAGTCAGAAGAACCTTCACATGTGGTCAAGCTTGTCAAGTTTCTTTTCGGTCTTTGTTCTTCAGGCAGTTCCTATTGGGACCACTGGGCCTTGGTTTCAACCTCACATGCCTGTGCCAATGTTTCATCATCTGTTATAACCTTCTCTAGAAGTCCTGGATCATTTTCAACTTCATTCAGCAAGTCCTGGGTGATGTCTATGTGTCATCATTTTTGGTTGAAATTAAACAATTTTGAAGCAAATTTTGCTGCTACATGTTTCATGCCCAAACCATCAAAAAAAGATATGCATATCATAAACCAAAAACCAAAAGATATGTTGACATCATCAGCAACCCCTCTGATGGTGATTTGGTGATTTACCAGGACCATTATCTTTACTTCTTCCACAGATTTGTCAGCAATTGGTGTGCTAGAGCATCCAGAACAGTCATCTTCAGTGTGTTCTCAACCCTCTTTGAAACATTTATACCACTTGTAAACTCTTGAGTTACTCATTGCAGATTTGCCAAAAGTTACAGTCAACAATTCAAATGTGATGCTGTACTTGATTCTGTTTTTGAAGCAGAATTTGATGCAAGTTCTTCGGTCCATCTTTTTTGAAAGTAAAGTTTTCTGAGCACTCATAAACACACATCTTTTCATTTGTCAAAAATAAATTAAATATTGAAAACAGTGAAAATGGAAATATACATCAGGAACATGTACACAAACAAGATTTTTTTTTTTTTTTTTTTTTTTGGAAAATCAGATGTATAAACCTACAAAAGCGAAAAATTCCTGTTACTTTTTGACCATCCCTTGTACAATGTTGTAAGCTGCTCATATTGGCAATATTTTGAGAATTCTGAAGTGAAATGAAAGTTCAAAAGGAACTGGTAAAAATACTAAGGCTGGAAGTGAGCACACCTCTTCTGGGCAGAAGCCAGGATGACTTGTTGAATGGAATGCACATAATACAAAACACGGAATAGAGATTAAAAATCCATTACACTAAAACAAAAAATGATAGGGAGTAATAGGAAGCAAAACAACTATTTGCTAAACTTAAATTTGGTGCAGATAGAACTGTAGACATAGTGAAAGAACTATCCAGCGTAACAGACAAAAATCATACAGGATGACAAAAGAAGGGAAATTTCAGAAGTATATTGCTACACAGGAAGTTTCTTTTCTTTTTTTTTTTTTTTTTTTTCGCTGCTGGGATCAAACAATAACACAGATTTTAAGAAGAAATTTCCAGAAATGTGTATGTGTATATCACAGCATTATATGGAAGTCAAACAGACTTTTCAGGAAACCAGTGAATGATGTGGAAGCATTTGAAATGTAATGCTATAGGTGGATTTCAAGAATTAAGTAGGAAGGTACAGTAGAAAATGAAGAGGAGAGACCGATACATTTAGTTTTTCCATTTATAAACAGAAATAACACATGAAAGTAACAAAATTCGTTTTCAAAGACACGGCTATTTTTCATACTTCCAATTTAATTAAAAATTATAATTGCATTTGAAATTGTTAATGTCACACTACAATTTATTCTGAGTAATAACTTGACAATATTTCTAGCAGAATTAATTATTTGTGTGTTAATTCCTTTGTGTGTAAGGGATCAATACTTCATAAAATCACTGTACTGTGACTTCTTGTATAATTGTTTTTGTAGATCTGTGTAACTGTTTGGCACAAATAAGTAACATTTTTATGGATCACAGTGTTCGTGGCATGTGTTAGAGAGAAATCACGTTTCAGATTTTGAACTGCAAAGTTACTGAGACATGGCATTATGATTGTTCTTATAGAGGTCTAATGTTCAATAGATGATGCAAAGAAAGTTATCTGCATCCTCTATATTATTTGTACGTACATATTTCAAAATTACAATCTGCTATATCTCATAAGAAGCCAAATCGACTCATTAGACTAACAGCCAAACAACAATTCACTGATCGCAAAGCTAAATAGAAACTATGAGCTTGGTTTATTCCACCTGCACTTGCTCATGTTAATATGCATTTCTTATGCCAACATAGGCAAAGGTAGCATTTTGAAAAGTATGCAAATTTCTTTATTTATACTATTATTGTAGTAAACAGAGCAAGAAGGGCAGTTAGAACTGAGGGCTCTTGTCCATGATGGAAACAGACACACATGTACTAAAATTATATGCATGTTGCAGGATCAAAATTAACTATATGGAAACTAGAAAAACATGATTGTAACCAGGATAGATATTGGACAATAAGAGAAACTGGCAGCAGCAGACTGACACATAAAATTTAAGTAAAAACAACTTTTTTTGTACTTGTATTTTTGTATTGTTCTTGTATTTTTTTGTTCTTGTATTTTACAAATGACTATACTCGAGCCAAAGGTCAAATCAGAACCTAACAATCAAGGAGGGGGAGCAAATAATTTAAATCAGTGTAACAAGAGTATTCACAATTGAAAAGAATGATATTAGTGCTTGGTCAATCTTTAAAAGTAATGGAACAATCAGTTATGGTTATTTGTCAGTTGAACAGCCTACATTAAAAAATTAAGAAAGGTTAAAGCCAATGAAACAATCAATTGTGGTTAAAAGTGAAAAAAAATTTACACTTTAAAATATCGTGACACAAAAATCTCAAACATGAATCAGTAAATACATTACATAGTGAAGTTCATAAACTTGTGAATGAAACTGGAATTTTAGCACCAAAAGTCTTATTGGCAGAATTCAGAAAACTGAAATTAGCATTCAAAATAATTTAGTAAACTGACAAACTTTAAATGACAAGGAGGGATGCTGGAAGTACAGTAGACAATCCTGTTGTACAGACAAATTGTTTTCCTATTGTAAATAATGAATAATTTACCTATATCTAAAGTAAGTGGAGTTTCAACATGAGACACTGAAGACCATGTGGAATCCATCACTTGCAAATGATTCATATGCAAAGAAGTATCTGAAATTTTCAACAATATGGCACTTCGGAAAAATTATTGCAACTTTGTAGTTGATTAAGTTTAATAGGTGGTTGATTTACCAAAATTAATTCTGTAGTCAGTTTAGAAGCTTACATGTTTGTGGTAATGCTGAAAGTACTGATAAGCACCCAACTTTGATGCAAAATTTTGTAATTTTAACTTTCAGACTGTAATAACTAATCAAAATTATGTAAAAATATTTTAAGGCAACAGCTGTAACAATGCTAAAGATACAAGTAATTTGCACAGAATACCTAATTTTGTCAAAAATTATCACAGTTTTGGGCTGAAAATGAGAGAAAAAGAGTAACAGTATGCAGTAAAAGTAGAGCTATGTTAATTTGTGCAAAAATGTCTTGTGCTCTTTATGTGAAGGCAAATTTAAAGAAAACATTAAGAGTGGAATACAAAATTAAACTACCTTTATTTTCAGTGTGGACCCTGAATTTTTGATTATGATGTAGGCAATGCACTTTACTTTGTATTGTAGAGCAATGTTTGACGACGGCAAAGAGTAGATGTTTGTATCAGGAAATATATTGACAATTTATTATATAATTACTGTATTTCTGGTGGCTAAGAGAAAAGCATCTAATGATTTTTGAGATAAAACATATCTCTGGTTAATAGTAATGATAGAAATAGTAGAAGAGTTAAGATGTGAAAAATATTTGTAATGTCAGGATGTTGCTGACTACTAATTTGTGCCACCATAGAGGTGAAACAAGTGTGACCATTAAAAATAATTTTATTATTATTTATTTATTGTTTCTTCTTCTTCTTCTTCTTCTTCTTCATTATTTATTTATTTATTTATTTATTTATTAAACAATAACTTGACAATCACAAAGCTAAGTAGAAATTGTCAACTTGGTTTATTCTACCTACACCTGCTCATTCTAATAAGCATTTATCATGTAAACCTAGGCAAAGTTAGGAATTTGGAAAGTCTGCAGATTTCTCTAATTCTGTTACCATCTTAGATGCAAGAACAAAGAGGAAGGTTAGGGAACTCCAACTAACAATAGCTGTTCAAAAACGATTTCTGTGACAATGTCTTACTGCAAATGTTCAGCAGCCAATTTTTTTATTTTTTTATTTTTTTTTATTTTAGCTATTATGGTCTATTGCTTGATGTTGCACACAGAAAGCTGCTTCACTGAGAAACTCTTAATTTCTAATACAGTTTCTATAAATGTACCTATTAACATTTTAGTGCTTTTGATTGAACCACAGCTCAAATATTGAGACTGTCTAATGAGATATCCTAAATTTCTCATGGAGAAACCTAATTATACTTTTCCTGAGGTTAATGTTCAATACACAATCACAGCTACAGAGCCTCCAATGTACGCAGGTACTTATCAGGAAAAGGTTGAGGTCAATGAGCACAATGTGGTGGGAGAACACCGCTTAACTAATGACAATGGCTAAAACGACAGTGCCTGATACCCAACTTAGCTAAAATGATCTCCTCATGGTGAGATGGCCAAGAGGATGTCACTTGACTATGTGTCAGAGAGAACAGACCACTAGAGATGATGAAACAGTTGGGCAGTGCAGAAGAATAGATCCAAATGGGAATAGGTGTGCGAGGAGTCTGAAAGGAACACGGTGCTCCTGTGTTAAGCAGAAGAGGTTAAGTTGATTAAGAAGGTCAGCCAATAGAGCACCTCTCAAAAAGATTCTGGGAGAACCCCAAAGGGGGTGGTGCACATTAAAATCACTGATCAGTAGAAAGGGTTGAGGTAGCTGCCGAATAAGCTGGAGGAAGTCTATCCTATTGACATTGAATGATGAAGGGATGTAAACGATACAAACGGAAAAGGTCAAGTGAGGAAGGAAAACAGCTTGAAGACGGGTAGTCAGGAAGAGGGGCTGACTATGAATGTCATTCCGTATGAGCAGCATGACTCTCCCATGAGATGTAATGCCGATCTCAGGGGAGTGGAAGGGGGGGGGGGGGGGAGATCAAAACAGACTGGGAAGAAAAGTGGAAGGCTAAAGCACTCATGAGGATGCAATTTTGTTTCCTGAAGGCACAGAACAAGTGGATGATGCAATTCTTTGTTGATCAAATGCCACAAATGTTCCATTGGAGGAGAGTCATGATGAGGGAAAAATGAAGGAGTGTCACCTCGGTGGCTGCCGAGTGCCAGCCTGCGAAGACTCGCTGCTACAGGGAACAGAGGCAGGAGGATCCTGCTCCACAAGTCCTTCAGAAGCATCAGCTTTCTTCTGCTGTCAGCCTGTGGATTCCAGTGCAGAAAAACAGTTGGCGCTGCACACCAGCAACATGGAGGCTGGCGGGGTGAGGGTGTCACATGACGACACCATTGAAGAGAATCTTTGAGTTAGCAAAGGAGAAGACATTTGTCTTTGGTTGACTTCTTCAAGCCTTCCCAGTTGGCAGAGGTAGACAGTGGTGTTGGTTGGCTGGAGGGACATAGGAAATCTTCACAGGAGTATTCCTTCTGTCCTTTCTGACCTGCTAATTGCGTAGGTGGTAACTTCGCCCTGTGGGACGAGAGTTTGATGGCTTGTTGCACAGCTAGACAAGGAGATGCTGATACTACAATGAGTGATTTCACAACCTCAGAGCTGAATTTTAGGTTGAATGTCTGTGTGGCCATGTCCTTCATGGAGCAAGGTGTAGGAAGAACAGTACTGTAAGTGTCAGATGGTAATACACAGTAACTTGTGAGTGACTAGGTAAGATACTTCTTCCTTTACCCAGATCTCCTAGACAGCTCACCCATTGAGATACATGGGACAATCTCAAGAGGAGGTGGCATGGTCACCATTACAGTTACAGCAAGGAGGAGGAGGCAGACAATCGCCCTCATGCGCATCCCTACCACAGGTTACACATTTGGTAAGATGTTGACAAGACATTTAAGTCTGGTTGAAATGATGGCAACGGTAGCAGCACATCGGATTCGGAATGTACAGTCAGACTGTGATAACTTCATAGCCTGCTTTGTGCTTTGTTCTTGGATGGAAGCACCACTATATTAAAGATGAGAAAAAGAGTGTGTGTGGGCACTAAGGAGTTATCTGCCTTTTACATCACCCATTGGACACCAATGACAACCTGATCAGAGAGGTATGTTTGGATTTTGGCCTCAGTCAGGCTGTCAAGCAGCCCAGTGTAAATAACACCGTGGGAAGAATTCAGAGTTCTACGGGGGGTCAACCCAACCAAGATAGCTGTGGAGCAGTGAAACAGCAAGCAGTTGTTGTGCTTGAGAATCAGAAGTAGTCTCCAAAAGCAAAGTGCCATTGCAGAAACAACAGAAGGATTTCACAGGGCTGGCAATTCCATCAACATCTTTCTGAATTAGAAAGAGATTTACCATTGCAAAGGACTGACCATCTTCAGTACTTGAAACCATGAGAAACTGTGATGCAGCTGGGAGGGTCTTTGAATCAGGAGCGTCATTCCGTTTACATTTGGTAGATGTAGAGTGCAAAGATGATGATTGGCTCATTGTGAGAAAATTCCCCATGATTGCCAGCATCTCTGATGGCGTGCTCCTTCCAAGTGGGAGCCCCCTTCACAAGGGGGCACATCCATCTTAGCCGATTGTTCACACCTCAGGTCGCACCTCCCGAACACCTGACAGAGGGCACTTGGCAATTTGGGAAGGTAGCAGCTCAGGCAGTCACCCCTCCCTAGGCCTGGTGTGCACGAGAGGGTACATGTGAACCCTACCTGTCAACCCAGGGCTGGGAATTACATGTTACCCAGTACCATTATGCATCAGACACATGGGCCAGCCTTCAGGAGAGCACAGGGAGGAAGAAGAAAAGAGGAGCCTCAAACGTTGAAGCAGAGGAAGGGTAGGAGAAGGTGAACAAAGAAATGAAAAAGGAATGAAAAACAGTGTTGAGACACTTTGTCTGTAAGCTATGGACAATGCA